>NC_083339.1:64932198-65563613 GCF_019175385.1 Lycium barbarum
ATCCTCCAGACAGGCGTGTCGCGAATCCTCACCATCTATGAGGGAAGAGATAAGAGTCATAATTGGATTTTTCCAGCTATCAATTTCTCACGCTTTAAATCTGGAGTAGTGTGACTGGCACTCGATGCCAAACTAGGCCCGAGCGAACCACTCTAAACCTTAAACTCTGGGGAGTAACTGATAATGGCTAAATTTGGATATACATATATATATAGAAATATTGACTGTCTCGTCTGAACTGGAACACACACCCAAAAGATATAAACACAACTTAGCAAGCCAACGAGGTTGCTTTGATCGTACAAAACCAATAGTATCTAATAGACATATACAAGCCGACAAGGCTATCACACAAACATACTGTATACAAAACTCGTCTACAAGCCTCTAGGGAAAGTATGACTACACCATGGTCGGGACAGGGCCCCGGCCCATACAATCTATAATAAAAAAAAAAGACTCCAAAGACTTGGCAACTCCAAACAAAAAGGGAACTCACCAATCAGCTAATATAAGATCCTGCCTAATGGGGAGGCCTATCAGTCTATTGATCTGTACTTGCAGGCAATAATGCAGCACCCTAAAAAAAAAGACGTCATTACGAAACAATGTACCAAGTATGTAAGGCAAGCGATAACTGAAACTGAATAGAAACAATACAATTTGGAGGCCAAAAGATGACCGGATTATCTCACCTGACCTGTCTCATATGAAATGCAAGATAATACTATTATATATCTCACTGACCAAGCGGACAGGAAACTGTAAAATCTCACTGGCTAAGTAGCCAGCCAATATATCTCACTGACCCGTAGGTCAGGCAATCTGTCTCACTGACCCGTAGGCCAGGCAAAAGAAAATGTCTCACTGACCAAGTGGCTAAGCTAAAGAAAATATATGTATATCACGCATATGCTGAAAATACTGAAACTGTAACATGCCTCTTCTGTCTCTCTATAACTCAAGGACATAAGAGGGGATATGTCCCCTCGGAAATAATAATATAACACAAAAAAATATGCAATAATATGACAAGCTCTACTTTGATAAATCCCTAGTCATAAGGTTCATTACATTCTTACCATATATGGAATCATGCCAAGAAAAGAAGGAACAACCTTAACATACCTTGTCGTTTCCTTAACTACTTAATGCTTATCCTTCCGAACTTGAAAATCTACATTCAAGATAATTCATACCAAGATCAAGCCATTGAAACTCTCATAAGATCAAGCTAGACTAATAAATGGGCCAACGAAAATCGGACAACATTTCCGGTATATTATCTACTTCCTTCAAATTCAAAAACAACTCCCAAACATCATTAACAAAATCAACCATAACGTAATCAAGATACTACATGACAAACATATACAAATTCGTCCGGAACTTCCTTCCAAAATCAATCCATAAGCCAACAACATCAACATATCTATCTACGACCTTTATGCCATTTTTTCCTTTACTTAAAGCCATTAACGTCCTCAAAAGAACGACTTAGTATCAAACTCAAGGTGAAAAACATACCTTATAACTTGAAGAACTTCACCTCACATAATTTACCCTAAAGCTTATCCACCACAACTTCAATTAGAAGTACGAACAATCTCCTTCCATGAACTAGTTAAGGCTTTTATGGCTTGATCTTCTCTTGATTTGATTTGGAATGGTTTGGAGTATTGGAGAGAGCTCCTAGGGTCTAGAAGGTTCTGTTTTGGTAAAATTATGAGCCCCAAATTCGTGGCCCTTCTTTGATTCGGTGAGATTCATTGTTAATCTTACAAACCCAAGCCTAATTTGATGTAAGAACTCTTAAATTTGCTATGTTTTGGTGTAACGATATTGGATGAATGTTGTGATAGGTTCTAGAGATGTGTGGGGATGAGAAATGATGAAAAATAAGGTGATTTAGGTGACTTATAGGGGTATATATAGTGGTCCAAAATCGGGTGGGCTGGTGGGCCGAAATTGGTGGCCCTTTTAAGTGGCTTCTATTGCCGCATAGGTTCGCAGACTTCTGGAAGTCCATTTTAAAATGCCTATAACTCCCTACTCTTATGTCGTATTCATAAACGGTTTATTGCATTGGAAACTACACTCGGCGAACTTTATTTTAGGCTCTTGAAACGCCTAAAAACTCCTGATATACCCATAGATATACCTCTCTGAAGTTGACCCAAAACTTCTGTCCAAAATTTTGCCAAATTTTCCTAAATTTTTGACAAACTTATTTTCTTCGATTTGCTTGATCCCGGAACCTTTAGACACTTGCTTAACACTTGTTAAGATTATTTCTTAACCTTATAAGGGTTCCATGACCTCTCCGAGCTTACGTTAGTTTACTCACAACACAAACGATGCGAAAATTTCGAGGTGTAACATTCTCCCCCCCCCCCCCCCCCCCCCTCCCTCTTTTTAAAAACATTCGTTCTCGAATGTTAAAATCTCGGAGATTCTATGAACGTTTTGTCAGAGCTACCTCTGTAATTGTACCACTACCATCTTATCACAATATTCAAAAATACAAAGTGCCTCACATGGCTACAACAACAATGACAATAATATCCCCACACTACCAAGAAACTATAAAAAGAAAAGCATTACGCACCTGAAGACAAGAATGTCTCTGTCTGAACATCTTCTGGGAGTGGAAACAAATGTGGGTATCTGGACTTCATATCTTTTTGAGCTTCCTAACTCATTTCTTCCCTATTATTGTTTCTCCAAAGAACTTTAACTGAGACTACATCTTTAGTTCTTAGCCTCCAAACTTGTCTATACACGATTGCAATGGGAACTTCTTAGTAAGATAGTTGCTCAGTGATCTGGACATCATTCATAGGTACCACTCTAGAAGGATCTGCAACACATTATGAAGTATTGACACATGAAAGACTGGATGGACTGTCCCTAATTATGAAGGTAGATCTAACTCATAGGCTACTTGTCCTACTTTGCGTACAATCTTGTAGGGTCCGATGTATCGAGGGATAAGCTTACCTTTCTTACCAAATCTCATAACGCCTTTCATCGGCGCCACTTTCAGGAATACCCAGTCATTAACTTGGAACTCCAAGTCTCGTCGGCGATTATTCGCATAAGACTTTTGCCTACTTTGGGCTGCTAATAATCGATCCTGAATAAGCTTAACTTTCTCCACCGCTTACTGGATTAAATCTGGCCCTACTAACTTCGTCTCTCATACTTCAAACCATCCAATTGGTGATCTACACTTTCGTCCATATAAAGCTTCATACGGGGCCATCTGAATACTGGAGTGGTAACTATTATTGTACGCAAATTCAATAAGCGGTAATTGGTCATCCCAATTACCTCCAAAATCTAGCACACATGCCCTTAACATATCATCAAGGGTCTGAAGAATGCGCTCAACCTGTTCGTCTGTCTGGGGTGAAATGTTGTGCTAACATTCACTTGAGTCCCCAAACCCTCCTGAAAGGATCTCCAAAAGTTTATCGCAAACTGCGTACCCCTGTTGGAGATAATGGATACAGGAACACAATGAAGTCAGACTATCTCCTTAATATAAAGCTTCGCATAATTCTCGGCGGAGTAAGTAGTCCTGACAGGCAGAAAATGTGTTGATTTTGTCAGTCTATCAACAATTACCCATATAGAATTAAACCTACGCTAAGACCGGGGTAGGCCCGAAATGAAATTCATATTAACTACTTCCCACTTCCAAGTCGGAATCTCCATATCCTGCAATAATCCACTGGGCTTCTGATGTTCAATCTTTCCCTGTTGATAATTAGGACACTGGGCCACAAACCCTGCTATATCATTCTTCATTCCATGCCACCAATAAACCTCTTTGAAGTCGCGGTACATCTTTGTTGACCCTGGATGGATAGAATAGCGGGAGCAATAAACCTCCGCCATAATCTTCTAACGTAACCCCGCAACATTGGGAACACACAACCTACCTTGATACCTAAGGACTTTATCTCCAGTAATCCCGAATGGTGATTTCTTCTTTTGCGGAGCTGTATCCTTGTAATGGGTCAATGAAGGGTCTTAATACTGACGCCTTTTTAACTCGGCTACTAAGGATTATGTTGCTGTAGTCTGAGTAGTAACTCCTTTATCTCCTTAATCTATCACCCTGACCCCCAAATTGGCTAGCTAAAGAAGCTCATGAGCTAACTCCCCTTTTCCAGCCCGTAAGTATGCTAAACTACCCTTAGATTTGTGGCTGAGGGCATCTGCTACCACATTTGTTTTCCCCGGGTGGTATAAAATATCAACATCGTAATGTTTCAGCAATTCTAACCACCACCTCTGCCGCAAGTTTAGCTCCTTCTGCTTGAAGATGTACTGAAGACTCTTATGATCTGTATAGATGTCAACATGAATGCCATATAGGTAATGTCTCCAGATTTTAAGTGCATGAAACACGGCTGCTAACGCTAGGTCGTGAGTCAGGTAGTTCTTCTCGTGCTTCTTAAGCTGTCTAGAGGCGTAAGAAATCACCTTGTCGTGCTGCATCAGTACGCAACCCAATTCGACCCTCGAAGTGTCACAATAGAGACTATAACCCTCGGATCCCTCTGGAAGAACCAGGACTGGTGCTAAAGTCAACCTATCCTTCCATCCTAAAACTCTGCTCACAAGCATCTGTCCATTGGAACTTGGCTGCCTTCTGAGTCAACTTCGTTAGGGCAGAAAGAGAAGAAAAGCCCTCCACAAATCTTTTGTAATACCCTACTAAACCCAGAAAACTATAAACCTATGTCGGCATCGTGGGTTGAGGCCAAGTCTTCACAGCCTCTATCTTCTGAGTATCCACTTTGATGCCCTCATCTGAAATAATATGCCCTAGGAAATCCACAGAGTTTAGCCAGAATTCACATTTGGAGAATTTCGCATACAACTTCTGGTCCTAAAGGACTCTGAGTACCGTACGCATATGATCTGCATGTTCAGTCTCTGATCGAGAGTAAACTAGAATATCGTCTATAAACACAATCACGAACAGGTCTAGGAAAGGCCTGAATACGCGATTCATCAGTTCCATGAATACAGCTGGAGCATTAGTCAACCCGAAAGACATAACAAAGAACTCAAAATGACTATATCTAGTCCTAAATGTTGTCTTCGGAATGTCCTTCCCTCTGATCCTAACCTAGTGATAACCTGACCTTAAGTCTATCTTTGAAAAATATCTAGCACCCTGCAGTTGATCAAATAAATCATCTATCCTCGGATGTGGATACCGATTCTTAATTTTCACCTTATTCAACTGCCTATAGTCGATACACATCCGTAGTGAACCATCCTTCTTTCTTACGAACAATACTGGGGCTCCCTACGGTGACGTACTAGGCTTGATAAGGCCCTTCTTCAGTAGATCCTTCAACTGTTCCTTCAACTCCTTCAACTCAGCAGGGCCATCCTATAAGGAGGGATGGATATGGGCTAAGTACCTGGTAGTACATCTATAGCAAAGTCAATTTATCGCTCTGGTGGGAGACTTGGAAGCTCATCTGGAAACATATCTGGGAACTCGTTAACTATAGGAATAGACTGAAGAGTTCGCGGTTCTGCTTCCGTATCCCAAACTCGAACTATATGATAGATACAACCTTTTGAAATCATCTTCTTCGTCTTCAGATGGGAAATAAACCAACCTCTCGGCAAAGTCGTATTACCTTTCCATTACAGAACTTGTTTCCCCGGGAAGTGGAATGTGACAGTCTTCGTCCAACACGTCACATTAGCATAAACAGAAGCTAACCAATCTATCCTCATAATGACGTCAAAGTCGACCATATGCAATTCTATAAGATCTGTTATGGTCAAATGACCACAAACTATAGAACAACCATGATAAATAACAAGTTCACCAACAGGTGTAGACACAGAAAATGGTTCACTCAACAATTCTCGCGCTATATCGAATTTTCCCGCAATAAGGGGAGTGACATAGGAAAAATTGGACCCCGGATCTATCAATGCATAAACGTTATATGAACAGACTGTCAATGTACCTGTCACAACGTCTGGTGAGGACTCCAAGTCCTGATGACCTGCCAAAGCATATATGCGATTCTAAGCCTCGCCTGCACCAGAAGCTCCTTCCCCACCTCTGCCTCTACCTGCTGATGGCTGAGGCCCGCGCCCAGGAGGACGCACAGATACTGATGACCCTACTATAGAACCTGTCGGCTGAGCTATACCAATAGGTCTAACTTGTGGGCAGTCCCTCTTGAAATGATCTGCGCTGCCACAAGTATAACAAGCCCTCGACCCATACTGACATCGCCCATAGTGCGCTCTACCACAATTGTCATACTGTCGTGGTAGTGATCTAGCCTGTCTTGGACCCCTCTGCTACTGTGACCCGGACGTATGGGAACTCTTTCTTGGCCCAGATGGAATATAATACCCTGATTTGTATCCCTGAGACTGAGCTGATGGCGGCCTAAATGGCCTACCCAGGTACTGGGGTCTGAAACTCCCCCTACTCTCACCCTGCTGACTAGTAGTCCTAGCCCTCTTATAATACTCCCTCTTCATGCTCTCAGCCGCCCGCCACTGATGCCTACGATTCTCGCAGTTTTGTATGAATGCCTACATACAAACAAGGTCCATATTATCGTTCACTACTGTAGTGGTAAAAGCCTCAACATAATCGGGGTGCAAACCCGATATGAACCTATGAATCTTGGCCCTCGATGAATCAAAGAAGGATGGAGCATATCTGGCAAAGGAATCAAATTGGAGGGAATAATCACGAACGCTTGAGCTGCCTTGCTGTACAGTCAAGAACTGATCTACCCTCACCTCTCGTATCTCCAACGGTAAATAATGATCAAGAAAGGCCTCTGAAAACTCAGACCAATGTGCGGGAGGTGCCTCCGGACCTCTGGCATGCTCTGACCTCTCATACCATAAGACCGCTATATCATGAAGCTTGAAAGCCGCTAACTCTGCTGCCTCGGTCTCGGTAGCATTCATGACCCTGAAAATACACTGAAGCTAATCAATGAAGTTCTGCGAATCCTCATCCCACTTAACCCCTGAGTGCTCTGGGGGGTCAAGTGCTAAGAACTCATGAACCCTCAAACTGTTAGACCCATCAGTGTTTACTGTTCCAGCAGGTGCTCTCGGTTGTCTCTGTGTTGTCACGAGCTGAGTCAATAAGTGCACCGCTCTCCTAAGATCCTTGTCGATCGATGCGAGAGGGGGTACTGGAGGTACTGCCTCCCTCAGGAGCACCTCGAGCGGTGGAGTCATCGATGATGACTTGGATATGGTCTCACCCTGGCCCCCAAATCGGGCCTCAACTGTCGGGTGTGCCCTGCTGCTCCCCTCACCAGTAGTCGTATCACCTCTCTGATTAGCCACAGCCTTCCTAGTCACCGGCATAGCTATGTACAAATATGGGAGGGTATGTTCAACCCAAATCTCCTATGACTTGGCTCTACAACACGATTTAGATCTGAACGAAATGTAAACAATTCCTGAATGCCCTATAGCTTCCTGATTATATGATGTGGTGCATAGCACATCTATAAACAAGACTCTACTAGACACGGCTTGTAGACTCCATGGGACAGACCAGCTTTGATACCAAATTTGTCACTCCCCAAATCTGGAGTAGCGTGACCAGCACTCGATGCCAAACTAGGCCCGAGTGAACCACTATAGAAATACTGACTGCCTCGTCTGAACTGGCACACAAACCCAAAATATATATACACAACTGAGCAAGCCAACGAGGCTGCTTTGATCGTACAAAACCAACAGTATCTAACAGACATATACAAGTTGACAAGTCTATCACAGAGACATGCTATATACAGAGCTCGTCTACAAGCCTCTAGGGAAAGTATGACTGTACCATGGTAGGGACAGGTCCTCGGCCCATATAATCTGTAATCAAAAGAAAGAGACTCCAAAGACCTGGCAATTCCAAAAAACAAAATCTCACCAATCAGCTGATATTAGATCCTGCCTACTAGGGAGTTCTATCAGTTTGTCAATTTGTACCTGCAGGCATGAATGTAGCGTCCCTAAAAAAGGGATGTCAATACAAAACAATGTACCGAGTATGTAAGGCAAGCGATAACTGAAACAGAAATAAAACAATAAAATCTGGAGGTCAAAAGATGCCCGGAATATCTCACCTCACGTGTCTCATATGAAATGCAAAATAATACTATTATGTATCTCATTGACCAAACGGCCAGGCAACTGTAAAATCTCACTGGCTAAGTAGTCAGGCAATACATCTCACTGACCCGTCGGCCAGGTAATCTATCTCACTGACCCGTAGGCCGGGCAATTGTGTCACTGACCCGTAGGCCAGGCAATCTGTTTCACTGACTCGTAGGTCAGGCAAAAGAAAATGTCTCACTGACCAAGTGGCTAGGCTAAAAAATATATATGTATATCACACATATGCTGAAAATACTGATACTGTAACATGCCTCTTCTGTCTCTCTATAACTCAAGGACATAGAGAGGGGATATGGCCCCTCGTAAAGAATAACATAACACTTGAAAACTACGTAATAATATCACAAGCTCTACTTTGACAAATCCCTAGTCATAAGGTTCATTACATTCTTACCATATATGGAATCATGCTAAGAAAAGAAGGAACAGCCTTAACATACCTTTTCGTTTCCTTAACTACTTAACGCTTATCCTTCCGAACTTGCAAATCTACATTCAAGATAATTCATACCAAGGTCAAGCCATTGAAACTCTCATAAGATCAAGCTAGACGAATAAATGGGCCAACGAAAATCGAACAACATTTCCCCTATATTATCTACCTCCTTCAAATTCCAAAACAACTTCAAAATATCTTTAACAACATCAACCATAACATAATCAAGATACTACATGACAGACATATACAAATTCATCCAAAGCTTCCTTCAAAAATCAGTCCATAAGCCAACAATATCAACATATATATCTACGACCTTTATGCCATGTTTTCCTTTACTTAAGCCATTAAATTCCACAAAATAATGACTTAATATCAAACTCAAGATGAAAAACATACCTTATAACATGAAGAACTTCACCCCACACAATTTACCCTAAAGCTTATCCACCACAACTTCAATTAGAAGTACGAACAAGCTCCTTACATGAACTAGTTAAGGATTTTATTGCTTGATCTTCTCTTGATTTGATTTGGAATGGTTTGGAGTGTTGTACAGCGCTCCCAGGGTCTAGAAGGTTCTAATTTGGTGAAATTATGAGCCCCAAAGTCGTGGCCCTTCTTTGACTCGGCGAGATTCATTGTAATCTTACAAACCCGAGCCTAATTTGATGTAGAAACTCTTAAATTTGCTATGTTTTGGTGTAAGGATATTGGATGAATGTTGTGCGATGTTCTAGAGAAGTGTAGGGATGATAAATGATGAAAAATGAGGTGATTTAGGTGACTTAGGGGGGTATATATCGTGGTCCAAAATCGGATAGGCTGGTGGGCCGAAATTTGTGGCCCTTTTAAGTGGCTTCTAGAATTTTCATGTAGGTTCACGGGCTTCTGGCAGTGCATTTTAAAATTCTCATTACTCTTAACTTCGATGTCGCGTTGTCGAATGGTTTGTTGCATTGAAATCTACACTCGACGAACTTCGTTTTAGGCTCTTGAAACATGTTACACCTCGCACTTTCAGAGCATGAGCATTCCACGTACTTTACTGTATTAATGGAGTATCGGAAACGACCCATGAAGTTTTGGGAGGTACAAGCCATGGGAAGTACGTAACAATGAAGCACAAGATGAATAATGATCTCGTATGTCGTAACCGGGAAGGACAACCTTGGAACCAGAGGACATGACCATTATCAAGTATGATTAATGATAAATATCATGTATGGAGAGTTTCGGAAGATTTCGGGACCAAGCAAATCGAAGAAAATAAGTTTGTCGAAAATTTGAAAAAAAGTTGGTAGAATTTTGAACAGAATTTTGGGTCAACTTTGCAGGGGTATATATTAGGAGTTTCAAGATGTTTCAAAAGTCTAAAATAATATTCTTCGAGTCTAATTTCCAACGCAACAAACCGCTCATGAAAATGACATCGGAGTAAGGAGTTATGGCCATTTTAAGATAACCCTCCAAACTGCCAAATGGCTTCCGCGGGTCCCACTTGGGAAAGTCGGTGGAGCCGACTTATAAGGGGTATAAACCCCCCTCCCCCATCAACCCCATTTTTTCAGCACTTTACACTCCCATTAGTTCTAGAAATTTCCTAATACATCCCCCCAAACATTTATAGCCCATTAAATCTAGAATTTAACAAGATTACACCAAACTAGTCCATGAAAGGTGATTGTTTTTGCTTCTACTTGATGTTGTGGTGAGTTTGGTCTTGAAGGAAGTTGGTGTGGCTAAATTTCTTCAAGTATAAGGTATGTTATTCATCCTATCTCTTATGTTGAGTTTATTTGAAGGTTTAGCAAGTCTTAAAAGTGAAAATAGTTATGAAAGGAAAGGTCATAAAGTGTTGTGTTGTAGTTGTTGTGTTTATGGACTGTTTTGAGCATGTTGTGGCCGTGTGGTTGGGCTGATTTACGTGTATATGGATGGTATCTAATGTTTTTGGTGTGTTGATGAGATTATGCTCCTTGATTGGGAAGAAAGGAAGTGCATATTGTTGTTGTATGTTGAAAAACATCGTGTGGGATGTTTTATGGAATATTTTGGTATGGATGATGATGTTGTTGATATTAGTATTGATATTGTTTTTGTTTTGTTGGTATTGTGATTTCGGGCTAGAGATATAAACAGAGGAGATGCTGCCTGAATTTCGACAGATTTTAAAAGGAATTAATTTGAGGCCTTGAGATAAGCATATGACGACAAGCCTAACAATAATACAAATTTTCTTGAATGTAGATTTACGAGCTTGGGAGGATAAGCGTTAAATATTTAAGGTTAAGGCGACCGAAAAGGTATGTTAAGGCTAGTCCCTTTCTTTCAAAAGGCATGATTCCTATGCTAGGATTCCATATGTGTTTCCATAACCTTCTTACTTACAAAAGTTAGAAGTTCAAGATTCTTAGAAGCTTCTTATGATACTAAAGATGAGATGTTTTCTATGAGGAATATGATGATGATGATTCTAATTCTAGAAATTCCAAAGCTTATGGATTTGATGTTATTATGAGATTATTGAGTTTATTTCATGATTTTCTTGATTTTATTCATTGTTATTGATATCACCTTGTAATAATTGTTCCTTCAATGTGAGATATAGCGATGATGATTGTTCCATAATATAAATCGAAGGCTACTGACCTAACGTCACTCCGATAAAGTTGTAGCTTTTATTTGGGCTCTCATGCATGCTACTTATATATATATATATATACGGGATATGGGGAAAGGTGAGGCGTTATATGCGCATAACCACCTGATCAGTTGGTATACCGTGATATCGTCCCGGATGCAGGATGCTCGGACGCGGGATATATGGGATAAATCGATCGGACTGCACGTTCCACAGCAATAATATATATATATATATATATATATATATTATCGGGCTGCACGTTCCGCGACAATATAATATACTTATAGATCGGGCTGCATGTTTTGCAGCATTATTATGGTATCTATGTACAAGAAAGATTCTATGAAAAAGCTAAGCATGTATGGTATCCACCTTATGAGGCAATCCGATGTATAGGTTATCTCTTTATCTCTTGTTACGTTCTATATTTTTATTATGTTATTATTCATGCCTTACATACTCAGTACCCTGTTCATACTGACGTCCTTTCTTGTGGACGCTGCCGTAGAGTTAAATTACAGGATGTGATGTCCCTGATTCTAATCCTAAATGTTTTGATTGTGGATGAGCAGTTGATTATGCCGCTATGAGGTAATTCATGAGAATTGAAGTTGTTGATCCAAAAGGTATTTTTCCTGTCGTATTGATATTGATAGACTTTGATATAAGATCTCGAGCTAGATGTTATGGGTATTTGTGATCGCCCTGTGAGGCATTGGATGTGTTTTCTGGGTTGTGTGCAGGAATGAGGCAGTAAGAATTATAGAGGAAACTCTGCCGAAATTTTTACAAATTGAATTATTTGAAAGTCTATGCTAGAGAGAAAGAATGAAGGGAAAATGTAACAATCGGATGTTTGGTAAGTCGTGATTGAATGAACCATTATGATATGCTTCCAAAAAGAAGTTTTAGAATGATTTTAATTTAAGGTAAGAACCCTGGACGGAAAAATTATTAGTAATTAAAGGAGTGGGAATGAGTGCATTCGAGATTTCGGAGAATTGAGATTTATTGAAGGTATAGGGAAAGTTGACACTAAGAATTGAAATGTAGTATTATGATTTATAGATTGGTGAGTAAGAGATCACGAAAAGATATTGATAAGGGAAAGGAAGTTAACGAGTAGGGGAAAGTTTTACTCTAGGAGTTTATATATATATATATATATATATATACACACACACACACACATAAGATCAGGACGGGTTGATGACAGGCACACAGACTTGTTTATCAGACTTTCCTATATGATATGGGTTTACATTGGGATTTGGAAGTCACCAGTCATTCGACTTCAAGGGGGTTCTGAGTATTTGATAGTTGGTACTATTCTGAGAATCATTACGGCCGAGTTACTTCGGGTATTAATAAAGACCTTGAACTAAAGAATGAGAAATGGTTAGGTCAGTTGGTTGGTAATTATGAACGTTTTTTGGATTGTTTATATAACTTCTAAATGTGATGTTGCTTGCCCGACGAAGGAAGTAGAGATTGTATCAACCTTAGGAATATGTGATGTATTTCTAGCTAATCCTTATAAGAAGGCTTTACCTCAAAAAAAAAAAAATTGGACGGGTGTTGTGAAGGTAACCGCCGATAGTGAAATTAGGTGCGACGTCGGTTTATGTGTAAGGAGAGAAGAGAGTAGGTGTACAAGTGAACATAAAATATCGCAAGGATCGATTCGGTTGCTACAGGAAAGTAAAGGATGCGAGGTTGATTATTTTAGACAATGAGACGGGGTGCAAGTACGAGTAAAGATTTTCAAGTAAAGTTATATCGCTGGGGCTTACAGTCAGGACATAGAAAGATATGCTAGGAAGACCTACAAATTTAGACGTACAAAAAAAAAGAGTATAAGAAACCAGAATAGCCCGAGGGAAATTAGGAGTATTTGAGCATTACAACTAAAATTCTCTAGCTAGATAGGAAAAAAGAGAGGGGAGATGTATTAAAGCCACAGATTCAGGACAAAATCAAATGGCAACGGGATATCTGGCAAGAAAAGGTGTTGAAAAGCGATAAAAAGATAAGTCACGAATGGTTACATCGGGTATTATGTATACCCTTATGATTGATGTTTCGACATGTTAAAAGTATTGATTGTGTTGTATGTTGAAATTGAGGTAGCAAGCGCTACAGAGAGAATTAGGATTAGGTTTTCTCGGGAATCGAACTCATATGGCGGTAACGCGACCAAATGTGTACGCACGAGCATTAGGTAAAAGAAGGTTATGATATCATGAAATGAAGGGGAGAGAAACTTGGATAAGGAAAATGTATACCTACTGAGGGTCAGGTAATATATATTTGAGGAAAAGGTTAGGATGAAAGCAGGAAAGCAGATGATAGGATCAAATTTAAATAAATCAATGGGAGAGAGAGGAATGTTATACGTGACAGGGGATGAACGTGAAGACCCCAGCACCAACCTATACATTTTCATAACTAGAACCAAGAAGGTTGTAAATAATGGAAAAAGGTGCATTCTTGAGAAGAAATAGAAAGTTCTTATGAGAGCGATGAGGAAATTTTAAACTCCTGAGATTAAACCAGGAGAATGTATGTGAACCCATGATTGGTACACCTATTTAAGGGAAGAAATTACCTCAAGAAGAGATTTTCAGCGTCAAAAGGGATTCGCACTCGTAATGAAACACTCCAAAGTATCCTAACCTAAGAGTAAAGGATGACTACTGGAAACAGGCATTTTACAGGTAAAAGAAACTATGAGAACTAAAGGAACGAAGAGGTGTAAACGAAATGGTTAAAGGGAATCATGTGGCCGCCGACAACAAGGAGAAGGTTAATGAGTCAGTAGACTTGCCAAAAGAAAAACAAATTTAAATTGCAAGACAATGGTGAGAGATGCAAAGATGTGATCATGAAGAAAACCGAGAAAATTCGACAGATCTGACCCGTAGGTGCTTTATTAGCGGATTTTTAGGAGCACTCCACTTACTTCGGAGCTGCAGTCTATTGGTATTGGTCTTCATGGTCACTTTTATCCTATGTAGAGGCTCGTAGACATGTGTGTACAGTTAGACGTTTCATAACCCACCGGTTCATATCATTGTATAACATTTTAGTAGCTTTGTCGGTTGGTGATGATGGACATAATTGTTAAAGATTATATTGAGATATGCCATCATATTGTGATATATGTCCTTATAGATTATGATATCCATAAGCTATCTTTATCGTCCACCCAGAAATGATTATGAGATGTATGTTTTGAAGTGCTTGGTGTGTTAGCTCCGGTTGCCCGTCATGGCCCTCCGGTTGGGTCGTGATAAAAGTGGTATCTAAGAAGTTCGTCCTAGGGAGTGTCTATGAGCTGTATCCAGTAGAGTCTTGTTTATGGGTGTGAAGTGCGCCACACTTATAGACAAGAGGCTACAGGGCATTTAGGAATGATTGACCCTTGTTTCTAATCTTACATCGTGTCGTATAGCTAAATTATAGGAAGTGATGTCCCTGATTCTAATCCTAAATGTTTTTATTGTGGATGAGCAGTTGATTATGCCTCTATGAGGTAATTGATGAGAATTGAAGTTGTTGCTCCGAAAGGTATTTTTCCTGCCTCATTGATATTAATAGACTTTGATATAAGAACTCGAGCTAGATGTTACGGGTATTTGTGATCGCCCTATGAGGCATTAGATGTGTTTTCTGGGTTGTGTCCAGGAATGAGGCGGTAAGAAGTATAGAGGAAACTCTGCCGAAAGTTTTATAAATTGAATTGTTTGAAAGTCTATGCTAGAGAGAAAGAATGAAGGGAAAATGTAACAATCGGATGTTTGGTAAGTCCTGATTGAATCAACCATTATGAGACGCTTCCAAAAAGAAGTTTTAGAATGATTTTAATTTAAGGGAAGAACCCTGGAGGAGAAAAATGATTAGTAATTAAAGGAGTTGGAATGAGTGCATTCGAGATTTCGGAGAATTGAGATTTATTGAAGATATAGGGAAAGTTGACACTAAGAATTCAAATGTAGTATTACGATTTATAGATTGGTAAGTAAGAGATCACGATAAGATATTGATAAGGGAAAGGAAGTTAATGAGTAGGGGAAAGTTTTACTCTAGGAGTTTATATATACACATAAGATTAGGACGGGTTGATGACAGGCACACAGACTTGTTTATCAGACTTTCCTATATGATATGGGTTTACATTAGGATTTGGAAGTCACCAGTCATTCGACTTCAAGGGGGTTCTGAGTATTTGATAGTTGGTACTATTCTGAGAATCATTATGGCCGAGTTACTTCGGGTATTAATAATGACCTTGAACTAAAGAATGAGAAATGGTTAGGTCAGTTGGTTGGTAATTATGAACGTTTTTTGGATTGTTTATATAACTTCTAAATGTGATATTGCTTGGTCGACGAAGGAAGTAGAGACTGTATCAACCTTAGGAATATGTGATGTATTTCTAGCTAATCCTTATAAGAAGGCTTTACCTCAAAAAAAAAACAAATTCGCACGGGTGTTGTGAAGGTTATCGACGATAGTGAAATTAGGTGCGACGTCGGTTTATGTGTAAGGAGAGAAGAGAGTAGGTGTACAAGTGAAGATAAAATATCGCAAGGATCGATTCGGTTGCTACAGGAAAGTAAAGGATGTGAGGTTGATTATTTTAGACAAAGAGACGGGATGCAAGTATGAGTAAAGATTTTCAAGTAAAGTTATATCGCTGGGGCTTACAGTCAGGACATAGAAAGATATGCTAGGAAGACCTACAAATTTAGACATACAAAAAAAGAGTATGAGAAACCAGAATAGCCCGAGGGAAATTAGGAGTATCTGAGCCTTACAACTAGAATTCTCTGGCTAGCAAGGAAAAAAAGAGGGGAGATGTATTAAAGCCACAGATTCAGGATAAAATCAAATGGCAACGGGATATCTCGCAAGAAAAGGTGTTGAAAAGCGATAAAAAGATAAGTCACGAATGGTTACATCGGGTATTATGTATACCCTTATGATTGATGTTTCGACTTGTTAAAAGTATTGACTGTGCTGTATGTCGAAATTGAGGTAGCAAGCGCTATAGAGAGAATTAGGATTGTGTTTTCATGGGAATCGAAGTCAGATGGCAGTAACGCGACCAAATGTGTAAGCACGAGCATTAGGAAAACAAAAGGTTATGATATCATGAAATGAAGGGGAGAGAAACTTGAACAAGGAAAATGTTTACCTATTGAGGGTCAGGTAATATATATTTGAGGAAAAGGTTAGCATGAAAGCAGGAAAGCAGACGATAGGATCAAATTTAAATAAATTAATGGGAGATAGAGGAATGTTATAAGTGACAGGGGATGAACGTGAAGACCCCGGCACCAACCTATACGTTTTCATAACTAGAACCAAGAAGGTTGTAAATAATGGACAAAGGTGCATCCTTGAGAAGAAATAGACAGGTCTTATGAGAGCGATGAGGAAATTTTAAACTCCTGAGATTTAACCAGGAGAATGGATGTGAACCCATGATTGGTATACCTATTTAATGGAAGAAACTACCTCAAGAAAATAATTTCAGCGTCAAAAGGGATTCGCACTCGTAATGAAACACTCCAAAGTATCTTAACCTAAGAGTAAAGGATGACTACTGGAAACCGGCATTTTACAGGTAAAATAAACTATGAGGACTAAAGGAACGAGGAGGTGTAAACGAAATGGCTAAAGGGACTCATGTGGCCGCCGACAACAAGGAGAAGGTTAATGAGTCAGTAGACTTGCCAAAAGGAAAACAAATTTAAATTATAAGACAATGGTGAGAGATGCAAAGATGTGATCATGAAGAAAACCGAGAAAATTCGACAGATCTGACCCGTAGGTGCTTTATTAGTAGAATTTTAGGAGCACTCCACTTACTTCGGAGCTGCAGTCTATTGGTATTGGTCTTCATGGGCACTTGTATCCTTTGTAGAGGCTCGTAGATATGTGTGTACAGTTAGACATTTCATAACCCACCGGTTCATATCATTGTATAACATTTTAGTAACTTTTGTCGGCTGGTGATGATGGACATAATTGTTAAAGATAATATTGAGATATGCCATCATATTGTGATATATGTCCTTATAGATTATGATATCCATAAGCTATCTTTATGGTCCACCCAGAAATGATTATGAGATGTATGTTTAGAAGTGCTTGGTGTGTTAGCTCCGGTTGCCCATCATGGCCCTCCGGTTGGGTCGTGATAAAAGTGGTATCCAAGCAGTTCATCCTAGGGAGTGTCTATGAGCCGTATCCAGTAGAGTCCTGTTTATGGGTGTGAAGTGCGCCACACTTATAAACAAGAGGCTACACAGCATTTAGGAATGATTGACCCTTGTTTCTCATCTTACATCATGCCGTAGAGCTAAATTATAGGATGTGATGTCCCTGATTATAATCCTAAATGTTTTGATTGTGGATGAGCAGTTTATTATGCCGCTATGAGGTAATTGATTAGAATTGATGTTGTTGCTCCGAAAGGTATTTTTCCTGCCTCATTGATATTAATAAACTTTGATATAAGAACTCGAGCTAGATGTTACGGGTATTTGTGATCGCCCTGTGAGGCATTAGATGTGTTTTCTGGGTTGTGTGCAGGAATGAGGCGGTAAGAAGTATAGAGGAAACTCTGCCGAAATTTTTACAAATTGAAATGTTTGAAAGTCTATGCTAGAGAGAAAGAATGAAGGGAAAATGTAACAATCAGATGTTTGGTAAGTCATGATTGAATCAACCATTATGAGACGCTTCCAAAAAGAAGATTTAGAATGATTTAAATTTAAGGGAAGACCCTGGAGGAGAAAAATGCTTAGTAATTAAAGGTGTTGGAATGAGTGCATTCGAGATTTCGGAGAATTGAGATTTATTGAAGATATAGGGAAAGTTGACACAAATAATTCAAATGTAGTATTACGATTTATAGATTGGTGAGTAAGAGATCACGAAAAGATATTGATAAGGGAAAGGAAGTTAACGAGTAGGGGAAAGTTTTACTCTAGGAGTTTATATATACACATAAGATCAGGACGGGTTGATGACAGGCACATAGACTTGTTTATCAGACTTTCCTATATGATATGGGTTTACATTGGGATTTGGAAGTCACCAGTCATTCGACTTCAAGGGGGTTCTGAGTATTTGATAGTTGGTACTATTCTGAGAATCATTATGGCTGAGTTACTTCGGGTATTAATAATGACCTTGAACTAAAGAATGAGAAATGGTTAGGTCAGTTGCTTGGTAATTATGAATGTTTTTTGGATTGTTTATATAACTTCTAAATTTGATGTTGCTTGGCCGACGAAGGAAGTAGAGATTGTATCAACCTTAAGATATGTGATGTATTTCTAGCTAATCCTTATAAGAAGGCTTTACCTCAAAAAAAAAATCGGACGAGTGTTGTGAAGGTTATCGACGATAGAGAAATTAGGTGCGACATCGGTTTATGTGTAAGGAGAGAAGAGAGTAGGTGTACAAGTGAAGATAAAATATCGCAAGGATTGATTCGGTTGCAACAGGAAAGTAAAGGATGCGAGGTTGATTATTTTAGACAAAGAGACGGGGTGCAAGTACGAGTAAAGATTTTCAAGTAAAGTTATATCGCTGGGGCTTACAGTCAGGACATAGAAAGACATGCTTGGAAGACCTACAAATTTAGACATACAAAAGAAGAATATGAGAAACCAGAATAGCCCGAGGAAATTAGGAGCATATGAGCATTACAGCTAGAATTCTCTAGCTAGCTAGGAAAAAAGAAAGGGGAGATGTATTAAAGCTACAGATTCAAGACAAAATCAAATGGCAACGGGATATCTCGCAAGAAAAGGTGTTGAAAAGCGATAAAAAGATAAGTCACGAATGGTTACATCGGGTATTATGTATACCCTTATGATTGATGTTTCGACATGTTAAAAGTATTGACTGTGCTGTATGTCGAAATTGAGGTAGCAAGCGCTACAGAGAGAATTAGGATTCTGTTTTCTCGGGAATCGAACTCAGATGGCCGTAACGCGACCAAATGTGTACGCACGAGCATTAGGTAAAAGAAGGTTATGATATCATGAAATGAAGGGGAGAGAAACTTGGATAAGGAAAATGTATACCTATTGAGGGTCAGGTAATATATATTTGAGGAAAAGGTTAGGATGAAAGCAGGATTGGTACACCTATTTAAGGGAAGAAAGTACCTCAATAAGAGATTTTCAGCGTCAAAAGGGATTCGCACTCGTACTGAAACACTCTAAAGTATCGTAACCTAAGATTAAAGGATGACTACTAGAAACAGGCATACTACAGGTAAAAGAAACTATGAGGACTAAAGGAATGAGGAGGTGTAAAAGAAATGGTTAAAGGGAATCATGTGGCCACCGACAACAAGGAGAAGGTTAATGAGTCATTAGACTTGCCAAAAGGAAAATAAATTTAAATTATAAGACAATGGTGAGAGATGCAAAGATGTGATCATGAAGAAAACCGAGAAAATTCGATATACATATATATGTGTGTGTGTGTGTGTGTGTGTACAAGTTGTAGTATCATAAAGGAAGAGGAAGACTCGACGAAATAATAAATGGAAAGGGTGTACTTTGTGAGGATTTCATGATAAGAACAAGAATCGACAGAACACTAGAAGGACTATGATGCATAGCTGTGACGCAAACAAGTAGTTAATAAAAATTATGGGACAAAATGAGCTAAGCTAATGAAATGACGAGTCGTGGGAATAGATAGTGTAGAATATCAACTTCTAATGGTATAGTACATATATAAATCGGAATTGGGAACTAAGAGCAAGAAGAATCTCAAGGATATCAGTAAAAAGATAGTTATGAAGGAAGATTAGGACTGGAGGTCAGACACTCCCTAAGGAGTCTAACGAATTTCAGTGTCATCATTGTTTCATGAGCCTAGGGGTCTGTTAGTTATGAAAGGAAGAGGTGATCAATAAAGAAAGAATCTGAATTATATCCGATATATGTAAACATTTGACTTAGTACAAGAATCCAATTAGCAAAAAGAAAATAAGTTAAACCATGCGATAAAAAGAACTCCGGCATTATATGGAATAGAGGAGTTGAAGGATCGCCAAGGTTGGCTCGATGAATATCAAAGACGGTTAACACTCAAAGGTTATGGGTACATGAGAACATCCTTTAAAAGGGGGGGGGGGGGAGAACATATTTAATTCTGAGATGAATGACAATATTCCCAAGCTCAAAAGAGGGAAATATATTGGAGTGAAGGAGTCAAATTTTGAGATGAAACGATATGTCAAGAATGTGATAATGAAAAGTGAGAATGGACTAAATGCAATTATATTAGGAGACAAATGTGAAAAAGGAGGCATGACAAGATGTTGAAGGTTTAGCGAATCAAAGGGAATAAGTTTCGTCAACGCGATACGTTGTGTTCCGGGCGATGATTTGAATCATTCACACCGAAGAAATTTTGGTTACAACTAAATATGCAGTAAAGTACTCCAAGGGGCAGCAAAAGGAGTGAGGAAGGCCGCATGTAACCAGGGATAAGTATAAGGGATAATCGGGATTACTAAAAAGAACTTGTAGCACTAGAAGAGATGAAAGCTTTAAAAGAGGAATATTTATAGGAAGTTCAATGATCTTCAAAGGAAAGGAATATAGTGTGCCTATGGATAGCAAGATAGCAGTGCTGCCTGAGATTAGGGAGTACCTCGTAAAGTCGTGAAATTTCAAGCTGCTGGTTATACCAATTGTGGGAGTGTATGACATAGAACCATATAAATAATCGCCATGATAAAATGGCCAGTATAATGGTGCAAGGTTGATGAGTACAAAAAGGGATAATCTAAAAGCACCAAAGAAGCAAGCAAGGAAGGGTGTCATATCTGAACAAGAGAATTTGTCCACTGGTAGAGAAATAAGGAGCAAGGCAACAGAGTACAACAATTAAAAGTGCTCATAGACAGGGATGGAGCCGTAGAAATCATGAGTTAAGACCATCTTAATGGCAACAAGTCTCAGGATAGCAGCTAATCAGTTGACCACTGGGTACATACACAAGAACATGAGGATATGGAACTAATCAATGAGTTCGACAAATAATTGGGAAGATATGGAAGAAGACTAATGATCCCATAGTATAGGGGCATGGAGATTAGGAACTAAAGAAGGACAACCATTTCAAGAAATTAATAAAAGTGTCGTAAGCTTGCAAGCTACAACATTCGAGGACGAATGTTTCTAAGGGGGAAAGGATGTTACACGTCGCACTTTTAGAGCATGCGCATTCCACGTACTTCACCGTATTAATGGAGTATCGGAGACGTCCCATGATGTTTTGGGAGGTACAAGCCATGGGAAGTACGTAACAATGAAGCACAAGATGAATTACGATCTCGTAACTCGTAATCGGGAAGGACAACCTTAGAACCAAAAGACATGACAATTATCAAGTATCATAAACGACAACTATCATGTATGGAGAGTTTCGGAAGATTCCGGGACCAAGCAAATCGAAGAAAATAAGTTTGTCGAAAATTTGAAAAGAAGTTGGTAGAATTTTGGGTCAACTTTGGAGGGGTATATCTCCAGGTATATTAGGAGTTTTAAGGTGTTTCAAAGCCTAAAATGAAGTTCGTCGAGTCTAGTTTCCAACGCAACAAACCACTCGTCAAAACGACATCGAAGTAAGGAGTTATGGTCATTTTAAGATAACCCTCCAAACTGCCAAATGGCTTCCGCGGGCCCCACTTAGGAAAGTCGGTGGAACCGACTTATAAGGGGTATAAAAAAAAACCCCCATCAACCCCATTTTTTCAGCACTTTACACTCCCATGAGTTCTAGAAATCTCCTAACACATCCCCCAAACATTTATAGCCCATTAAATCAAGAATTTAACAAGATTACACCAAACTAGTCCATGAAAGGTGATTGTTCTTGCTTCTACTTGATGTTGTGGTGAGTTTGGTCTTGAAGGAAGTTGGTGTGGCTAAATTTCTTCAATTATAAGGTATGGTCTTCATCCTATCTCTTATGTTGAGTTTATTGGAAGGTTTAGCAAGTCTTAAAAGTGAAAATAGTTATGGAAGGAAAAGTCATAAAGTGTTGTGTTGTAGTTGTTGTGTTTATGGACAGTTTTGAGCATGTTGTGGCCACGTGGTTGGGCTGATTTACGTGTATATGGATGGTATCTAATGTTTTTGGTGTGCTGATGAGATTATGCTCCTTGATTGGGAAGAAAGGAAGTGTATATTGTTGTTGTATGTTGAAAAACATCGTGTGGGATGTTTTATGGAATATTTTGGTATTGATAATGATGTTGTTGATATTAGTATTGATATTGTTGTTGTTTTGTTGGTATTATGATTTCGGGCTAGGAATATAAACAGAAGAGATGCTACCCGAATTTCGGCATATTTTAAAAGGAATTAATTTGATTTGAGAGCTTAAGATAAGCATATGATGACAAGCCTAACAATAATATGAATTCTGTTGAATGTAGATTTACGAGCTTGGGAGGATAAGCATTAAATAGTTAAGGTTAAGGTGACCGAAAAGGTATGTTAAGGCTAGTCCCTTTCTTTCAAAAGGCATGATTCCTATGTTATGATTCCATATGTGTTTGCATAACCTTCTTACTTCCAAAAGATAGAGGTTTATGATTCTTAGAAGCTTCTTATCTTACTAAAGGTGAGATGTTTTCTATGATGAACATGATGATGATGATTCTAATTCTAGAAATTCCAAAGCTTATGGATTTGATGCTATTATGAGATTATTGAGTTTATTTCATGATTTTATCGATTTTATTCATTGTTGTTGATCTCATCTTATAATAATTGTTCCTTCAATGTAAGATATAGCGATGATGATTGTTCCATAATATAAATCGGAGGCTACCGACCTTACGTCACTCCGATAAAGTTGTAGCTTTTATTTGGACTCTCATGCATGCTACTTATATTATATTATATATATATATATATATATATAGGGGATATGGGGATATAGGCATTATATACATATAACCACCTGATCAGTTGGTATACTATGATATTGTCTCGGATGCGGGATGCCCAGATGCGGGATATATGGGATAAATGGATCGGCCAGCACGTTCCGCAGCAATATAATATAGTTATGGATCGGGCTGCATGTTCCGCAGCATTATTATGGTATATATGTATGAGAAAGATTCTATAAGCATGCATGGTATCCGCCTTATGGGGCAATCAGATGTACTGGTTATCTCTTTATCTCCTGTTATGTTCCATATTTCTTATTATGATATTATTCATGCCTCACATACTTAGTACACTGTTCGTACTGACGTCCTTTCTTGTCGACGCTGCGTTCATGCCCGCAGGTTGACAGATAGACGAATCTGACCCGTAGGTGCTTTATCAGCGGACTTTCAGGAGCACTTCACTTACTTTGTAGCTACAGTCTATTGGTATTGGTCTTCATGGTCACTTGTATCCTATGTAGAGGTTCGTAGATATGTGTGTACAGTTAGACGTTTTATAACCCTATTGGTTCATACCATTGTATAACATTTTAGTAGCTTTGTTGGCTGGTGATGATGGACATAATTGTTGAAGATTATATAGAGATGTGCCATCATTGTGATATATGTCCTTACAAATTATGATATCCATGAGCTATCTTTATGGTCCACCCATAAATGATTATGAGAAGTATGTTTAAAGGTGCTCGGTGTGTTAGCTTCGGGTGCCTGTCATGGCCCTCTGGTTGGGTCGTGACAAAACACCTCAAAACTCCTGATATACCCGGAGATATACCTCTCTGAAGTTGACCCAAAATTTCTATCCAAAATTTTGCCAAATTTTCGAAAAACTTATTTTCTTCGATTTGCTTGAACCCGGAACCTTTAGACACTTGCTTAACAATTGTTAAGAGTATTCCTTGACCTTATAACGGTTCCATGACCTCTCCGATCTTACGTTATTTTACTCACAACACAAACGACGCAAAAAATTTTGAGGTGTAACACAATTTGAATAAAGTAGCACGAAGGAAGGAAAGAGAGTGAGATTTCCTAAATGTCCCATAGCCTCCCGCAGATAAGTACGGAGCTCATCGTACCGATCCACAAGACTCTACTAGACACGCTCTTATATTAAAGACTGGGTAACCTAGGGCTCTGATACCAACTTGTCACGACCCATTTTGCCTAGGTCGTGCGGGCACTTACCTTCCCACCTCGGTAAGCGAACCCTCAACCCAACAATGAATAAATACATGAAAGGATGAAAATTAAGCAACGGAATAGAACAAATACGTAGGTCTCACTATATATATATATATATATATATATATATATATATATATATATATATATATATATATATATATATATTGCTTTCTACATAAGCAATAGAAAGTGCAGAATGATAATGAACACCCCCAGGGTCTAGTCTGAATAATACAAGAGAATCTAAGGGAAATAATACAAACTGGAATACTAATACATCAAGTGTCTATGTATTTTAATAGAATAAGACATAAAGATAGAAAGTCTTCAAGGCAACGGACGGCCATGCTCACCCTGGAAACTCGAGAGAAAGCTGAAACATCGATCAACCACGCATCACAGTAGTGGATCCGACCTGATACCCTGCATTCATAAAAGAATACAGCAAGTGCAGGTCAGTACAACAACAGTACTGGTAGGCATCATCGGCCGACTAAGCATAGCTAACACAATTCAGATAATAAAGCGGATAAGCAAATAAACCAGCAAGTATAAGCCAATACAATCAAATCCAATATCCGTCATCACCTATGAAAACATCTAGTCCCAAATGTGCCAAGTCTAAATATATCCAGTCCAATCCAACGTCACAATACAACACCAAACATCTCAAATCAAGTCATGATGTAATTCAATGCAATAATGGTATGGATGCAATGCAATTCCATGCAAATGCGATGTACACATGTGCTCCGGACCGAAATATCGACGTCCCAGTAACACAACCCAGTGTGACTCGCGAAGTCTAAGTGCCACCCGTCCTGGATCTTTGTACAACAAACAGACAGGACCTCGGATCTTTACCCACGGGGGTTCTCACCGGCACCATCCTGGGGGACCCGCGGAGTCCATGCACTAACAACGATTCTGGAACTAACATCGGATATCGTCCATGCAACAACGATTCCAAAATTGATCATCAGACATCGGCCTTCTCACGTCACTCAAGTAAAAAAGTTTATCAAATATTAATTTCACTCAATCAACGATTCTGGAATGAACATCGAACATCGGGCATCTCACGTCACTCAAGTAAAACTGAGTCTATACTCATCAAGTATTCATCAAATATCATCAATATCTCAACAGTGTATCATGAAAATGAGAGTGCATGCAGTGCATGAATGACATCAATAATCATGCCCAATATCACAACTACCAAAAGTGGGTACACCAACAATATATCTGAATCACAAATACCAACAGTGGGTATGCCAATAATATAATCAAATCACAAGTACCAACAGTTCGTATGCTAATAATATAACTGAATCACAAGTACCAACAAAGGGTACGCCAACAACAGATCCAAGTACAAATACCAATAGCAGTATGTCAATTATATCACAATCAAGATGATAAAATAGAATCCAATATCTACCAACTACTCATGGCATCAAGCCGGCACAATGGAACAATCAAAACACACGTAACGGGATGGCTAGTCCCAACACACAACAAGGTCCAACCTAAGGCAATATCCATCCCGACTTCATATCTAAAGGTTCTCATGCTATCTCCAACAATATAATCTAAATATGTGCTTCGCTATATGAAGTCTAACCAAAGGTAAGCCATAACCTACCTGGATGGCCGAACCACAACACCAACAACTCACTCATTTGTCTTGCCTTTCTGCTGAACCTCAGAACCAAAGTAGTCTCCAAGATTCTCCTCCAAATATCCCTAAGAATAGTTCCCTCAAGCTCAAATATAAAGATGTGAAATAATGAGGATCTAAGGCTTATTTAAATCACATTTAATGAGACACCTGGCCCGTCACCGCCACGGCGGTAACAATGCCTCTACATCGGCGCCGCTACAGCGCCCTCAAGACCGCCATAGCGGTATGGCTAACAATTCACAGGGTCACCCCAGCGGCCAACACACCGCAACAGCGGCGCTGCTGAGGCGGCACTGGTGTCGCCATTGCGGGTACCAGGTACCAGAATCCCTCTAAATTTTCTAAGTCTTCAATCGAAATCCCGAGCCATCCCCGAGGCTATCTGGTCATAAACCATACACACAGACCCATACAAAACTACATTACGAACGCGTTCATTGCCTCAGAATTCCCAACAGATGTCTTGTTGACCGAGTCAACCCCCAATGCCTTAATTCCAATTTCCCAACCCAAGTCCCAAAATGCATCCGAGTGAATTAGGAACCAAACAAAATACCCACACAAGTTCTAAATTACCATCCAAACCTCTTGAGATCAACGAAATTCCAAAAAAATTCGTTTACCCAAAAGTCAACTTTGGGTCAACCATTTTTCACTTTAAGCCTATATTTCACAAAAATTGAATGATCCAGTCTAGACACATCGGGAAGCATGTCAATGGTCCCCTTGGGTCAAAATTGAGCTAATCAACGCTCAGGAACGGGCCAAAAATGTCGAAAATACTACAACGACCAAACGGGTCGTTACAGAGAATTGATCTGTTTTATTGTTTGGTGTAGTTCAGGCCAGGTGAAGTCATCATCTTCTTTGTTTGAATATAGCTTTATGTTTTCCATAAGTCCACTTGTGAACCTGTGTAGATAGGTGTTCATGGTTGATCCCTTTCCATGATACATATCAACGACTGTAATTAGAGGATTTAGTTTATGCTTTTTCTTGGTCTATCTTTGTCCTTTCTAAATCCCTGTAAGCCATTGGGTTTTGGTCTTGGTGAAATGTCCTAACTTGCACAGGTTTTTTATAACATGGTAGCCTCAACAATTTAATGGTTAACAAAAAATGCAAAGGCTTCTTGCTTTCTGATTGATTTCTGTTTTATTTTTCTCAAAAAAGGATTTTAAAGACTAGTAAGTAATTATGTTTCAACCTAAGTCCATTTTGCTCTTTCTCCTGTTTGGGACACTGTTTAAAGAATAAAACACTCAGGCTTAAATTGTTTGGCCTATTTACTTTGTTTGGATCTTATGCCTGTTTGCACTTTTCTTGTTAAAGAGTTACTTGACTAGAAAGTGATCTGTTGAGACTCTAAAGTTTGTTCTTAGGTTCTGGTTGTCCCTTGTGTTGAGAGTCTATGTTGGGCAAAGATTTGTAACTTATATTTGGCCTATTGGATTTTTAATCTTGAGATATTTTAAATCATTTGAGAACTGTTAAACCTCTTTCATGGACAAATTCATCTACTATGTTGGTTTTAGGATAGGCTAACTTAAGTGATTAATAACTTGTTATGTGGCTTGCTTAACTACTTTGTTTGGCTTAAGTGGTCTCACCTATTCACTACGGTAAAGAAACCAGTGCTTGTCCTTCATGAAATATTGGTACTAAAACTGTGTTTTGCTAAGTTCACTACAAGGATAACTAAATTACTATCTGGGCAGTCCACTTGAGTACATTAAAGTCTACTAAGTGAATACAATAGTCTTAATACTTTCTTATGTTGACAAGTAAAATTGATTTTAAAACTGGGCTTCTTTAGGGAGATGAACTTGTTTTGGGAATTGTTGTTTACTTGATCACTTGTGTGTGACACTTCATGGCCATTAATTGTTTCTCTTTAGAGGGTAATCATTCACTATTTAAATTCATTTGTCTGTTTTGTGGTACCTGTTTGGAGAATGTCTCCTTGAATTGGTTGAGTGTTGATGTTGTTAGATATGTTGGTTCTGTATTCACAACTGTAGCTTCTCTCTTGCTTTTGTCATGACTGTGTAATGGAAATACATAAACATGTCCTTAATCCTGTTTGAACTTAATAGGATATTAATGATGGATAATATAGCTAAGTCTATTAAAATACATACCTAGACATATGGATTAGGTGACTGTTTTATTGATGCCATTCATATACACTTCATCTCCCATTGTACTGTGAGCCTACACATAAGTGGAGAGGCAAGAACAACACTTGGGATGAAGCTCGAACCTTCCTTGGTGTCTACCATGCTTGGGGTTCCTAAAAACCCCTTGGATCTTGTGTGGCATCAGGAACAAGAAGGCAAGAGCTTTCCCTTTGAGTTGTTTTAATCTCTCCATGGGTGTGTAAAGTCATGGTATGTTTCCTGGTGATGGTGTAGATCATTAGTTTAGTATTGTCTATTTATTTTTGTTTAAGAGAGTCACCTCATGAACTTATTTGTTTGCTCTTTGGTTCTAGTCTTTCATTCTGTTACTGATTGGCTCACATGAGTTAAAAAGAGTCTTTAATAATTTATTTTCCCTCATCTCTTCTTAATGCATTAATTTTCTTCCATGTATACTGGGTAATATGCCAAAATATACATAGCATATTCATTTTATATCCTCACAATTGTATAGGATTGAATATATTCATGTATATTTAAAGTATATCACTTATATAAAATTTTAATATTGGTTGTTGCAAGTTTATTTGGTTTTGGGCCTCTTCTCTCCCTATTTGATGTTAGGCCTCTTCTTATGTGTTAAGTGTAATCTGTACTTGGCCCAATGAGTTCTGATTTTGCTGAAATAGCCCATCCAGGCCTCGAATTTTCCTTAATTCATCTGAGATTGGGCCTGGAGTAGTTTTCTTTTCTCAAAATTATTTCTACTTCCCTAGTTAGATGTACCTGCTTGTTGTGTGCTTTTAATGTATTTGAACACAAATTTTCTATACTCTAATTCTAAAATACTTAGACATTTACTAATTTTTATCCCTTTTGCGTGCTATGTGATTCGACCTAGGCCATTTGGGCCGCCCTTACATTAAACCTGTTGGGCCAGAGGCCCAACCACTCTTTTCTTGATCGAGTCCGAAGGAGGAGAAAGGGAAGCTAAATTATTGGAAGGCCCAACTATGGGTGAAAATAGTCTATTAGTGGGCTTGGGAGGCCCACCAGCCTGAATTTCTTCCTTTATTTTAATATTTGTTCATGTATGTGCACTTGTAAAAACTCTTGCAAAATATTGGAACCCTATGCATGTATAGAACCTAGGAAATCAACGTTTAGTGCTCTAGGAATGTCGTCAAACTTTTTTCTTAAACTGGGATGACAATCAAATTTTCACGTGGTAAACCAACTTAGATTAATTGCTTCAAATTGTTTTAAATGACACTGTTTGTGGCAAGGAGTGTAAAAATGGGATTTTTCTATTAAGTTCATGGAAAAGGAGTAATGACCAAATGTTTTTTTTTCTTCAAAACGATAAAATAGTGAAGCTTTTAGTGCATCATTTGCGACTCTAAAAGGAAGCTGTTTTGACGTTTTATCTGGAATTAAAACCATGTTGAAACAAGTTCTTGGAAAACTCAAAGGACTGTTTTTGGTTTGGACCTTTTTTTGAAAAGAATTGGTACGTTTTTTTTACTGGAAACGAGTCGTAAGTTTTAACAAAAAAAAAATCTAATAAGAAGAATAAAGGATGATTTGGGCCTAGAAGCCCAAAAACAAATGGATTTAAAACAAAGAGAAATTCATTTGGACCGAATAGAGGTACGATGGACTTTGGACTCAGAAACGGTTAGACTTTATGGGCTTCAAAAGAATATATTTTTGACCTAAAGAGATTTTCTTTTTGCATATATCTATATATACATATATAGGAGAATACTCCATATTTTCTAAAAAAAAAAAAAAAAAAAAAACCGTAAGAACTAAACTCATCTTATTAGGACTAGAATAGTAGCGACTCTACTCAGGAAAAATCGTGGGTGTGTCCTAGTCCAGCAATAAAGTGAGTTGAACACTTACGTGGATTTTCAAAACCCCAAAACCCCTTTTTTAAAGGGGAATTTTTGCCAAATTCTTTCTTGAAATTATGATATGGATATGAATGACATTTTGTGGAAAATGTTTGTCAAATTCTTTCTTGAAATTATGATATGGATATGAATGACATTTTGCAGAAAAACAAAACACTTTTAAACAAATAAGTACATTAATCACATATTGAAGCTCGTAGGTCAACCATATTCTTTGGATCTTTAATACTAGGGTGCATAAAACCTTCCCTAAGGGATCACCAGAACCCTTACCTCGAACTTTGATCTAAAAGATTGTTACTCATTTTTTGGAAAAATCTTTAAACTCGATTTTCCTCTAATAAATTAGGTGGCGACTCTAAAAACCCTAAAAATCCAATTAGAGCACCAAAAATCACGTAGTAACTTTTATGCCTTACCCGCGTAAAAGTGAACCGTAATAGTCACGACCCAAATTCTAAACACCGTGATGATACCTATCCCCACCGGGTAGGCAAACCAACAACAACCGATTAAGACAACTCGTTAAATTAATTAATTAATTAAGCAGAAAGTAACATGATAACACTATAATAACTAAAGTCAAGTCTTTCACTTATAACAAAGTGTGGAAACAAAAACATATCACCCAAGACTAATGTCATGTGTACAAGAGTCACTAAGAGTACTAATACAAGTCTAAAATGATCAATACACTATCATGAAAAGTAAAGAAAGACAGAAATTCATAAGGAATAAAGGGAGAGACTGGCATTGTGGATCAACTAGGCAACTCACCACAAATCTCTGGAATCAAAGGTCTCAGACTTAGATAGCTCCAGGGGATCTACTCATGCTCGGATATAAATCTGTACCACAAATAGTGCAGCAAGTGTAGTATGAATATGAGAAGCACATGTACTTAGTAAATCTCATAGACTGACAATGTTGAAGTAGTGATGAGGTTTACTAAGAAAGGTCTTGTTTTAGTTTTAGCAAGTTTACATTAACTTAGAAACCATTCAATTAACAGAATAGAGGATAAGTCAAGTACCAAGTAGAATTAGATAAGGAGAATGCAATGCAATTCAATATGTAATGCAACCGTTCTACACACGTACTTCCACGAGAGTGTCCGCGACTCGTGATCCATGGGGGATTCACGTGGTCCATATACCGCCTGGAACCATTTCTCTTCGGGCATAAACAATTTGTCGGAACTATTCCCTCGCATTACACAATCCACTAAGACCTTTTTCCCCTCGGCAACTAGCCTTTCTCGGCAAGAATAAAATCAGTCTAACCTGAATCTGATCCATAAAAATCAAATCGAGCCATAACCTCATGAACCATCACCATGAATGAATATGGATGATCACATAAAGTATGGATATCAAATGCAAATCAACTGTATCTATATACCATTCAAAATTACATAAAACAGCTCAATTATCACAAGTATATGTGATTTAGTATAATGATATATACACATAAAGAGTTAACAAGACAATTATCTATCAACTAATACCCACATGCTTTCCCATTCTTAGTTTACAACCTTCACTAACGTATCTCAACACATTACCCATAACATGGCGCCGGTACCTGTATCAGTTCCTGTCACAACACGGATACAAGACTCCCTCTTTCGATCTTAACCCGTATTATTAGTTAGTTATCAAAAACATCCCCCAAACGTAGTTTAGAAAGTCTTAACTTACCTCGAAACCGAGCAATGAATCACAATAAAGCATTTCCTTTTTAGAGCGCCTCCGAAAGATCCCAATCTATCAAATACGCAATCTTTATGAGTATTGAGTTTGTAGACACCCATATCGGTATATAAATTACCCAGTCAAAAAGTCAAGCCAAAAGTTGACCCGGAGCCCCCGAGGTCAAAACCAAATTTTATTATAAAATCACTTTACCCTTTATCCAAGGGTTCGAAATCTAGAAAGTTAGCCAATTCAATTCACAAATGGACTCTCAAATTATCAATTTACCTTTTCCAACTTTCTAGGGCAAAATCCCCATTTTTTCAACCTAAAATATGATTTAAGAAGACTAAAAACTAAGAGAATCCATGGAATAACTATAAAAGGGAGGTATGTTTGTTACCCCTGTGATGAAATCTCGAAAATCCATTCAAATCACTCAAACCCGAGGTCTCTAGCTCTCAAAATCGAGTTGGGAAATGTCTAATCGAATCGGGGAAAAATAATATAATTCTGTCAGGTCCCTTGCAGGTGCGGCAAACCCACAACAAATGAAAAAACCCGAGCCCACGCCCCCTTCTGTAGATGCGACACACATGCTGGCAGGTCCGAAGTCGCATTTGTGAAATCTCATTCGCAGGTGCAACCCCTGCCCGACTCCCTCTCTTTGTCTCACGCGCAGGTGCAACCCCTGCTCGACTCCCTCTCTTTGCACCTGTGTATCCGCAGGTGCGGTTGCACCAGACATCAGTTGAACCCAATTTCCTCCAACACTCTGATTATTGAATTTAACCTCTTGGACCCCACACCCTCCCGGACACAAACCAAATATGCAAATTGATCATAATATATGCTACCAACCTACTGGAACACTCAAAATACAGATTCACCCTTGACCCGTAGGAGGATTTATTCAATCACATAGTTTGGGCTCCTAGAATGTGGCGCCCCACAACTCAAAATTTCCTTGCTAAGCTACATGAAACAAATTTCTTAAAGTCCATAGAAAAATTATTGCTAATTGACCGAAGTGAAAAGCAAAAATATTCTGATAAAGACGTTCCTTAATAATATCATCATGACTCTCAAAGTCATGTGCGGTAGTAATACCAAACCAAATATCCAGAGTCATTCTTTGATAAATGGTCACCATGAGTCAGACTCAATAGAATTTGATCAATCCTATTTTCTGCCGTTAAGGTGGAGAACTGAACCAAGAATCCACTTGCTTCTTGACTCGATATTGACCGTGATCAACTCAAATCCTTAAAGTCCACTAGAATCTCAATCAAGTGTCTGAAACTCTCCCGAGCCTCTCAGAATCCATCCAAACCACCAAACTAAGTTATAAATCATGTTCCGGACCTAACAGAACTGTCAAAACTAGAAATTTGAGTTCGTTAAACTCAGATGTTGGAAAAGGCGTGCTACTACTCAAACGACCTAACGGGTCATTACATCAGGATTTTTTGATCGTGACAGTTCCACAGGCTACACTTGCCTATGTTTTTTGGGGGGTTTGACATTGACACTTGTCTTGTGAATTAACCTTCAAAAATTACATCAGAAGAGAGCAACACCAACCATAATTGATTTTTACTTAAAAGTCTAAAGGAAAATTAATTCTTCTTTTTTAGGAAAATTCTTTGTACTTCTACAGATCAAGGATCTTTTCTTCTCACTTCATAGAAACATTCATAATGTAGTCCTTAGGGTTAGAGAGTTTTGTTTAGGGAAGAATTTATTTTATTGATACTTTTATTCTCTTTTATATTAGTATATTTCTTATCTCCCCCGCACGAATGTAGGTTAATTGATCAAACCATGTATATACACCCTGTGTCCAAATCTATGTAAAGGTGTTTGAATAGGCACGAAGTTTAAGAATGAATGGAAGACTTTTGAAAATTATGATCTAAAATAAATCATAGATATTTGTGTTGTTATAAATCATCTCATTAAGGGTAAAATAGAGAGTTTAAAGTTAAATTGTGACTACTAAAAATAGAAAGATGTCATTACTTTTTAAACTAACTAAAAAAAAGTATATCACATAAATTAAAACGAGGAGAGTATATATTTCTTTGTTTTTAATTATTTTCGATCCCATAGGCAAGTAAGTAGGACCGCTTATGCTTCATTAATTAGAAAATACACTTATCTAGAAGCATGGGTTGGTGTCGGGATCGTCGTTGTTGATCCCTTATGTGTCAATTAAATTCAAAATTGTGGGCCCTTTGGTCTTCTTTACTACTCACTGTGTTTCAATTTATGTGAACCTATTTCCTTTTTAGTCCGTGCCAAAATGAATGACCTCTTTCCTAATTTGAAAACAAATTCACTTTATGAAATGATTTACAGGCATACAAATATTCAAGACTTATTTTGAACCACAAGTTTCAAAAGTCTTCACTCTTTCTTAAATGTCATACTCAGTCAAATGGGTTCACATAATTTGAAACGGATGGAGTATTTGCTTATCTATTACTCCTATACACTCTTCCAACCCAATAGCTCTCATTTTTCTCACCTGTGCATATTTCAACTACAGCTCATTTAACAAGCAAATTTTTCTATAAACTGTTGAAACCGTACTTAACCTGCAATTCTTTCTACCATTATATATGAACTATGTGATTAATTTTCTACTATAATAGTGGGTTTGGTCGTCAACCACCTACTCTTCTAATATAGTTAAAATAAAATAATTAAAAAAAAAAATTAAGGTGGGGTTCACGTAAAGAAGTAAGAGATAATTGGGGGAAAAAAATTAAGGTGAGGTCCACGTGAAGAAGTAGTAGACAATTGCAAAAAAAAAAAAACGGACATTTAAATAATGATAATAAGTTCAAAAAATGGTAAAGATACGCTTAGAGAAAATTTAAAGAAGATAAATTCAAAAAAAAAATAACGGTTTAAATTGAACACAAAAACCGCTAAAGAAGTCATAAAACCAAAAGATTTAAAACTTATACCTTTGGGTAAGGATAAAAATGCACTAATTTTAGACACATACGTCTCACACAAATAATGAGGAATAACATCAAGAAGACGAAATATAAACGATCAAAAAACGTATACACATATTTTCTTAAAATGATGAAGTTGGTATATACTGAAAAATTTAAGACTACAATAGATGCTAACACATGAAAGCATTTTTCAGTGTTGTTGAGTAGAAAGAGATGAGGACATGAAACTCGATAGGAGAAGGTGTATTTCAAATCTTTCAATTAGAGAACCAAACCAGGAAAGTCATATATGGGAAAAGTAGACTAAGTAAAATAGTTTATTGATATTTTTAATTAATTGAATTATAATACTTTCTATAATAAAAATTTCATAATTATATTACTAAAAGGTACTCTCTTTGTCCTAATTTATGTGACATAATTTGACTAGGCATGAAGTTTAAAAAAGAAAGGAAAGATCTTTGAAACTTGTGGTGTAAAACAAGTCATAAATATTTTTATGAATTTAAATTATTTCATTAAAGATAAAAGGAAAAGTTTCAAGTTAAATGATTTCTAAATATAAAAATATATCATTCTTTTTTATTATCTTCAACATTTACATGAAGTTTCATCCCTCCAAGACAATGTAACCTGTTCCCACAAATGAAGTAACTGTCCCCTGGCTTTATTAATGGGAAAGATGTATTGCCTTTGCTGCTCGATTTTAGTGATTTGGTTATGTTGCACCCATCGAAATTCTCCTTTGTTACCTCATACACACTATGGTACGTTGAAAATTGGAACACTGCAAAAAAGATGAGTCGATCAATGTAATTCAGATTTGATCTATAGATGGGTACTTGGAGAGATAAGATGATGTACTTACAAAGAACATCGCCAACGACAAATCTTTTGCCTAGCAACCATGTATCAAGATCAGTGCTAATATCCCAGCCAGAATTATCACCCACCATGTAGTTAGTGGCTGAACCTGAGTATGCAAGAGCAAAAATAACCATGACATAAACCAGTAAAATCTTTCCCATAATTGGAATTGCTTGGAAGAAAGATAAAATTGGTTGTACATATGTATATACTACTATGTTTGTGGCATGCAAGATAGGAGATTTTGTAATTAGATTACCTAACTTTTTTAGATAAAAGCTTAGTTGAAATAGCTTTCATAAGTGAATTATAGAACTATAGAGAGGAGGAGGACAGAGACGTTTGTTGAGATTATGGACAAAGAAACTATTTTAAATTGTTATGTTGGTTCGGTTGTGGAGCATAATGTGTCCTGTTTTAGAAGGCAGCTTAACGCCTGTTGACTACAAATTCTCTCTCTATCTTTTTCACTTTGGAAATGAGTGTCTCATCTGGTAAACCAAAAAGTGGATTATATACAAGTTTCTTTAACTTGATATGTCAAGTCTGACAGAAAATAATTGTTTATCCAGCACTTAAATAGACGTAACAAAACATTAATATACCAGAAGTAGGCAGGAAGTACTGCATACTGGTTATAACTATACAGGATTCAAATCTCACCAAAATCTTCAGTCTCTTCTTGTTTTCCTTCTTCCCTGTTTACGGACACCCCCACTCCACGATTCCGGAACCTAAATGACCCAAAAAAGAGCAAATTAACCAAAATACCCCAACAAATAAAAGTGGTACCAAAGTACCTTTAACACAGTAATTTACTGCGTTAAAAGACTTAACTGTAACGGCACGGTTAAGTCCAATAGCGCAGTAAATTATTGGGCTATTCTGCTTTTTTTTTTTGGGTTACTTATTCTCTTTCTTTTAAATTTTCACACTTTTTTCATACTTTAGCCATAGATTAATCATGCTTCGAGACACCGGAACATCAATATTTTATATAGAACCCCTTTTTTTGTGTGTGATTAATAATGTTGGCTCAATACATCAAGGATATGCAAAAGTTCGGGTCGTTGTTTTAGTGGTTGAAAAGTGCTCGAAGTAAATTTTGTTTGAAAACTTTTTATCATTAGCTTTAAGTTTTTTAATTTTTAGGGTTTCGTGTTATTTTTAAATTAATGCGTAACTTTATTTCGAATATGTGGTGAATTTTTTTTATGATCAATTTAGGATGTCACACGAGTTAGTTACAAATGATAATAAAGACTAAGATAATATTTATAATATTACTACTGATCCACATCGGGAGACGAGACCTCATCCTCGTCGGGAGATGTGACCTCAGGCGCCGAAGGATGAACCTGAAAAATAAATATAAATTAGTACCAATTTTTATTTATATTGAATACATTAACGTTTGTTAAAAAAAATCAAACCTGTGTATCGACGGGTGGCTGAATAGGCTCCTGAGAGGGATCCTGAGGTGCGTCTAGTGCAGAATATGAAGTATTCTCATGGACGGGATGCTGAGAGGCTGAAGCTGGAGCAGTGTGTTATTCGAGGTCCAAATAAATGTTAAAAAAATTAAAGTAATATTCACCTTATATTGAATAAAATTAAGTTTTACTAAAAATCTTACCTGTGGCTCGGTAGTCTCATGAGAAGACACCTGTGGCTCGGTTGACTCAGGAGAAGACACATGTGGCTCGGCAAGCCCATGACAAAATGCCTGAGTGGGTGGCTCTGATGGACCCACTAGCGCCGAATCCTAAAATATGAAAAAATTACGAAATAATAAGTAAGATATATATATTTAAAATAAGTACTTTAATATTTTAAATAAGTATTTTAAATACTAACCTAGACTAAAAACTCGTCGAAGTCAAGATACCTGGGACCGTCTACATTTCTCACCGCCTCCTTTTCCAATATTGATGCGCGAAGCGCCGCCCAATCGATGTCATCACATACCTCGAGGAACGCATTCTGGCTTGACTAAGATGAAGACTAAGGTATCCCCGCAAGTGGGCGCGCCGGCGTAAACGTAGGTGACGACGGTCCAGCTGAGCTGCCCCGGGCTCGAACGGCTGCGGATGGACTCGAATGGGAGTGGCCTCATCTACCGCATCTACCAGAGGGTAGATGGTGTCCTCTACCACCACATCCTCTAGTAGCACCGCGTCCTCTAGCAGCACCACGTCCTCTATCAGCACCTCTTCTGCCTGGCTGTGCTCCCCGTCTGCCTCTATAATATCCTCCTCCTCACGCTGCCTGGTACTGACCCTCTGGAATAGGATCATGCATGCGCCTAATCTCTCCTGCCTGCTAAATACCGTCCTCGAATATCTATACCATCTCCCCAGCAAGCCCCGCAACCTCGAGGTTAGATATATGGTCTAACCCGAATATGCGCAGTTGTTGTATAGTCACCAGCTGCATTTGTTTTCAACAGTAAAAAATTGTTAATTTTTAAATGTAATAATTAATACAATTAAATAAATTCAAGTGCGATAGACTCACCAACGCCTCGTACTGCCCCACGAGTGCTGCGTATCCTACATCCCTAGGGGGACCTAAAGCGGGGTTGCCAATCAAGTATCAAGTGACGTGTGATCCCATGGTACAAGTGCATGTAATCCATGATAGGAGTCGCATGATCGACCTCTGCTAAACTCGCCAACCTGTCCTCCCAACGCTGAAGCTGGACACCCACGAAAGTCAGAAATGCATCATTGATGGCCGATCGATCATCCCGCGTGCGGTGTCGGAGCTTATGACGAACGCGGGGGGCAGGGGGTGGGGGGTATATTCTGTCAATGCCCAAACTGTCGTAAAACGCAGTCGTACATGTGGTCCTCAACGATGACCATGTGTATCAATGGACAACGCGACCTTCACACAGCTTGACCAGCATTGCAAAAGGCTTGCAAACCATCCAAAATAGTAGCGTACGACGTCTATAAAAATCGTTGCATAAAATATAGCTACAAATTAGTGATCAGCAAGTAGAAAATAAAATAATTAAATTAATAGTGTAAAATTAAATAGTTTTACAACATCGTCTGTCGTGCGATCGAGCTGGTCCCGGAATGAAAGAATATTGTGGTGCATATCCACATCCCGGTCAAACCCTGTCGTCCATCTCCTCGCGTAGGCATGTCATCAGGGAGGTCATGCCTAGGTAGGGGCTGAAAAGGTAGCATCCTCTCCCACACCTGTACTGAAAGCGATATTAAAAAATACGATTTGCTAGTCGTCATTTCAAGAGGTATGTTTACATCAAAGGAACACACATTTAAAATATTACTAAAGAAGAGCAAAAAATCCACACACATCACTTCTATCGCTAATAGACGCTCGGCATAGGCGTCGGTGGAGGTACGCCAAAATAGCACCGCCCTAGCTGTAGTCTCCCAAGCGGTCCAGATGGTCCAAGAAGATCAATTACCGTAAGCTGACATAGGCACCCGATGTGTTCGGGAACAAGATGCCCTCGAATATAATGAGTAGATACAAACGGGCATGACGATCAACAATCTCCTGATTAGTGTCGTCGTGAACAGGAGGCTCCAATGCAAAATAATCGTAAAGGGCACTAATCTGCACCCGGCTCTATCACGAGATAGTGGTGGGGGCCCCATGCACGAAGTGGGTGAGCCTAGTCAACTCCGACACCCATGTCCTACTAGGAGGGTCAACCCGACTATATAATGGGTCTCCATCTACCCACACTTCAAACATAATCTCCACATCTTGAAGCGTGATCGTAGCCTCACCAGTGCATAGATGGAAGGTATGTGTCTCCGGCCTCCACCGCTCAACTATGGTCGTGATGAGCGCCTAATCATGTTGTACCCGACCAACAGAGATGCAATGATAGATACTGCCCCGATACAATATCTCTAAGACGCGGGGAGGTAGGGGTGCTCATGTAAAAGAGTTCACGCTCTATGCAGCCTACGGGGACGGAGCTTAGTCCATATCTCCATAACACCACCCCATAATAGCTCGGACCTATGATTATCTTGCAAAGTAAGTACTGATCTATCATCGGGTGCCGGGTGAACGTTCAGATCCATAAAGGTGTCATATCTGTAGAACCTAAATTATTCATTATTCTTGAAATTAAAGTGAAATTATATTAACTAATTAATTAGTCATTTATAGGGAAATTATATTAATGATGTTCAATCCAAAACTAAGGATTTAGTTTATCATTCGTTATTCAGGATTTAGTTTATTTTTCGTTATGCAAGATTTAGTTAGTTATTCGTTATTCAGAAATTATATTAACTAACTAATATAACGAGAATTATATCCTTTGTCCTTCTTTATTCAAATTTTGTGGATTATAAGAATTATGTTGTATTATATTTCTGTGAATGATTATATCTAATTATAATTTACTCAACTAAATATTTATATTAAGTAACTAATTATTCTCCTAACTATGATTAAAGTAATAACAAACTAATTCATTTAATGGGAATTAAATAGTTAACACATAAACCTGGATAACAAATTAGCACATTAACAATTAAAATAGGATAGATAATTTCACAAATAAATAAATTAACAATGACATAATTAACAAATAATAGGATATTACTATATTTTTTCAATTAAAAAATCAATTAACAAATTAAAAATTAATAAATAATTAACTAAAAAAAAACTGCCAGTTTCAAAAAACGAAAAAAAATCCATTTAAGCAACAAAATGCAAAAATATGATTCATTTCTAAATTAATTAATGTTTATATTAAATAGCTAATTTATTTAACAGAAAATTATGTTAACTAACTAATCCTAAACTAAGGATTTAGTTTATTATTCGTTATTCAAAGTTTGTGAATTATGAGAATTATGTTGTATTATATTTTTATGAATAATTATATCCAATTAAAAATTACTAAATTAATCAAATAACGTAAGAAATCATAGGCACCCAATTATTCTTCTAACTACAATTAAAGTAATAACGAACTAATTTTATTTAACGGGAAATTATATTAACTAGATAATTAATAATTAATTAACTAAGACTCACTAATTAACACATAAAACTAGATAACTAATTAGCACATTAACAATTAACATGGGACAAAAAAATTCACAAATAAATACATTAACAATTAGATAATTAACAAATAATAGGAGATTAGAATATTTTCCTAATTAAAACATTAATGATCAATTAACAACTAAAAAATTAACCAAAAAAAATAAAAAAATAAAAAGCCACTGAGCAGTTAGAAAATTGCCAGTGGAAACGATGCCAAAAATGCAAAAATACGATTCATTTTTCGAAATTTGTGACATAGAAACATTGATCACGCTTAGAATCATAATGTATTTAACAAAATAATTAAAAAGTTTGTAGTAAAGTACCCTGATCGAAGCTTGTTGTAAGGTTGTTTGAATCGAGTTGTACGTCACTTTTTTCCAAAATTCTACATTCGAATCTTGTTCCTTGACTTGAATATATCGAGAATCTTGACTTTAGGAATAAAATTTGAAGCTAAAAGGCCGTTTTTGAAATGTGGGCCCACGGTCTTTTGCCTTTAATGGCGTTTTTGTTCTTAAAAAAATGGGGTGGGGGACCAGTGGTGGGGAAGATGGTCGGTTATTTAACTTTAATAACACAGTAATTTCATGCTTTATTGAATGACGCAGGAAATACCTGTGTTAAAGGACTTAACCGTACCGTTACGGTTATTTACTTTAACGCAGTAAATTACTGTGTTAAAGGTACTTTGGTATCACTTTTTTTTTTTTTTTGGGTATTTTGGTTCATTTGCTCTTTGTTTTGGGGTCATTTAGGTTTCAAACTCCCAACTCCACCTCCATATCCCTCCCAAAAAAAAAAAATTACTATGGCACTCACTCACTTTTAGTATGTTTGTAGGGATCTAGTAGCTCAGTTGGTTGGCTACCTGAACTCTCACCTTATTGGTGAGGGTTCGAATCCCCACATTGTAATCCCCTTCCTCATTTCCCCTTCCCCTACCCCCTATGTAATAAAAACAAATTTTTTTTAAAAAAAAAATTAGTATGTTTTAAAAAGAATAACACATTTATGTATAATTGATAAAAAAAATCATTTTATCCTTAAGAACATTATTTTATAGTCAGAAAAATGTTATGGTATGTTTAAAACTCACAGAATTTCAAAGGTCTTTTTTTTTTTTTTAAATTATTGTTTACAGTGAAACAACGCCACACAAAATGAACTAGTGAAATAGTAACTGGAGTTTATCAAAGCAAAATCAGGAGTATTTATTTAATTTAATAGGTGATGTAAGTACTACGTTTCTTACTAGCCAATGATAGATTATAGATATAAGGACACAATTGCACTTTTTTTCCTGTTAAAATATTTCCTTGGCACGCCGCTTAGATTATTCATTGACATTTTTTGGACGGAATTATTTGCTTTTTTTCTTCAAAATTTCTTTAGCCATATTGCATGATGCATCATCATAATAGGGTCGGGTGTAGAGGTGTCAATAGTTTTCGAAAAACCGACATAACCGGTTAAACCATATCGTACCGAATTGATTTTTAGGTTTCTTTTAATAAAACCAATGCTTTTTATATAAATTTATAACCGTACCGAATAATTAGGTTAGTTTTTAATTTTATACAAATAAACCGAAATAATACCGAACTGTACTGAATAACTTTATATGTGTAAAATATATTCTATTTATTACAATTTAATAAAATAAATATTAAAATTTTCGCCTTGGGTTCGTGATGATGAAAGCGACTACAAGTTGGCAACACAAGTAACATCTAAAGTTCCAACTCTGAAACCTATTATACCACTCCTATTGAAATTAAATTAGTTCTAGTATCTTGAGTAATAACTAACTTGTAAGCTACAAAGTATTCCAATGATCTTGGATAGAAAGCTACAAAGTATTAGATATTTTTCCTCTCGTATGATTTTAAATTTCTCTTATTGGATACTTAATCTTAGTAAACTCAGTTCTCAAGTCTCATATTGATTGATATTTGCCCCCTCGTGCTATGTAAATTATACCTTTTTCTTTCCTTAACATTATTTTACACTACCGTAAAATAGTGGGATCAATCTTTATTCTTGTTGTCTTTCATGTTATCTTGATTCATCACTTTTTAAATAGTAAAAATGCTAGAGTTTTTGCCAAAGTCCTATAGAAGTATGCATGATATCGTGTCTATAACTTTTACCAGTGACTATAACATGGTTTTTAAAAAAAAAAAAAAAAAACCCAAAAAAAACCGACATGGTGGGACGGTTTCGAAAAGTCTAATTTTGATTCTATAAAATGAAATAACCGAAAAATGGTATGATATAAATTTTATAAAATAACTGTCCGAACCGTACCATTGACACCCTAGCCGGGTGTCAAGCTATATAGGGTTAATTGTGTCATTCATTAAAACACAATAGCTAAGAGGTAATAACTCACATTAATATCACAAGTTCAAATCTCAGTGACCACTGCCAGTGGCGAAGCCACATAGAGCCGAGGGGGCCGAACCCCCTCGACGGAAAAAAATATTGTTTTTACATGGTTAAAATGATTTCTTATGCATATATAGTAGATGTTGAACCCCTTTAGGCTTCTTCGTATGTTTACTTTTTTTATATTTTGAACCCCCTCAGTGAGAATCCTGGCTCCGCCACAGACCACTGCTACTAAGTTAAACCTTTCCTCTCTTCTGTAGATTTTATGAAAATAATCTAATAGTCATTGTTGCAATAGCAATCACAATCATATATTCGCGTGACCAGCATATTTGTAAATAAATAAAAAGTTAATTTAGCTTTTTCGTTGTTCTTAGTTTTTTTTTTTCCGTTGTTATCCCGTGTGAGTATCTTACAACTCAACATAAGCTCTTGGCAATGGTTTTAGAGATTAAGATGAAGAGGAAGAAGGTATGGCCTATTGTAATGACCCGCTAGGTCATTTTGAGATTTTGGACTCATTTTCCCCAAAATACCCTTCACGTAGCTTTAAAATGGTATTCTTGACTTGCGGGGATGGGTAACACGGTTTCCAAGGCAATCATGTGAAGTTCGAATCATTTTTAGGCAAATTGGAAGTTCTTAAGTTAAGAAACTGAGGAAGTTTGACCAAAGTTAACGTCGTCCGTATCGGGGTTTCGTCTATTCCATTAGGTCCGGAACATGAACTATGACTTAGTGGAGCAATTGACTTGGATATCAAGGGTTTTGAGTGTGATTTGGATCATTGGTTGAGAAACTATAGTTAAGTTAAGGATTTGGAGTTGACCACGGTCAACATTGGGTCAAGACGATCTCATTTCGATGTTTCGAGTGCGCAAGCAGGTTTGTAGTGTGTTTTATGATTAAAATACGTATTTGGTTTGTTTCCGGTAGGTCCCGGATGAGTTCCGGGTGCTGAATCCAAGATCGAAAGTCAATCGGCAATTGCCGGTTTTCAGATACCAGCAGTGGTCATCACTGTGGCATGGTGCGAGCCACGTTCACGTATAGAATTCGGGGTCTGGGCCGGGTCACACGAACTCATCGCAATCGCGATAGGTCGGGTTGGTTTGGGTCGGGATTGCTAGCTGAGGCCCGTGTTCACGAAGAAGGATTTGGGCCTGGACAGATTAAAACCCTCATTTCGAATTTCATTGTTTATAAAATAATTTTTGGAGCTTGGGAGCTCGTTTCAAAGGCGATCTTCAAGTTTTGGCTTGGTGGTAATTTTATAATCCTAATCTAAGTATTTCTCTGTGATTCTATCCTTTATTTAGCGATTTCATTCATGCTTAGAAAATGGAGTTTCCATGGAAATGGCTTTTCAAGTAAAATATCAAATTGGAGGTCGATTTGTAATGGGATTTCAATGGTTTTCGAGATTCTTAACCTTTAGGCTATAGGTAAACCAATTTTGAAATAACATTTCAGTTTTGACCTTGGAGGCTCGGGGTTGCCTTTTTGGGTTCGTTTTTGGATTCCGAATTAAAGTACTATCCTTGGACTCATTTAGTGAATTTGAACACGGTAGAGCTTCCGAGAGGCTTAATCATCGCTAGGATCAGGTTGGGATCGTTCAGAGAAGTTAAGGAAGGGAAATTCATTTGTGAGCTTGTGGACTTCGGAATTAAGGCAAGTTGAGACTTACTAGACTCTTTATGAAGTGTTTGTGTTGGTTTAATGTAATTAAGGGGAGTAATGAGGAATGGGGGTCCCATACTCGTGAGGTGACGAGCACTTGTGCGGGTACCGGTGTCATGCTATTGGTGAATTAATGAAAAGGAATAATTGTTATGAAGTAGAGAATGCCAAAGCATATGGGCATTTGCGGGTAGTTGCTAAATTTACTTGATTGACTTGATTGTTTCGATGAAATGGGCTTGCGATAGCCATGCTTGATGAAACTTTGTAATATTGATTGATTATGCATGCATCACTCCAATTCTCCTCTAAATTATGAAAAGGGGCTATTTTTTAGCATTCATTCGCTACTGTGTAGTTATCGGTTGTACCCATATTCATTTTCATACTTCATATGATATCATGTGCATATTTATTTGATGAATTATATGGGATGTGTTACAACTTGTACTTTTGTACGTTGAGTTTCGTCGTAGGCTAATTGACGTAGACTCGGAGAGTGCGATTATTTTTGGGATTAGGAGCAGGGATTCGTGTTGACCTTAAGTATACGAGAGTTTAAAACCATGTTTAGTAGGTATTGGAAGGATTAGAGACTAAACGAATCAACGAGAATGCGTTTCGACGAAAATCGAATTTGGAGAGGAGTTATACGGACCCTAAAAGTGGTGTATCCCCAACGTATATTGGTCAAAGGGGGGAGTATACTGTGACTATTTTAAGGCCCATTAAACGGACCATATAACATTATACAGACCGTATAATGTACCATATAATAGAGGCGGTGGAAGTCTTATTTTGTATATAATTCGACCCTCTTCCATTTTCAACATTTCTCTAGACCCTCAGCACCCCTAAAAGCCCTCCCAAACATTTTCAAGCTAACCCAAGGGAAATCAAGGATTAAAAGTGAGATTCAAGTGTTAAAAGCCTCAAATTACTTGTTGAATTCTAGTTCTCCTTCTTATGGTGGATTTGGAAGGTGCTTCATAGTGAAGTAATCTTTGGATTGGAGTGTTCTTGAGTTCTAAAGGTATGTTCTCATCTTCTCTACTTGTATTTGAGCCTAACCAAGTCTTAATTATCTCGTTGATAAGAGAATACGAAAGATATACCGTATATTGTATCCTTGTTGGAATTGAGAAGTATGGAATGTCGTGATGCATGTTCTAATATTGTTAAGGGCTGGAAATTATAAGAGCTGGTTGTGGTTGTAGTTGTTGTTGTTGTTGTTATTATACTACATACATACATATACATATATATATATATATATATATATATATATATATATATATATATATTAATTCGTGTAATCTTATCTGATTTTCTTTAGTATTACTTAATCTAATATACTCTGGGTATAACTTACTTAATTCTTGTTTTACTTCTAAGTAATTATCTTGCATTAGCCCAATGGAATAAACTTTACTTTCTGTTCTAGATGTCTAATACGATCTTCAGCTCTAAATATCTCGTCGTTGGTGAAATATATTTCCCAACATCGTCCTTTATCATTTGAACATTAAAACGGTCTTTCAACACCTAGGAATTTATAGGTTAATCCATCGAGTTTATTAAGAAATTAAGAGAATAACCATATACTAAGAGTGACAGATTCTTGATAACAAGTAAGTAATTACACAATATTCATAGAAACATGGAATAATTTACATAATAGGGAGAGTAGTACAGAAACATAGTTAAAAAACTTACATGACTTGAAGATGGAGAGAGGTTTCCCTTTCGGGGAACCTCAAAAACTACTTCACACTAAGAGAAAATTACTGAAAACTTGATACTATTTTACAAGGAAATTTATTTTACAAAGGTTTTGGACTGGGAAAGGGATTGAGGCATTTGAAAGAGTAGGGGAATATGGAGTTTTTTCTTGAGAGATGTTGTTGATGCTCTTGTTCGTGGTGCCTTTGCTTCTCCTCAAATGTTGGTATTTATAGGTGTCTGACGAACTTCAACTCCGGATTTCAAAGTATTAAAGAATCTTTTGAGTTCAGACCGGTGCTCTTTGGGCCCCATTGACATGTGAAACTTTTCAAAAGAAGCTTTATATTCTTGTATGTTTGCTGATCTGTCCACTTACTGCTGCTGCTTTATTAAAGCCGCTTTAAAAGTCTCTTTTTCTGAAAATGTCTTCTAGCCATTGCTTTGTTCAACGAAGCTTTCCGTCTTCTGTCTTATCATGATTACTAGATTTCTTCCTCTACTATATATATATATATATATATATATTGTGTGTCTAGGTTATGTAGTGCAATAGAATCAAAACTCATCCCTGAATCACTGTCGTTTGGATCTTGTGAATCTTGAAATGCACTGTTCTGAAAATTTACCATATCTCCTTCATCTGAACTATGGACTGGTGCTATTCCTGGACTTGGAGATAATTCTGGACTAGGATTCTTAACTATGTGCTTGTCTTGTTCTTGTTTTGTCTGAAAAAATCTTTCCAACGTCTCTTTAACTATACTTTTTATTTTTTTATTCTTTTTCTTTTTTGCAAGTGTGCTTTTTTTTTGTAGAAGTTGCTCCTTGCGTAAGTGTCTTTGGTAGTCGTCGTCTTGTCTGGAGAGATGAACATCCCTTATCTTCACTTTTTGGCAAAGTGAAAGCCATCAACGGGTTTGACGAGTCTTTACCGGCTACCGTTTGAACCGGACTAGCTATATCCTTATCCGATACAGTGGATCTAACTGCATTCATTGGGGAATGCACACCCGTCTCATCCATTTTCATCTGAGATGGAAAACTCTAGGATTGCGCTAACTCGAACTTAATAGCTTGTAGTCTTTGTTCTAATATCTTTACTTGTTCCAAGAGTTTCATCTTTTATTGGACTAATGTCTCTTTCTGCTGGTTTAGTCTCTTGACGAATTCAGTCATAGTAGAACAGTGATCACAAAAAATCACCTTGTCTATGTCTTTTTGTATGTTGTACTGAGGGATTTTGTCTGGGTTTGTTTAAGAGCTGGAGAGATATAATAATTTGGTCTCAACATTCCTCTAGCATAATCTAATGCCTCAGTAAAATCATTAAATCCTTTAAAAAGAGGTTTTCTTATATCTTTAATAGAATCTAAGACTTCTATCCAAGTTTGAAAAACACCATTAGTTTTACCATGAACTACAACATAAAACTTAAATTTTTTGTCCAGATGTTTGTCTGTGAAATATTGACAAAGAGAATTTAAAGTAGCTACAAAGTGTTTAGAATCCTTTTTATTATGTGAAATCCATAAATTATCTACTAAACATCTCTGTTGTCTGTCTATTACATATTCTGGTAATACTTTAAAAGTCCAATTTGATGGCGGGAAAGCTACAAGATTATTAACTCCAAATTATATTCTTCGTAGAGTATTTATTTCTAATGAAGATGTAGGTCTAAAATGAAGATTACCTAACACTGTCTGTCTGTAAGTGTCTTGGGTTGAGGCTATGCCTTTCCCCTTGTCTGCTGTCTGAGAATTGGATGGTCTCATGTTGTTCAAATAGCAAATTAGTTAGCAGTAATCTTTAGTCTACTTAATTGGTCTGCTAGATTATTATCTTTTCCTTTTATATGTTCAAATTTTAGATTATAAATTGAAATGGTATCTATAAAATTTACCATCTCCGTCTACTACTATTTTTATCATTTATCTTTTGATAGAATTTAACTATAGCTACGCAGTCCGTTCTCTCTCTCTCTCTCTCTCTCTCTCTCTCTCTCTCTATATATATATATATATATATATATATATATATATATATATATATTCGGAAGCAAAGCAGTGTATACGAGTGTCAGCATACAAAGGTATATTGGATTGTGTTGAGTATATACTTTTTTGTGCGTGGAGGTTAGAAGGAAGGTAAGGAAAGGATACTGTAGACGTGGTTGATGTTAATGATATTGTTGATTGGGTTGCGGATGCCTATGAAACTAGGGAAATGCTGCCCGATTCTGTTTAGAGCTAGTTATTGTTTTGATAGACACTATATACTAGTGTTCGCTAAGTTAATGGATATACTATCGTTGTTATAGGTTGAGGCACTAGTTGAGACAAGTTCGTGGTTGAGTTTGTATTGGCGACACGAAGTATGCAGAGGCTATCCCTTTTCTCATTCTTGCATGATTTTCCTTTGTCGAGTTACCTTCAATTATTCGCACAAAGATGTGCTTATTCGTAAAGGTTATACTTGTGTTACCATGACCCTATTGTAGTACTTCTCCCTTAGTGGGATCGAGCTTATGAATAGCCGAGTTAGCTACGTAATTAGAACGATGTGAAGTATGACTATAGAATGTATAGGGTTATGATAGTTGCCTTTGGAGCTATGATGTTTGCCTTTGGGGCTATAATGTTTGTCTTCGAGGCTATGATGTTTACTTTCGGGCTATCATAGTTTCCTTCGGGGCTATTGGCCATACAGACTGCCTTCGGGGCTATACAGATGCGCGCTTGCCTTTGGGGATATGATTATGTATACAGACTGCCTTCGGGGCTACATTGAGTGCCTTCGGGGCTAATCATGCATGTCTACACGTCTTATACGAGGCTAAGTGGCTTGTTATCATATTATTAGTTATTATGCGATAGATGCAGGTAAGTACAGCCAGATTCTTCACTGACCCTTCAGTTTATGTTCAGTTATCTTATATTTTATTTTAGTATTAGTCTCAGTCTCCTAACATACTTGGTACATTATTTCGTATTGACGTCCCTTTTCTTGGGGACGTTGTGTTCATGCTCGCAGATTCAGATAGGTTGTCGGGAGGATTGCATCAGTAGGATTTGCTGAGTACCAACCAGTGTGGTAAGCTACATGTCATTCAGAGTTACAGGTTCAGAGTTTTGTGTATATATAGTATAGGTAGGCTGGGGCCCTGTCCTGACTATGTTACAGCTACACTCCTTTAGAGGATTGTAGACTTGTTTTGTCAGTACAGTATATCAGTAAGGAGGCCTTGTCATCCCTTGTATATATCTACTTTAGGGTTTTGCTGTTTGCAGAAACGTATATTGGCCTAATCGGCCGTTTAGTTATTCATTTATGTGTTGGGATGATCCCGTTTTGCCGAGTTAGTTTGAAGTACAGGTATTGCAGCTTAAGGCCTCATCGGCCCCAGACATGATATTATGTTTGCAGGTTGGCCTCATTGGCCTAATTTGTCTTTCGAGACATAAATGATGCGAGTTACATCTTGGTTCGCTCAGGTCGAGTAAGGCACCAGGTGCCACTCATGCCTCACTTAGGTTGGGGTGTGACAGGATGGTCCGGAGTGGCCCAATTGGATATGGTACTGGATGGAGTGATGATTACAATATAGCCTATCGGCTGGATGTCTGATGTAATCTGGAGGATCTAGAATTCTAGATGAGTATATGGATCTCATGCGTCCCTCATAGTCACATGAAACCTACTGCAAGAGCGTGTGTATACTGGTGCATATTGGCCAAGACATTTTCATTGCATATCATTCATACTTGCTTGTATTCTCATTACTTAACTTGTACATGGATTCTTGGGAAGAATTGTATTTTAGTGGTTTACTAAATCGTGAACTTTCTACTTCTTATTTGCTTAAGTGATTATAACTTGTTGAATTGCTTACTAAAGAAGTGAGGAGATTAGTATCGAAGAGACCAACCCTCGCCATCGCTTCAGTTTAGAGCCGGTCGACGATGTTGCTAAGTACATGTGTTTCCCCATATTCACTCTACACTTGCTACACCTTTTCTGTGTGCAGGTTTTGTTCAGAGTTCTAGTAGTGGACGAGTCATCACCAATCGTGAGGCATATCATTTGGAGTTGTCAGGGTGAGATACTGGCTATTACATAGCACTGGACTCCATTTCTATCTTACTTTCTATCTTTACTCTTCAGATAGTTATTGTAGACTTAGACCTATACTCCGTATTTAGTGGCGCTTGTACTTATGACTCCAGGTTTTGCAGGTGTATGACTTAGACTTCTGTATTTTTATGAGTTATGAGACCTTATTATTGACTTATGGGTTGTTCTCATTTTATTTCCTCTTTTATGATTATTGAAAGACGTTAGCTTTTACTTGGGGCTACCTATGAGTTAGGGTAGGTGCTCTTATGGTCACGTTGGGATTTTGGGTCGTGACACCTAATCAAGGATCAAATAGGGTGGCTTCACCCCTATCAGAGCTCAGGTGTTAAGGGAGATGTTGATGGCGATAGGGGCTTGGGGAAGTAGTTAAGATGCAAATAATATGTGGGATAGGCCAGCTAAGTGCATTAGGGGAGTAGCTAGAGGTGTACTGCATCTCGAGGGATAACGTTGGTGGACATTGAGAGAATTGATGGTGGAATGGAACGGTCCAAGGAAAAGTGAAAGCCAATACGGTTGTTTACAAGGAGTTGGTAGAGACTAAAAACGAGGAGGTAAAGAGGGAAAATAGGGAAAGGTATAAGATGGTGAAGAAGGAAGCAAAGTTAGCGCTTATGGCGGCTAAAACAACAGCATTTGAACGCCAGTATGAAGAACTACAGGACAAAGACGGGAATAGGAAGTTGTATAGGCTTGCTAAGACGAGAGAAAGTAGGGCCTGAGACCTGGATCAAGTGAAGTGCATCAAACACAAGGAAGGCAAGGTATTGGTGGAATAGGCACACATTAGATGAAGATGGAAGACATATTTCCATAAACTCTTGAATAAAGAGGGGGCCAAGAATATTGTGATGGGCGATTTAGAGCACTTTGTGAGTTGTCGAGATTTTTGGTATTATAGGGGTATAAAGTTTGAAAAGGTTAAGGAGTTCATTTATAAGATGAGACGGGGCAGGGCGACAGGGCCAGATGAGATTCCAAGGTAATTTTAGAAGAGAGCATGTAAAGCAGGCATAGAATGTCTAATTGTGTTGCTTAACGTCATTTTTAGGACGTCAAAAAATCCTGAAGAATGAAGGTGGAGTACGATGATCCCGTTGTACACGAACAAGGGGTACATCCAAAATTGCAAAAACTCTAGGGGTATCATATTGCAGAGCCACACAATGAAAGTTTGGGAGAGTGTGGTGGAGATAAGGGTGAGGAGGGGTATGACTATTACCGAGAACCAATTTGAATTCATGTCGGGTGTGGTGGAGATGAGGGTGAGGAGGGGTATGACTATTATCGAGAACCAATTTGAATTCATGTCGGGGCATTCAACTACAGAAATCATTCATCTAGTAAGGAGATTGATAGAGCAGTATAGGGAGAGGAAAAGGGATTTGCATATTGTGTTCATTGACCTGGAAAATGCATACGGCAAATTCCGTAGGGTTTCTATGGAGATGTTTGGAGGATAGCGGTGCACATGCAGCTTACAGTAGGGCGATTAAATATATGTACGATGGAGTCAAGACTCGATTGAAGACTGCAGGAGGAGACTCAGAGCACTTCCTAATTGTGATAGGCTACACCAGGGTTCACTCTTAGCCCTTTTCTATTTGCCGTAGTGATGGATGAACTAACGCGACATATCCAAGGTGAGGTTCCATGGTGTATGTTATTTGCGGATGACATAGTTTTGATTGCAAAACTCGTGGTGGAGTTAATGATAAGCTAGAGGTGTGGAGACAGATTCTGGAGTCTAAAAGGTTCAGATTGAGCAGGACCAAGACATAGTACTTAGAGTGAAGTTCATTGACGTAAATCCTGTGGCAGAGGTGGAAGTGAGGATCATTACACAATTCATCTTCAAGAAAGAAAGTTTCAAATATCTTAGGTAAATAATCCAAGGAAATGGGGAGATTGATGATGATGATGTTACACACCGTATTGGAGCGGGGTGGATGAATTAGAGGCTCGCATCCGGTATTTTGTGCGATAAGAATATGCCACCAAGACTTAAAGATAAGTTTTATAAAGTGGTTATTAGACCTCCTATGTTGTATGGGATAGAGTGTTGGCCGGTCAAGAATTCGCATGTCCAGAAGATGAAAGTAAGGGAAATTGTGGATGTTGAGATGGATGTGTGCCAATACTAGAAGGGATAGGATTAGGAAAGAAGAAATTCAGAATAAAGTGGGAGTGGCCCCTGTGGTGGACAAGATGAGGGTGGCGAGGCTGAGATGGTTTGGGCATGTGAAGAAGAGATGCATAGATGTCCCAGTGAGGAGGTACGAGAGGTTGGCTATGGTAGGTATAAGAAGAGGTAGAGGTAGCCCAAAAACGTTTTGGGTAGAGGTGATTAGACAGGACATGACACACTTGCATCTTACCATAGACATGACCCTAGATACAAACTGCTTCTCACCAAAAGTATTTTTTTGAAAAACACTTTTGAAAAAAAAAAAACCTTTCAAAATAAGCTGATTTTAGAAATTCGGGCCAAATAGGCTGCAGCTTGCTTGGCCAAGCTTCTAAAATCGACTTATTTTGAAACGTTATTTTTGTGAGAATCAGTTTGTCTTTCCCAATAAATCTAAAAAGCACTTTTGAGCAGCAATTATTGTTTTGATAAGCTTTTAAAAAATGAATTTAAGTGTATTTTTCTCAAAATTGCTTTTCAAACAATTGCTTTTGGTGAAAAATTACTTAGTTTTTGCTTCTAAAAACATTTCTGCTACTCTCCAGAAGCATTTATTTTCTTCCAAAAAGCTTGGTCAAACACCTCACGTTTTAAAATAAGCACTTTTGAAAAGAAAAGCTTTTAGCCTCCCAAAAGCTTGGCCAAACAGGCTATAAATCTTAAGAAAAAAATAAGTGATATTAAGGGTGTGTTTGGTATGACAGAAAATGTTTTCCTATTTTCTCTTGTTTGATTGCAGTTAAGATCTTGCAAACTGTTTTCCTAAAGAAATTGTTTTCCTCCAAATAGGTGAAATTGTTTTCCATAAAAATTTGAGGGAAAACATTTTCCGAATTAACAAAAACACATCAATGCATTACCCAACAACCCCTCATGCCCCACCCCGCACCAACAAACCCAACCCCACCCCACCCTCCCCACCACCCCACTCCACCCATCACCCCACAACCACCTAACCCTAACACCCCACCTTTTACCACCCACCCATCCCAAACCCCACTCCACTACCCCACCCACCCTTACCTTTCACCCCCACCCCTCTCGAATTTTCTTTTACTTTTATAAAAGAATTATAAGAAATGAAAACAAAATTCTTACCCAAACTATCACCCCCGTCCCCCCACCTCCAAGTTTTTTTTAAGGAAAAGAGTTTTTAATTTTATTTTTTTTGGTTTTTCACAACCCCCCAACCCCTCCAAAGATGTTTTTTTTTTTTAAAGAAAAAGTTCTTAAAAGTTTTTTTGGGGATTTTTACACCACCCAGCCCCTCCCTCCTCCCCCCCCAACACCCCCTCTCCTGCATCACCCCCACCCCCACCACCCTCCAAAATTCGTTTACATTTTTAAAAAGGTTTTTCTTTTTCTTGGCTTTTTACACCCCCCCCTCCTCGCACCACCCCACCACTCTCCAAAAAATTTAGTTTTCATTTTTTAAAAAGTTTTTAAGAGTGTTTTTTTTTGTTTTTTGCACCACCCAAGCCCCCCCCCCCCTCCCACCCCCACTCGCCTACCCCACCCTCCCAACCTGTACTCCCCACCACCAAAAGTTGCACTCCTTATTCAAAAACTTCATAGTGATTTTGTCTTGAGTATATGCAAATGTTATTAAAATGACTTTTTCAACTTGCGTATCAAACACAAGAAAATGAGTAGGAAAACCACTTAATTTCTTGGAAAATATTTTCCGTGGAAAATATTTTCCTTCATACCAAACACTCCCTAAGTCGTAGCGGAAGCTGAAAAAGTAGTTGTTCCTCAAAATCTATTTTGAAACTTTGATCAAGTACTAATTATTGTTCTAATATTAGTACAAGTGATTTTTAACACAAATTGATATTCTCTGAAGGTACTTTTACGGAAATCACTTTAACAAAAAAAAAAATTAAACATAAATAGATTTTAAAAATTTGGCCAAATATGATGTTAATCTCTCCTCAACATGTTTGCTCTGAACCAAACATATTGCTTAGAAACGTACTACTAAAATGTCAGATTATTGTTTAAATCGGCAGAACATGTTCCTTATTCTAAAGAAGTTTCCAAGTTAAAAGACAATTTCAGCAGTAAAATCCTTCGAACCTTTTAGGTCAAAATTCAATGTTAGAATTTAGAAAGGGTACCAAAATGATTTACAGTAAAGTGGAACAATTAGATGACGACAAAATGTATTCAAGTTTCAAACTGCCTACTATCCATATTAAATGTTTCCGTATTTTCTTTTGTTTGGTATGACGGAAAATGTTTTCGTATTTTCTCTTGTTTGGTCGCCCGTACATGTAGCCCGTACTTGTTGACCTAATTCTTGAAGAAGTATCTCGTACGTATATTGTATGGGACGTACTTAATTGTACATCCCGTACTTTGTTCCATCGGGGCAGTTTTGTCTTAAAGAAGATTTCAAGTTTTCGGACCTTATAAATAGTTTCTCATAGGGTTTTATGTATTATTCATTATCGGTTTTAGACCTTATTCTCCTAGCATTGAATACTCTTGGTTATTGAAGCTTTTGAGAACAAGATTTATCTTTTTCATCTTACTTTTCATCAATTGTAAGCATCAATGACTTCTCCAAAACTTTGTTTTGCAATTAGTATTATGAGTAGCTAAATTTCCTACTAAGGTTGTGAACCCAAGGATGGGTCTTATGTGAATGGGTTTTTATTATTGATATATGCATAATGGGTTGTTAGGGTTTATTTATTCTTTGTTCTTCATTACTAGTTGATAGTTGCAAACATTAACTTAAGCCATAAACTTTGCTTTACATGGGAAAGTGAGTAGGGTTTGGTGGGGATAAATAACAAGAAGTCGGGGGTGTTAACCCTCATTTAATCAATTCTCTTAGGAATAAGATGAATTTACTTGGCACATATTAATCGTTCTTCCTATCAACTCTTTTGTATTTAGGAAAATCATAAAGAGAAATAGTCGTTAACTATTGGGAAATATTAAGGATTCAATTAGAGGTTAAGTGCATTCATACAACAATCCATTAGAAGTATATCAATATCAATACCCATAGCATACACTTCATCTAAAGGGGGACACAACATTGGTTTCTTTAATCCATTTATTACAATCAAAAGCAATTTAGTTAATAAACAAACAATCTTTTACAACCTCAACGGAATACGAAACTAGACCGTAAGAAAGTACTCAACTACATCAGTAACCTCACCATATTCCCTGTGGGATTCGACCCCAACATAGTTGAGTTACTATATTTGACATCATCCACTTTACGCCATTTAATAGGTTTAATTTGAGCGTATCACTGAGCTATGAGGTATATAATCCAACAATCATGCCCTCTTAATTACAAATATTAATGCTAGTAGTAAAGTGCAATAAAGGTGGGAGGAGTCCCCAGATCTTCCATAACGGTTGTGTGCTTGGCTTCTATGTACGTGACCGACAATCTGGCATGCTTCTCTGGATCCCTGCAATCTTCGAGCCCCGAGGTGGTGATTGGAGTTAAACCCTTGTCCTGCCACACATGCTTTCCTGGCGCCTCTCAAGTGCTGACTCTCATCTGATGTGTCACTTACTGCCATGTGGCAACAGTTGATACTACCACTGGCTTTTTTCGGATTTTACCCAATATTGATAGTCCCCCCCCCCCCTCGACTTGTCTGTGACTCGTCAAGATATGACCGAGAAGCGAAAGAGTTTCTTCTTTCTTGGGGGGGGGGGGGGGGGGGGAAGCAACTGAACAGTCTCTGACACTTGATAAGACACAAGTCGCTACACTTCAAACGTCCTGAACACATGTAACCCTATGATTGGCCAATGATTCGCCTAACAGCCTCGTACGTTACCGATGTAATGATGACCTTGGTGCCAAACCTTCTCTAAAAACATTCCAAATCCTCCATTATATTACTTTGCTTACTCCACAAACTTTCTAAGGCTTCTCTGTAACTTCGTATTCTTCCCTTTTGTTACTTCGATCATCGACAAACTCTTCCGATCACCTACTTATTTCAAAACTTTCTTACTTCAAACATTATGTCTTCACCATAACTTCCCACAACTAAGACAACTATCACTGCTGCTACCGACGTGCCGCGTGACTTTTCTACTATGCCACCTCTAGATCGCCGGTGTTACACCTCGGAATTTCGGGTTGTTGTGCGGTGAATAGACTAACGCAAGTTAAGGGTTATATGATGTCCCTACAAGTAAGAAGGGGTACTTAATTATTCTAATTAAGATTTCGAAGACATTTAAGGTAAGAGAAGAAAGCTCGTTGGATAAAGTTAAGGCAGAGAGTGTCTTACCCCGTACACAAATGTACCAGCAGGTATTCCTGGTAATTTACAGGATTATAAGTTAAACGGATCAAATCGATGAAATCTGAACTGAATCAGGGAAACCTGCAGACATCAAATAGTATCGACGGGCCGTCGACATATCGATGGACCGTCAAAGCGCATCGTCAACATGCTTCTACGACCTTGGATCTACAGGCACAGGCCGACGAAGCAAGTCGACGGTCCATCGACACGTCAATAGGTCATCGACCCGCTCGTCCAACCACGCCTCTGGAACTTTCTTGGACCATCTATATAAGTTGAGACCCACGACTTCATTTCATTAATTTCACTTCTCCAAATCAGAGAAACTCCTAGAATATTCCTCTCAATATTTCCATCACCATAGTGAAGATTTAGCAAGATCCGAGCCCCGTAAACTCGAGCTTATAAAGGGAAAGTTGCTCCTAGGGTTGACAGAAATTAAGAATTCCATTTGTACTGAAGTTAGGGCTTCCCTCAAGTGAAGTATGTTCATCCAAAGATCATTTTTATACAATTAAAGGTAAGTTTTACATCTATTTCGTATTATTAAAAGTATTGAGTGGTTGAAAGGCTTGGATTAGAGAAGGAAGTAGAATATGAGCTCAAATATGGAAATAATGGTATTTTGAGTGGTAAGTTAAATTGATTCATAATTATTAGTATGAGATGAGTATGATCTTGTTATGAATGATGCTAATGTCATTGAGGAAGTATTATGTGAAGAATGAGTGTGGTATTGTGTTGTAGCTATGGTTGTGGATGATTTTGGAAAGGGATTTGTGAGGATTGAATAATGTTTAACTTGAAGAAGTTTATTGATTATGATTTATGGGTGTTATTATTGATGTTTAGGAGTTGTTTATTATATGGAGGAAGTTGTTGAAACAAAGGAAATGTTGCCCAATTGTCGTTAGCTTTTAGTCGCCTTAGCTTAGTCTTAAGTATGTTTCTAATGGTCTAACGTAATACGAATTCTCTTGAATGTAGAGTGGTGAGCTTGGAAGGAGAACGCTTAGTCGTTAAGGAGACGTAAAGGTATGTAAGGCTAGTCCCTTTCTTTCGTTAAGGCATGACTCCTATATTGCTACCTTCCATATATTCCATGACCTTCTTACCTTCCAAATTGAAAGCTCATAATTCTTAAGAGCTAGAGATAAGTTATGATTTATGATAAGCATGATGATGATAATTCTATTTCCAAAGATTCCGAAGCTTATGAAATGATATTGTCAAGAGCTTGATAATCTTATTTTATGATTTCATTGATGTTATCCTTTGTTGTAGTCTCACCTCATGATATTAGTTCCTTCAAGGTGAGACATAGCGATGATGATTATTCCATAATGTAATTAGAGGTTCCCGACCTTACGTCACTCCGATAGGGTTGTAGCTTTCACTTAGGATCTCCTGCATGCTATGTATAGTATATGATGTATATGGATATATGAGTATGTATACATGGGATATGGGAAGAAGGGCCAGGTATTATATACGCAATACCACCTAATCAGTTGGCATATTATGATATCGTCCCGGACGCGGGATATATGGATAAATGGATCGGGCCGTTCATTCTGCGGCAATATATAGATGTATAATGAATATATAGGTAAATGGATCGGGCTGCACGTTCCACAGCAATATATGATACATGATACGATGGATCGAGCGGTACGTTCGGCAACATTAATGATGGTATATATATATATATATATATATATATATATATATATATATATATATATATATATATATATATATGAATATATGTATGAAAGATGTTAAAGAAAGTTAACATGCATGATATCCACCTTCAGAGGCTAGCAGTACAGGTTATCTCCTTATCTCATGCTTCCTTAACTCTTTATGATGTTATTATTCATGCCTTACATACTCAGTACATTGTTCGTACTGACGTCCTTTCTTTTATGTAGGGAGATGACACAGACGCTTAGGAGCTTACTCAGCAGATTTGCAGGAGCACTCCACTACTCCGGAGTTGCTGCTTATTGGTATATTCTTTTGTGTACATATTTTAGGCATAGCGGGGTCCTGTCCCGTCCTTATGATTTCAGTACTCCAGTTAGAGGCTCGTAGATACTTATGTGTGGGTAGTACATTTTATGAGATTTCTTCATTGTATATTTTGTACATCATTTTGTAGTCTCGTGGGCTTATGCACATATACATGTCTTGGGAGATTTGGAGATTGGATCATGATAAGTCTTGCGTTGAGATGTATGTCCAGGATAAGTATGATAGATAGCATGATGAGTGATGCTTGGTAGTCAGCTCCGGGTACCCGTCATGGCCCCTAGTTGGGTTGTGACAGTCGGAGGCAAATAATCCCTCGACGGCGCAGTCGCTGCTACAAAGAAAAAGAAGGATAGAGACACCCACCACCAAGGACAAGAACACCACTAGCGGCCCCATGATAACCTCGATCATTCCAAGGTTGTGGAATTTTGAAAAAGACCTCCAGGTCAAAGCTGCCGCAACGAATCAAATCAGCGATCGAGATACTAGCCAGTGATTATCGGTCCATGATTCAGACCACTCACTTACCCATCGTCAAAGTAGACTGCTGATGGGAAAATATTGAAGTGATTGTCCCTGGGGAAGACGAAAGGATCACCTCCGAACAGATGGGTTTCTCTTTTGTATATACATACCCCTTCCCCCGAAGCTCGGAGAGGAAATAGATTTGGTCATCCTGGATTTCTATAGACACTACAAGGTCTTCCTGGCCCAAGTGGGCCCATACGTATAAAGGGCAGTGGCTTGCCTCTGGTACCTCGCTAACTTGATCAATGAGGACTTCACCATTAGCCATCTTATCAAGCTATGTTCCCCGAAGCTTTTCTAGGGTGGTGTAATTATCCCAAGCAAACAAGGTAACAACGCCATTCTTTCCAGTGTCGACCACAACAACGATCATTGGCTATATGAAAAGGTTTGTGATCGTGGCCACAACAAACCTTCTCTCAGCCAACAGTCTGCCTATACCAGTGAAGTGGAACTCGACTCGTATGCATTCTGACTTCCCTAATGACTTATTGATGACTCTTTATTCTTCCTACTAATATCTTTCTTTGACTTTGCTAATTTCAGCCTCCTTTGGGAACCCCTGGATATCGAGGGGTTCGCCTAATGAATCTAGAAGATTCTAGACATTTATACTCCGGAGACCTGAACATGGAAGAAAATCTCCGGAGACAATGATTGGAAACTCAAGTACCATGGTAAGCTCTTCGCACTTAGTCATTCTGATCAAACCACATACCCTGCTTGTCCGATCCTAACCCTTCTCTTTGTTGTAGGCCTGTCGAAAGCTTTTTCGAACAACCCGGTGACCGAAGTGCCAACCAATGCGGACGACGCCAGCCGGCTCGTCTGAACAGTGATAGAGAAAAAGAGAGCCCGAGTGGCTCATTCTTCTAGTCCCCAGCCCGGGGTAAAAAGGACGAAGATAAAAACCCCCAAAGATTCCGATGAGTCAAGTAGAAATCCCTCTAAGGTCTTTGGGGAAAACCCTCCAGCCTCGGTCACTATCACTCCTTCTCTGGTGGTTGACCTAGCAGCCATAACAGCCTTTGGGGCCCCGATCTCTTTGGTACCTGAGACTTCAGAGGCTCCAACTCCAGATCCCGCAGACCCCGAGTCTTTGCCTCCTTCCAGTCTTTCTACTTGACTGGCCTCTGTATCTTTTTTTCCTTTTTTCTTTTCGAACTTGTACCATTTCTGTTATTTTATTTTCGTATATGTATTTGGTCTTGTAGTCATTCTGGGCCAACTTATGCCCGAGGTTTAATGAACCAATGATGTTTTGATCCATTGTGCCTATTTGGATTTCATACATAGACTTATTTTCAACGCTTAAGTAAAAAATAAGACGCCTTCGCAATTATTTTCCTGTGATATGACTCCAGGGAATTTACTATTACACCTCGAAAATTCCGTATGTGTTGCCTTGTGGATAGACTAATGTGAGCTTAAGGATATTATGAAATCCTTCTGAGATTACGGGAAGTATTAGATAGCTTAAGATTCATACCACAAGATTTCGAAGTTATATGAATATGTGAAGTTTAGTATATTGAAGGAAGTGAAATGTAAGTCGTGTTCGGAAAGGTTTCCGCTACAATTGAGTTAATGTTTATTTAGTAATATCTTGAAGGGCTTATATAGGGCCTATTGTATGGTTAACAAAGTGTTATATAAGTGTCAAGAAGGATCCACGAGGATTGGAAGTCAAACGAGTCGACGAGAACGAAAATCGGCATTTTCTAGTTATACGGCTATATGTATAGACCGTATAAATTTTACGGCCCGTATAATGGTCCGAAGGTTTTGTCCAGAGAAGGGTAATCCCTGGTATGATTATACGATCCAATTATACTGACCGAATAAATTATACGACCCGTATAATAGGCCGTATAATCGGGTCAGGTCAAATTTTTACTTTAAAAGGGGAATGACCCTTACTCATTTTTCATTTCCCACATTTCATCCAAACTCTCCAAAGCTCCAAAACCCTTCTCCAAACATATTTTACTCAAACCTAAGAGATTATAAAGATTAAATAGCAAGAATCAAGTGTTCATGTGTTAGAGGGCTTTCTAGGGTTGGTGGATTTCAAGAAAACTTGGGCATTGTAGCTAGGGTTTTTGGCACAAGTTGGTAGCTGCTCCAAAGCTTGTTTCTATGGGATAAAAGGTTAGTTTCCATTCTTATTTCATGTTAATGAGAATGTTTGGTTGTAGCAAAACTTGGGTAGAAGAAGAAAGTAGAAAATAAAGTCCAAATGTAGCTTTTGTGATGTTTGTGAGTAGTTAACTAAAATGAGTCATGATTCTTAGCATGATACAGATATAATCATGTTATGGGAGGTAATAATGGTGATGAAGAAGTACTATATGAAAATGTGCTAAATGGGTGTGAAGTTGTTGGCATGAGTTTGATTATAAGGATGAATTGTTGAAGGCTAATGTAGTGTGATTACTTGATTATGATATTATGAGCGTATTATGGATGTTATTGTGATTGTTGGGAGTTGTTTTGTAAAGTGGTGGAAGTTGACGAAATAGGGGAAATGCTGCCTAATTTTCATTAGATCATGAACGATCCTAGTTTGAGTTTAATAGTATCATTAAGGTTTAACCATGGTATGAATTCTTTTAAATGTAGATTATTCGAGCTTCGACAGTGATCGTAATAGTTAAGAAGACAAAGAGGTATGTAAGTCTAATCCTTCTTTCAATAAGTCATGGTTCCTTGGCTATATATATATATATATATATATATATATATATATATATATCCTTTCATTAGTTCTATAATGTCCTCCAAATGATTCTATCTCTAAAGCTACTAAAGCTCATGATTCTCGATACTTTTACGATTCTACTACTTTCCTTATATGATGGTTGATCCTCTAAGGATAGATGTAATGAAACGAGGATAATAATGATGTTGACAATACTTATGGGCTCTTAGGTATACGTGACTAAGTATGTATGACTATTACGTAACACCAAGCTTATATGGCCGGGTATGATACCTATTGCGCGCACACCACTGAAGTTGGGTACGGATAACACTGAGCCTTGGTAGGGCCAGGTATGTATAATCACCGAGCCTTGTCATGGCCAGGTATGTGAAACCACCGAACCTTCATGGTCAGGTATGCTATGGATATGAATATGTATATGGATACGGATAGGAATATGGAAATGGATACAGATATATGTGTATGTTTGTATGTATGTACAATGGCACGCATTAGAAATGGAAGGTCCCTATGAAAGGAAAGTAAGTAATTGTGATGAAGGCTCTAATATCTCCCGATTCTCCCATCTTATGTTGTTTCTCATGCTGTCTTTTATGCTCCTATTATGATGTTAATTATGCTTTATATACTTAGTACATTATTCGTACTGATGTCCTTTTGTTTGTGGACGATGCGTCATGCCCGCAAGTGACCAGGAAGACAGGCTTGATCCATAGCTTTCTTATTCAGGGACTACATAGAGGAGCTCCATTTCATCCGGAGCTATAGCTTTTGGCATTATTCTTTTGTGTACATACATGGACATGGCGGGGTCTTGTCCCGCCTATATTATGTTACCTACCCTTCTTAGAGGCTCGTAGACAGTTGTGTATAATTAGATGTCTTCAGCCTTGTCGCCTTATATTTTGTGTATTATCTTGATAGCCTCGTCGGCTAGTGTATATGGATATGGGCATTGTGTTGATGATGATATAATGTATTGTTGCCCAATGATATTAGCATGAATGATGGATAGAAAGTATGATTAAGCTATGTGGCTCACCTAGATGTAAATGCGAATGTACGATAAGAGGTGCCCGGGTGGGTTAGCATCGGGTATCCGTCATGGCCCTCCGGTTGGGTCGTGACAAAAGTTGTATCAGAGCAGTTCTGTCCTAGGGTGTGCCTACGAGCCGTGTCCAGTAGAGTCTTATTTATGGGTGTGTTGCGCGCCACACTTATAAACAAGAGGCTGTGGGCATTTTAGGAATGAATGACCTTCTTTCTTCATAAGATCGTGCGATAGAGCCATGATATAAGGGCTTCTGTTTCCTTAACCGTTTGTTATGTATTTCAGAGATGCCTGTAAAGAGAAAAGCTACGGCAGCCCAAAAGGACAAGACAGTGGCAGGAAAGCGGGCTGAAAGAGCACCGCCAACGAAATATTGAGGAGGGTGAGTCCCATAATGCGGCTCGATCTCAGTCTTCCCACTCAGTGCCTATTTCTTAGGAGCATGAGGGAGCCTCAGCCACAGCTCCAGCACCTCCAGCTCCTCCACCGGATGCTTCAGGCCAAGATGTAAAAGAGGCCATTCATTTACTTACTCCGTTAGTTGCCACCTAGACTCAGCGGCAAGGTACAGGGCAAGGTGATAAGGCTGTTAGTGCAAGGGCCCGTGATTTTATTAGCTTGAACCCTCAGGAATTCTTCGGGTCAAAGCCGGAAGAGGACCCTCAGAATTTCGTTGTTGGGATGTTGAGGACACTTCAGTTAATACATGCTTCAAATGTTTAATCGGTAGAGTTAGCATCCTATGGATTGAGGGATGTCGCAGTTCATTGGTATATGGTTTGGATGGCTTCACGGGGAGTCAATGCATCTCCCCCGGTATGGCAAGAATTTGTGGATGCCTTCCTTCGACATTACTTGCCTCCAGAGGTTCGGCGGGCTAGAGCCGATTAATTCCTGAATCTTAGGCAAGGGAGTATGAGTGCTTTAGAGTATAGTCTCCACTTCAATTCTTTGTCTAGGTACGCTTCGGCCATGGTAGCGGATATGGGTGACCAAGTGCACCGATTTGTGAGAGGCCTAGGGCCATATTTGATGGATAGGTGCTTTACTGCGTCCCTTCAGGACAACATGGATATCTCACGCATTCAAGCCCACACCCAGAATGTGGAAGAAAGCCAACAACAGCAAAGAAGTGAGCGTGAGCATGATAGAAGGCAAAAAAATAGGGATAGATCTTCGGGTCCGACGAATGAGTTTAGAGGCGGGCCGAGACAGCAGTTTTCTAGGCATTAAGGCCATGCTATAACTAGTGCGCCTTTACAGACCAAAGATTTGATAGATCTACTTATTCCGGGCCGAGTCAGAGTTTCAAGGCTTCTGGTTCTTAGTTCAGGGGTGATTCAGGTCAGGAAAGGCCACCGGTACCACGATGTTCCTAGTTTGGAAAGTTACATTGGGGCCAATGTCGACTAGGTTCAGAGGTTTGCTATGCATGTGGTCGGCCAAGCCATATTATGCGCGATTGCCCCTTGGTTGGTGGTAGGGGTAGGACCCAGCCTTCAGGATCGGTAGCTGGGTCTTCATCATCTATACACCCTATGGGTAAGGTTCACATGTGCCAGTCAGCCATGGTAGAGGCAGAGGGAGAGTTCCCAGTTCTAGCGGTCCTCAGCGCCGTATTTATACTTTGGCTGGACGCCAAGATCTCAAGTCTTCTCCAGATGTTGTCACATATATATTATCGGTATTTTCTCATGATGTATATGCTTTAATATATCCGGGCTCCATATTGTCATATGTTACTCCATATATTGCGGGTCGGTTTGGGGTCAAACCGGAGTCGATCAAACCTTTTGAGGTATCTTCACCCGTTGGTGAATCAATAATAGCTAGTCGAGTATATCGAAATTGCGTAGTTGTGATTTGTGACCATCGTACTATGGTTGACTTACATGAGTTAAAAATGGTGGATTTTGATGTTATCAAGGGTATGGATTGGTTGGCTTCTTGCTATGCCAATGTTGATTGTAGAATGAAAATGGTTCGCTTCCAATTTCCAGGAGAACCAGTTTTAGAATGGAAGGGAAATACCACGTCACCGAAAGGTAGGTTTATTTCCTATCTAAAGGAAAGGAAAATGATCACAAAAGGTTGTATTTACTATCTAGTTCAGGTTCAAGATGTAGAAACTGAACCGCCAACTCTTCAGTTTGTCCCCGTGGTGAATGAGTTCCCCGATGTATTCCCGGAAGAGTTTCCAGGCCTCCCTCCAGAGTGGGAGATTGAATTTTCTATAGATGTACTACCGGATACAAAACCCATATTTATTCCTCCTTATAGAATGGCTCCCGCAGAGTTGAAAGAATTGAAGGAACAATTGAAGGACTTGCTTGAAAAAGGATTTATTAGGCCTAGTTCATCCCCGTGGGGAGCACCTGTGTTGTTCGTGCGAAAGAAATATGGTTCCTTGCGAATGTGCACTGACTATCGACAACTAAATAAAGTGACGATTAAGAACAAATACCCTCTTCTGAGGATTGATTACTTATTTGATCAATTACAAGGTGCCAAATGGTTTTGAAAGATAGATTTGAGATCCGGATATCATCAAGTGAGAGTTAGGGAGAAAGATATCCCTAAGACATCCTTCAAAACAAGATATGGCCATTTTGAGTTACGGGTAATGTCATTTGGGCTAACTAATGCACCGGCAGTATTCATGGATTTGATGAACAATTTGTTCAGGCCTTTCCTAGATTTATTTGTGATTGTATTCATCGACGGTATCCTGGTATATTCTAGGTCTGAGGCAGAGCATGCAGATCATTTGCGCACTGTTCTTAGAGTTCTTCAAGCTCGGGAGTTATTTGCCACATTTTCTAAGTGTGAGTTTTGGTTGAACTCAGTGACCTTTCTGGGGCATATTGTTTTAGCCGATGGTATTCGGGTAGATAACCAAAAGATTGAGGCCATGAAGACTTGGACAAGGCCCACAACTCCTACGGAAGTTCGGAGTTTTCTGGGTTTAGCAGGTTATTACAGGAGATTTGTAGAAGGCTTTTTTTCTATTTCTGCACCGCTCACAAAGCTGACCCAGAAATCAGCTAAGTTTCAATGGGCAGATGCTTGCGAACGTAGTTTCCAAGAGCTAAAGGATAGATTAACTTTTGCCCCAGTCCTGACACTTCCAGAGGGATAGAAGGTCATGTTGTTTATTGTGACGCTTCAGGCATTGGGCTAGGCTATGTGTTGATGCAACATGGTAAGGTGATTGTGTATGCTTCAAGGCAGTTACAAAAACATGAGAAAAATTATCCGACCCATGATCTTGAATTGGCTGTGGTGATTCATGCATTGAAGATGTGGAGACATTATTTGTATGGCTTCCACGTTGATATTTATACAGATCATAAGAGCCTTCAGTATATCTTCAAGCAGAAAGAACTGAATTTACGGCAACGGCGATGGTTTGAATTGTTGAAGGATTATGATGTTGACATCCTATATCATCTCGGGAAAGCAAATGTTGTGGCTGATGCTCTTAGCCGTAGATCTATGGGAAGTTTATGTGATGTTCAGCCAGAGAAAAGAGAGATAGCTCGTGACCTCCAGCAGTTACCTACCCTAGGAGTTCGAGTAGTGAACTCAGGCAGTATGAGAGCTACCATTCAGAATTCAGCATTTTCATCACTAGTGGTTGAAATGAAAGTATGAGGATCTTATGCTAATTCATTACATAAATGCACTCCCTCAGAAGGAGAAGTCATCATTCGAGATTTCGGGAGGCGGAGTTCTCCGATGTCGAGGCAGGTTATGTGTTCCTGATGTTGCAGGATTACGCCACCAAATATTGAGGGAAGCCCATTGTTCCCGTTATTTTGTCCACCCCGGAGCAACGAAGATGTATCATGATCTTAAATCTATATATTGGTAGACTGGATGAAGAAAGATATAGCTGAATACGTAGCCCAATGTCCCAATTGTCAGCAAGTGAAAATTGAGCACCAAAAGCCGGGCGAATTGTTGCAAGCTATGGAAATCCCAACTTGGAAGTGGGAAGGAATTAACATGGACTTCATTACAGGCTTACCCCGTTCCCGACGTAAGTATGATTCTATATGGGTGATTGTGGATAGACTCACGAAGTTAGCTCATTTCTCACTTGTTAGAACTACATATGTAGCAGAAGATTATGCAAAGCTTTATGTTAAAGAGATAGTGTGGCTTCACGGTGTTCCAGTTTCTATTATCTCCGATAGAGGAACTCAGTTTATAGCTAATTTTTGGAAATATTTCCAAGAAGGTTTGGGACTCATGTGAGTCTTAGCACGGCATCCCACCCTCAGATGGATGGGCAAGCTGAACGTACCATTCAGACTCTTGAGGATATGTTACGGGCACGTACATTGGATTTTGGAGGTGGTTGGGATGATCACTTACCACTTATTGAATTTGCTTATAACAATAGCTATCATTCTAGTATCCAAATGGCCCCGTATGAGGCTTTATATGGGCGAAAGTGCAGATCCCCAATTGGGTGGTTCGAAGTAGGAGAGACCAAATTGATAGGGCAAGACTTGGTCCAACAAGCTACAGAGAAAGTCAAGCTTATACGGGATCGATTATTGACAGCTCAGAGTCGTCAGAAGTCCTATGCGGATAATCGTCGAAGGGACTTAGAGTTCCAAATGAAAGACTGGGTATTCTTGAAGGTATCGCCAATGAAGGGCGTTATGAGATTTGGCAAAGGGGCAAGCTTATCCCTCGCTACATTGGACCTTATGAGGTTATACGCAAGGTAGGCAAAGTGGCTTACAAATTAGATCTACCTCCTGATTTGGAGTCAGTTCACCCAGTTTTCCATGTATCAATGCTTCGTAAGTGCATTGGAGATCCTTCTAGAGTTGTACCAATAGATGATGTTCAAGTTACTAAACAATTGTCTTATGAAGAAGTCCCTATTTCCATTTTACATAGGCAAGTACGAAAGCTTAGGACCAAAGAGGTAGCTTCAGTTAACGTTTTATGGAAGAATAATAATAGAGAGGAAATGACTTGGGAAGCTGAAGAAGACATGAAATTCCGGTACCCACATTTATTTTCACCTTCAAAGGACACTCAGGCAGAAACGCCATTATCCTCAGGTATGTAATGCTTTTCTTGATGTTTTCTTGGTCATGTGTGGCCATGCTTATTGTCGTTGTTGTTGTAGCCCTGTGAGGCGATGTATTTTGGGTTGCTATGCAGGATGGTAGTGCCATATTATAGGGGAAACTCTGGCGAATTTTTTATAGAATTCCCAAGAACCTAACATTCGAGGACGAATGTTCTTAAGGGGGGAAGAATGTTACACCTCGGAAATTCCGTATGTGTTGCCTTGTGGATAGGCTAATGTGAGCTTAAGGTGATTATGAAATCCTTATGAGATTAAGGGAAGCATTAGATAGCTTAAGTTTCATACCATAAGATTTCAAAGTTATACGAATATGTGAAGTTTAGTATATTGAAGGAAGTGAAATGTAAGTCGTGTTCGGAAAGGTTTCCGCTACAATTGAGTTAATGTTTATTTAGTAATATCTTGAAGGGCTGCTATAGGGCCTATTTTATGGTTAACAAAGTGTTATATAAGTGTCAAGAAGGTTCCACGAGGATTGGAAGTCAAACGAGTCGACCAGAACGAAAATAAGAATTTTCCAGTTATACGGCCATATGTACGGACCGTATAAATTATACGGCCCGTATAATGGTCCATAGGTTTTGTCTAGAGAAGGATGATCCCTGGTATGATTATACGGTCCAATTATACGGATCGTATAAATTGTACAGCCCGTATAATAGGCCGTATAATCGGGTCGGGTCAGATTTTGTTTTAAAAGGGGAACGACCCTTACTCATTTTTCATTTCCCACATTTCATCCAAACTCTCCAAAGCTCCAAAACCCTTCTCCAAACATATTTTACTCAAACCCAAGAGATTATAAAGATTAAATAGCAAGAATCAAGTGTTCATGTGTTAGAAGGCTTTCTAGGGTTGGTGGATTTCAAGAAAATTTGGGCATTGTAGCTAGGGTTTTTGGCACAAGTTGATAGCTTCTCCAAAGCTTTTTTCTATAGGATAAAAGGGTTAGTTTCCATGCTTATTTCATGTTAATGAGAATGTTTGGTTGTAGCAAAACCTGGGTAAAAGAAGAAAGTAGAAAATGAAGTGTAAATGTAGCTTTTGTAATGTTTGTGAGTAGTAAAATAAAATGAGTCATCATTCTTAGCATGATACAGATATAATCATGTTATGGGAGGTAATAATGGTGATGAAGAAGTATTATATGAAAATGTGCTAAATGGGTGTGAAGTTGTTGGCATGAGTTGATCATAAGGATGAATTGTTGAAGGCTAATGTAGTGTGATTACTTGATTATGATATTATAAGCGTATTATGGATGTTATTGTGGTTTTTGGGAGTTGTTTTGTAAAATGGTGGAAGTTGACGAAATAAGGGAAATTCTGCCCAATTTTCATTAGATCATGAATGATCCTAGTTTGAGTTTAATAGTATCATTAAGGTTTAACCATGGTATGAATTCTTATAAATGTAGATTATTCGAGCTTCGACAATGATCGTAAATAGTTAAGAAGACAAAGAGGTATGTAAGGCTAATCCTTCTTTCAATAAGGCATGGTTCCTTGGCTATATATATATATATATATCCTTTCATGAGTTCTATAATGTCCTCCAAATAATTCTATCTCTAAAGCTACTAAAGCTCATGATTCTCGATACTTTTACGATTCTACTACTTTCCTTATATGATGGTTGATCCTCTAAGGATAGATGTAATGAAACGATGATAATAATGATGTTAACAATACTTATGGGTTCTTAGGTATACGTGACTAAATATGTATGACTATTACGTAACACCGAGCTTATATGGCCGGGTATGACACCTATTGCGCGCACACCACTGCAGTTGGGTACGGATAACACTGAGCCTTGGTAGGGCCAGGTATGTATAATCACCGATCCTTGTCATGGCCGGGTATGTGAAACCACCGAACCTTCATGGTCGGGTATGCTATGGATATGAATATGTATATGGATACGGATAAGAATATGGTCACAGATATAGATATATTTATATGTTTGTATGTATGTAGACGGGCAGGCATTAGAAATGGAAGGTCCCTATGAAAGACAAGTAAGTAATTTTCATGACGACTCTAATATTTCCCGATTCTCCCATCTTATGTTGTTTCTCATGCTGTCTCTTATGCTCCTATTATGGTTGTAATTATGCTTTACATACTCAGTACCTTATTCGTACTGACGTCCTTTTGTTTGTGGACACTGCGTCATGCCCGCAGGTGGCCAGAGAGACAAGCTTGATCCATAGCTTTCTTATTCAGGGACTAAATAGAGGAGCTCCATTTCATCCGGAGCTACAGCTTTTGTTATTATTCTTTTGTGTACATACATGGGCACGGCGGGCTCCTGTCCCGCCTATATGATGTTACCTACCCTTCTTAGAGGCTCGTAGACAGTTGTGTATGATTAGGTGTCTTTAGCCTTGTCGGCTTATATTTTGTATATTATCTTGATAGCCTCGTCGGCTAGTGTAAATGGATATGGGCATTGTGTTGATGATGATAAAAATGTATTGTTGCCCAATAAGATTAGCATGAATGATGGATAGAAAGTATGATTAAGCTATGTGGCTCACCTAGATGTAAATACGAATGGACGATAAGAGGTGCCCAGGTGGGTTAGCCTCGGGTACCCGTCATGGCCCTCCGGTTGGGTCGTGACATTTACCCCTTACGAAGGGTTTTCCCCTTGAAACTTTAACAAGTTCTTGCACATCCCTCGGATTTCATAGTAATTCTAAGAATTTTTCCCGAGGGGTTTGACAAACTAAGGCTTTTCTTACCTTTTAAATAATAAAATTTGAGAAGTTTATGTCCAGTTAGCTTTATAGCCGAAAACTTCAACTTCCGATTTTCAACCTTTTAATTGAGAAGAGTTTCATAAGAGAGGGCCTTTATGTTTACGGTGCTCTTGAAGAGGATGTCTCCTGTTCATTCCAGCACAAATGTTTGGTATGTCTATCGACATCCATATAAATATCAACAAACTTGTTTGGTACAACAATGGTTTGAGAAGAAGAAGAAACTTTATTTATTCCTTTCACTTGTGAATGATTACAGTCAACACTTGAAAAAAAGATTACAAAATAAGATTACAAATAACCCAGTTGCCATCTCATGTGGTCAACCGGTAACATCATCTGTATGCTAGCCTCACCGGTTAGTTCCCGGTGTCTTGTCGGGAAGATCCCAGAATCTTGTCGGGCATTCCCCGGTATTACTGTACTTCGGGGTGATAGTTTTTGGCTTGAATCTTTTTACTTCCTTTCTTCGCTGTCCCTGTGTTTCTGGCTAAGCTTTCCATACCAGAGGGGATAGTCCCCCTTGTGTTGGGATGTAAAGTATGAGAATTCGAACACTGGGGAGCTCACAACTAGCCGCGACTCATCATTGTAATACGATGTACATTGCTACCTCATTAAAAATTTTGCCAGAAAAACCTAATTAGGACAAAAATCGAACGAAGGGAAAAAGAGTGCAACACCTATTTTCAGGATATCTTTTGTGCGAAATTCTTGTAGGCACTGCAAGGGCTCGCTAAGTCTTCGGCCCTGTTTTATACGAAAATGCCCGGTGAAGAATACAAATAAGAAAAAAGTATGTAAGTTTGACCTTAACAGGAATGCATCCTCAAGTGGCTAATGTTCCAATTACTCTATAACTTGGCCCCGTTCTGGTCCTCCAACTCATACGACCCCTTTCGGCTATATCGGAGACTCGATATGGGCCTTCCCAATTTGGCCCCAGTTTCCCGACATTGACTTTTTGGGTATTGTTGGTCACCTTCCTTAGAACCAAGTCCCTGACTTTGAAATACCGGACGTTCGCTCTATTGTTATAGTACCTCTCCATTTATTGCTTTCGGGCCATCGTTCGGACAAAAGCGAGGTCTCTATGCTTCTCGAGTAAATCAAATTTGATTAACATAGATTCATTTTTATCTAACTCATCAGCCGGTGAGTACCTTAAACTCGGCTCCCCGATCTCTACTGGAATATGGGCTTGAGAGCACAATGAAGAACAAGAAATCAAAGAGATTGCATTTTCTTGTCGAATTCAGAATGTGTTACAATATGCAACCCGCCTTCGCGGTGACATGCCCGGCCAACTAGGCACGGTGGAATCGTATCATCGTATAATCAATCATAAACTCATCATTATTACACATCTCATAGGCATATCATAATCTTATCATAACTTAATATCATCATACATTAATCATTAATCCTACATTAGAACTTGGAGGTAACCATGGCTATGTTGAGGTGACATAAGGTCGTGAACCCCCGACTACGTTATGGAGTGATCATAATCGTCATGTCTCACCTTGGAGGAACTAGCATTTTAAGGTGAGTGTACACAAGGAAAGTCATCAATGAAACTATACGAAGGATCATTAGCTTCATGGACATCTTATATTACTCTAGGATTCTTCATACTCATATTCATCATCATCATTATCATGCTCGTATCGTATCTCCTTTCTTTATCATGTGCGTAGGTGGCTTCTTATAGTCATGGGCTCATAATTCCCGTTATTTAGGAAAATTGTATAAAATTAGGAAGATTCATGCCTACAAGGAAAGGATTAGCCTTACATACCTCTTTCGCTTAGCTATTCTATCGTTTGATCGTTCTTCTTCATTGCTCGCGTTTCTACCTTCAAGAAAATTCATACTCATATTAGATAATCGATAACATAAGCGCGTTTGAACTAAGATAGAGAAATTTGAGCAGCGTCTCCTTTATTTATACTACTTTCTCCATATCATATATCAACTCCCAACGTCAATAACAACATTCATAATATCATCATCAATAACTTTTATCAAATTCATCATTATCCAATCCCCACAATTTCCTCTCAAGGTCATCCATAATCATGATCATAGCATAACATTACATTCATTCTCATCTAATGTTTCTATCATTCTCTTGACATAATTCATAACGTGATTACAATCACAACATACCAATATTCATAATTCATTCCAAACTACTACTCAAAATTTACACTATTCCCACTTTCATGACCCATTTCCTATACCCTTCCACAATCCAAGTGTTTCAACTTTCAATACCTTAAATAACATAGAAATACCATAAAACTTACCTTTGATAGTGTGGGAATGAGCTTTATGTTGAAATACATCACTTGAGCCCAAACCCTAGCTTCACTCCCAAGAGAATTCTTGACTTGGAGGGACCCTAGTGAGCCTCTTGCACTTGATTCACTTGAATTCTTGATATTGATCTTTGCTTTCCTTTTTATTCTTGTATATGAAGTGTGTGGACCCTCTAGAAGCTTGGAGAGAAGTGGAGAAGTGAAAATAATGAGAAAATAAAGTGGGAACATGTATTTATAGTTGCAACTTAATCAGTCCGTCGGGACTTATACAGACCACTTATACGGTCCGTATAACATTATACGGTCCGTATAAGTGTCCGTGGTTCACCACCATGGAAAACATTGTTGATGTTGGGTTATACAGACCCTTATACGGTCCGTATAAGGTGGTCATGTAACTCACAGTTTTTCCGAAGTTGTCCTCGTCGTTTCGTTTGATCTCCAATCCTTACACAACCTTCTTAACACTTGTTTGGTACTTCATCAATGATCTAAACATCCCTATAATTCTCCCTCAAATCCTTACCAAACAATTCTTAACGCAATAATTTACAAAACCTTTCCTAAACCCCACTTATACTCTAGTTGTCCTATCATTCCTTATTTCATCAATTCATATGGCTTCAAAATCTTAGCGTATGCATTCTAAGACCACTAAATATTTGTCTTATAGTCTTAAGAACTTCCTGTTACCCTTAAGCTCGCATTGGTTCATTCACTACACGACGACATGAAATTTCCAAGGTGTAACAATCTTCCCCTCTTTTGGAACATTCGTCCTCGAATGTTAAGCATTCGGGAATTCGACAAAAATTTCACCAGAGTTTCCCCCGTAATATGGCATCACCATCCTATCACAACATCCCACAATAATATTTCCTCGCAGGGACACAATACAATAGCAGTATAAGTTGGCCACACACGACCCATATGCATAAAAAGAAAACATACATACCTCATATTCTTGGTGTTTCATCTTGGATCTCTTTCGGGGGTTGGAATAAGTGCGGGTACCTGGACTTCATACTCTCTTCTGCTTCCCAAGTCATTTCTTCTCGGTTGTTATTTCTCCATAAGACATTAACTGAGGATACTTCCTTATTTCGAAGTCTACGTACTTGCCTGTCTAATATGGCAATGGGCACTTCTTCATATACTAGCTTTTCTGTCACTTGAACATCATCTATTGGGACAATCTTCATAGGATCTCCGACACACTTGTGGAGCATTGAGACATGGAAAACTGGATGGACTGATTCAAGTTCTGGAGTTAAGTCCAAGTCATAAGCTACTTGACCCACCTTGCGGATAATCTTATAGGATTCAATGTAGCGAGGACTTAACTTTCCTTTCTTGCCAAATCTCATCACACCTTTCATTGGTGACACCTTTAATAATACCCAATCATCAACTTGAAATTCTAAGTCTCGCTGGCGATTGTTCGCATAAGATTTTTGGCGACTTTGGGCTGTCAATAATCGATCTCGGATCACCTTGACTTTTTCTACTGCTTGCTGAATCAACTCGGGGCCTATTAGCTGTACTTCTCCTATTTCAAACCATCCAATTGGAGACCTGCACTTCCTTCCATATAGAGCTTCACACGGAGCCATTTGGATACTGGAATGGTAGTGATTGTTTTATGCAAACTCAATTAAAGGTAAGTGGTCATCCCATCTACCACCTAAATCTAGTACACATGCTCGTATCATATCTTTCAAGGTCTGAATAGTACGTTCGGCCTGCCCATCAGTTTGCGGGTGGAATGCCGTGCTGAGCGTTACTTGAGTACCTAGACCTTGTTGGAAAGATTTCCAGAACTTGGCTGTAAATTGCGCCCCTCTATCTGTGATAATGGATATCGGAATACCATGGAGTTGCACAATTTATTTGAGATACAACCTTGCATAATCTTCAGCCGAGTAGGTGGTTCTAACTGGAAGAAAATGAGCTGCTTTCGTCAATCTGTCCACAATCACCCATATAGAATCATACTTTCCTCGGGAACGAGGTAACCCCACAATAAAATCCATGTTGACCACTTCCCATTTCCAAGTAGGGATTTCCATTGCTTGCAATAATCCTCCTGGCTTTTGATGTTCGATTTTCACCTGCTGGCAATTTGGACATTGAGCTACAAATTCGGCTATGTCTCTCTTCATGCCATCCCACCAATATATCAACTTGAGATCATGATACATCTTCATTGCACCTAGGTGAATAGAATACCGAGAATAATGAGCTTCTTCTAGAATTCGACGGCGCAATCCTGTAACGTTCGGAACACATAGCCTGCCTCGGTATCTAAGATTTCTGTCCATAGATGTTTCAAATGGAGACTTCTCTTTTTTATGAAATGCGTCTCTATAATGGCTCAACTGAGGGTCTTCATATTGACGATCTTTTACTTCTATATCCAGGGACGAAACTGTAGGATCATTAATACCAATTCCTGCACTACCCGAATCAATTAGATGTACTCCAAGATTAGCTAATTGGTGGAGCTCATGAATTAATTCTTTCCTTTCCGGAGGAACTTCACATAGGCTACCCATCGATCGGCGGCTAAGCGCATCAGCTACTACATTTGCCTTTCCGGGGTGGTATAAAATACTCACATCATAATCTTTCAATAATTCTAACCACCGCCGCTGCCGCAGATTCAACTCCTTCTGTTTGAAAATGTGCTGAAGACTCTTGTGATCTGTATAGATACAACATGCACACCATACAAGTAATGTCTCTACATTTTTAATGCATGAACAACTGCAGCCAATTCAAGATCATGAGTTGGGTAGTTCTTTTCATGTTTCCGCAACTGTCTCGAAGCATAAGCAATGACTTTACCGTGCTGCATTAACACACATCCTAACCCAACACCAGAAGCATCGCAGTATACAACATAGCCATCTGGCCCTTCTGGGAGTGTCAAGACTGGGGCTGTGGTTAATCTGTCCTTCAACTCTTGGAAACTGCGTTCACAAGCATCATTCCATTGAAATTTAACTGACTTTTGGGTTAGCTTTGTCAATGGGGCTGAAATAGAGAAAAATCCTTCTACGAACCTCCTATAGTACCTTGCCAATACCAGAAAACTACGGACTTCTGTAGGCGTCGTAAGCCTTGGCCAAGTCTTCACAGCTTCAATTTTCTGAGTATCAACTCAAATGCCATCATCTGAAATAACATGACCCAGAAATGTCACAGAATTCAGCCAAAACTCGCATTTTGAAAATTTTGCATACAATTCTCGGGTTCGAAGAATGCCAAGAACAATACGTAGATGGTCAGCATGTTTTGATTCTGTGTGAGAGTATACCAGAATGTGGTCAATGAACACTATTACGAATAAATCCAAGAGAGGCCCGAATACATTATTCATCAAATTCATGAACACTGCCGGAGCATTGGTTAACCCAAACGACATCACTCGGAACTCATAATGGCCATATCTCGTTCTGAAAGCTGTTTTGAAAATATCTTCTTCTCTAACTCTCACTTGGTAATACCCTGACCTCAAGTCTATTTTAGAAAACCACTTGTAACCCTGTAGTTGATCAAACAAATCATCAATCCTTGGGAGAGGATGTTTATTCTTTATCGTCACCTTGTTCAACTGCCTATAATCGATGCACATTCGTAGGGAACCATCTTTCTTTCTCACGAATAGGACTGGTGCTCCCCACGGTGATGAACTGGGTCTAATAAACCCCTTCTCAAGCAAATTTTTCAACTGTGCCTTTAACCCTTTCAATTCTTCCGGAGCCATTCGGTAAGGAGGGATAGAGATAGGCTTAGTGTCCGACAACACATCAATAGCGAAATCGATCTCTCTTTCCTGAGAAAGGCCTGGGAGTTCATCTGGAAATACATCCGAAAATTCATTCACTACCGGAACGGACTAGAAAGTTGGCGACTTTGCTTCGATGTCATAAACTCAGACTAAATGATAAATATAGGCCCTTAGCTATCATCTTCCTTGCCTTAAGGTAGGAAATAAACCTACCTTTTGGAGAGGTTGTATTACCCTTCCATTCAAACACGGGCTCTCCCGGAAATTGAAATCGAACTACTTTCATTCGGCAATCAACATTTGCATAACATGAGGCCAACCAATCCATACCCATAATCACATCGAAATCTAACATTTCCAGCTCAACTAAATCAGCTTTAGTCTGACGGTCGCATATCACAATTACACAATTTTTATACACTTGTCTTGTTATCACGGGATCACCAACCGGAGTAGATACCTCAAAAGGTTTTATTGGCTCAGGTGTCACCCCAATATGACCAGTAACATACGGAGTAATATAAGATAGGGTAGAACCCGGATCTATCAATACATACACATCATGGAAAAATATGGATAATATACCTGTAACCACATCCGGGGAGGACTCAAGATCCGGTCATCCGGCTAAAGCGTACATACGGGGCTGAGTGGCACCTGAAGTAGATGCTTCCCCTCTGCCTCTACCTCGGCCTGCTGAAATCTGGGGAGTCTGCCCTACCGGGTGCACTGAAGAGGAACCAGCTGCTGATCCTGTGGGCTGAGCCCCACCTCTACTATACCTCGAGGGACAATCTCACATCAAGTGCCCCGTTTGTCCATAAATATAGCAAGCATCTGTTCCCTGGAGACACGGCCCTGAATGAAATTTATCGCACTGATTACATCGCGACACTGGTGGTCTCCTCTGGTTATGATCACCCCCAAAATGAGAACCTGAAGCTCTCGAACTCTGACCCTGTCCTGAAGGAAAGGAGCGATCAAATCTCCTATCTGCAAATCGTGGAGGCGCACTAATCGCCGACTAGCCTGAATGTCTGGAATAGATCTGGTCCTCTTGCTATGCCTTCTATCAGTATCACGATCACCCCTTTACGGATATTGTTTTCCTTCTAGATTCTGGGCATGGGCTTGAATTCGGGAAATATCCATCCCATCTTGCAATGAAGCCGTCAAGCAGTACTTGAACCAAAGTGGCCCTAAGCCACTCACAAATCGGTGCACTCTATCTCCCATGTCAGCCACCATAGTCGGAGCATATCCAGCCAATGAATTAAACTGAAGGCTATACTCCCGGGCACTCATCTTTCCTTGTTTTAAATTTAGAAATCTATCCGCTCTAGCTCGGCGGACCTCGGGTGGCAAATAATGGCGGAGAAAGGCATCCACAAATTCTTGCCAAACGGGAGGAGGCGCATTCTCTTTCCTTGACGATATCCAATTATTATACCATAATACCGCCACATCTCGGAGTCAATAAGATGCTAACTCCACAGATTCAGTTTTGGATACATGACTAATCTTCAACGTCCTCAACATTTCATCAATAAAACTTTGCGGGTCTTCATTCGACTTTGACCTGAAAAACTCCGGAGGATTAAAACTCATGAAATCACGGGCTCTGGTACTAGCTGCCCTATCACTTGGACCTGCATTTTGCCGCTGTGCCTAGGCGGCAACTAACTGCGTCAACAAATGAATAGCCTCGGTCACTTGTTGACCCGAAGCAGCCGGTGGAGGAACTGAAGCTGAAACTCCTCCTTGTTCTTCTACATTGGGCGGGGTAGAGGAAGTATTAGATGGGGCCTCATTATGTGACTCGCCCTATTCTACATTCATTGGCGGCTCTCTTTCTACCCACCTTTTCATCGTAGTCTTGCCCTTCTGGGCGGCTGTAGCTTTTCCCTTTGGCTGTATTTCTGAAATCATAGCACACTATTAAGAGCAGAAAATCTTATAACACAGCTCTCTATCACACGATCTCTTAAGATGAAAGATGGTTGTTTTTCCTAAATGCCCTGTAGCCTCCTGTTTATTAGTGTGGCGCGCAACACACCATAAACAAGACTCTACTAGACACGACTCGTAGACACTTCCTAGGACTGAACTGCTCTGATACCACTTTTGTCACGACCCGATTAGGGCCATGACGGGTACCCGGAGCTAACCACCGAGCACCACTCATTCTATTACTCATCATACTCATTATACACTTCTTTAATATTCATATACTCATAATCATAGGAAAATCATTTTTCATTTGGAAACATAATTACTTTTATATACATAAGCCCTTCGGCTATCAAAATAATACATATGTACAATAGTAACATCGTGAGACCATACTACCCACACATGCGTATCTACGAGCCTCTACTAGAGTGTTAGACATATGGACGGGACAAGACCCCGTCGTGCCCAAAATACATATACCTATATATATACAAAAAAGAGTAAACCAAATAGCACCTCTGGAGTAATGGAGTGCTCCTGTAAATCTGCTGATAACTTCTACGAGTCTGGATCACCTCCCTGTCTACCTGTGGGTATGAACACAGTATCCAAAGAAAACGGACGTCAGTACGAATATTGTACTGAGTATGTAAGGCATGAATGAAATGAACATGATAGAGAAATCATAAGTCATAAGATGAAGACAAAACCTGTGTGACTTTTAAGGGTGGGTACATTTCATATATATAATCGTAGTACATGTATCATCATAGCACATACATCATCGTATCATAAAATCATCATCGTTAACCCGCGTTCGGGTAACCATTATATGCCTCCCACTAGTGGTGATCATGCCCGGCCCTCTAGGCTCGGTGTAAACATAGCAGCCCGCCTTAGCGGTGACATGCCCGGCCATTTAGGCGCGATGGAATCGTATGCAGCCCGCGTTCGCGGTGACATGCCCGGCCAACTAGGCATGGTGGAATCGTATCGTCGTATAATCAATCATAAACTCATCATTATTACACATCTCATAGGCATATCATAATCTTATCATAACATAATATCATCATACATTAATCATTAATCCTACATTAGAACTTGAAGGTAACCATGGCTATGTCGAGGTGACATAAGGTCGTGAACCCCCGACTATGTTATGGAGTGATCATAATCGCCATGTCTCACCTTGGAGGAACTAGCATTTTAAGGTGAGTGTACACAAGGAAAGTCATCAATGAAACTATACTAAGGATCATTAGCTTCATGGATATCTTATATTACTCAATGATTCTTCATACTCATATTCATCATCATCATCATTATCATGCTCGTATCATATCTCATTTCTTTATCATGTGCGTAGGTGGCTTCTTATAGTCATGGGCTCATAATTCCCGTTATTTAGGAAGATTGTAGAAAATTAGAAAGATTCATGCCTTAGAAGGAAATTATTAGCCTTACATACCTCTTTCGTTTAGCTATTCTATCGTTTGATTGTTCTTCTTCGTTGCTCGCGTTTCTACCTTCAAGAAAATTCATACTCATATTAGATAATTGATAACATAAGCGCGTTTGAACTAAGCTAGAGAAATTTGAGCAGCGTCTCCTTTATTTATAATACTTTTTCCATATCATATATCAACTCCCAACGTCAATAACAACATTCATAATATCATCATCAATAACTTTTATCAAATTCATCATTATCCAATCCCCACAATTTCCTCTCAAGGTCATCCATAATCATGATCATAGCACAACATTACATTCATTCTCATCTAATGTTTCTATCATGCTCTTGACATCATTCATAACGTGATTACAATCACAACATACCAATATTCGTAATTCATTCCAAACTACTACTCAAAATTTACACTATTCCCACTTTCATGACCCATTTCATATACCCTTCTACAATCCAAGTGTTTCAACTTTTCAATACCTTAAATAACATAGAAATACCATAAAACCTACCTTTGATAGTGTGGGAATGAGCTTTAAGTGGAAATACTTCACTTGAGCCAAAACCCTAGCTTCACTCCCAAGAGAATTCTTGACTTAGAGGGACCCTAGTGAGCCTCTTGCACTTAATTCACTTGAATTCTTGATATTGATCTTTGCTTTCCTTTGTATTCTTGTATATGAAGTGTGTGGAACCCTCTAGAAGCTTGGAGAGAAGTGGAGAAGTGGAAAGAATGAGAAAATAAAGTGGGAACATGTATTTATAGTTGCAACTTAATCAGTCCGTCGGGACTTATACGGACAACTTATACGGTCTGTATAACATTATACGGTCCGTATAAGTGTCCGTGGTTCACCACCATGGAAAACATTGTTGTTGTTGGGTTATACGGACTCTTATACGGTCCGTATAAAATTCCACGGTCCGTATAAGGTGGTCGTGTAACTCACAGTCTTTCCGAAGTTGTCCTCGTCGTTTCGTTTGATCTCCAATCCTTACACAACCTTCTTAACACTTGTTTAGTACTTCATCAATGATCTAAACATCCCTATAATTCCTCAAGGCCTTACCAAACAATTCTTAACGCAATAATTTACGAAACCTTTCCTAAACCCCACTTATACTCCACTTGTCCTATCATTCCTTATTTCATCAATTCATATGGCTTCAAAATCTTAGCGTATGCATTCTAAGACCACTAAATATCCATCTTATAGTCTTAAGAACTTCCTGTTACCCTTAAGCTCGCATTGGTTCATTCACTACACAACGACGTGAAATTTCCAAGGTGTAACATATATAGTTTATAACTATTTTGCTTTTGGAGTATATAGGATATACCAATACAAATTCTTTTATGTTATCATTGTTATGTTGTGGTGTATAAATTTTTGTGTCAGCATATAAAATAGGATGTCTTACGAGCGTTATGAATTGTGGAAAGTTAATCCCTTAGACTAAACATTTGAAGTTGTGGCGGTGCGTTGCTAATATCATGCTACTCAAATTTGAAAAGAAAGCGAATATTTGAGAGCTACCACAATCATGGTACTAAACATAGTGAATTTTTGGAGTTGTTTGGTGATGAGGCTAAGTGGTTAAGAGACCTCTTAGTGAGTATTCCAATGGAAATAAAAACAACATATTTTGTGTCTATATATGGTGGTTGCCAAGCAGCAATAACTGTAGTGAAAGATAAATCTTTTATTGGCAAAAATAGACATATACATTTGAGACATAATGTGATTAGTCAGCTGCTGTGAGATGAAAATATTTACGTGATTTATGTGAAGTCGGAGGTGAACTTGATCAATTCACGGACTATAAGAAACATCGAGGGGAATGAGATTTTTAAGTCAACTTGAGAAGATCAACAATGATGGTAACCCAACCTATGTGATTGGAGATCTCATGAATTAGGTTTATATGGGTAATAACAAGTCATTAGTTGATCAAGTATGCACTATAAAATTATATCCCTTCCTATGATGTGTGAATATAGTGCAGTTCTGCAAGGCAAAGTGAGACTGAGTTATAAACTCTTAATTCATTACCATATCCTTTATAAGGTGGTGTATTGCTCTGCAGAGTACACTTGATGGGTGGACCTATATGAGTGTGGAGTGGTGCAGCTCCTATGAAATTGTGACAAATTTCTAGAGCACTCATGAATACCAGGACACGCGCATGGCCTTTTAGCGCAAAACCGCGATGACGACAAAGATTATGCGAGAATAATGTGATAGAACAAGACCCTTGGCTTACAAAAGAATTATTGGTTCATAAAAGTTCTTAACTTCACCAATTATTCTGCAAGTATAATCTTGTTTTATCTAGGTCTGGTTCATAGCCTACAAGACACCAGATTCGACGCATTGTACTCATATGTGAAAACTCATCAAAAACTTCTTATTTCGTTCTATTTCTTAATATTATTTTTGAGATATGTGGGGGATTGTTGAAAAATAATTCTTGTATCTCAAAAATAAGTTAGCATATTTTTTGTTCTTATTAGCCATTAATCACCTCACTTTTATTAGCCATTATTTTGACAAAAAAAAAAAACTCCTACGTTAGCTTTCAAAGGTGACTATTACCGCCATTAGTTATCAAATTAGTTGTTGGCTCTTTACTCATATTTATTTCATTAATAATATTATTAATAGAGCTTTAATGGCTAACGAATATAATTCAGCCATGAATGGCTTTTACAATACTTCTGGACCGTTTGAGCTCTTAGTCTTGGTTCATTTCATTCCCCATATAATCTTATTTTTTCACATTGAAGAGAGAGACTTGAAACAAATTATTTCTTTCCTTATTCTATTAGAGTGCTGGATTTTACACTAAATTAAATCTTTGTTAGATTCTGACTCCTAGTTTTGTACTAGAAGAACTTGTTGAATCCTAGGGATACACCCATATCGGATGAAATATCCTCAAGGACAGTGTCTTAATTGACATGCCTCAAGCTATGAGATTGTTCAAGAATTTCATACAAGTGTTCGTGATCAAGTATTTTCCCTAAGATTTCCAATAAATCCTTCTCCGACCACGCATGCTTGCCCGGCGCCTCTCACTTGCTAAATCACATCTAATGTGTCACTTACTGTCACGTGGCAACACCTGATACAACCAGCTGGCTTTTCCGGATTTTACCCAATACAAGAATACGGATAAATTTTTTCTCCACTACATAAGCGAACTCAAAAAAGCCTCACGCACTACCAAAAACGCGCGTTTTAGCCACGGTTTCAAAAACCGTGGCAAAAGAGACTGAAAATTATAATGTTATCTACGATGTATAAAACTGTGGCTAATTTTTCGTGGGCAAAATGGGGCGGGTAAAAAATTCACTCCCTCCCTTTTCTTTTTCATTTCCCACCATTTATTTACTTTTTTGGTTTTTATGTTTTCTCTTTTAACAAACCCAAATTAACCCAACAGCAAAACTTCACCAAAATTAACGATACCCAGCTCCAAAATTCACCGTTCCCAAATCGATTGCTCCCAATATTCGGCCATCGATTCGTACTCGAAATTTCGTTGATTAACTCATCATTATTTTTGTGGGATTTAGAGTTTTGAGAAGACATTTGAGTTTGGGTGATTTAATTTCTCTGTAATGGCTGCAAGAATCGTTCTTCAACAGCAAAACAGAGGTTTTTTTCTCATTTCTTTAATCATCATCCGTTTTTCATACCCAAATTTCAAATTTGTTTTAATGGGGGTTTAGATTTGATACGTTCTTGAGGGGTTCTTTGAATACTTGTCCATGGTATTTTTGTGTTTTGAAAGTAAATCTGGGCATGATAAAAGATGGGTTCTTGTTGCCATGAATGCTTGTGTGTGAATTTATGCATTTTTTGAAATACATAAATAGTTGGTGATTGCTACTATTTGTTAATGGAGTTTGATGCATAAATGACGATACCCTTTTTGTTTGAAGGCCTAATTTAAGAGACTCTATGGCTGACCAGTTTAAGAACCTCCCTTTATCTTTTTTTCTTTTATTATTTAGTATAAAATTATACATGAAATTTGAGCCGCCCCTGCCCAGAACCCACCCGTGAGATTAAACTAGGTATGTTGTTGTTGTTGTTGTTGTTGTTACTGTTAGTATATTGTGGTATAACAATGACAATGATACCTTAATCCCAATTAGCTTGACGTTGGTTATATGAATCCTTACTTTTCATTTCTCTCCACTTAGTTCCAACATTCAGGTCGGTTATGGTAGCTCATATTTTCCCCTGGTATTTTGGGGTATATGGGCTGTTTTTTATCCTTGTGTATAATTGGAACACATTTGTTGGACTTATAAAAATACATTGCTATTATGGCCGTCGCGTTCTTTCTCTGCTGGGAGATTGCCTTGTTGGCGAAGTTTTGAGCATATTGTTTAGGTAGACTGATAACGTTTGTTCTCGATCTTGCTAGACATTTGTGTAGCAGCAATACCAGATTTGTGAATATTTCCTTCAACACGCCGGGGAAGTTCGTAAGGATAATAACTTGCAAGGTATTCAAGGCATTCACATTGTGCCAGTAGTTATAGAAAATGGAGATTGGGTGGCCATTGTAGACAAATTCTTTTAAAAAAAAATTCAAAAAAGTCATTCCAGGAAGAGCGTTACACTTTGACATTAGAGAACATGGTTTTGAAGTAGGAGAAATTCTACCTTTAATTTGATTACTACAAACACATTTTTAAAATAGTTGGTTGTTGATAGAGTTTAGGAATGATACTTGCCCCATGAACTAAGTAGTTTTAGGAGTATTGCTACTTGAATTACTAGAAGCTAAGCTGAGTTGTTTTTGATAATGATATAGGTATGTGTATATATATCTCATTGAGCTCTTTACACCCTTTGTTAGTCAATGTACTGGGACTAGCAAGATTTGCCCTTCTTTTCGCTAAGTAAGCCTGGTGTTGTTTAGTAGTAATAGCTGCGCAAGGTTTCACATGTAATCTTTTGTTGCTTGTGCTACTTTGAGAAATCTAATACGTGCATTATTATCATGTGTAGGCTGAAGGATCTCCATCAGAGGTGTACAAAAGTGATGGATGCGTATGCTGGATGCATGTACTACAATGCAAATGAATTTGAAATGTGTAGAAAAGAATAAAAGTAATTCGAGGAGGCATGTCCTTATTGACTGGTACTGCAAATAATGTTTCCCACATATGGAAATAGTAACATGAGCAAATTGTTTTATTATGAACACTTTGACATCAATCTTGTTAAGTATTCCCCCCCCCCCCCCCCCCCTTTTTTTTTGTTTTTCTTTTAAAACTGCTACTCCTAGATTGTAACTAACTGGCTGGTGAAGTGAAATCCAATTATTCCTATATCCGCATCAAATACTATAACTCCACAAAGACACTTCGACGTCACTTTCCACAACATCCCAACTGAAACAACTGCCTAAACGCAGAGTTGGAGAAAACAAAAGCCCCTCCGCAATCTTTTCTCGCCATCCTTCCATCTCCAATATCTCATTATTTTCTCCCCAATTACAACATTAAATGTTTCATAAAGTTTGTGTCTTTTAGTTGGTCTTTGAGCTAACATTTGATGGTTTTAAATTGTTTTTGAATTTTTATGGACAGGATTTTTACTTGTACATTTGTGCTTCAACCCTCTTATTATGGTGAGCTTCTATACTCTTCTAATTCTTCCTGTTGCTTTGATCAGTCAGTACCAGTGGACTGTGAAGTTTCCTGAGTTAGATCGACAACTACTATTGAGCACTTGACGGGAGAAGTCAAACCTTTAGATAAGAAAGAAGGGGACAGTATTCCTGGAGGTGCACGAAACCTGGACGGTATGCCCTTCAATATTCCATATTCGGATTGCATTCAATTGATTTAAATTGAAACAGCTTCATTCCAAAATGATTGACAAGAGTTGGATTAAGAAGCCAATTAGATCAAATGAATTCTCAGATGGTGTAGTCCAATTTTTGAACTTTGCCTTTTCGAATGCATCTGTAGATGGAAAAATTGTATGTCCTTGCATTACATGTGGATTTAAAGTTATGTGCAATAGAGCTAATGTGTTTGGTCATCTCCTTCAAAAGGGGTTTCCAGAAAAGTACACATGTTGGTATATGCATGGGGAAAAGCATGTTCAATCTATCGTAGAATCAATATCCCCGGTACAAGATGAGCCGGTTAGACAATATCCGATGCATGATATGTTGAATGATGCTTTTGGTGTCTTTGATAATGACTTTCAAGATTCTGGTCCATCAAATCTACCAAATAATGACCATCCTGGGGGTGCTGAAGTTAATGGTCAAGAAGAGAGGGACAAAATTAAGGAGTTGTTAGAGGATGGGAATCAAGAACTTTATGATGGTTGTGCAAAATATAGTAAATTGTCATTCATGGTTCATTTTTATCATATTAAGGTCTTATGTAGTGCAACTGATAAAACATTTTCAATGATTCTTGACCTTTTAAAGGATGCTTTTCCCCATGCGAAACTACCATCATCATTTTATGAGTCAAAAAAGATGATTAAGAGGTTAGGTTTGGGCTATGATAAGATTGATGCATGTTCGAACCATTGCATGTTATATTGGGGATCATCCGAGGATAAGAAGAGAAATAAATGCAAGAAGTGCAATACATCCAGATATAATTCAAATGAAAATGATGTTGGTGCAAATATTGTGATTGATGACCAACAGAAAAAGAAACCAAAGCCAGCGAAAGTATTGCGGTACTTTCCACTTATACCTAGGCTGAGAAGGTTATACATGTGCTCAAAAACTGCAGAACTCTTGAAGTGGCATGCTACAAAGGCTAACCCAGATGAGTTATTACGACATCCTAGAGATGGCAAAGCGTGGAAACATTTTGATTCATTCTATCCAGATTTTACTTCAGAGACCCGTAATGTGCGACTTGCTTTAGCTACAGACGGTTTCAATCCTTTTGGAAATCTAAGTTCCAATGTTAGCATTTGGCCTGTGATGTTGTATATTTATAACTATCCTCCATGGTGTTTTATGAAGCAAACTTCTCTTGTCATGTCTATGATAATTCCTGGTCCTAAAATGCCTGGAAATAGCATTGATGTTTACGTGCAACCTCTAGTCGCTGAGTTAAAACAGTTGTGGAGCGGTGTACCTGCTTATGATTCCTCAACTAAAGAAATGTTTCAATTGCGTGCTGCATTGATGTGGACCATAAGTGATTTTCCAGGTCTTGACAACTTGTCTGGGTGGAATACACATACATCGCTTGCTTGTCCATCATGTAATTTTAACACGGAATCTCTAAGGCTAAAGTTTGGTAGGAAAAATTGCTTTATGGGACATCGTCGTTATTTTCCACATGATCACAAGTATAGGTACAATAAGCAGTCCTTTAATGGTTTTGAAGAGCATAGACCTGTCCCTATCCCACCCTCAGGTTCAACCATGTTAAGGCAAATTGAGGAGAGTCGGAAGAGACCGCGTGATTGTTCAACAAGTGAGGTTGGCCCGGATCAATGGAAGAAAAAGAGTATTTTTTGGGATTTACCTTATTGGAAGAACAATCTTATTCATCATTTCCTTGACATGATGCACGTAGAGAAGAATGTTTGTGACAATATGTTGTTCACCGTACTTGGTGACAAAAAAAGATCAAAAGACAATTTGCAAGCTCGTAAGGACTTGCAAGCGATGAGAATTAAAGAAAAGCTTCATCCATATCCTAATTCTTCCAAGTTTCCTCCATCATGCTTTACCATGAAGAAAGAGCAGAAATATATCTTCCTAAAAGTTTTAAAAAATGTGGTTTTTCCAGATAACTACGCATCAAACATTTCTAGATGTGTTGATCTTAAGAAACGCAAGATCTCTAATTTAAAGAGCCATGATTCCCACATTCTGATGGAGCATCTTTTTCCAATTTCTTTTAAAAGATCTCTTCCTAAAGAAGTTACTTCAGTGTTGATTGAGTTATGTAACTACTTTAGAGAAGTATCAAGCAAGGTTCTAGATGTAAAGTATATCGAGAAGCTCCAACAAAGAATTTGGTTGACTCATTCTAATCTGGAAGTGATATTCCCTCCATCATTTTTCACTATTATGGTTCATTTGGTCATTCATCTTGGAGAGGAAGCAATTCTTGCTGGTCCTGTACAAGGTCATTACATGTATCCTGTTGAAAGGTATATTCTTTGCTGAGTAAGTTGCTATATTTTTAAATTTTTTCTAATCTTACGATTCGTTTTAATATATTGCTAGGGAACTAGGCCATTTGAAGTCTTATGTTCGTAACAATTCCGCAGCAGAAGGCTGTATAGCTGAAGGGTATATTTTGGAGGAATGTCTCACTTTTTGTTCAAGATATTTGGAGGATGGTGACATAGAGACAAGGTTTAATCGACCAAGGCGTAATGATGATGAAAATGAGATCAGTGCTAGTAGTGAATCTACTATCTTGTCAAACTTGTTTCCTGCATCAGGCAAGCCTGTTGGGGCTATTAAGACTCTACCGATACCTCCCTTGGAAATCATACAAGCTCACCGATATGTTTTAACCAATTGTGAAATAGTTGATGCATTTCGAGAGTAGGTTACATGGTCTTTTATATTGTTCATTTTCGTTTGTAATGTATTTTTATACCTTACTTTATGAGTTACTACTACTTCAGGAAGTTTAGGACTGAGGTCGCTAGGATGCTTCGTGGTAGAAGAAACCAATCAAAAACTGTGGAAGAACATGTGCACAAACATTTTCACGAGTGGTTTAAGGAATATGTAAGATTGAAAATATTTCGTTCTCTTTTAAATTCAAAAGCTCATAAAGTGTATATATATAATTGTCCTAACATTTAACAATAATAGGTTGCAAGAAATGATGGTGCGGATATTACACCCGAAATTGAAGGGCTTGCAAATGGACCAAATAATGTTGTGAGGAGACTCAAGGAGTATAACATTCATGGATTTAAGTTTCGTACTATGAGGAAGGAGCAGGGATTGACAACACAAAATAGTGGTATTGTTATATCTGCTGTTACCAAGAGATTTTCAAGTGGTAGAGAATCTATTGAACAGTCAAGTGATGATATGTACTACGACAAATTGGTTGACATCATAGAGTTAAATTATTACGGTAAGTTAAAGGTTGTGTTATTCAAATGTATTTGGGTAGACACTACACTTAACAAGGGAATTAAGATAGATCAATTTGGGATAACAAGTGTAAACTTTTCACGTTTGATACACACTGGTGCAAAAGAAACAGATGAACCTTTTATACTTGCAACTTGTTAGAACCCGTATTTTTGTACAGTGGAATAATCCGGATTTATTTATGATAAGCTAAGGACAAATTTTTTTTTTTCGGGATACAAAGTCAGGGTTCTCGACCTTCGATTTTATTTTGGGATATAAGTTGTGCATGAATTTATTGGTATGGAATAATTAGGAAAATTGGGACCACAATCAAAAAAAATTGGAAGTTGAAATCATCCACAAATTCCATGTGGGCCGTGTGAGTGGATTGTGGTGCCCACACAATTTTGTGTCATCTATTTAGTGATCCAACTCATTAATGTGGGCCAATTTTCTTTGTACAACTCAAGGGGGAATTAAAAGATGACTTGCTAGTTATCTTTAGTTCACTTTCCACACTTAGAGAAAAGAAGCAAAAGCTGAAAACCCCATTGGAGGCTCTCGGCCAGCCTTGGAGAAAATCAACCCCCATTTTTAGCTCTCTTAAAATTATTTCCTTGGTACAAACCCATTATTTTGAGGACCCTAAGTAGAGTGGAAGCATCGTTGGAGCGATCAACCTATTAATTTTTCATCTTTTGGAAAACCCTAGCCTATTGGAAGTTGAAGAGAAAAAGGTAAGATTTGATCTTGTTTTTGTGTTATGAAGGTTATATTCATGTTGTAGTATGTTAATATGGTTGAAAATCATGAAATAAAGTATGGTGAAGTTGAGGCCATATGTATGAGGGTTGGGCGTGTGATGGGTGTGTGTGTGGTGTGATATTGAAACTATGAATTAATGCCTAATTAGTATACTATGACCATTGTAAGGTGAAGAACTTTTGTGAATCATCCATGTAGGTATGTTAGTGTGCTAGCCGAAAATGGGTCACCTTATGTGCCAAGAATTGAATTATTATCGCTTATTGTTTAGCCGTCGTCGCCATGAATTCTATGTTGGAAATGAAAGTTTATTGACTCAAATCGATATTGTAAATATTGCGGACTGATTTGGAGGTTGTTGTACATTTAATGTAAATTATGTATTGATGAAAATAGCGTTGTTAGAATGTAAAAAAAAAAAATTGTAGCCACAAACCATGATTTGGAAATGAAGAAAAGTTAGAGGGGCTGTCTCGGTTAGGGGCTGTTTCGGGTAGCTTGGGAAAATTTATGGATTGTTGGAAAAGTTGTATAAATTGCTTAGAATGTCTTGAAATGTTTTTGGTATGGGTTCGGGTTAGTATGTGAGCATATAGGCGTCGATTTTGGGCTTGAAGGGAAGTCGTCGAATTGAAGTTATGAAAGTTGATAAATGATGGCAAGAGAGCTATTATTGTTGAATTACCTTTCGGATTAATTATTAATGTTGTTAGGTTGGTTGTTGTGGTTGTTGTTGATTGATATGGCCGAGTTAAATTCTCGGGGTAGCCTATTTACAGGGAAAATGCTGCCCAAATTTCTGTAGAATTAAGGGCGAAATTGGAATTTAATGCCCAAAAGTCTTTAGCTAATGATTGGCATTTTATGGCTTATTTTTAGATCGTGGGCAGCCCGAATCATAGTTTGGACTTAGCTCGAGTTGGATCATATTGGAGAGCGTTCGAGGTATGTAAGGCAACTTCCTTTCTTTTTGGCATGTCTTAGTTTTTATAGGCTAAATTAGAGCCTTAAGGAAACTTCCAAATCCGAAATCCGAGCATGTTATGATCCGTATATGTTCTTTGGCACTCTTATGTATGATTTGATGAAATATGAACCTTTATGTATTTGAAAAATCGCTTTTCGAACTTTGCGCAAAAAGGTTTCACTTTAAGGAACTTCGAAATATCTGAATGCCATATCTTTCACATAAATGCTCGGATTGCTCCAATATATTTTTATAAAAACTTTTGCATTACATATAACGAGTATGTTTTTCATAAGCGGGCCCGACTTGGGTAAATACCCACCCGTGGGTCCCGCGACTTCCTTTTTTTGAAATTCGGGAGATTTTGAAAGAATTTGTTAAGACTACTATCCGATTTTCAAATATGATCGTTTTGCTTATGTTTGAATTTATGATATTGATTTTATGCATATGACTACTCACGACTCTATTCGTGCATTTTGTTACTCCCTTCGCCGAGTCCCGGGCTGGTTATGTTATCGTGCGCATTTTGATATACTCCGGAGTTATGCTGTGTTTGTGGTTCACCGAGCAACTCGCAAAAGAGGTTCGGGTTCCATCTATATTTGGTGTTATGCTGTATATGGCGTTATGTTGTGATGTGATATGTGACGGGGATACGGAGATTTGAAATCTTTCTGGTGTTATGCTATGTTATGGCGCTATCGACAGGCGGGCGACCATATTCTTCTGTACCCTATGCATGATTTACATATTTGAAACTAAATAATTTGATAAGATTGAATTTGCACTTATGTTTGATACTCCCATTTCGTTATGTCTCAGATTTGCTTTCTGTAGATTCTGCTTTGCATACTCAGTACATATTTCGTACTGACCCCCTTTCTTCGGGGGCTGCGTTTCATGCCCGCAGGTACAGACGCACAGTTCGGTGATCCCCCAGTGTAGGATACCCCTTTTGCTGTTGGAGTGCTCCCCTCCCTTCAGAGCACATCTTTTGGTATACACTTTTGTTCGCTATGTTGTATATATTCGTTCATGGGTACGGCGGGGCCCTGTTCCGCCATATGATTCGTTTGGTCTGTTTAGAGGTCTGTAGACTTATTTGTGGGTGTGTGTGCCAACTTCTGTACAGTTGTGTCCATATGATCTTCTTCGTTATGGCAGCCTTGTCGGCATGCATTTTGTATATGTTTTTGGGTCGTTGTGCCATTTGATAGCCTTGTCGGCTCGCACATGTATATGCTGTGTTTGGGCGATCCCATTCGCCGCGGAGGCCGGTCCGCATATGTTTACACGTTGCTTTGTTAGCCCTGTGTGGCCTTTGTTGGTATTTACTATGTACAGGGTTATTTTGGATAGTCCGAAAAACAAAGGAAACTCTGCCGAAATGTTTCTGGAAATTGTCTAAATTTGAAATATAGCCTTGATGGCTTCTGTTATATACTTGAATGCGTTTGATAAAATTTTGAGATAGCATTTGATAGATGTGTTTGGGTGCCCAGATTGGGCACTAGTCACGGCCTACGGGGTTGGGTCGTGACAGAAGTGGTATCAGAGCGGTTTGTCCTCGGAATGTCTACAGACCGTGTCTAGTAGAGTCTTGTTTATCGGTGTGTTGTGCACCACATCTATAAACAGGAAGCTACAGGACATTTAGGATGTTTCCTTTCTTTGAATCTTAGATCGTGCGATAGAGCTGTGCTATTAGGATGATTCTGTTCTTATCTGTTGTTGTTTCTCTTTCAGTGATGCCTCCGAAAAAGGCGACGGCCGCCCAGACGAAAAAGGGCGTGGTAGGAGAGACCAGCCGAGCTCAGAGGGGTACTCGAACCCTCGCTCAGATGATGCGTGATATTGCGTCCCGGCCAGCAGACTCTGCTACGTCTTCATCGTCAGAGGAGTCTAGAGCAGCTTCACCATTAGCTCCAGAGGCTCCAGCTCTCGCGCCTCCAGCTCCTCAGCTAGGGGCGGAGGACAGAACATTGAGAGAGGTTGTGCAGTTATTGACCACTCTGGTAGCGGGACAGGCTCACAGACGCGGGCGGAGAGATGATGATGATGACGACGGGCGTGACAGCCTGAGGGTTCGAGAGTTTCTATTATGTGGCCCTCCATAGTTTTACGGGTCTAAGCCCGACGAGGACCCCCATGACTTTATTCGGGGGATGCGGCGCTCACTAGATTTGGTCAGGGCTTAAGAGACTGAGTCTGTTGAGTTGGCTTCGCATAGACTACGGGATGTTGCTGCTCACTAGTATGAGTCCTGGGAGCTATCTAGGGGTGAGGGTGCTTCCCCAGCTACTTGGGACGAGTTCGTGGCTGCTTTTACCCGCCACTTTTTGCCCCCAGAGTTACGGCGGGCGCGGGTTGACCGATTTTACATCTGCAGCAGAGGGGTCGGAGTGTTCGTGAGTATAATATGGAGTTTGATTTTCTGGCCCGGTACGCACCTGCCATAGTAGCAGATATGGCCGATCGGATGCACAGATATGTGATGGGGTTAGACCGCTACTTGATTGATGGCTGTATGGCGGTGGCATTGCAGACAAACATGGATATTGCCCGACTACAGCCTTATGCTCTGGGTATGGAGGACCGACATAGAGCTGATTATTCCAGCAGAGATCGGGACAGGAGGCCGCCCAAGAGGGCTAGATCCGCAGGCTATTCTGGAGATTCTCGAGGCGGACAGCCTCAGCAGCAGCAGGCAGGCAGACATCTTCCTCCGTCAGGCCGGGGTACACAGTCAGCCGGCAGGCGATTTGATAGTGCAGGACCATCTGGGGCTGGTCAGAGTTCTAGAGCTTCAGGTTCACAGACAACCAGAGGTCCCAGCCAGTCCAGACCACCCAAGCCCCGTTGTTCTTATTGCGGTAAATCGCACCCAGGGGAGTGCTATCGAGCTACTGGGGCCTGTTTTTCTTGCGGCCGTCAGGGCCATATTATGCGTGATTGTCCGATGGCGAGTGGTTCTGGCAGTACAGTTCAGCCGACGGGATCAGCCGCAGGTTCATCTTCTACTCCCTCAGCTGTGCGCCCTGCGGGACGAGGTATGCCAGTACAGGCAGGTCGCGGCCGGGGCCGTGGCGGTGTTTCAGGTTCTAGCGGTCCTTCGAACCGCATATATGCATTAGCCAGTCGCCAGGACCAGGAGGCTTCACCGAATGTCGTTACAGGTACATTACTGGTTTTCTCTCGATCTGTATATGCACTGATTGATCCTGGTTCTACATTATCATATATTTCCCCACTCGTTTCTAGTAAAATTGGGATAGTGTCTGAGCCTATATATCCATTTGAGGTAGCTACACCGGTTGGGGACTGTATTATAGCGAGGCAGATATATAGGGATTGTTCTGTGACTATATGTGATCGTTGCACTAAAGCTGACTTGATAGAATTAGATATGCTGGAATGCGATGTCAATATGGGCATGGACTGGTTAGCTTCCTATTATGCTAATGTTGACTGCCAGAAAAAGGTAGTCCGTTTTCAGTTTCCAGGGGAACCAGTTATAGAGTGGTTCGGATCTACAGCATCGCCGAGGGGTAAGTTTATTTCGTACCTCAAGGCTAAGAAGATGATTCAGAAGGGTTATATCTATCATTTGGTGCGTGTGCACGATACTACAGCCGAGGCACCTACTCTTCAGTCTGTTCGGTTGTTAATGAATTCCCAGATGTGTTTCCAGATGAGCTTCCGGGTCTTCCGCCTGAACGGGAGATAGATTTCGCTATAGACTTGTTGCCGGATACGCAGCCTATATCTATTCCTCCGTACAGAATGGCACCGGCTGAATTGAAGGAATTGAAAGAGCAGCTGAAAGATCTGTTGGATAAAGGCTTTATCAGACCCAGTACATCACCCTGGGGAGCGCCGGTATTATTTGTAAGAAAGAAAGATGAGTCACTGCGAATGTATATTGATTATCGGCAACTAAATAAGGTGACTATAAAGAATAAATATCCCCTCCCCCGGATTGATGATTTGTTTGATCAGTTGCAGGGTTCTAAATATTTTTCGAAGATAGATTTGTGCTCGGGTTATCATCATGTGCGAGTGCGAGAATCAGATATCCCGAAGACTGCTTTCAGGACCCGATACGGGCATTATGAATTCAGAGTGATGTCTTTCGGGTTGACTAATGCTCCAGCGGTATTTATGGATCTGATGAATCGGGTATTTCGGCCTTTCCTGGATATGTTCGTGATTGTGTTTATCGATGATATTTTGATTTATTCACGATCAGCTGAGGAGCATTCGGATCATTTGAGGACAGTACTTGGCACCCTTCGGCAGCAAAAATTATATGCTAAATTTTCCAAATGTGAATTCTGGTTAACTTCTGTGGCATTCTTGGGCCATATTGTCGGAGCAGATGGTATTCGGGTCGATACACAGAAGATTGAAACTGTACAGAATTGGCTCAGGCCTACTACACCGACAGAGGTACGCAGTTTTCTGGGGTTAGCCGGAAATTATCGAAGGTTCGTGGAGAATTTTTCTTCTATAGCGGCACCACTAACGAAGCTTACTCAGAAAGCAGCGAAATTTCAGTGGACCGATGCCTGCGAGCGCAGCTTCCAGATGTTGAAACAAAAATTAATTACAGCTCCAGTTTTAGCTCTTCCAGAAGGATCAGACGGGTATGTTGTTTATTGTGATGCCTCTGGTATTGGGATAGGCTGTGTGTTGATGCAGCACGGTCGAGTCATAGCCTATGCTTCCCGGCAGCTCAGACCGCACGAGAAGAATTATCCCACTCATGATCTTGAGTTGGCCGCGGTGATTCATGCTTTGAAGATTTGGCGGCATTACTTATATGGGGTCCACGTTGATATTTATACGGACCATAAGAGCCTCCAATATATTTTCAGACAGAAAGAATTGAATTTGCGACAGAGGCGGTGGTTAGAGTTGCTGAAGGATTATGATGTTGATATTGTCTACCATCCAGGGAAAGCTAATGTTGTAGCAGATGCGCTTAGCCGCAAGTCCATGGGCAGTTTGATTGGTGTGCAGTCTGATAAGAAAGAAGTGGTTCGTGATATTCATCAGTTAGCCAGCCTTGGAGTCCGTTTGGCAGATTCTGGAGATGCTGGAGTTTCTGTTCGAGAGGTGGCTGAATCATCCCTTATGAAAGAGATTAAGCAGCGTCAGCTCGAAGATCCTGTTTTGGCACAGTACAGAGATGTGGCCCTTGATAAAAAAAAGACTCAGTTTGAAATTTCGCCTGAAGGGGTATTATTATGTGAAGGCAGAGTATGTGTACCTGACGTTGCAGGGCTGCGGCGGCAAATTATGGGTGAAGCACATAGTGCTCGATATTCTGTTCACCCAGGGTCGACGAAGATGTACCATGATCTCAGATGCCTATATTGGTGGGACGGTATGAAAAGAGATATAGCAGAGTTCGTTGCTCAGTGTCCAAATTGCCAGCAGGTTAAGATTGAGCACCAGAAGCCCGGTGGGCTATTGCAGGAGATGGAGATACCGACGTGGAAGTGGGAGATCATTAATATGGACTTTATTACAGGTTTACCTCGCACTCCACGGAGGTACGACTCCATTTGAGTTATCGTTGGTCGGCTGACAAAATCAGCTCACTTTCTTCCAGTCCGGACTACATACTCAGCTGAAGATTATGCCAGGCTATATATTAAGGAGATTGTGAGACTGCACGGAGTTCCTGTGTCTGTTATTTCTGATAGAGGTGCCCAGTTTACAGCTAAGTTCTGGAGATCATTCCAGGAGGGATTGGGGACCCAGGTGAGTCTGAGTACAGCATTTCATCCCCAGTCCGATGGTCAGACAGAGCGCACTATTCAGACATTGGAAGATATGTTGCGTGCCTGTGTTATTGATTTCAGAGGTAGCTGGGATGACCATTTGCCGCTTGTTGAATTCGCTTATAATAACAGCTACCACTCCAGTATTCAGATGGCACCATATGAGGCCTTGTACGGCAGGAAATGCAGGTCTCCGATCGGTTGGTTTGATGTGGGTGAGATTCAGTTAATTGGTCCGGATGTGGTCCAGCAGGCAGTCGATAAAGTCAAACTGATCCGAGAGCGACTATTAGCGGCCCAGAGTCGACATAAATCTTATGCTAATAAGCGATGTCGACCGTTAGAGTTTCAGATTGGCGATTGGGTGTTCCTGAAAGTGTCACCGATGAAAGGTGTTATGCGGTTTGGCAAGAAAGGAAAGCTCAGTCCGAGATATATAGGGTTGTATCAAATTATTCGTACAATAGGCAATGTGGCCTATGAATTGGATTTGCCAGCTGACTTGGGAGCGGTTCACCCGGTATTTCATGTTTCTATGCTTCGTAAGTGTATTGGTGACCCTTCCAGAGTCTTTCCTATAGGTGATATTCAGGTCACAGAGGAGCTATCTTATGAGGAGCAGCCTATAGCCATATTGGATCGTTAGGTAAAAAGGTTGCGGAACAAAGATATGGCCTCTGTTAAAGTGTTGTGGCGGAAAAATAACCGAGAGGAAATGACTTGGGAAGCTGAGGAGCATATGCAGAAGAAGTATCCTCATTTATTTTCAGAGCCTGCAGGTAATCCAATTCTCTATTTGACTATGTTGTTTCATAAATGAATCGTTGATCAATGATTGTATTGTTGTGATAGTTAGTAAGGAAACTCCCCCAAATAGTTGTATGACCGGTAAGGTTAATCTGACATTCGAGAACGAATGTTCTAAAGGGGGGGAGGGTGTTAGAACCCGTATTTTTGTACAGTGGAATAATCCGGATTTATTTATGATAAGCTAAGGACTAATTATTTTTTTTCGGGATACAAAGTCAGGGTTCTCGACCTTCGATTTTATTTTGGGATATAAGTTGTGCATGAATTTATTGGTATGGAATAATTAGGAAAATTGGGACCACAATAAAAAAAAATTGGAAGTTGAAATCATCCACAAATTCCATGTGGGCCGTGTGAGTGGATTGTGGTGCCCACACAATTTTGTGTCATCTATTTAGTGATCCAACTCATTAATGTGGGCCAATTTTCTTTGTACAACTCAAGGGGGAATTAAAAGATGACTTGCTAGTCATCTTTAGTTCACTTTCCACACTTAGAGAAAAGAAGCAAAAGCTGAAAACCCCATTGGAGGCTCTCGGCCAGCCTTGGAGAAAATCAACCCCCATTTTTAGCTCTCTTAAAATTATTTCCTTGGTACAAATCCATTATTTTGAGGACCCTAAGTAGAGTGGAAGCATCGTTGGAGCGATCAACCTATTATTTTTTCATCTTTTGGAAAACCCTAGCCTATTGGAAGTTGAAGAGAAAAAGGTAAGATTTGATCTTGTTTTTGTGTTATGAAGGTTATATTCATGTTGTAGTATGTTAATATGGTTGAAAATCATGAAATAAAGTATGGTGAAGTTGAGTCCATATGTATGAGGGTTGGGCGTGTGATGGGTGTGTGTGTGGTGTGATATTGAAACTATGAATTAATGCCTAATTAGTATACTATGACCATTGTAAGGTGAAGAACTTTTGAGAATCATCCATGTGGGTATGTTAGTGTGCTAGCCGAAAATGGGTCACCTTATGTGCCAAGAATTGAATTATTATCGCTTATTGTTTAGCCGTCGTCGCCATGAATTCTATGTTGGAAATGAAAATTTATTGACTCAAATCGATGTTGTAAATATTGCGGACTGATTTGGAGGTTGTTGTACATTTAATGTAAATTATGTATTGATGAAAATAGCGTTGTTAGAATGTAAAAAAAAAAAATGTAGACACAAACCATGATTTGGAAATGAAGAAAAGTTAGAGGGGCTGTCTCGGTTAGGGGCTGTTTCGGGTAGCTTGGGAAAATTTATGGATTGTTGGAAAAGTTGTATAAATTGCTTAGAATGTCTTGAAATGTTTTTGGTATGGGTTCGGGTTAGTATGTGAGCATATAAGCGTCGATTTTGGGCTTGAAGGGAAGTCGTCGAATTGAAGTTATGAAAGTTGATAAATGATGGCAAGAGAGCTATTATTGTTGAATTACCTTTCGGATTAATTATTAATGTTGTTAGGTTGGTTGTTGTGGTTGTTGTTGATTGATATGGCCGAGTTAAATTCTCGGGGTAGCCTATTTACAGGGAAAATGCTGCCCAAATTTCTGTAGAATTAAGGGCGAAATTGGAATTTAATGCCCAAAAGTCTTTAGCTAATGATTGGCATTTTATGGCTTATTTTTAGATCGTGGGCAGCCCGAATCATAGTTTGGACTTAGCTCGAGTTGGATCATATTGGAGAGCGTTCAAGGTATGTAAGGCAACTTCCTTTCTTTTTGGCATGTCTTAGTTTTTATAGGCTAAATTAGAGCCTTAAGGAAACTTCCAAATCCGAAATCCGATCATGTTATGATCCGTATATGTTCTTTGGCACTCTTATGTATGATTTGATGAAATATGAACCTTTATGTATTTGAAAAATCGCTTTTCGAACTTTGCGCAAAAAGGTTTCACTTTAAGGAACTTCGAAATATCCGAATGCCATATCTTTCACATAAATGCTCGGATTGCTCCAATATATTTTTATAAAAAATTTTGCATTACATATAACGAGTATGTTTTTCATAAGCGGGCCCGACTTGGGTAAATACCCACCCGTGGGTCCCGCGACTTCCTTTTTTTGAAATTCGGGAGATTTTGAAAGAATTTGTTAAGACTACTATCCGATTTTCAATTATGATCGTTTTGCTTATGTTTGAATTTATGATATTGATTTTATGCATATGACTACTCACGACTCTATTCGTGCATTTTGTTACTCCCTTCGCCGAGTCCCGGGCCGGTTATGTTATCGTGCGCATTTTGATATACTCCGGAGTTATGCTGTGTTTGTGGTTCACCGAGCTACTCGCAAAAGAGGTTCGGGTTCCATCTATATTTGGTGTTATGCTGTATATGGCGTTATGTTGTGATGTGATATGTGACGGGGATACGGAGATTTGAAATCTTTCTGGTGTTATGCTATGTTATGGCGCTATCGACAGGCGGGCGACCATATTCTTCTGTACCCTATGCATGATTTACATATTTGAAACTAAATAATTTGATAAGATTGAATTTGCACTTATGTTTGATACTCCCATTTCGTTATGTCTCAGATTTGCTTTCTGTACATTCTGCTTTGCATACTCAGTACATATTTCGTACTGACCCCCTTTCTTCGGGGGCTGCGTTTCATGCCCGCAGGTACAGACGCACAGTTCGGTGATCCCCCAGTGTAGGATACCCCTTTTGCTGTTGGAGTGCTCCCCTCCCTTCAGAGCACATCTTTTGGTATACACTTTTGTTCGCTATGTTGTATATATTCGTTCATGGGTACGGCGGGGCCCTGTTCCGCCATATGATTCGTTTGGTCTGTTTAGAGGTCTGTAGACTTATTTGTGGGTGGGTGTGCCTACTTTTGTACAGTTGTGTCCATATGATCATCTTCGTTATGGCAGCCTTGTCGGCATGCATTTTGTATATGTTTTTGGGTCGTTGTGCCATTTGATAGCCTTGTCGGCTCGCACATGTATATGTTGTGTTTGGGCGATCCCATTCGCCGCGGAGGCCGGTCCGCATATGTTTACACGTTGCTTTGTTAGCCCTGTGTGGCCTTTGTTGGTATTTACTGTGTACAGGGTTATTTTGGATAGTCCGAAAAACAAAGGAAACTCTGCCGAAATTTTTCTGGAAATTGTCTAAATTTGAAATATAGCTTTGATGGCTTATGTTATATACTTGAATGTGTTTGATAAAATTTTGAGATAGCATTTGATAGATGTGTCTGGGTGCCCAGATTGGGCACTAGTCACGGCCTACGGGGTTGGGTCGTGACACAACTGATGCTAGAATGGTGTACTATATTGATGATCCAGTTGATGAAGATTGGTGTTTTGTTTGTCATATGAAGCCTAGAGACGTATATGATATGGGAGATGTGAATTATGTGGATTTAGAGGAGCCATCAATGGAGGACATACCTTTTCGTGAGCAACATTTGGAGAATATCGAAGACCTACAATTAGTGCGGGATGATCGCTCTGAACAAGAACAAGATGAACCAACTCATGATGATTATGAAAGTGGCGGTGATGGAGATGGTGATGATGGAGATGGTGAAGGAATTTTGGACTAGTTTAGTACCCCTGTTATGGAATTGTTATATTTGGCTTGTTTTAGTTAATTTTAGTTGTAGTTATAGTGTTGCATTCTCCCTCTTTTTAGTGACTATAAGTAACTTATAAGTTTGGTCTTCCTGCAGATTTTACTGCAGAGGCAGCAACAGCAGCAGCAACATCAACTGGCGTAGCAGCAACAGCAGCAGGCACAACAGCAACAGCAGCAACAACAGCAGGCACAGCAGCAACAGCAGCGCAGAGATGGTGCAGCAATGTTTAGAGCAGTTTAATACTACTGTTATGGAGCACTTCATATTGCAACGACAAAGGGACGGATATAGGTTTGTATTCTTAATCTATCTTTTCTTGGTTGTTGCATTTCTTTTCTCTTTCTTGGTTGTTGCATTTCTTTTATTCTTCCTGTAAATTATTTAATGAATATGTATTCTTGACTTGGTTATGCTTGTAGACTTGGTCATTTCTTTCTGTTCATAGAATTTAAACGTTGTAAGTACTGATTTGAGAGAGTAGTTTTGAAATGTATATTTAACTCTACCCTTGTTTTTGTTCCACACATACATTTATAGTGATATAGGGTCCGAGTCTGATGAATTTGTGAACCTATAGTTGAATCCGCTGCTAATGTTCATGTGCCTTTTATTTTTGCCAAAAAATGCAGAAAATAGATGGAGGATTACATCTACTCTTGGATGATACAAAAGTTTACAACTGCTGCTGCCAGTGGATTGGCTAGATACTTTCTTGATTTTCTTTTATGCCTTGATATTAAAACTTTGATCATTATAGCACTGGTTTGTGTATATGGTCAGTGTACTCATGAATGCTTATTGATTATGTATTGATACCAGGAAATGACGAAAAAATTGTAATTTTGTTTTTTTTTTAAATATATATTTTGCCACGGTTGAACCGTGGGTAATTTTTTTAAAAAATATCTGTATATTATTGCCACGGTTTAACCGTGGGTAAATTTTTTGATTAAAAAATTGAATATATTTGCCACGTCTAAACCGTGGCTAATTTTATATGATGAATGAATTCTGGGGTCAAATTACCCATGGAGTGACCGTGGCTAAATGTACATATAACCGTGGCTAACAAAATGTTACCACGGAGGATAAAACCGTGGCTAAATTACTCGCGACGCCCCTGATGGGCACGGCGGCGACTGTGGCTAATTTTTCGTTGCTAACCCTAATTAGCCACGGCTTTGGTACCATTTAGCCACGTTATTAACCGTGGCTAAAACGCGCTTTTTTGGTAGTGACGTTGTCTCTTCCATTTGAAACAAAGCCACTGGTGGGGCTTGCCAATCTTAATATTCTGCTTCGTAAGCATCCATCAATAGATCAGTTGAAAAGTTCCAACATGTTGAATAAATGATAAGCCAAGATATCAGCACCGTAAAACAATTGTCTTGAAATAGAAGCCTTTTTATTCTACGTCAGACATAAAGTTGAATCTTGTCTTATATTTGTAGCCTGTAGATGAACATGGACAAGACCATTGAGCCAAAGCAATATTGTTATCGTTCGCCCCTTGGGACAAAGCGCAGCTGTTCGGTGGATGGACACCCTGAATTCGTGTAGTAACAAACAGAGTCAACATTAAACGCACAACATATATACATAGTACTATTAAATGACCCATAGAATTATAAATATAGTATTATATCAAGAGTATTATTATGTTATTACGTACAGTTAATGTAGATACTTAGGTTCGGGACCTGGAGGCCCCGATATCCTGATCCAATACAATCCATCTAGTATATGGTTAATTCTAAAAGGTGGTGGAGGAGGAGTCCAAGGGCGATTTTAGGTGCAAAAATTGGGGCACGTGAACACATGGTCTCTCCTTAAAACTAGGTATTTTATGTATATATTTTCTAAAATTAATATAATACTATCTACTGGAATCCATGCTACAAAAAAACTAAATGGTGTTTTTGGTTGAAGCTTGAGTTACTTACTTAGAGGTCTAGGGGTCAAGTCTCACTTAATACATTTTTTTCCTTCTTTATTTTTAGTGGTGAACCCATGTTTCAAAATTCCTAGATCCTTTGGGGGAGTCATGCAAAAGTTCAACCACGGATGTCTGCACTACAGTTAGTATTGGAAGGTGATGTCTCTACTTTCTGACCGGATAATTCAATAAGCAAATTAATAGCATTGAGTCAGTCACCTTGTCTAGGATCATATGTTTTGTTTTCAAGCACAAAAATGTTTTTACATGCGTACTAGTAGTATACTAGAATTCAAGCATGTCTAAACCGCCATCACAACGAGCTAGCTGCTACACAAGTATAAATACCCAAATGGCTCCAGTAATGTTAATCACAATTTCCAAATTTGCCTCTAGTTTTGAGATATGGAAGCTGGTGATAATGAAAGCTCAAGCTCATTTCCAATTGGGGAAACTGCACAAGAGAAGGGGCTGTCATATGTCCCAAAGTGTTACATGACGCCACCTTCACAAAGGCCTAGTTTGAAGTCCGAGTTTGCAAATTTCCCTGTGGTTGATTTGGCCGGTATGATAGAAGATAAACCCCTAGAGAGGTCGATAATCATCCAAGATATTGCTAAGGCTTGTCGTCGCAATGGTTTCTTTCAAGTAAGTGTTGTAATGAGCTTCAAATTTGGTATGAAGTCGTATTGATCATCTGTAGAAGAATTTTACGCTATCGGTGTAGCCTTTATTATTTTTCAGGTTACTGTCACATTTTATGGACTGTTACTTGTTAGACGACCAAATAATGTGAAAGTTATTTTAGACTGTATATTAGCCTATAGAAGTTAAACTTATTTGCAATTAATGTTTCTGCTTATTAATTTCCTTAATTATTTGAAGGTTACCAACCATGGAATATCTCAATTTATATTGGACGGGGCACTTTCAGCCGCGTTTGGTTTCTTTGACTTGCCTGCTGAGGACAAAGAAATATTTATGTCAAATGATGTGTACAAGCCGGTTCGTTATGGAACAGGCTTGAAGGACGGTGAAGACAAGGTTCTGTTCTGGAGGGTCTTCCTCAAGCATTACGCAAATCCTCTCAATGATTGGATTAAACTGTGGCCTGAAAATCCACGGGACTAAAGGTGCACCTAGTTAAATTCATAGCTCAAATTATGTGCTACTTTTAAAAAAATTAATAATAGTGGTGTTGCACCTAGTTATACCTTACAGTCAGGTGTTAGTCGTGGGCTCATGTTTTTATATCAAATGTGAAAATGTCAGCATTAGGCGGTTGCATCTGTATCATTTTATTTGCCACTTGCTGAAATCATGGGAGAACGCCTTCTAAGCACTTAACGAGAAAAATAAAACAGAAGAAAAAATCATGTTTCCGTTTGTCTTCCATAATAAATGCGGCTTCGCATGGGAAGAAACTTGAAGCTGATATGAATTTAGGTTCCAGCTTACTTTTCTAAATATAGAAAATTGAATATTGGGATTTTCTGCTCTGCTAGACATCATATATATGTATAATAATTGACTTAGTTAAATAACATATCCCTTGCACTTGTATTAATTTGCTTTACATGTTAGTTCAATACAACCTGCTTAGAACTATTTACTTGAGCCGAGGGTCTTTCGGAAACAACCTCTCTGCCATCACAAGGTATGGGTAAGGTCTGCATACATACCATCCTCCCCAGACCCTACTTATTGGATTACACTGGGTATGTTATTGTTATATGTTAGTTCAAAACAATTGTAGGAATAACTCTGAATGTTGAATGACGGGGAAAAGAAGGGGAAACCTTACATCTTCTACTATCCAAATAGTGCATTAGTTTAGTTTTTCTTTTTTTTTGAATCAACGACTCAAACCTTACATTCAGGTGGTAGACGCAGGCTCATATTGTTATATTTCAAATGTGAAAATGTCAGCATTCAGTAGTTGCATCTGTATTATTTATATCTGTCAATTGCTGAAATCATGCGAGGAATGTCTTTGAAGCACTTAATGAGAAAAAATGAAAAAGAAGAAAATCAGGTTTCCATTTATCTTTCATTATTAATGCGGCTCCCCATGGGAAAGAACTTGAAGCCAATATATTAAAATTTAGGTTCCGACTTTTCCAAATATAGAAAATCGAATATTGAATTGTCTTCTCTGTAGACATAAGATATATGTACATTAATTGACTTATAAGTTAATTAACATTGTATCCCTTACACTCACTATTAATTTCCTTTAAATGCTAGTTTCAAAACAATTATAGGAATAACTCTATGTTCAATGACAGGGAAAAGATGGGGATATATGTAGAGGAAGTACAAAAGTTAGCCATCAAGATCATGGGCATGCTCACTGAAGGCCTAGGACTTGGTCCAACATATCTAAGCCAAAATGTTCAAGATGGAATGAATGTAATTGCTGTCAATTGTTATCCTCCATGCCCACAACCAGGCCTTGCACTTGGGCTGCCCCCACATTCAGATTACAGTATCCTTACAATTATCCTTCAGAGCTCAGCGGGACTAGAAATTTTGGACACACAAGAAAATGAATGGAGGGCAGTCCAAGATCTTCAAGGTACACTACAAGTCCATGTGGGTGACCATCTTGAAGTATTGAGTAATGGCTTGTACAAAAGTGTGGTACACAGGGTTACATTAAACTCTCACAAGACAAGAATTTCAGTTTCTAGCTTGCATAGCTTGGGAATGGATGAAAAAATGAAGACAGCTAAAGAGTTAGTTGATGATGAACATCCAAAGAGGTATAAAGAAAGCAGCTTTTCAGATTTTCTCAAATTTCTGCATGAGAATGGCATTGGACAAGGCAGTAGCTTCCTCATGACACTCAAGAACCACTAGTATGTTGGCTTAAATTCTTAAAATAAACATAGAATAAAAAGGAAACAGAGCAATGAATTGTATAATGAGTTTATTTTTTCTTTCACTAGCTACTTTAAATTCCTTGGCTTTATATCAAGATCATCTTTCCCTCTGTTCTTTTCTTTTTTCAATGTCTTTATTAGTTTCAGCGGCTATAAGCTATATCTATTACTAATACTAGCGGTACTATCTATGATTGCTCAGTCCTTTTTTTTAATTGTGCTATGAATAACATATTAATGCCACAAGCTATTTAAAAGAACATATGAATAAGTTGTCTTATCTATGACATGTGTGTAAACTCTACTGAGAAATTTAAAAACTTCTGCGAGGTACTTTGTGTTATATAAAATATATTATAGCTTCTTATTCTTCTTCTTTCTTTCTTTTTTTTTTTTTTTGTGTGTAGAAACTGAAAACTATTTTATAACTGGCCAAAATATATAGAACACTATATTTCTTTACAGGGAAAAGGGTCAAATATATCTCTCTACTTTGTTCTATTAGTTAAATATACCCTCCGCTAGTGAAAGTTAATAAAAATACTCTTGGCGTCTTCAAACTTCACACTTATGCCCCTATTTGGATGAAAATTCTCAAATCCTCTCAAATTACCCCATTTTAAAAAAATTACCCACTTTTTTTTACCCGACCCGCCTATCCTCATCATCAAGCTCTAGCTTCATCTTCTTCCCGCCTATAGGGTAAATTTTCTGTGTTTATGTGCATATATTAACTTTCGAACACCCTCGGCAAAAAATTACAGTGTATATTTAGCTTCTTCTTTTTTCCGAACACCCTGAATGAAAATTCTGGATCCGCCACTGACAACATCGTACTCAAGGTAATCCCACAAGTGGGGGTCTGGGAGGGTAAGAAGTACGCTGACCTTACCCCTACCTTTCTGGAGCAGAGAGGTTGTTTCCGAAAGACTCTCGGCTTAAAAGGACAAGAAAAAGAAATGAGATGAAAATAAAAGAAAAGAAATTTGAGGCAGATACAAAAAATATAACAGTAAAGTAGCAAGATATAAAGCAAAGGATAAATAGTAATACACATTGAAGAATAAAAACTACGTGATTACTAAATAATACTGCTAATAAGCCCTACACCTCTCCCACCTAAAGTGTGACACCACTCAGCTACCTACTACTCTTCCACCCTAATCCTCAACTTCCACACCTTCCTATCTAGGGTCATGTCCTCAGTAAGCTGAAGTTGTGCCATAAAACATAACTTTAAATTATTGCTCTATTTTATTTCCGTCATTCATAAAGTTTTAGGTAAAAATAGTTTTAAATTTATATTTTTGGAAATAATTTCGTGGATTTGGTAATTTTAATAGAATAAAATGCTTATCAATATGTTTTTACCAAACATTAATTGCTTATCAGTTTTAGTACTTCTATTCAAATACATAAGCAGAGGCAAAATTAGAAATTTGAAGTTTATGGATTTGGTATTTTATTTCTTTTAAGTTACTAGTTCTAATAAGGAATATATTTTGTTAAAGGAATGTACATATTTTTCCTATCTTCTAGAAATCTTTATAATAACTTACCTTCCTTGTTTAGGATCCTTAGTATTACAAGGATTCCTATTACTACATGTAACCTATGTGTAGAAATACCCTCATACATAATGAGAATCACTGTGGTTTCATAATTACCTTTACATGGCATCTGAGCCAAGGTTTGCCGAAACTCTAGTGTCATCGATCCACTCTTCCGCCTCTAGTCAAGACGGAAAACTCGGGAACCATGGTGATAGAACTATAAATGTCGCAACTAATGGTGTTGTGCTTCCAACTTCAGGCGCACCACCACCGGCATCGTATTCCCACATGCCAAATATTTCCCTTAGATACCTTTGAAGCTTACTTCCACGAATTTTCCTATAAAAGATGCATTTTATGCCGATGCTTAGCGGTTGTTCCCTCGAACATCATATTGATAGGTCAGCCATTGTACCTGATCGCTTCCTAATAGATAACCAGGTTAACCTATACTTTTACGTCATAGGCTCGTTAAGACCAAATGATTTTCTGTTAAATTATCGCGTCTGTTTCAGAATCAGAGTCTCCTCAAATTGTAGGCACTGAAATGACTCATGAAGCTTTGGACAAACTGGTCATGGCCTATGGCACAAAGTCCAAACCCAAGATTCATACTTGGGCACCACGCAAAGGCTCCTGTAGACACGTCGAACGTTAATTTACAATCACACAAATATCTAAGGTTTGTTTTGGATCACACATTTCAAAAGTCTTCCTTTATTTCTCAAACTTTGTGCCAAGTCAAAAGAGGACAATCTTTTTAAGACGGAGGGAGTAGTAAAATACAGAGACTCGGGTTATATATCTCGTATGTGTCCTTCGCAAAGATATGGAACTCGCCAGCACCTCTTCACAGGTAATTGTGAACAATTTTATGTTTCAATTATTGTTGTTCTATGATATTGAGCCAACCAATTTCTACTACGTGATTTTTTTTTTATAATATTTTAATTGATGATGCTAAATTACTTTGAATGTAAAGATTATTATGGGATAATTAGACGAATGGCATGATTTATCAAAATGGGCCAAAGGTGCCAAATGTATATTAAAAATGTTTTGGGAGCATCTTTTGTTGGCTAAGAAGGTAATTACAAAAAGAGGAAAAATTACTTGAAGCTACACGTGGCCGTGTAGGATTATGGTCGTGCCATGGGTAGCGGATAATTAGATAGTTTTCCTTATTGGATTTTATGATTTATAGCATAATTGTCGATACCACACGACATTAGGGTAAGACGCCCAAACCGTCCCCATGTAAAGGTTGGAGCACCATAAGGTACACGTGGTGGCTAATGTCATGTCCCTTACTAGGACCACCCAAAAGGAAAATCTTATGTTCGTTTACAGCTCAAACTTGTTTTAAATGATTATGCAAAAAAAAAAAAATGAAATTTTTGTTTTGATACTTGCATTATTTCTCCAAGATTCATTTACTTTGTTTTGTCTCATTTCAATGTGCGAGTACTTTGATTCATAAAGTTCTATTCGCTATGTACCCATGTCCTTTTGCCGGGGTGTTGCATCTTTTTTGGTTATCCAGGTACCGATACTCAAGGCTAGGGGTGTCAAATGGGCGGGTTGGGCTGAAATTGGCCCAATCAAAATGGGCTGAGGTAATAAATGGGTTGGGCTAACATTGACCCAAAAGCTACTTGGGCTGAAATGGGCTAAGAATGGGCTAGGTCATGACCCGCCCAACTTGACCTAATTTTTTTGAAGGGTCCATTTTTCGCAAAAAATATTTTTCTTGAAAATTATTTTTGCGGATTTTTTGTGAAAAATATTTTTGAGGAAAACATTTTCCGTGGTAAATATTTCCCTTCATATTAAACATATTTTCGTGAAAAATATTTCTCTTCATATTAAACATACCACAAACTTATAAGATACAAGATACAAGAAAAGTGTATACATAAAAAAAAATAAAGTAAATCTCAAGCAATAAATCCAAATTTAAGTAAATCTTAAAAATGGGCTAGTATTGGGTTAAGTTGGAGATCACTTTAAAATGGGCTATGTTGGGTTAGCCAAGCCCAATATGAAATTATCTTGAGCCCAGCCCATAAAATTTTGGTCGGATTGGGCGGACCATCACCTTTTGGGCCAAATTTGACACCTCTATTCAAGGCGGTGTCGATCCTTGCTTGGCACACCCCGCATTTCCTTTCTCATTTTGGTGTGGCCCATTTATTGTTCGGGATCTTGTCAGTGACAGTTCTTTATACATTAAGTCATAGAGGCTCCATAGTCACAAGTAGGGTCGGGAACCAAAATGCCCCCAAAAAAATCATTTTGAACCAAAATACTCCAATAAAAAAAATGTTACAAAAGTACCTTTAGCGCAGTAAAATACTGCGCTATAGCACTTCACGGAGACGGAGCCGTTAAGTGCTATAGCGCAGTATTTTAATGTGCTATACAAATGTTTCTCTCACCTATAGCGCAGTAAAATACTGCGCTATAGGACTCCTCCATTTTCCAAAACATTACATTTTCACTCCTTTTTACGTAGTTTATATTTTTTACGTAGTTTAGCCGTATATTAATCATGCTTTGAGATTCCGGAACTTCAATATTTTATATAGATCCGTGAAGTGCTATAGCGCAGTATTTTACTGCGCTATACAAATGTTTCTCTCACCTATAGCGCAGTAAAATACTGCGCTATAGGACTCTGCCATTTTCCAAAACATTACATTTTCACTCCTTTTTACGTAGTTTATCTTTTTTACGTAGTTCAGCCGTATATTAATCATGCTTTGAGATTCCGGAACTTCAATATTTTATATAGAACTCTAGTTATATTTGTACAATTAATAAAATAGGCTCAACACATCAAGAATACGCAATACTTTGGATTGTCGTTTTAGTGGTTGAAAAGTGCTGGAAGTCATTTTTTGTTTGAAGACTTGCAGTCATTAGCTTTAAGTTATTTATCTTTTAGGGCTTCGTCTTATTTTTAAATTAATGCTTAACTTTATTTCGAATGTGTCACGCTTTTTTTTATTATCAATTTAGGATGTGAAACTATAAACAATAATAAAGACTAAGATAATATTTATAAATATGCAAAAAATAGATAATATTTACGATAAATTGTACAACACTAATGTATATACACTATCGAGGATGGGTCACATATGTAGTATGTCGGAGACTATCCCTAGGCCTAAGGCTCATACCATCCCCACCGCTCTCGCCATCGTCTCCATCGCCTTTTTTCCTCTTAATAACCGGGCGCTCCAAGTCATGATCATCTCCTCTTCCCCTAACCCTTGCGCCCTTAACTAGAACGTGTTTCTTCTTGGGATCTAATCCCGCTGGTACGCTCAGAACCTCAGGCTGAGCTAGGTCTGGAAACTCGACCTCTTCCTCGTCAGGAGTTGCCACCGCGGGCGCCGAAGGATGAACCTAAAAAATATATAATAATTAGTACCATTTCTTATTTATATTGAATACATTAACGTTATTTATTTAATCAAACTTGTGTGTCAACGGGCGCCTGAGTATGCTCCTGAGATGGGTGTGGTGGTGAATATGAGGTAGTCTTCTGGACGAGATGTTGTTTGAAGTCCAAGTAAAGGTTATAAAAACTAAATAAATATTTACCTTATATTGAATAAAATTAGTTTTAAGTAAATAACTTACATGCGCCTCGGTAGTCTCATGAGAAGACACCTCTGCCTCGGCATGCTGATGAAAATGCTCCTGAATGGGTAGCTCTTGTGAACCCACTGGCGCCGAATCCTAAAATATGAAAAAAATGAAATAATAAGTAACATACATATTTAAAATAAGTACTTTAAATAATCAAATATGTATATTAAATATTGACCTTATATTGAATAAAAACAATTTTAATAAAAAGCTTACCTGTGGCTCGGTAGTCATATGGGAAGACACCGCTGGCTCGACAGACCCATGAGAAAACGCCTGAGTGGGTGGCTCTGGTGGACCCGCTGGCGCCGAATCCTAAAATACAAAATATTACTAAATAATGAGTAACATATATATATTTAAAATAAATAATTTTAAAGGAACAAATAAGTATTTTAAATACTAACCGGGATCAAAAACTCATCGAAGTCAAGAATCCTGGCTCCCTCTAAATTCCTCACAGGCCGCTTATCAGCTAATGAAGCGCGTAACGCCGCCCAATCAACGTTATCACGCTCCTCCATGTGTGCATTCTGGCTCGGCTGTGATGAAGACCCCGGTATCTTAGCAAGTAAGAGCGCTGGCGTAAACCTAGGTGAGTCCCCAGGTGAGCTGCCACCGGCCTGGAACGGCTGCGGATGGACTAGACCGTGAACGCCCTCTGGAATGGGATCGGCCTCATCCGCCTTATCTACCAGATGGTGTCCTCCACCACCAGGTTCTCAAGCAGCAGCACCGCGACCTATACGCGTACGGCGTCCTCCAGCAGCACGACGTCTTCTGCCAGCAAGGCCTCTTCCTCTGGGAGCACCCGGTCCTCCTCCTGGCGCTGCCTGATACTCAGCTTCCGGAACAGGCTCCTCCCTGCGCCTAATCTCGCCTGCCTGCCGGATACCATCCTCGGATATCCGTACCATCTCCGCGGCAAGCCCCGCAAGCCCAGGGTAAGGCATATGCTCTAACCCCAAGATGCGTAAACGCTGTACGGCCACCAGCTGCATTTGTGTTTAACAGAAAAAAAGTTTATTTTTAAAACGTAACAATTAATGCAATTAAATAAATCTAAATACGATAAACTTACCAATGCCTCGTACTGCCCCGCGAGTGCTGAGTATCCTACATCCCTAGGGGGACGCAAAGTTGGGTTGCCGATCAATCGACGTGTGTTCTGATGATACCAGCGCATGTAATGCTCAATGGGAGTCAAATGGCCGACCACCGCTAAAGTGCCCAACCTGTTCTCCCAACGGTGGAGCTAGACATCCATGACAGCCAGAAAATCATCATCAACGGCAGCCCGATCGTCCTGCTGGTAGTATCGGAGCTCATGACGGACATCAGGGGGTATACTCTGTGTATGCCCAAACTGTCGTAAGACACGCTCGGGCATGTGATCCTCTACGATGTCTAGGTGTATCAATGGACACCGCGACCTCCAAACCCCCTGACCTGCCCTAAAGAAGGGCGGCAAACCATCTAATATAGCAGTGTACGACGTCCATATAAATAGCTGCATAACATATAAATACAAATCAGTGATCACCAAGTAGAAAAGTCGTTTAATTAAATTATTAATGTAAATTTAAATAGTTTTACCACATCGTCTGTCATGTGATCAAGCTGGTCCCGGAATAAAAGAATACTGTGGTGCGTATCCACATCCCGGTCAAAACCCGCTGTCTACCTCCTCACATAGGACATGTCAATCTCGAGGTGATGCCTAGGTACGGGCTGAAAAGGCAGCATCCTCTCCCACGCCCATAACTGTAAGCGATATTAGAAAATACGATTTTTAAGTCGTCATTTCAAGAGGTTTGTCTACATTAAAGGGAGGCACACTTAAAATATTACCTGGAGAAGAGCAAAAAATCCACACACATCTCTGACAACACCAACAGACACTCGACACAGGCATCTATAAAGATACGGCAAAACAGCACCACCCCAGCTGTAGTCTCCCAGGCGGTCCAGATGATCCAAGAAAACCAAATAACATAAGCTGACAAAAGCACCCGATGAGTTCGGGAACAAGATGTCCCCGAATATAATAAGCAGGTACAAACGGGCATGACGATCAACATCATCCTGCGAGGTGTCGTCGTCAACCGGATCCAGACCCTTCAAATAAGTGCAGAGTGCACTAATCTTAACCCGACTCTGTCCCGAAATCTGGCCCTCGGCATCAGGCACGAAATGGGTGAGCCTAGTCAACTCTGTCTCCCACGTCTGACCAGGAGGAGGCTCGTACAGAGTGTGTAGTGGCTCTCCATCTACCCGCAATCCAAAGAGGACCTTCACATCCTGAAGTGTAATCGTGGCCTCACCAGCGCGAAGATGGAAGGTATGTGTCTCTGGCCTCCACCGCTCAACCATGGCCCTGATGAGTGCCCAATCATGCTGTACCCGACCAACGGACACGCAACGGTAGATGCCGCCCCGAAACAATATCTCTAACACGCGAGGGTGTGGGGGGTGCTCGCGTAAAAGAGCCCGCGCTCTCTGCAGCCTACGGGGACGGAGCCTAGTAGATATCCCTATAGTACCGGCCCATAATAACTCTGACCTATGATTGTCTTGCAAAGACAATACTGATCTATCAGCGGGCCCCGGGTGAACAGCGGGCCCCAGGTGATCATCGGGCCCCCGGTGAGCATCGGGCGCCGGGGGAACATCGGGCCCAGGGGGAACATTCGGATCCCTGAAAGAGTCCGGTCTGTACAAACTAAATTAGTCATTATTCTTGAAATGAAAGATAAATTATATTAACTAATTAATAATTTGTAGGGAATATGTGAATTATGTAGTATTATATCTTGTGAATAATTAACATGGGATATGCAGTAAATTTAATATGTGATAGTAAGGACACATATGTGATGGCAAAGATTTTTAAGTTAATTACTTTTGAATTATGTGATTGCAAAGACTTGTTAAGTTAATTAGTTTGGGAATCGAAATTCAGCAGTAATATTTGTTTGGAACTCTATTTTGAATATGTGATATATTTTTAGTTGACCAAATAGCCAACACAACTACGATAAAATTAAACTAAAAGAGTATATTCGTCGACCACATATTTTCCTACAAACTTTACATTTTTTTCGTTAGCTTATGTATTTATGAAAAGAAGAACTTTAACTATTCTTTTTAAGATAATCTTTTTTTATTTAACATATGTATTCACGCTTTTAAAATTATATAGATTAACATTTCATAATCATTTACAACTTGTTTGAATGGTTGTTACCTATTGTATTATATTATGTGGTTAGTTTAAATAAAATATTTGCTTTGATTGTTATTTTAATTTTATTATTATGTAACGACGAAATGTCCTATTTTATGTAACCACTGATTTGGTCCTATACAATATAACACAATACGATAAATGTCAAAACAATACATAACAATCATCCAAACAAAGTGTTAAAAACATAATAATTCATTACCAATCAACTTCTTTCAATTCATAAACAATATTTAACAACTAATAAATTCATAATCAGTATTTAACAAATAATCAATTAACAAAATAATAATTCATTAACAATTCATAAATAATTAACAAATTAACAACTCATAAACATATAACAAATTAACAATTCATAAACATTTAAAAAATTAGCAATTCATAAACATTTAACAAATAATGAATTAAACAAAAAAAAATCAGAACAGTGGCAAAAGCCATGCCCAGTCCGAACAAGAACAAAAAAAAATGATTTTTTTTTTTTTGGAAAATAGCAAGGATTAAATGTTAAGCATTCTTAGAATATAATGTATATAACAACATAATAACAAAAGTTCATAGTAGAAAACCTTAATCGAAGATTTTTTGTAGAGTTATTTTAATCGAGTTGTACGCCGCTTTTTCCCAAAATTCGAACTTAGAATCTTGCTCCTTGACTTGAATATACCGAGAATCTAAACTTTCCGGATGAAATTTAATAGAAAACGACGTTTTTGGATGTGGGGACCACCTTGGTATCGCCTCCAATGGCGTTTTTCAATTTATTTATTTTTTTGCCACTGGAGGGACCAGTGGTGGAACCCGACGGGGTTTTAGTTGGGTCCTATAGCGCAGTATTTTACTGCGCTATAGGTGAGAGAAACATTTGTATAGCGTAGTAAAATACTGCGCTATAGCACTTAACGGCTCCGTCTCCGTGAAGTGCTATAGCGCAGTATTTTACTGCGCTAAAGGTACTTTTGTAACATTTTTTTTGTCGGGGTATTTTGGTTCAAAATGATTTTTTTGGGGGCATTTTGGTTCCGGACTCTCACAAGTATCATGTCATATTTCTTTTTGTCATTTATAATGTAGCCTCACATGAATACTATTTTTTCTTGTATTTATGATTCCACGTTTATTGAAAGATCATTTTTTTTTATGAAATTTCATTGCTGCAACATGTATGTGTCTCATCTATATATGCATACAAGGTTGGTTCGCTCAGTCAAGATAAAGACACTGTCCTGCCAAGATTTTGGGGCGTGACACTTTGGTTCTGTTAACACCAATTTGTCAGTTCTTTCAACAGACGCTTTGAATCCAACTTGCAAGCATCAAAGTGAAATTTAATTGTTTTTCCTCCGTTTTCTTGTATCATCTCCTTGCTTCCCTTTTTTGTAGGTAAATGAAGTTCTTGTTTAAAGTGATGGTCCATGTATGAAGAAACTAGTCTTCGAGTCAAAGTTATTAAAACTATCTCGCGTAAGGCTGGAAAATTAAAGAGGCTTTTTAAAATTGAATTCATGAAGAAATCAAGCTTATGTGCGAGAGACTAAAATTACCTCTATCACCTTAAGACAGATAATTAGAGCTTCTTTTTAATGACACATCCATGAAGCAACCAACTTAGGCTGCGAGAGACTCAATGTGCCTCCGTCACTTTAAGACTGTATATTTACAGATCCTTTTAACAGCACATCCATGAAGCAAACAACTTAGGGTGTGAGAGACTAAAATTGCATCTATCACCTTAAGACTACAAATTAGAGCTTCATTTAACGATAAATCCATGAAGCAACCAGCTTAGGATGTGAGAGAGTACTAAAATTGCATTTGTTACCTTAAGACTGCAAATTATAGCTCTTTTTAAGAAAAAATCCACAAAGAGACCAGCTTAAGGTGAAAAAGGACTAAAGTTGTCCACCTTAAGATTGTCAAATTAGAAGGCCTCGTCTTGAGAATTGGTAGATTTGATTGCTTCGACTTGAATACTTGGAGGATTTTAAAACATCAACTTGAAGACTTGTTCTGATTTAACGGCTTCAACCTAAATACTTGGTGAGCTTTATAGCCTTCAACTGAAGACTTGGCGAATTTGATTGCTTTAACTTAAAGACTTGGCGAACTTGAAGACTTGGTGGATTTGACGTCTTTAACTTAAATACTTGCGAACTTGAAGACTTGGCGGATTTGACGCATTCAACCATCAGCATTTAATAAGGCCTAATTTCAACAAATATATATATATATATATATATATATATATATATATATATATATATATATATATATATATATATAATTGATTTTCAAGTGCCCAACCAAGTATATTCTACTCTATCATACGCCATTAAAAAAAACTTGGAGTAATATATAATTTTGAACTCATACGACTGAACTTAGAATGAAACTCTAAGCAGTTGTCAGCTTACCTCGGTGAAGAGGATATCAATCATAATGTAGTTCCGAATGGGTGAGTTTTTTTGTGTCCAAAGTTTTTGCTAGGCTGCCTCTTTCGAGCTTTTCAATCTAGCAAAAAAAAAAAAAAATCAGTGTCCTAACTTTTACCTAGGCCGCTTCTTTCAAGAGGTTTTCAACCTAGCAAACCTTTTTTCTTTTGTGTCCTAACTTTTGTCTAGGCCTCCTCTTTCGAGGTTTCTAACCTAGCGGATTTTTCTGGGGGTCATGCAATTTATACTCTTGCAGGCGAGGAGAAACATATAACTTATGGTCGTGGTTCAAGGACTGTTTCAACTTAATGATTTAGCTCGTATTTAAAGAGCTATGAAACTTAATATTATGGTCAAATTTGAAGAGCTTTACAACTTGATGGTTTAGCTCAAATTTGAAGAGCTTTGCAACTTGATGATTTAGCTCGAATTTAAAGAGCTATGAAACTTGAAATTATGTTCAAATTTGAAGAGTTTTACAACTTGATGGTTTAGCTCAAATTTGAAGAGCTTTGCAACTTGAAGATTTAGCTCATAATTTGAGGAGCTTCTTGACTTGAAGATTTAGCGAATTTAAGGAGTTTCATGATATGCAGTTTGAGGTTATGCATCAAGGAGAATTACAACTTAAAGGATTAGCTTGAACTTAAAGAACATGAAGTGAAGATTTAACTAAAATTTGATGAGCCTTGCAACATGCATCCATTTATTTGGATGGAGAATTATTTAGCTCTTTAGGAGCTATAAGCTATGGTATTTTGTACACGTCCTCTTCATCAATCATTGATATCTTCGTGGAACATTTTTCTACCGAAATTATCTCGGCATAAAGTCACCTAATGTCACAGGAGGACGTGGCCTTTGATAATAGTTTGCCTCCATTTTTTTACTTTGACAAAAGCTTCAGTGGGTTTTGGTTCTTTGCCACTTTGATCCTTTTTTCTCTTTGTAGGTTGTTTTCTTGATTCTTTGTAGATTCTCGTTTTGCATTACTTCTGTCGAGTCACTAGAATCCAACCTACATCGCTAGGCTGACTGATTTACGCATTCTTTTCTTCAGGTGATTCATCATCCTAAGTTGTTATTACACGACAGCTTACTAATACACTAGATAGGAAAATGCATATACGCACCCGATATCTATATCGAACTAAATAATTTGACCATAGCGGTCACAAGTTAAAGTGATACTCTGTCCTTCTAATGTTATGTGTTCTAGTTTGACTGGGCATGGAGTTCAGGAAAATTAAGGAAGATTTTTTAATCTTGTGATCTTAAACTAAAAATGTGTGTAATGTACCAAAATGTCCTTAAATCTTGTGATATTAAATATATTATGTGGAATGTTAGAATTATAAAGCATTACTAGATAATATTTTTTTTTAAACAGACCAAAAAAGGAAATTAAAGTAAGACATGTAACTTGAAACGAATGGAGTAAATACATATCATCACAATTCTAGTTAAAAGCTAAAATTTCATATGCAAGCCAAGACAGATAATTTACATTCATTTGTGGTGCAAACAATGAATACGGATAATACTTTCTCAACTAGATAAGCAAAAAGTTCCACATTATCTCTTCTGTTTTGAAACAAAGCCATTGGGGGAACTAGCTAATCTTAGTTTTCTGCTTCGTAAGCATCCATCAATACATCAGTTGAAAAGTTCCAAAATCTTGAAATTACTGATCAACAACACCATGAATGATGATATCAGTACCGTAAAAAAAGGGACTTGAAATTCTCATCCTTGTTAATATTGAGATAGGGTCGGGAATTTAGGGAGACAAGAATAATGGGTGAATTCTTTCTGCTATGTATTCATCATAATGACCTTCTAATATACAAGTAAGGTCCTACTTACCTTAGTCTAATAAGGTAACCCTATTCTAATAGGATTACAAATCCTGTATTTTTCATAATTATAATTTTACCATAAATAGACTAAACTATTACAATTAGACTAGAATATGGTCTTCGTATATCCTGTCTCAATAGTAATTAAGATATATTTTCATTTGAATCAAACTTTGCTAAGAATAAAGCACCTGTCGGCAAAAGCCATATACTTCATCTATAAAAGGACTTTGTGCAGAAGTCTTAAAAAACTTGAAAGTAATTGTCAAGAGAATAATTCTTTCTGTCAACTACCAAAACAACTCTATTTGCACAGCAAATCGTCATTCACTACTCTCTTCCAAATCATTCATTCTTTTGGGTTGAGTTCTTGTGGTTGAAGAAATCAAAGAGCACAATTTTGATTTTCAGAGTAGGCACTGTATCTTGGGGATGGACTTTTCCGTTAGCCACTTGCACAGTATGGGGGAAATTACTATTCTAAAGATAGTTTCCTAGAAGCGCCTTGCCTATTCATTCCATATTTTTTCATTAAATTCTCTTTCATTGGTTTCTCTTTTTTTTTTTTTTTAATTAAATTTGTCTCAAACAAAGTTACTCCATTGTATAATTTTGAATATTGAAAAACAATTTTAGGATAGTAATTTTTGTTTCGATGGAGTATTGCAAATCATCAATACGGGATAAAGGCAGTGACAACTGGTGGCAACGACTGGGAATAAAAAACAAGTGCTTCAAATTTTTTAGTGGCCTATAATCAACATCCTTATTGAATTGAGAGAAATAAAATGGCATACAAGATTCAGCAGCAACCATGTTTTTTCTTTAATTACCAAGACTAAGGTATGGGTGGTGTTGTATTAGCAAAAAAGAGAAGAGGGGGCTTGGCCTGACCTCGATACAACACATAGATTAACCCACAAAGGTGTATCACCTCAAAATCAGATGGCATCAAAAAAACCTTAGGGCTTTCTGATAAAAACTATGTACAACCAACTAATTAACATAGAAGTTGGCTTTATCAAATCTTGTTCTAATACTAGGCATCTGCCATTTGTCGAGTTGAAATAGTCCTTTATCCTGTGTTGGTAGTTGATCAAAGGAGTGATTTTGGTAGTTGATCAAAGGAGTGATAGACTATGTTATGAGAAGAGGATTCGGTCAGTTCAGCAAGATAGTCTGAAACCTGATTCCCTTCCTATAGCAATGAGGCACCTGAATATCAAAAGCATTCTTCATCTATATAAGATTGTCAATGATTTGTTTTAGCTTCAAATTTTTGTTATTGTCCTTATTGTTCAACATATCAACTATAATCAATTAATCGAGTTCTAAAGTGAAATTTGTATGCCCTTGAAGACCACGCCATTTCATTCCAAACTCAGCAGCTACAGCCCAGCTATATTGTTGTTGTTGTAGCCGTAACCACGTTGACGACAAATCGAGATGGTGCTTGGTCACTAGACCATACTTGCAACAAAAATATCTACAAGTTGGATGTAAATTTTAAGACATGTTGAAAGGCACAGTTCTCATGAAATGCAAGAGGGACTTGGTTCTGATAGATTCATTGCTGCTTTGATTCATGGTGAAGATCGCAATGCACAATAATGTTATAAGTTGTGATCAAAATCTGGTTTTATTATCTACTCATTCTTTTATTTTCTATCCTTTATGTTTAATGAAATTCCATATCTATAAATTTCAGTAGGATAGATAGTCATGATCTCATAATATATTTGTGTCTTACATGCATATTATGATTAGGAGTAATTATAATTATTATGGTCATTATTTCTTTTATCAAATGAAATTGATTTGATATGCCATTAGGTAGTATATATGCATGTAAATATGATTACTTTCAAGGTTGTAAGACATGAATTAGGCTTACATCAATACTTGAAAATATTCTTGAGATCATGAAAAGATATTTTATATTTTGGCTCACGAAAGATTTATTTCTTTAAAATTTCTTGATGGGACTAATGTTTTCTTAATTAAAGGAGATATACAGTGATACACCACTTCACTTTGACAATATGTTTGATGTCATTAAGGAATTAAATTCTATTGATAGCAAATAAAGAGAAGGAATTTGAATCCAAGGTTTTGATTCCAAATAGATGGTTCAAACAAGAACCATGAGAACATTTTAATAAGTGTTGTTCACATATGAAGGTTACAACCCAACCACCGTAAGAGCAACGGTTACTTAAGGTGATGATTCAAGGATAAAGTAGTAACAAAATCAAGTTCTACTTTCTTAACTCCACTTATTTATAAGTTTCTATTTTTTTATATTTTTGTGGAACGTGTTTCACAAATGTTGGGATAGATGATCAATTTGTGATGATATTCAAATGCATGCTAATTTAGGAATAACATATTTTAGGTGCTTGCCGTGATTTGTTAGTCCAATACATAAGGATCATGTGGAGTTTACATTCAACTTGTGAAAGACATAAATTGGATATCATATTTATGCTTGAAAGTTGTCACATAACTTTGGTGTCTCTTCGGAGAAGCATAAAGTATTGCTCTGTTGAGAAAATATGAATAATTGGAGCTTTGGTTATTTTACTAGACTTGAGATTATCTATTCATATGAACTGATGAAATGTGATGAAAATATCGGAGTCAATTATTTGCACTTTGAAATCACTATGTTTGAAGGTTTTCCTGAAGTTATTCTTACTCTAAATATTATTTTGGTATGTGGTAATTTTTGTTTAAAAAAAATGACTCGTGCTTGGTGAACAAAATTGATGCTTTAGCATAGATATTGGTGATAAGGTTTTGAAGGAAGAGAAAAGTTTCCTTGTAGAGAATAAATCTCTTGTTCATTCATTTGGTAAGTACTTTAAAATGAGACACAATCATGTGGGGAGTATACTTCTTGGGATAAAAAGGTATGTAATATTTTTCTGGTGAGTATTTTCTTGCTAATCAAATATGAACATCATTTGAGAAGAGAATGGCTGATACATAAAGTGTGGCCACACAAGGGATGCTAACTATTCTTATGTATCATGATAATACATTAAGTGTTGCTAATAATCAAACATTGACAGATCTTCTTATTAGACATTTATTATGTGAAAAGATAGTGTAGTCATGGGAAATATTGGGCTATTACCATTTTAATAGAGATAATCTTGATTGTCATGTACTTTCATGTGAATGTCAGTAATATTCTAAGAGTTTAAGGATTAGTCTTCATGAATTATCTGAGAAATGTTAACGCCGAGGTTATATTTTCAGTGCATAAATATACTCAAGGAATAGTGGGTGTGATAATACATACAAATGAATTGCTATTCCTTTAAAGCCCATGTTTAACTATTTGCATTGATTTTCACGATGAGAACGATAAACATTATTGTGTTCTTACGGTCTCATAGCTTAAAGAGAGGTGATAGAGCATTTGTAGACACGCTTGATGAGATTACCTATGCAAGTAAGAAAGTTAGATGCTGCTCTCTGTGGGTTAAGTGGTGAATCCTAGAGTACTACTGAATAGGATTGAGCGCAACGTCCATATTTAACGGCAGCGCCATTGCAGAACAAGAATATTGGGAAGAAACAAGAAATAACAAATTGAACGATAGGGTAGCAGCGGAAGAAATATCCAAGTTAAAACTTCCAACTCTATTTAAACATGAGGAGAAAACTAATTTTAAGCACAAACAAAAATCCGGGCAACAACTATACCAATAATAAAATAGCAAAGCAAGCAAAATAAATCAAATGCAAGAGACACTAAATTTACATGGAAAACCCTCTTCAGTGTGAAGTGGAAACAACTATGGGACCAAAACTCCACTATATCAAATGAGGGGGTTACAAAGTTCTCCACAATGGCTAAAACATGAACGCCAAACACGGAGCAACAATACATAAAACCAAAGCTATAGAAGATCAAAATCATCAAAACACAACAACTATTCACGAGACAAATTATAGGTCTACGGGACTCCAAATCCATCTCCGTCAGTTTCCAATAAAAGATTAAGATGAGAGGAACATGGTGCCAAAACTCAGCTTAGCTGGACAAGGAACGAAGCGGGAATCACAATTTGAAGCGGACTATTGTAGCCGAATTTTACTGTGCAAAAATCAACACTTTTCTCTCACTTTTTATCTCTATACAGCTGCTGTAAAATTACACTCGTGCTGTAGAAATCAGACCTAATTTTGTCGTATATATAGTGGGCTTTAGGGAAAGAGTGGGTTGGCCCAAATTGGGCATTTACGTATCCACATAGGAAGAGAAAAAGACCAAAACCCAACATTTCTCCCCCTCCCGTATGTGGAGGAGACCGTCATCCTGGCAATTATGCAACACTCTTCAAACTTTCCTTTTGACAAAGCTTTAGTCATCATGTCAGAACCATTATCATTCGTATAAATCTTCTCAAGTCCAAGCAACTTAGAGTCTAATACATCTCGAATCCAATCGTATCTCACATCAATATGTTTCGATCTACCATGGAATGTGGAATTCTTTCCAAGATGAATAGCACTTTGACTGTCCTAATGAAGCACATACCTCTCTTGAGCATAGCCAAGTTCCCACAAGAATCTCTGCATTCACAATAACTCTTTACACGCTTCAATTGTAGCAATACACTCAACTTCTATAGTAGATTGAGCAACACAATTTTACAACCTAGATTGTCAAGACACAGCTCCCCCTGCAAAGGTAGCCAAGTAGCCCGAAGTAGATTTGCGAGTATAAACATCACCGGCCATATTTGAATCAGTGTAACCACAAACAATAGACTTTCCTGTACCAACAAACTCAAACTAGAAGTTCCATAAAGATATCTCATAAGTCACTTCACAACATTCCAATGATCTCTTCTTGGATTAGAAAGAAAACGGAAAACAATACTAACAACATGATCAATAACTGGTCTTGTACAAATCATCGCATACATCAGACTGCCAATGACTGAAGCATACAAAACTTTCTTCATATCTTCTTTCTCAACATCACTAGAAGGACACTTCTTCGTGCTCAATTTGAAGTGCATAGCTAAAGGTGTACTAACAACCTTAGCTTTATCCAAGTTGAACCTACAAAGTACTTTCTGAACGTACTTCTCATGTGATAATCGAAACTTATTGGCCTTTCTATCATGAACAATCTGTATGCGAAGAATCTGCCTTGCCGGTCCCAATTCTTTCACAGCAAAAGAGTTATTCAACTCTTGCTTCGACTTCTGAATCCTACAAGAATTATGACTAACAACAAGAATGTCATCAACATAAAGAAATAAAATAATAAAGTCATTGTCAGAGAATTTTTGCACAAAGTCACAATGATCTAAAGAAGTCTTCTTGAAACCCTGTTGACTCATAAAAGAGCCGAACTTCATGTACTACTGCCTGGGAGCTTATTTCAAACTATACAAGCTCTTCTTCAATGTGCAAACATAATTCTCTTTACCCTTGACTTAAAAACCTTCTGGTTGCTCCATATAAATTTCTTCTTCTAATTCACCATGGAGAAAAGTAGTTTTAACATCCATTTGCTCAACCTCTAAATCTAGACATTCAGCCAAGCCCTGAACAACCCGAATAGATGACATCTTCACAACTAGAGAAAGAATTTCATCAAAATCAACTTCTTTTTTCTTATTAAACCCTGTTGGCCAACAACAAGCATGTCATCAACTTAAAGCAATCAAATAATAAAGTCGTTTTCAAAGAATTTTTGCACAAAATCACAATGACCTGAAGAAGTCTTCTTGAAACCCTGTTGACTCGTAAAAGAATCGAACTTCACGTACCACTGTCTGGGAGCTTGTTTCAAACCATACAAGCTCTTCTTCAATTTGCAAACATAATTCTCTTTACCCTTGACTTTAAAACCATCTGGTTGCTCCATATAGATTTCTTCATCTAAGTCACTATGGAGAAAAGCAGTTTTAACATCCATTTGCTCAACCTCTAAATCTAGACATACAGCCAAGCCCAGAACAACCCGAATAGATGATATCTTCAGAACTAGAGAAAGGATTTCATCAAAATCAACTCCTTTTTCTGATTAAAAAATTGACAACCAATCTAGCCATGTACCGTGGGACTAGGTTACCATCTTCATGTTGCACCCTGGAAACCCACATGTCTTTTAAAGTTTTTATGTCTTTAGGTAGCTTAAAGAAATGAAAGGTATGATTATCATGTAAAGATTTAATATTATCTTGGATAGCGTCAAACTACCTATCTTTCTCTTCACTATCCATGGCCTCATAAAAAAATTTAGGTTCTCCCCAATCGGTCAAGAGCACATACTCATCGGAAGAATAACGAGATGAAGGTCTTTTCTCTCTAGTAGATCTTTTGAGAGAACTCTCTGGAGCATCAATAACGGTTGGTTGCTGGCCAACCATATCATCTTACAATGGAGCATCAAAAGCATCGTGTTGGTCATTCCGAACATGATCACCATCTTCATTATCAACTTGATCTTCATTATTTTGAAGATTTTCAGGTGCAATAGTCACATGAACTAAATCAACATCAACTGAGCTCTCACCACTCTGAGAATCAACCTTCTCAGTTTTGTAGAAATCTTCAAGTGTCTAGTCTTTAAAGAACACAACATCACGGCTTCTAACAAGTTTCTTCTCAACCGGATCATAGAAATGATAGCCAAATTTTTCTTGACCACAATCAATGAAGATACACTATCTAGTTATAAATTTTAGCTTTGACCTCTCATCTTTAGGAACATGCATAAAGGCCTTACACCCGGAGACTCTCAGATGACCATAAGAGCCTTACCGAACCAAACTTTGTCAGGGACATCACTTTCCGAAGCAACAGTAAGAGATAAATTAAAAACATAAGCACAGTATTAAGTGCTTCTGCCAAAAATGAATTTGGCAGCTTAACATCTGAAAGCAAACATGTAACCCTCTCAACTAAAGTTATGTCCATCCTCTCTGCTAAATCATTTAACTGAGGAGTCTTTGGAAGAGTTTTCTGATGTTGAATACCCTGCTCTCTGCAATAATTATCAAAAGACCAATATATTCACCGTCATTATCTGAGCAGATGCATTTTAGTTTCTTCCTTGTCTGTCTCTCAACCAAGGCCGAAAAAGTCTTAAACACATCAAGTAGTTGAACCTTGGACTTCAAAGAAAATACACAATATTTGCGAGAATGGTCATCAATAAAAGTCATAAAGTAAATTGCACCACCACGAGACCTTATTTTAAAAGGACCACACAAATAAAAATATACTAACTCCAGCAAATCAAGATTTTTTTAAGGCGAATGACTCTGAAAAGAAACTCTTTTCTGCTTCCCGTCTAAGCAATGAACATATCTATTTAACTTTTCCTGTTTCACTCCAGAAAGAAAATTCTTCTTAACCAAACTATCTATTCCCTTCTCGCTCATATGCCTCAGCCTTCTATGTCATAACTCTGATGAAGTATCATTCTCCACGAAATTTACTGAGTCACTAGAGATGGAGCCTTGAAATACGAACAAGTCAGCTAACTTGTCACTTCGAGCTACAACCATTGAACCTTTAAGAAGCTTTCACTGGCCACCACCAAGGATGTTATTATAGCCCTCATCATTAAGCTTTCCTACAGAAATTAAATTCAGACGAACATCTGGATCATGCTTGACATACTTAAGAATTAACCTCGATCCATTCTTACTTTTCAAGAAAACTGTACCAATGCCAAATACCTCAACCTTATTATCATTCCCCATTTTTAACATTCCAAATTCACCTGAGGATAAGAAGAAAATAATTCCTTCTTTGGTATGACATGAGAAGTGGCACTTGAATCCACAAGGTGGCACCTGAATCCACAATCTAGTTAGACTCATTACAAACAAGATTAATATCATTTTCACTATAAGCAACAAAAGATCACCACTAGTAGCAATAACAATATGATTTTAATTTTCGGTATCTTTCTTTTGTTGTCTCATGTCTCTCTTATACCTGTAGCAATATTTCTTGATATTTCCTTCCTGGTGACAATAGTGACATGTAACAACATTCTTGTACCTAGATCTTGACTTTCCTCTACTTTTACTGATGTCATTCTAACCTCTGAAGTTGTTTCTCCCCTTTCTTTAGTAACCAAGATATCAGAGTGTGAACCTGAGAAGATGAAGCTTGAGATCTTCTTCTCAATTCTTCATTTAAAACACCACTCTTGGCATATTCCATAGTTACACCATCACTACGAGCAAAATTAGTCAAAGAAACCCTAAGAGTTTCCCAAGAGTTTGGCAGAGTATTAAGAAGCCAAAGCCCTGTATTTTTCCATCAAAATTGACACCCATTCCAAACAGTTGGTCAAGAAAACCCTGAAAATTATTTGTATGATCAGAATTGGGATTCCCTCTTTGTATCTAATATTCTTCAATTGTTTCAGCAGGAACAACTTGTTATTGCTAGTCTTCTAACCATTGAGTGTCTCGATCTTTTCCCACAAAATTTTAGCATTTGTCTCATTCACAATATAATTTCAAACATTATGTTCAACCCATTTCCTAATATAGCCACAAACCTATAAGTGCTCAAATTCTTAATCATCATCATTCATAGACTCGGATTTCTTAGAAGCAAACACATGTAAATGCATTTTCTTGACAAAAAAAAGATGTTTCATCTTGCTTTGCCAAATATGGTAATTACTGTCATTTAAAAAACCATCTTGCTCATATTTGCCTCCATCATAAAAATAGAAATATCACAACCAAATATAACCACAAGCTCTAATACCACTTTGTTGGGAAGAGACAAGCAATAACAAATTGCACGATAGGATAGCAAAATACCCAAGTCAAAACTTCCCACTCTATTTGAACACGAGGAGAGCTAATTTTAATCACAAATGAAAATTCAGGCAGCAACTATACCAACAATAAAATAGGGAAGTGATAAGTCGTGGATTTTGGGACTTTTTGCATCCACTCCTTATACTTTTTAGGAGTCATTTGAGTATTTTTCTCTGTATTTGTTAGGTTTTCTCTTGTTTTTAGGATACTGAGTGTAAAGGGATAAAAAGGGAATAAAGTAGCACCAACAAGCCAAAAAGTCACCTGATGCGGAGAGAATGCTACACCGCATACTAGATATGCAGAACCGCAAAAGCCAAATGCGTCCGCATACTCTCCACTCGAGAAACCAGTGAGCTTGACAAAATGAGCTGAATTGTGAAGCAAATGCGACACCGCGTATTGCTTATACAGTCCTATGCTTGAAATGCCAACAAATCACTAAAGGCCTACATGTCGAAGGATATGCGGCGATTCTGGAAAAATGCAACCACATCCCACAAATGTGGCACCACAACTAGGCCGCATAAATCGCAGGATTGGAAATTGAAGAAGCAAGGGCGAAATTAAAGAAGCAAGGGCTTGAGAATGTGGCCGCATACTCCTGATGCGACCACATACTCCTGATGCGACTGCATTCTAGTCATCACATACCGTCATTTATGCTATTTTTGTACATTTTGTCCTTTCTCTATAAATAGGCTTGTCTAAGTTTTTAAGCTCATCATTGAATACTCTATTCTCTGAAAATACTTTTAGTCTTTAGCATTGAAGAAGAATCTTTTGAAGCTTTCAAGGAATACTTTTGTTTTCTACTCCAATCAATTGTAAGACATGAATGCTTTATTTATTATTGTTGTTTTTACTTCCTTTATTATGAGTAGCTAATTTACTAGCTATGGTTGTGGGGCCTAATAGGTTTAGTATGTTATTGGGGATAATCTTAGTTTAATGAATTGCCATGAATGTTTTCTAATAACTTTTCATATTGTATTGTTAATTAATGGTGGCCAGCATTAATAGTGCCTACTACCCTTGTCTTGCTTGGAAAAGAAGGCAAGGAATAGGAAAAGAGTTATTAGAAAGGATTTGGGGCTTTAAACCCCCATCAAATAGTTAGAGCTAGGAATAGTATAGCTAACTTGAATTGAAAGTGGGTGTATTCAATTTCACATCATAGGGCTTAGAAAAGCTTGTGATGAAATTTATCATGAAGGTCGGAAAACTTGTGGTAAACTATTTAGCCCATTAATTAAGACATGGAGGTACCTCTATAAACTATAGAAAAACCCTATTCACATGACTTTTCCCTAAGGTACCACAACCCAGTCCTCTCTTTAATTTATTAAAACCAATCATTTACGCATTACAAAGTAGTTTGATAATTACCAAAACTATCAATATTGTTTCCCCCTCCTTAGAAATTAAGACTAAACGTCGAGACTTACATTTAATTATCACTTTTCTCATCGTATTCCCTGTGGAATTCGACCCCAACCTAGTTGGGCTCTATATTTGATACAACGACCGCTTTTCATCTTTTAAAAGGTGTAATTTAGACGTATCACTTGGCGCCGTTACCGGGGAATACGGTTTAGAAATTTACCGATTAGTGTAAAACTCTACTTTTAGTCTTTATTTCTTTTCTTACTTTTGTTGTTGATTGTGTTGTTCAGGTGAAATGTTGGACTCCGAATCCGATTATGGGCTTGTGGGGGCACAGGGGTACGCTGTCGCTATCCAACCACCCCCACTTCAAGGAAACACGATTTTTCATCTCAACACTACCTTGTTGCACCTGCTCAACACCAAGGGCCTATTTGGAGGTCTACCCACTGATGACCCGAATAGGCACCTTAAGAATTTCTTGGAGTGTGTGCCACCAATATTCAACCGAACGTATCAAGTGAGGCTGTCAAGTTGAGGCTCTTCCCGTTCTCTCTCATGGGGGAGGCCATCGCATGGTTGGATGATCTTCCGTCCGGGTCCATCACTACATGGGCGGAATTGACTGAAGCATTCCTTAAGAAGTTTTTCCCTCCATCCCGGATGTTGCAACTCCGTGATGAAATCAACAACTTTTGTCAACTTCCTAATGAGGCTCTTCATGAAGATTGGACTCGATTCAAAAAGAGTCAAGAGTTATCCAAAGCATGGGTTGACCGATAGTGTTCTTCTCCAAACCTTTTACTGGTCACTTGACTCGATCAACAAGTCGGTGGCTAACAATATTGCGGAGGGGTCTGTTATGGACAATTTATATGATGTGATGAGTGCTCTACTCGATAAATTGACCGATACCAATGTGGCTTGGCATACTAGAGAGGTGGAAGTCTTTTGAGGAAGCTCTTCTAAACTCTTGTTGTCTAAGGAGACAAGTAAGAAACAAGAAGAAATAGATGAAACAATGGCTAAATTGATCACTCAAATGGAACTTCTCACAAATCATGTTATGGAAGCGGGTTCTAAAAAGGTGAAGGCGGTAGGATCTTGTGAATGAGGCTCTCAAGATGAAAAATATGATGAGGAAGCCTTTTTGTTAACAATCAAGTGGGGGGTTCCCGGCCTAACAACCAAGGTCCTAATCAAGGACCGTGGCGGAAAGGTCAAGGAAATCAGGGTTAGAACAAGGATCAAGGAGGTGCACATTGGAGGGACAACAATCAAGGGGGTTACAATAACAACTATAACAATCACCGAAGATCTAACCCCTATGTTCCCCCAAAAGGTAGCCCACAAATTTCAAATCAACCATCCACTAGTGATCCCGCTAGTTCAAAGATTAAAGACATGCTATCAAAAGTGTTAAGGAAAGTTGAGTCAACAGAAACCTTTGTCAAAGAGGTGAAGGATTACATGAAAGGCATACGAGATGGTATGAGTTCCATGGGGAAAATATTAAGCACTCACTCAACCTCCATTAAATAATTGAATCCCAACTTAGCTAAATCTCGGCTACCCTAAACCAAAGGCAAAAGGGTACACTCCCTAGTGATAAGGTTGCGAACCCGATGAATGATGGTGAACATGCTTGCAAGGCAATCACTACTAGGAGCAGTAAGGTACTTGGGAAGAGAAGTTGGTGAAAGAAGATGAGGGGGTTGAGGATGAGACACCTATTGTTGAACCTATTGTCGTTGAAGAAGATAGTGTTCCCTTAAAGAAGTGGACTAGTATTGAAAAGCCTATTGTCATTGAAGAGCTGCCCACAAATGCAAAGATTCCTGAAGTGCTACTACCCATCCCAAAACCCCCACTTCCATTTCCTCAAAGATTGGCAAATAAAGTGGATGATGGGAAATTTATCAGGTTCATCAAAAAATTGAAGCAACTTTCAATCAATATCCCATTGGTAGAAACACTTGAGCAAATATCGGGTTATGCTAAATTCATGAAATATCTTGTTACCAAGAGGAGTCAAGCTAGCTTTTAAACGGTAGATGTCACACATCATTGTATCTCTATTGTCACTAAGGCTTTGGTTCAAAAGAAAGCAATTCCCGGGGCCTTTACCATTCCATGCACTATTGGGGTCTATAACTTTGCTAAGGCTTTGTGTGACCTTGGTGCAAGTATCAACTTGATGCCGCTTGCAACATTTAACTAGTTAGGCTTAGGCACTCCCCGACCCATAACAATGCGGCTACTAATAGCGAACCGAACCATGAAGAGATCGGTGGGAATTCTTTTTGATATGCTTGTAAGGGTCGACGATTCATATTTTTGGCTGATTTTGTTATCTTGGATTGCGAGGTTGACTTTGAAGTTTCCATAATCTTAGGACGACCATTCCTAGCCACGGGGAGGACTCTTGTTGATGTTGAAAGGGGAGACCTCAGATTTCGAATGAGCGATGAGGAGGTCACATTTCATATTTGTAAGTCAATGAAACAACTGGTGGATATGAGTGTTGTGTTGGTTATTGACGTTACTGATGAGGCCGTGGAGATCACTATTGCTTATGAGTATGTTGGTGAAGTATTAGCGACAATTTTAATGAATTATTATGGGGAAAACTATGAAGAATTCGAGGAGAAGGTTAATGCATTGGTTGGGTTGGAGTCATACAATTACAAACCCAAAAAGCCTGATCTTGATTTAGAAAACTGAGAAACTCCTCCCGAAAAGCCATCAATCATTAAACCACCTACATTAGAGCTCAAACCTCTCCCTTGACATTTGAGGTATGAGGTTCTAGGGCCAAAAAACACTTTTCCTATCATAGTGTCCTCCCTTTTGATGGAAACACAAATTGAGAGATAGATGGTTATCTTGCGAAGGTTTAAAAGGGCTATTAGGTGGTCTATTACAAATATCCAAGGAATTCCTCCGGACATTTGTACTCATAAAATCCAATTCGATGTAGATTGTGTCCCTAGTGTTAAGCATCAAAAGAGGTTGAATCCTCCCATGCAAGAAGTTGTGAAAAAGGAAATTATCAAATGGTTAGATGTCGGAGTTGTTTACCCAATCGCGGATAGCCCATGGGTTAGTCTGGTTCAAGGTGTCCCCAAGAAAGGTGGTATTTTCGTGATGCCAAATGCGAAGAACTAATTATTCCCAACTCGTGCAATCACTAGTTGGAGGGTTTGCATGGATTACCTAAAGTTAAATAATTGGACAAAAAGGTATCATTTCTCAATGTCGTTTATGGACCAAATGCTCGATAGGCTTGCGGGAAGAGATTTCTATTGCTTTTTAGATAGATATTCGGGGTATAACCAAATTACTATTGCACCCGAGGATCAAGAAAAGACGACCTTCACATGTCATTATGGTACCTTTGCCTTCAAAAGAATGCCTTTCAGTTTATGTAATGCTCCTACAATTTTCCAACGATGCATGATGTCCGTATTCTCCGATATGGTGGAGGAATCCATTGAAATCTTCATGGATGACTTCTTCGTAGTTGAAGACTCTTTTGAGCATTTCTTGGAGAACTTGGCGCAAGTGTTGAAACGTTGTGAAGAAACAAACTTGGTCCTAAATTGGGGAAAATGTCACTTTATGGTCAAAGAGAGCATTGTTCTTGGGCACAAAATCTCATAAAAGGGAATAGAGGTCAACAAAGCCAAAATCGAAGTCATTATTAAACTTCCTCCTCCCATTACAGTCAAAGGTGTTTGAAGTTTCTTAGGCCATGCCGGATTTTATAGGAGGTTTATCAAAGATTTCTCTAAAGTGGCTAATCCCTTATGCAAATTATTGGAAAAGGAAGAAAAGTTTATATTTGATGATGCTTGTCTCAAGGCGTTTGAGTGTTTGAAAGAAAAACTCACTTCAACGCCCATTATTGTTGCTCTGAATTGGTCAAAACCATTTGCATTTATTTGTGATGCAAGTGGGTTTTCTATGGGAGCCATTCTGGACAAAGGTGCGAGAAGATTTTTCGCATTTTTTGACCCACCTATTTTGCAAGTAAAACTCTCAATGGGGTTCAAATGAATTACACCATCACTGAACAAGAGTTACTTGCAATTATGTATGCCATTGAGAAATTTTGAGCCTATTTGTTGGGAACTCATATAATTGTTCACACCGATCATGTTACACTTTGGTATCTCATGGTTAAGAAAGATGCTAAGCGTAGGTTGATTCGTTGGGTCCTACTTTTTCAAGAGTTTGACTTTGAAGTCAAGGATAGAAAGGGGTGTGAAAACAAAGTGGCGGATCATTTTTCGCGACTTGAAGAAGGTAGCCGACCAATGGATGGGCTTGAAATCAATGAGTCATTTCCGGATGAGCAAGTAATGGCGGGGTTACATGATCGGATCCCATGGTATGCTGATTTTGCAAATAGCTAGTGACATCATGCCGGAAAATTTGAGCTCCCATAGAAAGAAGAAGTTCTTAAGTGATGCCTATAAATTTTATTTGGGATGAACCATATCTTTTCCAGGTTTGCGCCGACAACATTATAAGGAGGTGCGTATCCGAAGTTGAGATGATGCCTATAATCGAAGCCTGTCACTCTTCTCCCGTTGGTGATCACCATAGTAGTTTAAGGACCTCGGCTAAAATTCTTCAAAGTGGTTACTATTGGCCGACTCTTTATCAAGATGCCCATGACTGTGTGAAATCTTGTAATCAATGTCAAAGGCATGGGGACTTCTCAAGGAAACATGAGTTACCTTTGACACCAATCCTTGAAGTAGAGTTGTTTGACGTTTGGGGCATTGACTTCATGGGCCCTTTTGTGAGTTTCTATAGCAATAAGTACATCCTTGTGGTGGTTGACTATATGTCTAAATGGGTAGAGGTTATAGCGCTTCCAAACAATGAAGGAAGAAATGTCACTGTTTTCTTGAAAAAGTACATATTCTCAAGATTTGGTACTCCTAGAGCAATCATAAGCGATGGTGGCTCTCACTTTTGCAATCGGTTGTTCAAATCTCTTATTGAAAAATATGGAGTCAAGCATAAGATGGCCACACCATATCACCCCAAACTAGTGGGCAAGGTAAAGTGTCAAATAGGGAGATCAAGAGCATCCTTTCCAAAATGGTCAATGTCTCTAGGACCGATTGATCAAGGAAATTAGATGATGCAATTTGGGCCTACCAGACTGAATTTAAAACCCCTATTAGTATGTCGCCGTATCAATTGGTATTTGGGAAAGCATGTCATCTCCCGGTGGAACTTGAGCATAAGGCCTTGTGGGCATTGAAGAAGTTGAACTTTGATTGGAATGATGCCTCTAACTTGAGGATATAGCAATTGAATGAGCTGGATGAATTCCGACTTAAAGCTTATAAGCGCTCTTCCCACTACAAAGCCTACATGAAGTATTTCCATGACAAGAAAATCCTAAAGAGAGATTTTAGCCCCGGGGATAGGGTCTGGTTGTTCAACTCAAGACTGCGATTTTTTCTCGGAAAGATGAAGTCAAAGTGGTCGAGTCCTTTTGAAGTCATGCAAGTGTTTCCCCATGGGGCCATTGAAATTGCTTGCCCAAGCAGTAACCGAATAAAAGTGAATGGGAAAAAGTTTAAACATTACTTAGGGGTGCCCAATAAAGTGAAGATGATTGAGGTGATCTACCTCGATTGATTGTGAAAAGGGGTAACACCGTCGTGCCGCGACGTTAAATCAAGCGCTTCTTGGGAAGAAACCCAAGATTATATTTTTCTTTTGAGTTATTTAATGTGTGTTTGGTTGTGTAGGGTACAGAGTTACAGGGAAAACTGATGAAAAGGAGCAATGGTCGCACCTGAAGGATGGAACAATTGGTGTGCGGATTGAAAATCACTGAAGGAACCAAAATACTGGGTTGTGACAGGAATGCAGCACCGCATTCCCTGATGCGTCCTCGTATGTGGTCGCATATGAATTCCAAAAATGACCAGTGAGCAAGGTAAAAATACCGAAAATGCGAGTATATTGCGGCGTCGCATTTTCAAATGAGGCCATGTATGCGACCGCATTGCTTTCGTTGCCATCAGGTCAGGTACAGGTAAGTGCGAAGAAAATGCGGTGTCGCAAACACTGAATGCGACTGCATTCTCATAGCGTGTCAGGCCCCTATAAATAGTAACTTGAAATTCAATTTCCCATTTTCCCCCTTTGAAGAATACAACGGTTACACTCCCCATTTTCTCAAATCAACGGTTTTAAGCGATCTCGCCTAAACTGATCTTAAAAGCACAATCCCCCTCTCCATTCCTACAATCATCCTTTAAATTGCTTACTTTGCACGAGAATCTAGGCGCACTTCAATCCTAAAGGTATGTGAACTCTTGCACCATGATTCTATCATTCTTGTTGCTCTATAACGTGTGAAGCATGACTAGAAACTTGTTAGGACTCTATTGATGTGCCTCGTGTGTTGATTATAGCCCTGTGATTAGCAAATTCATGATATTGTGGGTAGCTTTGAATGGGGCAATGGGGATGGATTAAATCATGAGTTCCTTGGGTTAGATTGTTTCTTGGGTGATTTGTAGCGTCTGGAAGAATGAATTCGGGGGTGTAAATCTAGTTGGGGGTTATTTTGAGGTGGTTTTAATTTTGAAGTTGCTCTAGGGTTGTATTTTTGGAAGACGATGCAAATGTGGTCGCATTCTGAGAATGCGGTGTCACATTTGCATCGCATTCCCAAGCCGTCCGGCGGTGAAGTGGTATAAAAGCCCGAGTTTGCGATCCAAATGTTGTACCGCTTCTTCGAGATGCAGTCACATTTCGTGTCGCATCCTCAATGCCCAGATTGGTAGTGAAGAGGGTAATTTTGCATAGAATGCGGTAAGTTTGCGACGTCTCATAGTCCTTATGTCGTCGCAAACTCTGGTTTCTCTTTCAGTTTTTTTCACTGTGCCTGTGTATCTTGCGTAGTTTGTTTTCTTGTTTTCGGACTTTCCATTAAACAAAAACAACAAAAAGATTTCTTTTCTTATTTCCTTATACCAACAACATCAAAAAGATTTTGAATTTCATTTCTTTTCACAATATTGATGGGTGATTCTTGTCACAACCCAAGCCGATGAGCCGCGACGAGTGCCTGATCTCTGGTGACCAAACACCGCCAACTAGGCTGCCACATGACCTGTACACAAAAGAATAAGAGCCGACAAGGCTACGTCACATGTCATCTACACATAACTGTCTACAGACCTCTAATGGAATAAAAGTTGTAGAAAGGATGGAACAGGGCCCCGTCATACTGATGTACATGCCTATATCTCAAAAGTAGCATACCAAAACAAACTGCTGCTCCGGATCTAGGGGAGTGCACTAATCACCGCTAGATGAATGCCCTACTAAGCTGGACCGCCTGTCTGTCTACTTGTACCTGTGGGCATGAACACAGCCCCCGAACAATAGGGAGTCATTACAGACTATGTATTGAGTATGTAAGGCATAAGAGGAACATATATAAGGATCATAAAGGGAATCTGAGACTCATAAACAAACTGATTGTCTGAATGCATCTGTATGACTGAAGATATTGTTTGATATGCATGCTCTTCTTTAAAATCATATAATAGTGCCGAGGAACGTACGGCCCGATCCATATCTCATCTAACCCCGCGTTTGGGCATCCTGCGTCTGGGACAATAATCATCTCATGCCGCCCGCTAGTGGTGCTGTCATTATCCATATGCCACTCACCGTAGTGGTGCTGCCCGGCCGTGTAGGCACGGCGTTACTATCATTATCCATATTCCACCTACCGTAGTGGTGCTGCCCGGCCATGTAGGCACGGTGTAAGAAAATAGCTGTACATATATGTATATATATAATGCATGAAAGACATACTCAGGATTACTCTAGATAACAAAATCTCTAGAAGTCATTAACATAAATATAAGGAATCAAGGATACGATGAATCCTGTACCATCTAAGAGTAGAGTCTTTGGAACTCGCTCGCTTACTTGTTCATTCAGACAATAAGGATCATGCCAAAAGAATAAAAGGGACAGCCTTAACATACCTTGAAGCGTATCTACTCGTCCAACGTCTACTTCTTGAACTCGTAAGTCTACAACCAAGATAACAGAGGCCACAATTAGACCCTTTATAACACTTCCATCCAATTCAAGTGAAAAAGGGACTTAACGAGGTCCGGACAACATCCCCTTCATAACTCACTAATTCCTCAATCCTCCAATTTAGCTAAGATATCAACAACAACACTAACAATAACCGTATCAATACTTACATATCAAAAGATAATCAATTCTACTCCAAATCATCTCTCAAAATAACCCTCAAGTCCAACTCTACTCTTATTCAACTTATAACTTTCATAACTATGATTCCCTTTTCTCAAAACCACCAAAATCCTTGATAATAACTCAAACACAAGGATGAGAACCATGCAAATACCTTGAAGAAACCAGGATACCTAGAATCAAGCTCTAACTCCAATTCCCAATCTCATCAACCTCAAAGAAACCCTAGGAACAACTTTCTATTCACAAGCTCAGGTTTACAGGGCTCGGATCTTGCTAAATTTTAACTATGATGACGGAAAATATTAAGAGGAATATTCTAGGCCTTTCTCAGATTTGAGAGTGAAAATAACGAAAATAAAACGTGAGGGCAAACTATATATAGATGGAACTAGAAAGTTCCAGAGGTGCGGTTTGACGTGGGGGTCGACAGCCCGTCGACTTGCGCCGTCAATCAACCATCAGAAAATCAGAGACAGTGGCATGTCGATAGGATGCATTGTCGCCACTGTCGTAGCGTCGACGGTCGTCAAAAGGGATTGGTTTTCTACCAGTTCCCTGAGTCCATTCCGCTGCGACGATTCAATTTGTTTAGCTTTAATCCTATCGTATTGCGAAGAACATATATTCATACTTTGGTACCCGCGAGGTAAAGCATTTAATGCCTCAAAAACTCAGGTACGAATCTCCATATTAAGGGTATAAACCACTCATAAGCCAAGGACCGCTTGCGACAAAAATGAGAGGTGTAAAAATTCTTATGTAGCATTACTTATGGGAAATCAATTACTAAAAGAAACACATGCAAAGCAGGGAGTAACTCCGAGAAGAAAAGAAAGCAACCTACTTAGGTCAAGGAGTAAGAAACTGTGGAAGGGCCATCAACCACTCCCTCCGAGCCACAACCTTCACTTCACGCTCTAGGTACAAGTCCCACTACCTCCTAAATGCTTCAGGAGCAGCTGGAACGGAGAGTCCGATATGAAGAATGACTCCGTTTCAAGGATGACAGGGTGAAGGAGCGTTTTGACAACAAACGCACCTTCATCCAAGAGAAACAAATTAGCATGACGGGGCTCCAAGAATCCTTCCCCCGCATCCTTAAGCAATTAAAAAAGAGGAATTGGATAGTGTTCACTAAGTCCCCTGGTGACTTTGTTCCTACACTCGTGAGGGAGTTTTATGCCAGCCTCGGGGTAACATTGAGAAAGAAGAAACAATATGTGGGAGGTTGCACAATTCGAGGGGTTTCGGTGCCATTCTACTATGAGGGGATCAACCATGCTTATTTCAATAACCATGGTACACTGCATCGTGAGTATGAGGAAAAGATCTGAAAGGACGTCATTGAGAGTCAAAGACCTTGGGTAGCTGAGGTGATTGCAGCCCCGAGCAGCACTCCTCCTTGGATTTATCCCAACAAAAAGATCGAAAAGGTCAGTTTGAACATTGAAGCGAAATTTTTGTTGTCATTTTTCAGTAGTCGATTCTGGCCATCTCAGAATGAAACATTTGTGGGTCTTCCCAAAGCGATTCTTATTGCTTGCATTATGACGGGAATACATCTGAACGTGGGCTAGATCATGTACTACCATATCATTGACAGAGCCTGGCAGTTTACTAGATCTCTACCATTCCCATGCTTGATTACTTCCATCTACCGAAGGGCAGGAGTGCCTACTATTTAACACGTGGATAGAGATTGCACTCCCAATGGCACTGTTGATATTCTGAAGTTAGAAGATGAAGAAAACCTAAAAAGGAAGAAGAAAAAGGCAAGAGCTCAGACCATTGATTTGACCGCTAGGTTTGAAGACCTGGTAAGGCCAGCCACCTTCACCTTTCCCACACCTTCCAGAGCATCTTCTGGGGTAGCACCCACTAGCACAGCTACGGGGTCTACTGCCAGTAGAACTCCTACTATCACTATAGCTGCGCCTTCTCAGGGACTCAGGCCACCTTCAGTAGCAGATTTGTTTTCTATGGCTAGCACCTTGGGTTCTGTAGACCCTAAGGTGACTAAGTTTATCATGACCATTCCATACATGATCAAATCAGCAGTTTCGGAGTCCAACAAAGATTGGAGGGCAGGGTTGTTTCTTTAGAGAAGAAGATTAAGAAAATTGAGGCGGGGAAAGATGAGCACTTGACAGGTGTCAAGAATGATCTTGCCCAGCTGATGGCTGATTTTGCCCAGCTGATGATTGATTTCTTTGCATACCGTACTCTACTATTTGAGGTCATGGCCACTGGAGCTGACAAGACAAGGGACGAGAGACTGGTGGAGATCCTACATAGGTTGTTGAGAGCTCTTCAGAGTATATCACAGTTGGTGGTAATCTAAAGCTAGAGGCAGGTGGACGAGATATCAGAGATGATGAATTTGGGGAGTTGGATGATTTTGAAACACTCCCTGGGGTGACTGATGAATTATTTCAGGCAGGGTTGACAGCCTCATTTCAACCACAGTAGCCGATTACACAGACCGAGAAGAAATTAGAGCGAGATACTCAGATAGCCCGAGAGTGATCTATCATGGACTTGTTGGGTAATAAGGGAAAGGGTACTGATTCCCCTCCCAAACCAGCTGATGGCGCGAATTCCTCTCAGTCCCAAATTCTAGGGCCCACTTCTGAGGATATTGCTACTAAGATACCTCCACCAGAGGAGATTGCGACTGAGACACCCATTCCAACCACCGAGCCTGGTTCAGCTCCTTACGTAGTGGCTCGAGATAATGCGTCTGAGGGAGTTCTCACCTCTTCGATTATTTTTTATGCATTGGTGACAATGCATGATTTGTAGTTGGGGTGGGGGTCCTTTGTGGCTTATTTTGCGAGTGGGGAATGGTATCAATGATGATGTAAATAGGATTATCTTTTATTTTGTCTTGTTAGGATGTTATTTAGTTTGTTTTTGTTAAACGTTTTTGTGTTGTTTACCCATGTTTTGTGGTATTAGCTATATCCTTGGCTTTTCTTAGCCGTAGTTCCTTTCTCAAGGATGCTAATGGTCTTTTGAACCCGGTGTTTTTAGATAGTTTTGAGTCAGCTTTTTCCAATGATAGATAGCTACGCACTTTCTTAAGGGAATTAAGCCTTATAGGTTCGGGATGCAATCATGACTTGTTTGGTGCCAATATATTTAGTTTTTGGCATGTGAATGTAAACCCCTCCAAAAAGTTATGTGTTTTTATGAAATGATGAATAGTGACAACATATGCCTCATCTTGTAACTTTTGGATACTAGCTTGCCTACAATGCATGAATTGATCTTATCTTAGAAGTAAATTGATCAATCTAGAACAATGCATGTGCCATGTGTGGTGACATTTGGTATAATAACTCTTGTGTTTGCTTGTATCAACTAGAACATTCCCAGCTTGTCTATCAAAGCTAGTCTTGATGGTGTTTGTTGGAGAAATGAACTTAGGCAATTCTTTGAATGTCCTAATGGAAACGCTTTAACCTTTATAGACCACCAAATCACAAATGTATCCATAGTTAACGCTTTTGAGCCTTTTAACCCTTTTTTAGTCAACCACATTACAAGTAACAACCTTTCGTACATCAACCTCTTTTGAACTCATCCTTCCTTGAACTTTAAGTCTCAACGTAGTGTCACGACCCAACCGGAGGGCCATAACCGGCACCCGGAGCTAACGCACCAGGTACCTCTCGTCATACTTCCACAATCATATCTAGGTGAGCCACATGGCCTACTCATAATTTCTATGCATCAATAATACACTTTCCATCGGGCTATGGCACTTTTATAACAACATCAATAGCTATGCCCATATATATATACGCAAGCAGTCAAGGATATCAAAATGATATACAAAATATGAGCCGACAAGGCTAAGAGACATCTAGCGATACACTACTGTCTACGAGTGTTACACCTCTCGTTTTCATGGTAGGAAAAACTTACGGCTTCCTAGTCAAGTATGCCTTGAAAGAGAGATTTGTACCCAAGTATTGAGATGCTAAGTATTTTACCCCATGTATAGAGGTACTAGCAGGTATTCCAGGTATATCACAGGATTAGAAGTTGAACGGGTTGAACTGACGCAGGCTGAGCAGATTCAGGGAAATCTGCAGACACCAGACATTAACGACGGACCGTCGACCATGTCGACGGGCCGTCAATGTGCACCGTCGCTATGTTCTGAGAATTCTAATCTGCAGAAACTGATCGACGAGACACGTTGACGGACCGTCAACACGTCGACGGGCCGTCGATCGCCGCCGTCAATATGGCTTTGCAACTTCTGATCTGCAGAAGCTGGTCGACGGAGCAAGTTGATGGACCGTCGACCCAATCGTCGAACCGCCAATCTGGAATCTTCCAGCCCCAGCTATAAATACACGACCCTAGTCCACCATTTTCAGATTTCACTTTTCTCTCGGCCCTGAAAACTCTAGAATACTCTCCATGTCATATTATCACAAATCCAAGAGGGATTAAAGAATAATCATCATAAATTAGTAGAATCAAGGGTGTGGATGCCCACTAGGGTTTGTAGAAGCCAAGATTTCCTTTGAAATTGAAGTTGGAGTTCCTTCAAGTGAAGAATCTTCATCCAAATCTTATTCCTACATCATCAAAGGTAAGTTTTACGTTCAAGTCAAGTTATTAAGAGTATTGAGAGGTTAAAAGACTTAGATTATGGAAGGAAGGAAATTATGGAGTGCAAATATGAAAATAGTAATATTCTTGAATTATGACTTGATTTGAATTATAGCTCTTGACATGTTGTGAGTATGATCTTGTATAAATGATATAAATGATGTTAAAGAAGCATTATATGAGGATAACTGTGGTGTTGTGTTGTAGCTATGGTTAAGGATGACTTTTAAATAGAATTGTGAGAATTGAATGATGTATAGCTCGGTGAAGAACATTGATTACAATATTGTGGATGTTGTTGTTGATGGTTGGGAATTGTTACAGTTGGAGAAAGTGGTTGAAATAATGGGGATATTGCCCAATTTTCGTTAGCTCTTAGCCGCTCTAGCTTAAGCTTAAGTATGTCTTCAATTATCTAATCTTAGTATAAATTCCCTTGAAGGTAGAATCGCAAGCTTGAGAGGCACGCAATTAGATGATAAAGTTGAAGAGATACAAAGGTATGTGAGGCTAGTCCCTTCTTTTCCAAAGGCTTGATTCCTATATATATGGTGATTTCTTTCCGGTAATTTCCATGACCTTCTTACATTCCAAAAGATGAAAGCTAAAGAGTATTAATAGTTTCCCACAAGATAGAGATGAGATATGTTCCATGATAATGATATGATGTTATTATGATGCTAATGATCTTGACATGATTCCTTGATGCTATTCATTGTTGATACACTCGCCTTATAATGCTAGTTCCTTCAAGGTGAGGCATGATGATCATAACTACTCCATAATGGAATCAGGGGTTCTCGACCTTACGTCACCCTGATAAAGCTGTAGCTTTTACTTGAGTTCTTATGCATGTCCTATGATAAGCATATAATGATGAGATTACACCGTGCCTAGTTGGCCGGACATGACACCGCTACAGCTGGCGGCTTATGATTACACCGTGCCTAGTTGGCCGGACATGACACCGCTACAGCGGGCGGCTTATGATTACACCGTGCCTAGTTGGCCGTACATGATACCGCTACAGCGGGCGGCTTATGATTACACCGTGCCTATGTGGCTGGACATGACGCCACTAGTGGGTGGCATGCGATAGTTACCCGGACGCGGGTTAACGATGATGGTATATTTGATATGCATAATATGTGTTTTCCTTTAAAAGCTAGCAGGTTATATATTTGCCTCATGTTTCATTATGTATTTTTATGCTAGTATTATTCATGCCTTACATACTCAGTACATTTTTCATACTGTCGTCCTTTTTTTTTTGGACGCTGTGTTCGTGCCCACAGGTAGACAGGGAGACGGTGCAGACCCGTAGGAGTTTATCAGCGGATTCACAGGAGTACTCCACTACTCCGGATGTGCTACTTACGGTCATATTCTTTTGTGTATATTTGGGGTATGACGGGGTCCTGTCCCGTCCTTATGTCTCAGTACTCTAGTAGAGGCTCGTAGAAACAGATGCGTGGGTAGTTGTTGTCTTATGGATACATCAGTGTATATTTTTGTATATCATTTTTGCAGCCATGAGGGCTTATGTATATTTATGTGTTTCCTTGGAGATGGTGTATATTCGGGTTATGTATGATGATTAGCATAATGAGTGGTGCTCGATAGTCTGCTCCGGGTACCTGTCATGGCCCCCTGGCCGGGTCGTGACAAAAGTGGTATCAGAGCAGTTCCGTCCTAGGGTGTGTCTACGAGCCGTGTCCAGTAGAGTCTTGTTTACGGGTGTGAAGCGCGCCACACTTAAAAACACAAGGCCACGGCACATCTAGGAAAAATGGTCGTCCTTCTTCTTATTAGATCGTACCATAGAGCCATGTTATAAGATTTTCTTTTCTTTAACTGTGCGCTATGATTTCAGCAATACCGGTAAAGAGAAAATCCACAGCTGCCCGAAAGGGCAAGGCTACGACAGAAAGACGGGTGGAAAGGGAGCCGCCAATGAATGTAGAAGAAGGTAAATCCCATAATGAGGCTCCATTCAATACCTCTCATACTCCGCCTATACTAGAAGAACAAGGAGGGGCTTCAGCTCCGGCTCCTATGCCTCCAGTTCCTCTATCGGGTTCTTCGGGTCAACAGATGACCGAGGCTATCCAGCTATTGACCTAGTTGGTTGTCGTTCAGGCTCAACGGAAAAGTGTGGGTCACAGTGATAGCGCCACTAGTGCAAGGGCCCATGATTTCATGAGTTTAAATCCCCCAGAATTTTTCGAATCAAAGCCGAACGAAGACCCGTAAGGTTTTATAGATGAGATATTGATGACGTTGAGGATCATTCATGCTTCAGCTACTGAGTCAGTGGAGCTGGCACCTTATAGACTCCGGGATGTAGCGGTCTTATGGTATAATAATTGGATATCTTCGAGGAAGGAGAATGCACCTCCCTCGGTTTGGCAGGAATTCGTAGATACTTTCCTTCGTAACAATTTGCCACCCGAAGTTCGAAGGGCCCGACCTGACATGTTTCTGAATCTAAAGCAAGGGAATATGAGTGCTCGGGAGTATAGTCTCTGTTTCAATTCATTGGCCCGGTATGATCCCTCTATGGTAGTCGATAAGGGAGATAGAGTACACAGATTTGTGAGTGGCCTAAGGTCACATTTGTTCAAGGATTGTCTGACGGGTTCATTACAAGAAGGGGATGGATATTTCTCATATTCAGGCCCATTCCCAGAACTTAGAGGAGCAACAACAGCCGCGCCGAGGCGACCGTGATGCTGATAGAGGACAGAGCAAGAGGGCCAGATCTGCTAGCAGTGAGTATAGAGGGGGACAGCAAAAGTATTCCAGATATTCGAGCCATTCCGCAACGAGTGCACCTCCTCGGTTCGCGGGTAGGAGATTTGACCGCCCCATTTATTCTGGTCCGGGTTAGAGTTCGAGGGTTTCAGGTTCCCAATTTGGAGGTGATCCTACTCAAAGGAGGCCACCGGTTCCACGATGCAGTCAGTGCGGAAAGTTACATTCGGGCCCGTGTCGCCAAGGTTGATATGTTTGTTATGTTTGTGGACAAACTGGGCATGTGATGCATGATTGTCCCTCGAGGCACGGTAGAGGTAGGGCTCAGCCCACGGGATCAGCAGTTGGTTCTTCCTCGTCTGTGCGCCCCATAGGGCAGACTTTCCAGACTCTGATAGGTCGCGGTAGGGGCAGAGGAGGAGCGTCCAATTCAGGTGGCACTCAGCCCCGTATTTATGTTTTAGCTGGACGTCAGGATCTTGAGTCCTCCCAGGATGTAGTTACAGGCATACTATCCATATCCTCTCATGATGTTTATCCGTTGATTGATCCGAGTTCTACGTTGTCTTATATTACTTCTTATATTGCTGACCGTATTGGGGTGAAACCCGAGCCAATTAAACCTTTTGAGGTATCCACTCCGGTTGGTGATCCCGTAATAGCTAGACAAGTATACAGAAAGTGTGTGGTGGTGGTATGTAATCGTCAGACTATTGCTGATTTAATTGAGCTAGAAATGTTAGATTTTGATATGATTATGGGCATGGATTGGTTGGACTCTTGTTATGCCAATGTTGATTGCAGAACTAAACTAGTTCGATTTCAATTCCCGGTAGAACCCGTGCTTGAGTGGAAAGGCAATACAGCGTCTCCAAGTGGTTGGTTTAGTTCATACCTTAAGGCAAGGAAGATGATCGCCAAAGGCTATATTTATCATTTAGTCCGAGTTCGTGACACCGAAGCAAAGCCGCCGACTTTTCAATCCGTCCCGGTAGCAAATGAATTTCCGGATGTATTTCCAGATGAACTTCCAGGCCTTTCTCCGGAAAGAGAGATTAAGTTTGCTATTGATGTGCTGCCGGACACCAAGCCTATATCTATTCCTCCTTACCGAATGGATCCTGCAGAGTTGAAAAAGCTGAAGGCGCAATTGAAAAACTTACTTGAGAAAGGATTTATTAGGCCCAGTTCATCACCGTGGGGAGCACCTGTTCTATTTGTGAGGAAGAAAGATTGTTCCCTACGGATGTGCATTGACTACAGGAAATTGAACAAGGTGACGATAAAGAATAAATATCCGCTTCCAAGAATCGACGATGTGTTTGATCAATTACAGGGTACCAAATGGTTTTCCAAAATTTATCCAAGATCAAGGTATCACCAAGTGAGAGTTAGAGAAGAGGATATTCCCAAAACAACTTTCAGGACAAGATACGGCCATTATGAGTTTCGGGTGATGTCATTTGGGTTGACTAACACTCCAGTAGTGTTTATGAATCTGATGAGTAATGTATTCAGGCCCTTTCTAGACCTATTCGTAATTGTGTTCATTGATGACATCTTAGTATATTCTCGGTCAGAAACAGAGCATGCACACCACTTGTGTGTTATCCTTGGGATTCTTCGGACTCACGAGTTGTATGCTAAGTTTTCAAAATGCGAGTTTTGGCTAAATTCTGTGACTTTTCTGGGCTATATCATTTCAGTTCACAGCATTCAAGTTGATACTCAGATAATAGAGGCTGTGAAGACATGGCCAAGGCCCACAACACCGACAGAGATTCGTAGCTTCTTCGGATTAGCAGGCTATTATAGAAGATTTGTGGAAGGATTCTCTTCTATTTCAGCACCATTAATGAATCTAACTAAGAAATCAGCAAGATTCCAGTGGACCGATGCTTGTGAACGCAGTTTCCAGGAATTGAAGGATAGACTAACTTCAGCCCCAGTCCTGACACTTCCAGAAGGATCAGAGGGGTATGTTGTTTATTGTGATGCCTCCGGTGTCGGATTGGGATGTGTGTTGATGCAACATGGTAAAGTTATTGCCTATGCTTCCAGGCAGTTGCGAAAACACGAGAAGAACTATCCAACTCATGATCTTGAATTGGTTATGGTTATTCATGCACTAAAGATGTGGAGACACTATTTGTATGGCTTTCATGTTGATATTTATATAGATCACAAAAGTCTTCAATATATTTTCAAACAGAAGTAGTTGAATCTACGGCAAAGGTGGTGGTTGGAACTACTACAAGATTATGATGTGAGTATTTTATACCACCCCGGAAAGGCGAATGTAGTAGCTGATGCACTTAGCCGCAAATCAATGGGAAGTTTATGTGAGGTTCCTCCGGAGAAGAAAGAATTAATCCATGAGCTTCACCAGCTAGCCAGTCTCGGAGTTCGTCTAATTGATTCAGACAATGCAGGAATTGGTATTCACAACCCAACTATTTCGTCTTTAAATATGAAAGTGAGAGAGCGCCAATATGAAGACTCCCAGTTGAGTCACTATAGAGGTGCTACTTATGGTCATATTCTTTTATGTATATTTGGGGTATGACGGGGTCCTGTCCCGTCCTTATGTCTCAGTACTCTAGTAGAGGCTGATAGATACAGATGTGTGGGTAGTTGTTGTCTTATGGATACATCAGTGTATATTTTTGTATATCATTATTACAGCCGTGAGGGCTTATGTATATTTATGTATTGCCTTGGAGATGGTGTATATTTGGGTTGTGTATGATGATTAGCATAATGAGTGGTGCTTGGTAGTCAGCTTTGGGTACCTGTCATGGCCCCCTGGCCGGGTCGTGACAACGAGCCTCTAGAAAGAGTATGTAACATTATAAGGACGGGACAAGGCCCCGCCATGCCCATATATGTACACAAAAGAATAGTACCAACAGCTGCAGCTCTGAGTCAAATGGAGTTCCTCTAAGCAGTCTCTAGATAAGCAGCCTAAGGATCAAGTCTATCTTCCTGTCCACCTGCGGGCATGACGCAGCGTCCACAAACAAAAGGACGTCAGTACGAACAATATACTGAGTATGTAAGGCATAAGCAGTAACATAATAATAGCATGAAGGATAACATAAGATAGAAGAGCTGTGAGATAGGAGAGCCATATATACCTCTTGAGACGTTCGTCATATTTACTTACCCTTTTTCTAATGCAAACCTTCCATACATATCCATACATATATAGTAGTACCATACCCGACTATGTAGGTTCGGTGTCATACATACCCGGTCATCGCAAGGCTCGGTGTTATCCGCACCCAACTATAGTGATGTGCGCGCAGAGAATATCATACCCGGCCATACAAGCTCGGTGTTACATAATGGCCATACATATATACATACATACACATAGGAGTACATAAGCATCGTCAACATCATCGTCATCAATATATCTTTCTTTAGAGGGTCAACTATCGCAGGATGAGGTCAACGATATCATGAGAGTATCAAGACTTATGAGCTTTAGAACTTCTATAAATAGAGGTGTCATGGAAGACATTATGGATTTCACATATGTGTATACAACAATGGAATCATGTGTTATATCCCGCATTTTATGCAATCGGATAATTCAAAACAATCGCGGGAAGATAACAAGCAAGGCCACATTTTATTTTGTTTGGCACATGAGTTGTTTATGAAAAACCTAGAAGTGAAGATAATGAGAAAGGTCAAGAGCATAAAGGGAAGTTGCAATATGACTCTTGGGAATATGGAAGAAGACGAAGGGTAAATTTGGAATTCGGAAAAAAAATTATTTTCATAAATTACAAGAACTAACCAAAATATAATTGGGCTTGAATTTTTTTAAGAGGAAAGGGAGGCCCAACCAGCCATGGTGTGGGCTTAGCCCATGAAGGGGGTTTAATTCATTAAATAAGAGATGACTAAGTCATCTTTTCTCTAAAGTTCTCTAGAAATTTCAAGACTTTGAGAGAAAAGAAAAGAAGGAGAAAAACAATTAGGCCATTCGGCCCTAGCAAAAATTGCCAAGAAAAATTGACAAAATCCCTCCAAAAATTATTTCCAACTAATTAATGGGTCCTTAACAATGTGGAGTTGTTGTTGAAGCAAGAAAAATTCATAATCATACAAGTTGCCAAGTTGTAGTCAAGTGAGAAGTTGAAGAAGAAAGGTGAGTTTTGATCTTGTTTTATGTGTTATAAATGGTTTATATGTGTTGTAGTATGCTAAAATGGATGAAATTCATGAAGGAAAGGAATATGGTATATGGCCGTGCACATGTATGCATGTGTAGTAAGCATGCTTCAATTATTTTATTTAGTGTTGGGTTATTATTGTGGTGAATGCTATGTTAAAGATGGAAATTGGATGATGTTATTGAGGTTGACCGTGTAGTGTGTAGTGTGTATGTAGCCGTGCATGTGTGTTGAGTTGTGAAGGGATAGTGAGCAAGTTTATTTAGCATTTTAGTAGTTATATTGTGGATTTTATATTGCAAGTAAAGATTTGATAACCTTGGTAAAGTGTTGGTAGTTGGAAGATTGTGTAAATTAAAAATAATGTTCTCGCATGTAATGATATTATTATGGTGTTGTCGGAATATATATTATAAGGTTGAGATTGTGTTCATTGGGTTTCGGAGGTTTTGAAGAAAATAGTAAATTGATATCATGTATCTTGAATTGAATATGTGAATCGCTAGTGTGGTTGTTGAATTTATATTGATAGTTTGGCCGGGTTTGAATTCCCGGATTGTGATTGATGAGAATTTGACTAAGTTGAATGTTGAGGATGGTATATTTACAGAGGAAGTGTTGCCGAAATTTCGGTAGCCAAGTATTACCTTAAGATTTCAACTCTAAATACCTTAATGAAAGTTTGGGTAAATGTGACCAAATTGCAGATTTTGGCGGATTTGCAGCTTGAATTCGGAATAGCAAAATGAGCGGAAAGAGGTATGTAAGGCTTCACCCTTCTTTCTATGGCATGTCTTAGGTGTAATAAGTCGGGTACGAACCTCGGGGACAACCCTATTCCCCGGAACCCGCACCTAAAGTTTTCTCCTTTTTGTTCAATAGAATTGAACTAGAAAGTGTGCAAAATGATGGAAAGATCGTCTAAACCCCTAGAACTTGCATAAATGGGACCCGATTACCCTAGAACCCTCACAAGTAATGCTATGACATGTAACGTATGCAAATAGTATACGCTGCCTCATCCGGCCCGAGGTGGGCCCGTTATTCTCGGATTTTCCTTATAGTCTTGTCTGACTTACTTGAAGTGAATCTAAAGGGGACCTTTGATCCCGATTTCGTCACCAAATGATAGGTATTATGACTACTCTAACGAGGATACTTCCATGATGATAATGACAACAATGATGTTAGACAAGAGTATATGCCTATGATAAGTACTACCGAAACGATTCCATGACTAAGATTTCTAAGCTAAGTATTCTATGTGAATAGGAAAATGATAAACTAATTCTTGAATCTTAATTATATCCCCTAGCTATGACTTTACTTTCTAAAGACTCCCAAGCCTATGAACTGTCATCTATGACGCCCACGATTTCATTCTACGTTTACTTTAATACTATTCTCCATTGACCATCTCACCTTAAAATATTCGTTCCTTCGGGGTGAGACAAGAACGATCACGAGTATTCCATAATGTAATCGGAGGTCACCGACCTTACGTCACTCCGATGGCTACATGATTTTTCCCTTGGGCTCCTTTGTGTGCTTATATGATATATATATATAAAACATGTATATGTATATAAGATATGTACAAGTATATAAAATATGTATATGTATATAAGATAAGTAAATGTATATAAGACGTGTATATGTATACAAGCTATGTATATGAATACAAAAAATATGTGTACGTATATAAGATGTGTATATGCATACAAAGTACATATATGCAAGCTATGTATATGAACCTGGGCTGGGGGGGGGGGGGGGAAGGGATACATGGGGGAATGGGAAGGGAAATATGTTTCACTGCCACCTGATCAGCTGGCTTATCATCCCGGACGCGGGATATATGGGTGAGCCGGTGCATATCGGCGCTATGTGGGTGAGCCGACATTGTTCGGCGCTATGATATGACCTACCATGTCATGACCAGACATGCTATGATAAGATATGCTATGGTAAGCTATACTATGACATGATATGCTATGATCTGCCACGACAGGACATGACATGACAAGCTATGCTATGCTATGATACGCTATGACATGCTATGCTATGGTAAGACATGCTATGACACGCTATGCTATGACACGACACGCTATAACATGCTATACTATGATATGATGTACTATGATATGATATACTATAGCCTGACATACTATGACACGATATACTATGACGCGATATCCTACGACAAGACAAGATAAGATATGATACGATATGATAATACATGGCATGATATAAGTTCTATTTTCTATGTCCTATGACTCCATGATATTATTAATTATACACTATGTTATTGCTTGTGTTATCTTCCATGCCTTACATACTCGGTACACTATTCGTACTGACGTCCCTTCTTGTGGACGCTGCGTTTCATGCCGCGCAGGTCAGCAGACAGGTGGACTTGATCCTTAGGAGCTCTACCAGCGGTACTCTACAGCGCTCCAGTTGTTCCGGAGCCTCACTTCAGTGGTACTATTTTGTGTATGTATTCTCGGGCACGACAGTACTCGGCCCTTTCTATGTATAAATGTACTACGTCTAGAGGCTCGTAGACAGATATGCACAGTCAGTTATGTACAGTTAGATATGTGGTATTTTGGCATCTTAATGCTGCTATGTAAAGTGATAGCGAAGTCTACTAGTCTATGTTCATAATGACGCTGCTAGTGTTAATGTTCAAAAAAAAAAAAAACATATGGCACAGTTCATACGGCCTGCTAAGAGGTAAGAGTAAAATGATAGATAAGGGGTGCTCGGTACAAGTATCGGGTACTCGTCACGGCCCCTAGTCGGGTCGTGACATCATGCCTTAAGAAAGAAGGGTTAGCCTTACATACCTTTTTGTCTTCTTAACTACTTAATGTTATTCTCCGAAGTCCGGAAAAATCTACATTTAAGAGGATTCATACCAAGGTTAGGTCTTAAAGACACTCTTAAGTTCAAACTAGTATAATTCATAAGCTAGCGAAAATTGGGTAGCATTTGCCCTATTTCATCGACTCCCACCATCTTAAAAAACAATTTCCAAACAACCATAACAACATCCACAATATCATAATCAAGTAGTTATATTCCATTAAGTCTCAAAATTCTTTCTCATAATCAATTTATATCAACAACTTCACATCAAGCCGTTGTACACTTGTATGCAACACTTCCTTTTCATCATTATTACCCTTCATAACAAGATTACACGTATAACATTCTAACAATGATTGCTCAAGTTAATTTACTACTCAAAATATCATTAAATCTATATTTGAACTTCATCTTCCACTTTCTCCCCTCACTCAAGTTGTTCAACAACCAAGCATGCTTAATAACATGAAATAGACATGAAAACTAACCTTTTATCGTGTAGGAATGAGCTTTGGATCAACTTACCAACTTCAATGAGATCCCAACTTCAACACCAAAGAAATTCTTGGATCCTACAAACCCTAGTGAGCATTTCACTCTTGAATCCCTTGATACTTGCTATTTGATCTTTGATCTCTCTTAGGTTTGGTTGGGTTTACTTAGGAGAGGGTTCTAGAGCTTTCAAGAGTTTAGGAAAAGTGTGAAATGAAATAAATGAACAAGGGTCCGTCATATAACTAAAAAGAAATCTGGCCCAACCCGGATCTACGACCAATTATGCGGGCTGTACAAATTATACGGTCCGTATAAATAGACCGTACAATCCCACCAGAGGTTCACCCTTTTCTGGAATTGTTTTACGGTGGAGCTCAGCCAATTATACAGACCGTAGAAATTATACGGTCCGTAAATCCGACCGTATAATCCACTTTTCCCCGAAACTTATTCTCATCGATTCGTTCAACCCCCAATCCTTATAGAACCTTATTGGCACTTGTATAACACATCATTAACCATCTAAGGGGCCCTATATGTCACGACCCAAGACGATAAGCCACGACGAGTGCCTCTAGTGACCAAATACCCCTATACTCATATCTGAATAACACTATACAATAAGGGCCCACAAGCGACTCAATCTGGATTAAACTGACTCATGAAAGCAACATCAAGAACTATGCATCATGCATATATATCTCAAAAGAATGGCATACCAAAAAAACCACAGCTCCGGATCAAGTGGAGCGCACCGAACAACAGCTGAGGGAGATTCCTACTGAGCTGGATCACCTCTTTGTCTACCTGAACCTGCGAGCATGAACGCAGCTGTCCCGAGCAATAGGGGAGTCAGTATGGACAATGTACTGAGTATGCAAGGCATAAGAGTAACACACACACATATATATATATATATATATATATAAGAATTATGAAAGAAATCTGAAATTCATAAATAAACTGATTGTCTGAATGCATCTATATGACTGAAAACACCTTTGCGGTGTATGATATGCATAGATCATAATATAACCAATAATGTTGTGGAACGTACAGCCTGATCCATATATCATATAATATTGCCGAAGAACGTACGGCCCGATCCATATCTCATATAATCCCGCGTTCGGGCATCCCGTGTCCGGGACGGTAATCATCTCACGTTGCCCACCGTAGTGGTGCTGCCCGGCCATGTAGGAACGGTGTAAAACACAGTTGTACATATATATAATGCATGAAAGACTCACGAAAGATATGCTCCGAATTACTCTAGGTAACAAAAGATCTATAAAAGTCATGGACATGAACATAAGGAATCAATGATACGATGAATCTTGTACCATCTAAGAGTGGAGTCTTTAGAATTCGCTTGCTCACTTGTTCGTTCGGATATTAAAGATCATGCAAAAAGAACAAAAGGGACAGCCTTAACATACCTTGAAGTGTATCTAATCATCCACCGCCTATTTCTTGAACTCGTAAGTCTACAATCAAGAAAACATAGACAACAATTAGTCCCTTCATAACACTTACTATCCAATTCAAGTGGAAAAGGGGCTTAACGAAGTTCGAACAACATCTCCTTCATAACTCAACAATTCCTCAATTTCCGATTTAACTTAAATATTAACAACAATGCTAACACTAACCATATCAATTCTTATATATCAAAATATAATCACTTCTAATCCAAATAATCTCTCAAAATAGTCCTCACGTCAAACTCTACCCTTATTCGGCTTACAACTTTCATAACCCTAATTCCCTTTGCTTAAAACCACTAAAACTCTTGGTAATTAACTTAAACACAAAGGTAGGAATCATATAAATACCTTGAGAAGTTTAGGGTTCCAAGAATTAAAGTTCAACTCCAATTCCAAAGCTTAACAACTCCAATAGAACCCTAAGAGCAACTTTCCCTTCACAAGCTCAGGTTTACGGGGCTCGAATCTTGCTAAATCTTCACTATGATGAAAGAAAATATTGAGAGGAATATTCTAGGCCTTTCTCTAATTTTGGAAGTGGTAAATAATGAGAATAAAATGAGGCAGTCAAATATATATAGAGGGAACTAGAAAGTTCCAGTGGTGCGAGTCGACGGTGGGTCAATGGCTCGTCGATGTGTCGACGGCTCATCGACATGCCACCTAAAACTTCAGAGGTGGTGAAGCAGGTACGGTGCACCACGATGACTAGTCGACGTGTCGACGGCCCGTCGATAGAGACTGAATTTTGCAGACTCTTGTGAGTCGCTCAGGCCTGCGTCGATTCGATTCGTTTAGCTTCAAATCCTATCAAATCGCAAAGAACATATACTTACACTTTGGTACACGCGGGGTAAGGCACTTAATTTCTCAAAAACTCGAATACGAATTTCCATACTAAGGGTATAGACCACCCATAGGCTAACGACTTCCTTGCGACGAAAATGAGAGGTGTAACACTATAGCTCCCCCTTAAGACATTACTAAATAAATTATAACTCAATTGTTGCGAAACCCTCCCAAACATGACTTACATTCCGCTTCCTTTGACGAACTTAGTTTCACCGATTCATATGACTTCAAAATCTTATGGTACGCGCTTAAAGTTATCAAATACTCTCCTTAATCTCATAAGGACTTCATGTTCACCTTAAGCTTGCGTTAGTCTACTCACAATGCAATAATCTGAAATCTCCGAGATGCAACACTTAGGCTATAAGCCTAAGTTGGGGGTGAGGGGCCATGTGAGTAAGGTGTAGCACCCCTCTTTAGGAGGATGCCACTTACGAAACAAAAGTTAATTTCATACTTACAACGTTCAGAAGAAATTTATTTTCCATTCAACACCATTGCAGGTTCATATTATACACGAATTTCAAACTTGTGAATATCACAAGAAAACTATTTCCCTCCTTGGTACGTAATTACAAGGCAAAATGTAAATTTAGTAAATGATATGACTTGGGTTATTAGCACACCCTAAAATAGCAAAACAAGTCACCAAGTTCAAGTTACAAGCTTATGGACTTGTGGTCCAACAAGCCTCCAAAAATTTCATAAATAAGTGTAGCATATGGATCATGTACAAGTCCCAAAACTATACAAAACCTAAATGCATATGCAAATGTGGTCTTCACTAAAGCTCCCAAAAAGTCTATTCCAAATGGCCATCTTCAAATCTCTTCTCGTACATTACCTACTATAGAAAACAACTATCGCTAAGCATAAAGCTTAGTGGCGCATAACCTTTGGGCTTGGAGCCATTAGATTCTCCAATTCACTTATCAGTCATAGGTAGCTCAATAAGATAATAATAAATCAAGTAAACAAGTATATCAAAGTATCAAATATCAAACCTTGAAGAGTTTCCAAATATCGAAATCAATATTTGAAGGCTCAAGTGTCAAGAAAGCTTATAAATCAATTCAAGAGAGTTTGTCAAATAACAAATTTTTCCCAATATGTACGTCATGCCATCACACCAAGCATAATCAATATTAAGATGGACCGAAGCCCCAAATCAAGTAGGGTCAAAACCTAATAATCAAGAGAATTAATAACCATATTAAAAATGTCTTTCTAGTTCATACCTAACATAGAGAAGTTCCATAACTAAGACGAACCACAAATCCAAAGTCAAAATGGCAAAAGATCCGATTCAAGAGGCATGCCGATATCGGTGAAAAATTCACAGCCACAAGAAGGACAAAGTCCCAAAAAGAATACAAAATGATCAAGCAATTCGTACAAGTGGGCAATTTAGCGAATATCTTGCAATATTTGAGATAATAACCATATAGTGATGTAAAGTGAAGAGAAAGGAAACAACACATCAAGATACTTCAAAAGCTCCAAAAAACAAAGATATTCCAAGTTCAGTTTTATACACAAACATTGGCGTTTTACCACACAACAAGTTATACAATAACTCGAGGAGTTCAAATCGTCTACGCCATAGACCAATCAAAGTCCACTTCGTCAAACAATTCCTCTTAGCTTGTACAAGAATATATATACCTTAAATACACAATAAAATATCTATTTAAGTTCAATGGTTTCAGCACGTTGAAACTAAACATGATATCAGTGAAAATCACCCTAAACTATCAAAACAGAAATTCTGGAGATTACTACTGTCTTGTATGGTGCTCAGTTTTGACAGGGTAAACGGCAAAACTAGACTTTGTGGTCTCCATGAAAGTTGTAGATATATGTCTTGGGGTTCCAGATAAATTTAAATCACCCCGATATCAGTTTTTTACAAAACGATATGCTCAAAATACTAATAGTAGTACATGGTGGGTTTGTGAAACAGAAATCTGGGCAGCACCTGCCCTGTACTTCATCACCCTTTTTTGGGTAAATACAAACATAATTAGGTTGTGGATCCTGAATAAAAGTTGTAGATCTATCAAGTAGCTTTCTAGAACAGCTTGGATCACTTAAAACAGAATTTTATACAAGGAAATATGCTACAAATACTAACAATTGTCCAGTACAAAAACGAGTTTGGTAAACTTACCTCAAAAGTGTGGTGTAGCTTATGGCTCAACCAAAACAAGTATTTTTGGCAATTTAGTGGGAGTTTGATGAGAGGAGAGGAGTTTTTAGGTTTTCTTTTTCTGAAGAAGACAAAATGAAAGGAGGTGGAGAAAGATATTTCACATAGGTGATATATCACCTTGAATAAGTGTGAAACAAAAAGGTGGCTACCCAAACTTTTACTTTTTTGGATAAATATGAAAGGGTGGCTGCCCAAAATATTAAATATCTAATCCATTTCCTAATTTACTTAAGATATTAATAGTAGGAGTAGCTTACATAACTACACTGTAACACTTCAAACAAGTCCAAACATCGTCAAATTCACGTTTAAGAAGTGCGAAGTAAAATTTATCTTCATTATAAATATGTGATCAATTGCGATGCAAACATTAGTTTAAAGATTTTGGGGCATTACATAAGGTGTCAACTTAGGCCTCCAACCTAAGTTGGGGGTAGATGTTACACCTCGGAAAATCTTCCGTTGGTACGCAAGTGAATGAACTAGTGAGGAGTATGAGTATACGATGTTTTCATGGGCGAGCGATGACATTCGATGATTCTAGGTGAGAGTTCAAATATGTTAGAGATGGGGGAAGAGGATTGCCAAGAGAAGGCAAAGTATTTTGATAAGCATCGGAAAGAAATTACGAGTGACGAGTTAGTAAGGGCTTAATGATGTCTTGGAGAAGAGTGATAAAGTCCCTTGGATTGGTATTTAAGTGTTGAACAAGTGTTAAGAATGTTCCATAAGGATTAGAGATCAAACAAGACGACAAAACGAACTTCGGGATCACTGGGGATTATACGACCAAACATACTGGCCGTATAATTTATACGGTCCGTATGTTTGGGACCGTATAATCAACCCAGATTGGCCAAACTCTCTGGACCAATTGTACGACCAAACATACGGCCCGTACAATTTATACGGACCGTATGTTGGTCTGTATGTTTGGTCGGGACAGATTTTGTCCAATAAATATAAGGGACCAAGGTTATTTCATTTCATTTCTTCTTGACACCCCTTCTCTCTAAAACATCTCTCTACATATATTCCACAATTTTTCAAGGGTTTTTAGTGATCAACAACACAAAATAAGTGAATCAAGTGTAAGCAAACCCATTAAAGATCATTCAAGTCAAGAAATCCAAATGGAGAAAAACTAGGGTTTTTGCTCAAGTGGAGTATTTCGACTAAGGCTTGTTCCTACAACATATAAGGTAAGATTTATGGTATTTATATGTTGTTTAAGGTATTTGGAAGTTGAAATGCTTGGATTTTAGAAGAGTATAGCAAAATGGGTCATGAAAGATGAATAGTGACGTTTTGAGAAATAGTTTGAATTGAATCATGATTCTTGTTGTGTTGTGACATGAATGGGTTATAAATGACGTTAAGATCATGAAATAGGAATTTTATGCGAATGGACGAAATCGTGTGTTATGGACTTGAATATGGAAAATTGGAAGTGAATTGAGAATATGGATAATGTAGATGACTAAAGGCTATTGTTATGATATTGTAAATGTATTGTTGATGTTTGGGAGTTGAATTACAATATGGAGGAATGTTGTATAAATAAAGGAGATGCTGTCTGATTTTCTCTAGCTTTAACCATTTATGCTAGTTGTCGATTCTAACGATAGTATGAACTTGATGAAGGTATAAACGCAAGAGTTGAAAGAGAACGTGCAAGTGTTATATAGTCGAACGAAAAGGTATATAAGCCTAACCGTTCTTTCATAAGGCATGATTCTTTGGTCTAACGTCTAAATCTTCTATAAGTCTATGATTTCTTCAAATGATTGACCTTACGGGCTAATAAGCTCACGACGCTTGATGTGCTACGATAGTACTAAGTTCCTCGTATGACGAGTAGGCCTATAAGATAGATGTAATGATAACAACGAAGATAGTGATAATGATAGTAATAATAATGAGAATAATGTGATGATTAAGATGCCTATGGGCTATTGTATGTATGTGTGCCTATGAAGGGCTATGATAAGACCCCGAGCTTATGATGCCGGGTAGAATGTATGTATATGAATATGTATAGAGTATGTATACGACTACGTAACGCGCGCGCACTTCTGCAGAAGTTACGGATAACCCTGAAGCCTTGGTAGGGCCAGGTATGTATAACCTTGAGCCTTGGTTGGCCAAGTATGTATGAAACACCGATCCTTCATGGTCGGGTACGCTATATAAAGGCTATAAGTATATATATATATGACATCAATATGAGTACGAATATGCTAAGGATATGTAAATGTTGTGTAAAGGCTATGTATAAGCAATGTATATGAAATATAGACGATATGAATAGGAGTGTGAATACGAATGAACAAGATTTTTTATACGGATACATGATGGAAATGGAATGTCCCTATGGAAAGCAAGTAAGAGCTATGACAATGATATTATTATCTCCCATCTTATGTTATCGTTTATGCTGTCTATTACGCTTTCTTATTGATGTTGATCATGCTTTACATACTTAGTACATTCTTCGTACTGACGTCCTTTTGTTTGTGGACGCTGCGTCATGCCCGCAGGTGCACAGGGAGACAGGCTTGATCCATAGCTATATTTTCAGAGACTACATAGCGGAGCTTCATTTCATTCGGAGCTATAGCTTTTGGGTACTTATTCTTTTGTGTACATAATTATGGGCATAGCGGGGTCCTGTCCCGCTCATGTGATATGTTATAAGCTTCTTAGAGGCTCGTAGACATGTGTATGTGGTTAGATGTGTGTGGCCTTGTCGGCCTATATATTGTATATCATTTTGTCGGCCTCCTCGGCCCATGTACATTGATGTGGCATAGATGCCTATGATGATATAAGAAATGTTGTCGTCCAATTGGGACTAGTATGATTGATGGCTAGAATGCATGATTTGATTTATGGCTCACCTAGACGTTATGTGGAAGTATGTTAAAGGGGTGCCCGGGTGGGGTAGCGCCGGGTGCTCGTCGCGGCCCTAGTCGGGTCGTGACAGTAGAGTACCATGTGAATAGCTTGTGATGTAGCTCGTGCATATACAAATATTAAAAAAAAAAAGTTTGTTTGAATAGTTCTAATAAGAGCAAAGAGGGCTGAGAAGTAAAGAAGGAGCTATTAAGTAAAGGTTATAGAAAGAATTTGAAATCAATAGAAACCAAAGAATTGGCCGTAAAAATTGTGTAGAGTTCAACGAAGGTGTAGTCACTTGTGAATCCAAATATGTATCCTACCCGACCCTAAGCCTACCTTACAACCGAAAAAATCCTTAGTGATCTCCAACTGAGCACTTTGAGTTAGAATTGAAAGAAAGTAAGGGCAAGCTTATGGTTCGATACTTGCGAAACTTGAGATTTCTTGTGAGAGTGAGAGTTAGTTTTCGTCCCTAGTTATTGTCAAATTTTGTGTCAGGGACTTTCTTTCTTGTGAGGGCACATGTGTTGTGACATAAGGTGAACAATGAAACTACTTAAGTGAGTCAATGGAGTGTGAGTTAGAAAGTAGTAACCTCTAGTCACCCTTTGAGGCTTGTGAGTGTCATGTTGCTATTGTGAGTACAAATTTTGAAATGATAAGAGGGAGTTTATTGTTTTGACAAAGCATGCTTGTATTCTAATTATTGGTACCAACCGACAGTCATATGCATCCCATGTGTAGTAGCGAGTCTTGTTTTGAGTCGTAGTTTTGTGTTGTTTGCTTGAGGACGAGCAAAAGGTTAAGTTGGGGGTGTTGATAAGTCGTGGATTTTGGGACTTTTTGCATCCACTCCTTCTAAGTCACCTGATACGGAGAGAATGATGCATCGCATTCTAGAGATGCGGAACCATAAAAGCCAAATGCGGCCAAATACTCTCCACTCAAGAAACCAGTGAGCATGACAAAATGAGCTGAATTGCGACGTAAATACGACACCGCATATTGCTTATGCAGTCGCATACTTGAAGTGCCAACAAATCACTAAAGACCTACAGGTCAAAGGATTTGCGGCGATTCTGGATGAATGCGACCGCATCCCACAAATGCAGCACCACAACTAGGCAGCATAAATCACGGGATTGGAAATTTAAGGAGCAAGGGCTTGAGAATGCAGCCAGAATGCGGCCGCATACTCCTGATGCGACCACATTCTGGTCATCGCAAACCGTCATTTATTCTATTTTTGTACATTTTGTCCTTTCTCTATAAATAGGCTTTTCTAGGTTTTTGAGCTCATCATTGAGTATTCTATTCTCTGAAAATACTTTTAGTCTTTAGCATTGAAGAAGAATCTTTTGAAGCTTTCAAGGAATACTTTTGTTTTCTACTCCAATCAATTGTAAGACATGAATGCTTTATTTATTATTGTCGTTCTTACTTCCTTTATTATGAGTAGCTAATTTATTAGCTAGGGTTGTGGGGCCTAATGGGTTTAGTATATGATTGGGGATTATAATCTTAGTTTAATGAATTGCCATGAATGTTTTCTAATAACTTTTCGTATTGTATTGTTAATTAATGGTGTCCAACATTAATAGTTCCTAAAACCCTTGTCTTGCTTGGAAAAGAAAGCAAGGAATAGAAATAGAGTTACTAGCAAGGATTTGGGGCTTTAAACCCCATCTAATAGCTAGAGCTAGGAATAGAATAGCTAACTTGAATTGAAAGTGGGTGTATTCAATTTCACATCATAGGGCTTGGAAAAGCTTGTGATTAAATTTATCATGAAGGTCGGAAAACTTGGGATAAACTATTTAGCCCATTAATTAAGACATGGAGGCACCTCTATAAACTTAGAAAAACCACATTCACATGACTTTTCCCTAAGGTACCACAATCCCAGTCCTCTCTTTAATTTATTAAAACCAATCATTAACGCATTACAAAGTAGTTTGATGATTACCAAAACAATCAATATTATTTCCCCCTCCTTAGAAATTAAGACAAAACGTCGAGACTTACATTTAATTAGTAGTTTTCTAATCGTATTCCATGTGGGATTCGACCCCAACCTAGTTGGGTTTTATATTTGATACAACGACCGTTTTGCATCTTTTAAGAGGTGTAATTTGGGCGTATCAGGAAGCAAGCAAAATAAATCAAATGCAAGAGACACAAAATTTACGTGGAAAAACCTCTTCAGTGTAAAGCGGAAACAACTACGAAATCAAAGCTCCATTATATCAAAAGATAGAGTTACAAAAGTTCTATAATATGGCTACAACATCAACGCCAAACACGAAGCAACAAGACACAAAAGGTAGAGCCAAAGCTATAGAAGAAAAGGAGAAAAATCACCAAAATGCAGCTACTATTCATGAGCCAAAATCTAGGGCTACAGGACTCCAAACCCACCTCCATCAGTTCTCAATCTGATATTAAGATGAGAGGAACATTCTATCCAGAAATTAGCTCAATCGGACAAGGAACGGAGCAAGAATCGCAATTTGAAGTGGACTGTTGTAGCTAAATTTTACCGTGCGAAAATGTTTTCTCTCTATATGGCTGTTGTAAAATCAATCTTGTTGTAGAAATAAGATATAAGTTGGTCGTATATATAGTGGGCTTTAGGGAAAAAGTGGGCTGGTCCAAATTGGGCTTTCAATTATCTACGTATGAAGGGAAAAAAGATAAAAACCCAACAAAGAACTCATGTATCACACAAATATGGATTTTATATTCATATTCATTCTAAAGGTTCAAGGCCGATTAGCTACCTTTAGTTATGTGTTATACAAATACCCAATATTATCAGTCCTTTGTTTTTAGTCAGCATATGTCACGACCCAAAATTTCAATGTGTCGTGAGGGCGCCTACCAAAACCCGTAGGCGTACCCAAGTAAAAGCTAAAGTCTTACAACATAAGTTAAAAGCAGAATTTGAAGGAAACAACCCATAAGTCAATAATAAGTCTCACAACTCATAATATAAATAAGTCTAAGTCATACATCTCCCAAGATCTAGAAGTCATAAGTACAAGAGCTATTAAATCTGGAATACAAGTCTGAATACTAATAATAGTACCCTAAATATAAAGACAAAAGAAAAAGATAGAAATGGAGTCCAGTACCGCAGAAAAGCTAGCAGCTCACCTTGACAACTCCAAATGATATGGCTCATTGATCGGTAATGACTCGCCCACTATTAGAACTTGGAATAGAAACTGCACACAGAAAAGGTGCATTAAGTGTAGAGTGAGTATGGAGAAACACGTGTACTCAACAACATCATTGATCAGTCCTAAACTGAAGCAATCACTAGGGTTGGTCCTTCCGATACTCTCCTCCACACTTCGTTAGTAACCAATTGTACAGTTTATATATACTAAAGCAATTAAGATTAGGAAGTCCACATTTCAAAAAAGTCATAAATTCTCGGTCCTTTCTAATTATCCATATAAAAGTCACATAATGATAATGCAATGTAACGACCCGTTTGGTCGTTACGGACTTTCATTCTATTTTTTCCCCAAAATAACCCTTGCCTAGGCTCAAACCAATAGTTTCTACGAGTAGAATTCTGGGTAATGGTGGCCTATAGCTGAGTTGGGAGGAAATTTAAATCACAGTAGAAATTCCTGGTTCAGTTCTTCCACCCCTGCGATCGACGGGCCGCGTCGGCGAGCCCGCCTCGGTGACATTTCTACCATTTTAGCATCAATTCGCAAATTAAGTGAGTCCACTTCTGAGGATTATTTTTCTGTCGGAGTGAGTCCGCCTCAGCGAAATTCACTGTATCAGACCTAGCATTAAATTTTCACCTCGGGAATGGACCCTCATTTTACCCAATTCTCTTGTTTGTTGGTTAAGGAGTAGTTCTTGGGGGTTATTCCATGGCCAATGAAGAGGGTAAGAGCTAACCTTGTCCCTTTCCATTTCCTTTTATCCCTCCTCTTACTTTTATTTGAAATCATGTTAGGAATTCTAAGGATTTGGGAGAAACCCTACGTGGGCAAATGAGGTTCTTTTACTAAAACCTAGTTGGTTAAGGAGTAGTAGTGGATTATTAGCTTGAGAAAACTACTTTCTAACTCCAAATTCTATTTTGGAACTGATATCTAAATTGATTAAGGAAGGGTTCTTCCTGAAGTTGGGGGGATTTTGAAGTAAAAACGATTACTACAAATTTAGGGGGAGTGTAACATTTGAAGTGGGGGAAGAGAATTTCAGGGGTAGGGGTGTTTGAGTTGGAAGTGGAAGTGGTAAGGTTGGCTGATGCCGACTGACTTTTCTGATAACGATATCGCCTCCACGAGTCTCGCTCTTTCCCTAATGAGCCACATCAGCAGTAGAATGCTCGCACCAGAGTGTGTGCCCTTGCGGATAGATTTTCCATGGGGGCGAAACCTGTCAATACCCGTTCCCCTTGAGAAGTAATTACTCCGCCCTAATGCAATTCAAGGCCATTGTCTAATTGAGATGCAACTCTGGCAAGCCTATTAGACCATCAAAATCCATTATTGTGTGTTCGACCAATTCAGTGAAGTTTCTGCAAACCATAAGAAAGATGAAGTTACAAATTTAATAGTACCAACTAGGATCCGATATAGATAAGTAAACATTGGGTAAGTCGATGCAAGAAATCCGAGATACCCAGCGGGTTTATGATCAGTAAATATTCACCACCTCTAAATTTCCATGGCTTCCGGCATCTAAATGATGTACCATATTTCCTAGAGTGACCGACGACATGAACCATGGTTATGATCTCTCGAGCCTAAATTTCTCCACTCTTTCATTCCAAAGGTTATGTTGTTAATAGATTTTCATAATTGGATGGCTCAGATCACTTGAGACGAGAGTTATTCCATAAACAGAAGTTGGTATCGCTAAGTTTAGGCACGAGATGTAATGTTGGCCTGAGGTATTTTATTCTATGTGTTTGTATCGACTCTGCATATTTGCTTGTCGTTCCTCTCTGTTCGAGGATGAACGTTTGTTTAATTGGTATCTGATATAATGATCCGTTTGGTCGTTACGGACTTTTATTTTATTTTTTCGTAAAATAACCCTTGCCCAGGCTTGCACCAATAGTTTCTACGAGTATGATTCCGGGTAAGGGAGACCTATAGCTGAGTTGGGAGGAAATTTAAATCACTATACAAACTCCTGGTTCAGTTCTTCCGCCCCAGCGATCGACGGGCCGCGTCAGCGAGCCCACCTCAACTACATTTCTTCTGCTTTAGCGGCAATTTGCAAATTGAGTGAGTCCGCCTCTGTTACACCTCGGAAAATTTTCCATTGATGCACAGTGAATAGACTAAAGAAGAGCACGAAGTATACGGTATTTCGTTAAGTAAGGAATAACATTTGATGACCCTAATTAAAATTTCAAAGACGTTCGAGATAAGGGAAGAAAGTTTGCCAAGAGAAAGCAAGGCTTACGATAGGTATCGAAAAGGAATTATGAGTAACAAGTTAACGAGGACTTAATAATTCTTTGGAGAAGAGTTATGACGTCCCTTAGATTGTTAATGAGGTGATAAACAAGTGTTGAGAAGGTTCCATAAGGATTGGAGATCAAACGAGTCGACGAGAATGAACTTTGGAAAACTGGGGATTATACGGCCAAACATATTGGCCATATAAAACATACGGACCGTATGTTGGACCGTATAATCAGCCCAGATTGGAACCCCTCTCTGGACCAAATCTACGGCCAGACATACGGTCAGTATAATTTATACGGACCGTATATTGGTCCGTAGAACTGGTCGGGACAGATTTGGTGTATTTAATGAGGGATCCAAGTCTTATTTCATTTCATTTCCTTTCACACCCCTTCTCTCTAAAACATCTCTCTACATTTCTCCCACAAGAATTCAAGAGATATTAGTGATCAACAACATCCATCTAAGTGAATCAAGTGTAAGAAACCCATTAAAGTTTATCCAAGGCAAGGAATCCAAGTGAAGTTGAAACTAGGGTTTTGCTCAAGTGAGGTGTTTTCACCCAAGGTTCATCTCTACACCATCTAAGGTAAGATTTATGGTATTTCCATGTTGTTTAAGGTATTTGAAAGTTGAAACACTTGGATTGTAGAAGGATATAGAAAAATGGGTCATGAATGTGGAAATAGTGTCATTTTGAGTAATAGCTTGAATTGAATCATGATTCTTGATGTGTTGTGATATGGATATGTTATAAATGATGTTAAGAACATGGGATAGGCAAATGTATATGAATGAACGTAGTCGTGTGCTATGACCATCGATATGGGTGATTGGAAGTAAATTGAGAAATATAGATAATGTGGATAAATAATGACTATTGTTATGATATTGTGAATGTATTATTGGCGTTTGGGAGTTGATTTACGATATGGAGGAATGTCGTATAAATAAAGGAGATGCTGTCCAATTTTCTCTAGCCTTAGTCATGTATGCTAGCTATCGGTTAGCTAATGATAGTATAACTCTAATGAAGGTAGAAACGTGAGCATTGAAGGAGAACGTGCAAGTGATAAAATAGTTGAACGGAAAGGTACATAAGGCTAACCCTTCTTTCATAAGGCATGGTTCTTTGGCCAAATATCTATTCTTCTATGAGCCTATGATGCGCTCCAAATGATTCTATCTTCAAAAAGCTACAAAGCTTATAATCCTTAATATGTATTACGATTGTACTAAATTCCTCATATGACGAATAATCCTATATGAATGACGATAATGGTAATGATGATGATGATGATGACGACGATAATAGCGATAACGATAATGATGACGATGATAGTAGTGATAATGCTAAAGATGCCTATGAGCTTATATGTATGTGTGCCTATGTATGGCTATTATGAAACCCCGAGCTTATATGGTCGAGTAGAATATATAGATGTATATATATGTATATGACGATGCGCGCGCACCACTGCAGTTGGGTACGGATAACACTGAGCCTTGGTAGGGCCAGGTATGTGTAACACTGAGCCTTGGTTGGCCAGGTATGTATGATCACCGAGCCTAACCATGGTCGGGTACGTGAAACACCGAACCTTCGTGGTCGGTTATGCTATGTAAATGATATGTATATGATATGGATATGTATATGATATAGATATGAGTATGAATACGGACATGATACAAATACGAATAAGAATGTGTATAAGAATACGATTATGGATACGAATGTAAATGAGTACGGATATAAATACGGATACGCATACGGGCGTATGTATACAATCACGTACTAGAAATGGAAAGTCCCTATGAAAGGCAAGTAAGTGCTTATGACGTTGATACTACTATCTCCCATCTTATGCTATTTCTTATGTTGCTTATTATGCTTCTATATTGATATTGATCATGCTTTACATACTCAGTAAATTTTTCATACTGACGTCCTTTTGTTTGTGGACGCTACGTCAGGCCCGCAGGTGGCCAGGGAGACAGGCTTGATCCATAGCTATATTTCTCAGGGACTACATAGCGGAGCTCCATCTCATTCGGAGCTATAGCTTTTGGTACTTATTATTTGGTGTACATATTTATGGGCAGAGCGGGGTCCTATCCCGCCTATATGATATGACATACTCTCCTTAGAGGCTCGTAGACATGTGTATATGGTTAGATGTGTTTGTCCTTGTCGGCCTATATTTTGGACGTCATTTTGTTAGCCTCGTCGGCTTATGTACATTGATATGGGCATAGTTGCTAATGTTGATATAAAGGTATTGTTGTCTAATGGGATTAGTATGATTGATGCATAGAAATGTATGATTTTATATGTGGCTCACCTAGATGTAAATGTAAAGGTATGTTAGAGGTGCCAGGGTGGGCTAGCACCGGGTACCCGTCGCGGCCCTCCGGTTGGGTCATGACAGCCTCAGTGAGACTCGTACCGCCTCAGCAAAATTCGTTGTATAGACCTAGCATTAAATTTCCACCTCAGGATTGGACCCTCATTTCACCCAATTCTCTTGTTTGCTGGTTAGGGAGTAGTTCTTAGCTGTTATTCCATGGACAATAAAGAGGGTAAGAGCTAACCTTGTCCCTTTCCATTTCCTTTTGTCCCTCCTCTTCCTTTTATTTGAAATCATGTTAGGAATTCTAAGCATTTGGGAGAAACTCTTGTGATTAGCAAAACCCTACGTGGGCAAATGAGGTTCTTTTACTAAAACCTTGTTGGTTAAGGAGTAATAGTGGATTATTAGCTTGAGAAAACTACTTTCTAACTCCAAATTCTATTTTGGAACTGATATCTAAATTGATTAAGAAAGGGTTCTTCCTGAAGTTGGGGGATTTTTGAAGTAAAAATTGTTGTCTATAAATTTAGGGGGAGTGTTACATTTGAAGTGGGGGAAGAGAATTTCAGGGGTAGGGGTGTTTGATTTATAAGTGGAAGTGGTAAGGTTGGCTGATGCCAACTGACTTTTCTGATAACGATATCGCCTCCACGAGTCTCGCTCTTTCCCTAATGAGCCACATCAGCGGTAGAATGCTCGCACCAGAGTGTGCGCCCTTGCGTATAGATTTTCCATAGAGGCGAAACCTGTCAGTACCTATTCCCCTTGAGAAGTAATTATTCCGTCCTAATGCAATTCAAGGCCATTGCCTGATTGAGATGCAACTCTGGCAAGCCTATTAGACCATCAAAATCCATTATTGTGTGTTCGACCAATTCAGTGAAGTTTCTGCAAACCATAAGAAAGATGAAGTTACAAATTTAATAATACCAACTAGGATCCGATATAGATAAGTAAACATCGGGTAAGTTGATGCAAGCAATCCGAGATACCCAGCGGATTTATGATCAGTAAATATTCACCACCTCTAAATTTCCATCGCTTCCTGCATCAAAATGATGTACCATATTTCCTAGAGTGACTAACGACATGAACCATGGTTACGATCTCTCGAGCCAAAATTTCTCCACTCTTTCATTCTAAAGGTTATGTTATCAATAGATGTTCATAATTGGATGGCTCAGATTACTTGAGACGAGAGTTATTCCATAAGCAGAAGTTGGTATCGCTAAGTTTAGGCACGAGATGTAATGTTGGCCCGAGGTATTTTATTCTATGTGTTTGTATCGACTCTGCATATCTGCTTGTCATTCCTCTCCGTTCGAGGATGAACGGTTGTTTAATTGGTATCTGATATAACGATCCATTTGGTTGTTACGGACTTTCATTTTATTTTTTCCTAAAATAACCCTTGCCCAGGCTTGCACCAATAGTTTCTACGAGTATGATTCCGGGTAAGGGAGACCTATAGCTGAGTTGGGAGGAAATTTAAATCACTGTACAAATTCCTGGTTTAGTTCTTCCGCCCTAGCGATCGACGGGCCGCGTCAGCGAGCCCACCTCAACTATATTTCTTCCGCTTTAGCGACAATTTGCAAATTGAGTGTGTCCGCCTCAGCGAGACTCATACCGCCTCAGCAAAATTCGTTGTATCAGACCTAGCATTAAATTTCCACCTCAGGATTGGACCCTCATTTCACCCAATTCTCTTGTTTGCTGGTTAGGGGGCAGTTCTTGGTTGTTATTCCATGGACAATGAAGATGGTAAAATCTAACCTTGTCCCTTTCCATTTCCTTTTGTCCCTCCTCTTCCTTTTATTTGAAATCATGTTAGGAATTCTAAGGATCTGGGAGAAACTCTTGTGATTAGCAAACCCTACGTGGGCAAATGAGGGTTTTTTACTAAAACCTTGTTGGTTAAGGAGTAGTGGATTATTAGCTTGAGAAAACTACTTTCTAACTCCAAATTCTATTTTGGAATTGATATCTAAATTGATTAAGGGAGGGTTCTTCCTGAAGTTGGGGGGTTTTTGAAGTAAAAATTGATGACTATAAATTTAGGTTGGTACTCATTGGAGAATCTAGTAAACTTATTTAAAAGGCAAAGTTCCGATTTTATCCTTGTGGGCCTGGGTTCGCTTCTTAGGAATTTTTGGAATCCTTCTAGGATTGTAACAAATTCTACATTCTTATCGGGTGCTTACTCGATGCATTTGCCTTCCTAGACCCCACTCATCTCGGCATGTTCCGAAAATGGAAGGTGAAGTTCAAACGAATGTTCGTGGCACCTGTTCGGCTTTAAGATAGGTTACGGCTTACTTGAGTTAGACTCTGATTAGGATTTCGTATGTTATTAGTAGAGATTGATGAATAAAGCATGCTTAGGTCTTCGGACATGGTGTTGGGATGGATATTCTAGGTTGGTATTGTTTATGTGTAGCTTGTCGCCATTTTATGATATTAAACTTGCCGTTTTTGTTGTGACCATGTGGAATTGTGGCTTGTTACCGTGATTGGGCTTACGCCATATGATATATGTTGAACTTGTTGCCCTATTTACCTTTTGGTTAGACTTCAATTAGCGAAGCATATGTAGAAGTTAGTGATTGACGGAGAAAGCATGTAAGCCTTTAGGTATGAAGTTGGGATGGATATTCTTAGGTTGGTATCGTTGTTGGACTTTGTGGGCTTGTCACCTTGTTTATTGTGATTTGGCTTGTTGCCACGTGTGAGATGTTAGGCTTGTTGCCATTTTCTATGTTGTTTTTATAATGCATCTATCTCTCACTTATCTTGTCATTTATCATCGATAAAGGAAAGAACATTGATTTAGGATTGGTATTGTGATGTGTGCTCATATAGAGGCACGAATGTTATTTGATTGTGATTTACACTTGATATTCACGTTATGCATAGCATTCATACACATTTACATAATTCATTGATACAGATTGTGATTGGTACTGGTGATGATAAGCGAGAAAGGAAACATTCGAGATTATGGACAGGTTTGATGTGGAAGCCATCTCTGGGTTGTGTACGGAGTGGCTAGTAGTATGGAAGTCATCTCTGGGCTGTGTGCAGAGTGACTGGTACATGGACTTTACTGGTCCCCCATGGGTCATGACTATCGATACGTGGAGGATACCCGTTCGTAGCATGTGTGTACGGTTGGTGACATTGGCCATTGCATTGCATACATTCCCATTCATGTGCACTGCATTTACATCATTGTGATTTCCTTATTGTCTGCTCTTTGGTTGTGTAATGCTCATTAAAGGTTTGTTAAGGTACGTGGTAGGATTCTTGGTACGGAGAACATATTTGGAGGATTAGAAATATGACTTTAGGATATGAATTGAACATAGCAAGACCTTTCCATCTTATGAGTTGGGACAGGTTATGCGTGTATGAGTATGTAGTTAGAAAACTAATGGACTGAGGATTAGAAGGTTTTATATAGGCCCATGATCTGGACCACTACCTGAGCATGCCTATTAACTGCGTTTAATTGCCTAATATTCTTATATGTTGACTTCTATCTATTATATATGTTTTTCTAATCGTTGTCAGCCTATGATGCTTACCAGTACGTGTGTTGTACTGATATTACTCTTGCTACACCCTATTTGGGGTGTAAAGTTGTTACAGGTTATGTTCGAGATGTCATTAGCTTTCGAAGATCTCACGGTGTCCACTCCAAAGCTTCTATTAACTTTCATTCTAAGATAGAGGTTATACTTAGGTTGTGTTGTACTTCATTCCGATTTATAAATCTTAGAAGCTATTTGTCCGACCCAATCGGAGGGCCGTGACGGGCACCCGGAGCTAACCTACCGAGCACCACAACACATACATGCATTTCATATTCATACCTGAGTGGGCCATTATGCTAACTCATAAATATCATAAACTGTATGGGACACAAGCCCAAAAAATAATATACATACATCATCAAACTGATCCCAAGTATACATGCTACCCAGGCTATCAAAATGATGATACAATAAAGCATAGACTGAGAAGGTCATGGAACATCTGACTATGCATATCTGTCTACAAGCCTCTACTAGATTGCATAACATAATAAGGACGGGACAGGACCCCGCCATACCCATATGTACACAAAAGAATCATACCAAAATGAGTTGCAACTCCGGAACAAGTGGAGTGCTCCTGTACAATTGCTGAGAAGACAATCTATGAGTCTGAATCGTCTCCCTGTCTACCTGCGGACATGGACGTAGCTTCCACAAACAAAAGGACGTCAGTCCGAATAATGTATCGAGTATGTAAGGCGGAAATGTAACATAATAAACATATACTGTAAAGAAGAAGAATAAGAATCGACATGGCACTTCTGACTTACCAATGAGAATCTAGCATGCATGCCTCTCAATTCTCTCATATGCTTAACTACATCTATGTACAATACTGTGGCCTTGACCTACTTATCATCATGGTGCTATCTGGCCAACTGATCAGTGGTAACTACCCAACCAGCCGTAGCTCGGTGGTAACTGCCCATCCGATTATCATCCAATGGTAGAGCGCATGTCGTAACTGCCTGACTGATCAGTAGTACCTGCCCAACCAGGCGTAGCTCGGTGGTAAATAAGGATACATAATCTGCCTGACTGGCCGTAGACTAGTGGTAAGTACCATCAACATAAGAACTATAACTTACAGAGCAATTCTATACCCTCTTTATGATTATCAATTATTCGTTAGAACCTATATGATTTCATAAAACCCTTAAGCACAATTTCGGGTCCTTAAGATTACTTCCTGGCTATCTAATCTTAGTTCACTTCTGGATACATCCTTACCTTTCCTCTTAGCATGGCATATTTATATATAAAGCATGAATGAGAGCTTAAGGAAATGTTACAACCCTATCGGAGTGACGTAAGGTCAGTATGCCTCCGATTACCATTATGGAACTATCATCGTCGACTTATCTTACCTTAAAGGAATCAATAACCATAAGATGAGATCAACAACTATAAGATAAGATCAATAATCATGAAACAAGAATCCATAATATCATAAGAACATCAAGAGACATGAGCTTCTAGTATTTCTAGGAATAGAATCACTTTGGACATCATTTGTATAAGCTCGAAACAATGGAATCATGCCTTAAGAAAGAAAGGGACAGCCTTAACATAACTCGTTGTCTACTTAACCAATCAACGTCTATCCTCCCGAGCTTGCAAAACTACATTCAAGATGATTCACACTACGGTTAAGTCGTTGAAACGCTTATAAGATCAAACTAAACTATTAAGTGAGCTAACTAAATTTGGGCAGCACTTCCCCTATATCATTTACTTCCTCCAAATTCCAAAACAACTCCTAAACATCAGTAACAACATCAACAATACCATAATCAAGAGATTACATTCAAACTAGGTTCAAATCCACCCAAGGCTTCCTTTCAAATTCCATCCATAATCAACAACTACAACATAACACTTTATGATCTTTCCTTCATAACTCTTTTCACTTATAAGACTTGTTTAACCTTCGAATTTACTCAACATAAGTAATAGTGTGAAGAACATACCTTATTCTTGAAAAACTCTAGCCACACAAACAACTTACTCAAAGCTTATTCACCACCACTCCAACTAGAAGCAAGAACACACAATTCTATGAACTAGTTGCGGATTTAGAGCTTGATCTTCTCTTAAAATAGTTTGGAAGGGTTTGGGGTGTTTGAGAGAGCTTATAGGGTTACTAGGGATCTGATTTGGTGAAAATATGAGCCCCTAGTCATGCCCCTCTTATTTATAATCAAAGAACAAAGTCTCCACCACTTCAATATGACAGTTTACTTCGACGGACCGTCGAGTGGCACCGTCGAATTGCATAAGAGGAATCGTACAATTTTGTACGGGCCGTATCTTCCACCGTACATCTCGGATTTGCGATCTGTCAGTTGCATTGGAAAGAAAACTCACTAAAATTCAACTTACATAGGTTATGCGTTCCATAACTCCTCATATTCTAGGAGATATACCTCCCTCAAGTTAGACAAAAAATCTTGTTCAAAACTCTGCCAAGTTTTCCCAAAGTTTCGACAAACTTAATTTCTTTGGTTCGCATGTTCTCCAATCCTTCCATAACATACTAAACATGAAATTAAACCCTCGTAACCATAAGATAGGCATGTATAATCTCATATAACATTTAAGGTAACTCCGGTGTCCAAGACTAGGATAACTAATATTCAACGAATCTCAGCGTACAAAACTACGAGGTGTAACACTCGTGTACGAGTCTAGACCCGATTTTGAGAAAATGGTTATTTAATAAACTATTTCTTTTGTTATCTTTCTCTCTCAAAATGATGTTTTGGAAAATGGCTAGTTATTTATTATTCTTATTTTGGTGCAATTGAGAAATTGTTGGGAAAGGTTTGCCTACTAGGGGGAATTGGGTAGGTGCCCGCACGATCCGGGTTTTGGGTCGTGACATGCAATCAAGTAAGAATGGTATGCAATGTAATGCCATGACCAATATGCACCAGTATACACATGCTCCTGCGGTAGGTTTCACGTGACCCATAGGGGACTCATGAGGTCTATATACTCACCTGGAATCCCAATCTCCTAGATCACATTGGGTCTCTATCCGATAAGCTATCATGTCATCATCACAACAACCAGTACCATATCCAATCGGGTCATTATGGACCATCCCTTATGAATCACCAATAATTTGCCAATAATATTATATAATTGTTATATCCCGTACTTTCGCGTATTCGGAAAAATTTGAGATAATTTTGATTTGTAAGGAATAAGGCCATATGTTGATTTGAATTAGTATATGTGTGTGTTGTTCATGAAAGATATTGGGGTGGAAACACGGAGGAAGGCCGAGGGCAAAAATTGGAATTTTGAAAATTAGTTTCGGGAATTACAAAACGAGAATTATCATTAATTGGGCTCAAATAAAAGAGCAAAATGAGGCCCAAAATGAGGTGGGGTGGCCGGCCATGTGCCTTGGCCCAACCACCAAATTAATGAATATTTTTCCATGTGACATAATTAATATAAGAGTCTTCATCTATTAGAAGACTCAAGAAGCAAAACGAAGAGAGAGAAAAACAAAAGATGAAGAGCAAGGAGATAAGGGCCATTTCGGCCAAGGCAAGGGGAATTTCACCCCTCAAAATCTTGCCTCTAAAATTATTGTTTTGTGATTTTCCTACTATATTAAAGGCCCTCTACAACATGGTGCAATTGTTTGGGAAGAAAGAGCACTAGTTCCTCCAATATGACAACATGGTTGAGTGAAGGAGATTGAAGAAAAAGGTAAGAATTCATTCCATGTTATTATGTTATGAAGGTTTGTTTGTGTTGTAGTGTATGAAAATGAGTAGAATTCATGAAAACATGAAAGTTTGCAAAGTGGGTGTGTATGTATATATGTGGCCGTGTACGTGCTTGGTTGTGTAGTTAAGATGTGTTGAATTTTATGTTGTATTCTAGTTGTGTGTAGGGTGGAATGTATATTGGAAATGAAATTTGAATGAATTTGGTTGGAGTTGGAAAGATGATATGTGGTCGTGAGGTGTATTGGAATTGGAATGGGAATGAATCACTTTTGTTTAATATGTTAGTTGTGTTGTTGTGATGCTTGCAATGTAAATGAAGATAAAATGATATAAGTTTGCACTGAAATGGAATGTAGAAGTTTGTGTCGTTTAGTATGATTTTATGACATTATGAAAATGGAGTTGTTAAGGTGCAAATTATGATAATTGTTGATGAATTTGGGATATGGAAGCATGTTATGAATAAGTATGTTAAAGATTAGAAGTTTTGAATGAATTATGACTCGGGCGGAAAGTTTGTATATTATGTATATCTTGTGAATATTTTGTAGAAATGATATGAAATGCTTCTAAATTGTATTGTAATGATCTTGAGTAGTGATGAATATGAAAATATTGAGCTTAGTTTGGAAGTGTGAAGTCGGAATGAACGTTATTGCATTATGTCGGAAAGTAGAACTAGTTGCCTTATATTGCGATGATTGTTGACATTGTTGATGTTGTTGGGTTGTTGTTGCTACTATTTGAGCCGAGATGATTCTCGGGGGCGCTATATTTATAGGGGAGGTGCTGCCGAAATTTCGGTAGAAAAAACTGAAGTTAAGTGCATTCTTAAGTCTTGAAATTCCTAATTGGTAACAATGACCAATTGCAGATTTTGGACGAAACGGGAATCGAGTTTGAACGAGCGTACGAAGTGAGAAAGGTATGTAAGGCTACCCCATTCCTTCTTTTGGAATGTCCTAGGTATACTAGGTCGATATCGGAGCCTTGGAGGCCATTCTGTTCTTGGAAATCCGAACTAGAAATTGGGTACTATTCATTCAATTCAATTGAAGCATAAAACTCTCATTTGTGTTAAAAAAGTGATCTAATGCCTGAAGCGTTTGTAAATGTATTCGAATCGCTTCGAAACTTCCCCGTATGATCTCATAGACCCCAAATGTCCGTAACTCATGTCCGCCACCTCGACTTGACCCGAGGTGGGCCCGCTAACTCTGAAACTCTTTTGTTTGCTCTATAAAGCTCATTTTTGTATAACGTCGGCAAAAGACTTTTGTTTATGAACTTGGCTATTGTAAAATAATGTTTGGATTGCCACGATGTCCTAAATTATATTTTGAACTATAATTACCGTTTTGGAAATACTTTTGTGAAATGAACCCCGTTTTGATTAATTGTTCGAACTATTTTGACTAATGAGTCAACATGTGATTTTATCAAGTTTGCAAAAGTATTTTGTTATATGAATTGCATTGTTTGCTCACGACTCCGCTCGTGCCCTTATTATGATTTCGTTCACTGGTTCCCGGGCCGGTTATGATTCGTGCGCCCTATGATTAATTCGGCCGTATGCTGTGTTACGGTTCCCGAGACCTCGCCATAGGGCCGGGTTCCGTTTGGAGTTATGCTGTGATATGGCTGGTGATATGTTATGATGATATGTGTGTTCGGGGATGTACGGAGATTTGAACCTTCTGGTGTTATGCTGTGTGTGGCACCTGCGTCGGAGGGGTGACCAGGTTCCTGAGCTTTGCATGATTTTTAACTGCATTATGCACATACGTTTTGGTACAGATTTTGATATACTGGTCAGTATTCCTTTTTTTGTATCCTGTTTGGTTTCAGTTGCGGTTTACACTTCTGCACTCTATGCTTTATATACTCAGTACATCTTTCGTACTGACCCCCTTTCTTCGGGGGCTGCGTTTCATGTCCGCAGGTACAGAGATCCGTGATCTGCCAGCATAGGCCACACGTCCTGCTATTACAGAGTGCTCCTTTTGATTCGGAGCCCATATGTCGGTATAAATATTTTGTGAGGTATATGTATCTGTATATTTGACTATTTGGGGTACGGCGGGGGCCTGTCCCGTCATATGTTTTCGTTTTGTATTTATAGAGGCTTGTAGTCATGTTTGTGGGTCGAGGGTCCTATATGTGTCTGTTGGATTAAGATCTGTGTCTTAATGCGGTCCGTCTGTTAAGGTGGCCAGAATGGCTCTTATGTTTATATTTATACATATGATCGGCGATGTGCATTCCGCCGCTTCTATTTGTTCTGGTATGATATTTTGGTATGCGACCGCTTAAGATAAGTTTTGTTTTAAACTATGTTTAAAATAACTATTATGAAATCTGAGCTAAGCTTTGATTTGACGATTTGGATCGTATGTCCGTTTGGGGTGCCCAAGTAGGGCGCCAGTCGCGGCCCACGGGGATGGGTCGTGACAGAAGTGGTATCAGAGCGGTTTGTCCTCGGAATGTCTACAGGCCGTGTCTCGTAGAGTCTTGTTTATCGGTGTGTTGTGCACCACATCTATAAACAGGAGGCTACAGGACATTTAGGGTGTTACTTTTCTTTGGATCTTAGATCGTGCGATAGAGCCAGCTGTAGGAAATGAATTTCTTTTTCTAACCTTTGATTGCAGCTGGAGAACGGTATCGACGTAAGACAGCGACTGCTGATATTGGAAGCTACACAGTACTCAGGTAAGCAATGATATGAAAGATGTATGTGGGGTAAGGTGTTTGAAATGCGATTGGAACATAAAGTCGAACATTGAAAGGAGAAATAAAACATGAAAAGTGTAGCAGGTGCAGTTGAGTTGGGCATGTGAGGTAAGCCTCGACATCTGTATACTTCTATCAGAAATTGTTAACCCCGTGTGGCTATGATGTGATATGATATGATATGTATATACGTATATGTGTTGGCCCTGCGAGGCATGGTTGGTATTTCCTGTGTACAGGTTTGGGATAGTAAGAAATACAGGGGAATCTCTGCCCAAATTTTTCTAGAAATACGAAAAGAAAAATGGGATATAAATTCCTAACATGTCTTAAAGGTCGATACCGATAGGATAAATCTATTATGGTGGATTAAAAGATTAAGAGGTACCCTCCATGTCATCCGTAAGAAGCATTACCCTTATCGGGAAGGTTTGATCTCGAGAAAACATATACGAGTAGTAAACTCGCAATTTAATTGGAGGGACCAGAAATATGTTCCAATCCATTTTGTCTTAGTACAGCCCATGTGAAGGGCAAAAAAAAATGTCCGACGATCAAGTTTCCTCTAATTGAAAGAATACAAAATGTGTGACAAGCAGTTGAGAATTGAGCGGTTCGCTCTCGGCTTAAGTATATAGATATATATATAAACGTGGAGGTAATTATGTGAATTAAGTATTAAAAGATTCCGCGAAGTTCGTCGGACTCTAGCTTTCTGTTGCGGGTGGTCGGAAGATACCCTACCGTAACATTTTATCAGTTCTCCTCGACTGAGTGGAGATAAAATTTATGGAATAAAAATTTAAACTCGTGGGCTGTTTGAAATTATATATATATATATGCATGAAGGTAAATATTGAGGATTTACAAGGGGCGACACGGAAATCATAAAGTCAGAAAAGTAATAGAATTGCCGAGGTGGGACCCGCTACGAGAACGTTTTGAAACATTGTTAAGGCCCCGACTTGTCTCAAATTATGTGACAAAGGCTGTGTGGGGCAATCGGTGAAATTACACCCGTCTTAACGTGCCTAAATTCATTAAAGTTGTAAGGTTAAGCGTGCCAGGGCCAGAGCAATTCTGGGATGGGTGACCCCCTGGGAAATGTACAAAAATTTTTGCAAACATAGGCATAAAAGACGAATAGGAAATTCTGGGTAATCAAAAGGGAATTAGGATGTGTGATATGGCTAGAAACTTTATAGGGGCCACACGAGCTGAGACGGATTAGATTGCTAAAACGGGAAGAAAAAGAAGCGCAGCTCTGAAACTAGGGTAAGTATGAACAAGTGATTGAAGATGTATTGTAAAAGAAATGGTAGTGATATATATGTGTATGTATAGGGCCCCATTTATGACTGTGTTGATTGATTGGCGGATCTTGATAGCCATTATTGTAATATATGGAAAACATTAACCGAACAGAATCTATGAGATAAAGTGAAAAGTATGGTACAGATGTTACGAAATAAACTAAGATTCATTTTGCTACCGGTTGAGATTGGAAGATTCTAATACGACGATTGTTGGAAAGAAAAGAGAATGATTGAGTGGAAGGTAATCAAATGTCAGAAAAAGTGAACCGTAAGAAACATAGTTGAGTAGAACCTCTAAGAGAGTCAACGGGGAAAGCACGAGAATTATTTGTGAAAGCGGACTAAAATGAAGCAGTGCAGGACAAAGGAAACCTATGGTATGGAATGACGAATCGTGTGTGTATCGAGTAATTCGAATATAAAAAAGAACAGAACAACGGATAAGGAACGGGTATGAAAGAAGGAATAACTTGGCCAAATCATCCAATGAGGAAGGATATAATTATTAAAAGATAAATTGCTATATTAATTACGTTATCTGAGCGTCAGCTATTGGATAAGATGGTGTACTATGTAATTATGATTCTGTTAAGGTTTCGTACGAAGATAACCAAGTTGTAGATTAGAAAGAAAAGATACGAATATGGTGTAAGTATAACTCCAAAGAGGGGTAGCGAAGGAGAGTGAGCAAAGTAAGTGTACATGCAAACAACTGACATACAGAAGACTGAAGCGATAAAGGACTGGCTTAGGCCTTAGACATCGACAGAAATATGTAGTTCTTTGAGAATGGTCAGATTATGGCCTATGTTCCCCGGCAGCAGACCGCACGAGGGAAAATTAGTTCGCTCATGAACTGGAATTAGCTACGGTGACTCATGCCTTAAAGATACGGCGGCATTACTTACACGGGGTCCGCGTTGATATTTATACGGACCCTAAGAGCTTTCAGTATACATATATTTTAAGAAAAAGGAGCTGAACTTGCAGCAAGAAAAGATGGTTCGAATTATTGAAGGATTATGATGTTAATATTTTGTACCACCCTAGGAAAGCTAACATTGTGGCAGACGCACTTAGTCGTGAACCCATGGACGGCATTGACCGGCGTACATGCAGAAACAAAGAATTGGTTTGTAAAACTCATCAGTCGGCTAGCCTTGGAGTCTGTTTGGTCGGTTCTGAAGATATTGAAATTTTCGTCTGAGAAGTTACAGAATCATCGATTATAGAATAGGTAAATCAGCGTCAGTTTGAGGACTTTATTCTTGCATGATACAGAGATACGATCTTTGACAAGGAAAATACTCAGTTTGAGGTTTCGTTTGATGAGTATTATTATACCGAGGTAGATTATGTGTGCCCGACATCGTAGGGCGGCAACGGCCAATTATGAGCGGAGCGCATAATGTTCGGTATTTCGTTTATCCCGGATCCACTAAAAGGTACCATGACCTCGGATGTCTATATTGGCGGAATAGTATAAGATGGGACATCGCAAGGCTCGTGGCCCAGTACCCGAATTGCCAACCAGTCAAAAATTGAGCATCAGAAACGGGGTGGACTGTTCAGGAAATGGGAATTTTGATATGGAAGTGGGAAATAGTCAATATGGATTCCATTACGGGTTTGCCCCGTATTCCACGGAAGTATGATTTCCATATGGGGTATGGTTAATAGGCTGACAAAATCAGTCCATTTTCTCCCCGTCAGAGCCACTTATTCAGTTGAGGATTATGCCAGACTATATGTATTAAAGGAATAGTGAGACTCCACGGAGTTCCTATATCTATTGTCACTGACAGAAGTACTCAGTTATGACTAATTTCGGGGGATCTGTTCCCAGGAAGGATTAAGGGCTCAGGTAAGTCTGAGCACAGTATTCCACCCTCAGAGCAGACAGGCCAAACACACTAGGCAAACGCTAGAAGATATGTTGTGGGCCTGTATTATTGACTTCGTAGGTAGCTGGGATGATCACCGCCATGGATTGAGTTGCTTATAATAACAACTACTATTCTAACATCCAGAGGGCTCATATGAGGCTTTGTATGGCAGAAAAATTCAGGTCACTGAACGGCTAGTTCGATACTGGCGAAACAGAATTAATCGGTCCAGATATGATCCAATAAGCCGTTGATAAAGTGAAACTTATCCGAGAGAGACAATTAGGAGCTTCGAGTCGACAGAAGTCATATTCTGATAAGTGACATCGACCCTGGGAGTTCCAGGTCGGTAATTGAGCATTTTTTTTAAAGGATCGCCTATGAAAGGCATAATGCAATTCGGCAAGAAAAAAGGGTAAGCTCAGTCCGCGACGTATCGGACTTTATTGGATTGTTTGAAGAATTAAGAATGTCGCCTATGGATTAGATTTACCATCTGATCTGGAAGTGGTACATCGGGCATTTCATGTATCTATACTTCGCGAATGCGTCGGTGGCCCTCCCAAAATATTTCCAGTAGAAGCGATTCAAGTGACGGAGGAATTGTTTGATGAAGAACAATCTATAATTATTCTGGATCGCCAGGGGTAGAGATTACACACTAAATATATACCCCCTATTAAGGTCTTGTGGCAAGACAATAATGGAGAAGTAATGACCTTGGAAGTTGAGGACTGAATGAAAAAGAAGTGCCCTCACTTGTCTCTTATGCCCACCGGTAATCTAAATTCCTTACTTGGCTAAATTCAAAGATGAATGCGTATAAATTGTGTTGACCATAAAAAGAAACTCCCCCGAAGTGCTTACAGACCCTACAAGACTAATCTAACATTCGAGGACGAATGTTTTAAAGGGGGGAGGATGTTATATCCCGTACTTTCGCGTATTCGGAAAAATTTGAGATAATTTTGATTTGTAAGGAATAAGGCCATATGTTGATTTGAATTAGTATATATGTGTGTGTTGTTCATGAAAGATATTGGGGTGGAAACACGGAGGAAGGCCGAGGGCAAAAATTGGAATTTTGAAAATTAGTTTCGGGAATTACAAAACGAGAATTATCATTAATTGGGCTCAAATAAAAGAGCAAAATGAGGCCCAAAATGAGGTGGGGTGGCCGGCCATGTGCCTTGGCCCAACCACCAAATTAATGAATATTTTTCCATGTGACATAATTAATATAAGAGTCTTCATCTATTAGAAGACTCAAGAAGCAAAACGAAGAGAGAGAAAAACAAAAGATGAAGAGCAAGGAGATAAGGGCCATTTCGGCCAAGGCAAGGGGAATTTCACCCCTCAAAATCTTGCCTCTAAAATTATTGTTTTGTGATTTTCCTACTATATTAAAGGCCCTCTACAACATGGTGCAATTGTTTGGGAAGAAAGAGCACTAGTTCCTCCAATATGACAACATGGTTGAGTGAAGGAGATTGAAGAAAAAGGTAAGAATTCATTCCATGTTATTATGTTATGAAGGTTTGTTTGTGTTGTAGTGTATGAAAATGAGTAGAATTCATGAAAACATGAAAGTTTGCAAAGTGGGTGTGTATGTATATATGTGGCCGTGTACGTGCTTGGTTGTGTAGTTAAGATGTGTTGAATTTTATGTTGTATTCTAGTTGTGTGTAGGGTGGAATGTATATTGGAAATGAAATTTGAATGAATTTGGTTGGAGTTGGAAAGATGATATGTGGTCGTGAGGTGTATTGGAATTGGAATGGGAATGAATCACTTTTGTTTAATATGTTAGTTGTGTTGTTGTGATGCTTGCAATGTAAATGAAGATAAAATGATATAAGTTTGCATTGAAATGGAATGTAGAAGTTTGTGTCGTTTAGTATGATTTTATGACATTATGACAATGGAGTTGTTAAGGTGCAAATTATGATAATTGTTGATGAATTTGGGATATGGAAGCATGTTATGAATAAGTATGTTAAAGATTAGAAGTTTTGAATGAATTATGACTCGGGCGGAAAGTTTGTATATTATGTATATCTTGTCAATATTTTGTAGAAATGATATGAAATGCTTCTAAATTGTATTGTAATGATCTCGAGTAGTGATGAATATGAAAATATTGAGCTTAGTTTGGAAGTGTGAAGTCGGAATGAACGTTATTGCATTATGTCGGAAAGTAGAACTAGTTGCCTTATATTGCGATGATTGTTGACATTGTTGATGTTGTTGGGTTGTTGTTGCGACTATTTGAGCCGAGATGATTCTCGGGGGCGCTATATTTATAGGGGAGGTGCTGCCGAAATTTCGGTAGACAAAACTGAAGTTAAGTGCATTCTTAAGTCTTGAAATTCCTAATTGGTAACAATGACCAATTGCAGATTTTGGACGAAACGGGAATCGAGTTTGAACGAGCGTACGAAGTGAGAAAGGTATGTAAGGCTACCCCATTCCTTCTTTTGGAATGTCCTAGGTATACTAGGTCGATATCGGAGCCTTGGAGGCCATTCTGTTCTTGGAAATCCAAACTAGAAATTGGGTACTATTCATTCAATTCAATTGAAGCATAAAACTCTCATTTGTGTTAAAAAAGTGATCTAATGCCTGAAACGTTTGTAAATGTATTCGAATCGCTTCGAAACTTCCCCGTATGATCTCATAGACCCCAAATGTCCGTAACTCATGTCCGCCACCTCGACTTGACCCGAGGTGGGCCCGCTAACTCCGAAACTCTTTTGTTTGCCCTATAAAGCTCATTTTTGTATAACGTCGGCAAAAGACTTTTGTTTATGAACTTGGCTATTGTAAAATAATGTTTGGATTGCCACGATGTCCTAAATTATATTTTGAACTATAATTACCGTTTTGGAAATACTTTTGTGAAATGAACCCCGTTTTGATTAATTGTTCGAACTATTTTGACTAATGAGTCAACATGTGATTTTATCAAGTTTGCAAAAGTATTTTGTTATATGAATTGCATTGTTTGCTCACGACTCCGCTCGTGCCCTTATTATGATTTCGTTCACCGGTTCCCGGGCCGGTTATGATTCGTGCGCCCTATGATTAATTCGGTCGTATGCTGTGTTACGGTTCCCGAGACCTCGCCATAGGGTCGGGTTCCGTTTGGAGTTATGCTGTGATATGGCTGGTGATATGTTATGATGATCTGTGTGTTCGGGGATGTACGGAGATTTGAACCTTCTGGTGTTATGCTGTGTGTGGCACCTGCGTCGGAGGGGTGACCACGTTCCTGAGCTTTGCATGATTTTTAACTGCATTATGTACATACGTTTTGGTACAGATTTTGATATACTGGTCAGTATTCCTTTTTTTGTATCCTGTTTGGTTTCAGTTGCGGTTTACACTTCTGCACTCTATGCTTTACATACTCAGTACATCTTTCGTACTGACCCCCTTTCTTCGGGGGCTGCGTTTCATGTCCGCAGGTACAGAGATCCGTGATCTGCCAGCATAGGCCACACGTCCTGCTATTACAGAGTGCTCCTTTTGATTCGGAGCCCATATGTCGGTATAAATATTTTGTGAGGTATATGTATCTGTATATTTGACTATTTGGGGTACGGCGGGGGCCTGTCCCGTCATATGTTTTCGTTTTGTATTTATAGAGGCTTGTAGTCATGTTTGTGGGTCGAGGGTCCTATATGTGTCTGTTGGATTAAGATCTGTGTCTTAATGCGGTCCGTCTGTTAAGGTGGCCAGAATGGCTCTTATGTTTATATTTATACATATGATCGGCGATGTGCATTCCGCCGCTTCTATTTGTTCCGGTATGATATTTTGGTATGCGACCGCTTAAGACAAGTTTTGTTTTAAACTATGTTTAAAATAACTATTATGAAATCTGAGTTAAGCTTTGATTTGACGATTTGGCTCGTATGTCCGTTTGGGGTGCCCAAGTAGGGCGCCAGTCGCGGCCCACGGGGATGGGTCGTGACAATAATGCATGGAATGAATATGCGTACAACATGCAATTGCATAATATCAAGTCAATGCCAAATATCTTTTTTCATGATTTAGACAAGGTGTGGAGTGATGAATGCACAATGAATCAATATCACAAGTATTAAACAAACATGGCTATCATAGGCCCATTTCATCAACAACCATACTGATCAAGTAGATTTAACGCTACCAACTCATGCCCATAAGCTTGGCATACATTACGTTATACAATTAATTTGTTTTTATTGATTTACCCATAACATGACACCGGTACCCGCACAAGTACTCGTCACCTCATGAGTACTTAATTACATTAACCAACACAATCACCTCATAAGAGTCTAGTAAGACTCAACTTGCCTTAGATTTGAAGTCCCAAAACTCACGAACGGACTTGCCCTTCCTCGACATCACCTGACGATCCCAAACTCGATCTGAGCGAGAATTAATCCTTTCGGAAGCTCTACCACATCCAAATTCACCAAATGAGTTTAATCTAGTAAAAATGGTACTCTATGAGGTTAGACGAGTCCAAGGATACCCATATTGCAATACTTTATTTCGAAACGCAAAAACGAACCCAAAAGGATAACCCAGAGCCCCCAAGGGAAAAACTGCAATTTTATTAAAAAAAATTGACACATAACCCGGGTTTCAAATTCAGAAAACCAACCATGAATCGACATCCAATCCAAGGAATTACCATTTCTCAACTTTAGGGCTCAAAACCAATTTCTACAACCCAAACACGGATAAAAATGATAACCAACAGAAGTAATCATCAGAAAATACCAAAATAAAGGTTAGATACTTAGCCCCTTTCGATAATGAGAAGAACACCATGAAAATCGCTCAAATCAGAACTTTAAAAAATATGATGAAAATGCCAAATGGACGAAGTCTGAAATTTAATACACAAGGGTTTCACATTTGCGACCGGAATTTCGCTTTTTGCGACTGGAATCTGGCATTTGCGACCATATTCTCGCATTTGCGACCACACCAGACACTAGCAACAGCCCAAACTTCGTTTTAGCACTCGAAACTCATCCAGAACCTCCCGGACACAAACCATATATGCATTTTGATCATAAAATAAGCTACGAACCTGCTCGCATACTCAAAACATGGAAAAGAGGTCGTCTTGAACCGTGGTCAACTCCAATTCCTTAACTTAACTAGTTTCTCAACCAATGACCCAAATCAAAATCACACCGAAACCCTCGGGACCCGAAACAACGAGTCAACTAAGTCATAAGTCACATTCCGCACCTAATGGAATTGACAAAACTCTTATATGGACCCATTTACCCCCGATGTTGACTTTGATCAAACTTTTTCATTTCTTAACTTAAGAACTTTAAACTTTGCTAAAATTGATCTGAAACTCACCCGATTGCCTCGGGAACAATGCCATCCATCTCCGCAAGTCATAAATACCAAGATGAAACTACGGGAAGATTTTGTTGAAAAAAAAAAGAGTTCAAAAGCTCAAAACGACCAAGCGGGTCGCTACAACATATTATTATTAAATGATAAGTGGGGTACTGTTATATATATTAATATATGTAAGTATTATTTAATAATAATATAATATTAGTAATATTTAAATACTCTAATTAATTAGTTACTATACATAATTTACTTATACTTTCTGGATTTGCCAGATTAGGTTCTATAAATAGTATTTTTCTTTTTTCACTCTTTCTATCTCTGTGTACAAGCATCCACCTATATATGTGCACATCAAAAGAAACAAATTAACAATATATGCTTTGATTTGGAGCCTAAATACAAGGTTTCATGCTTATCTTTTTGTTATTCATTTCATATATACTCTTTATCTATTCAATACTAGGTGAAATTATCATAATTTCATTAGTTCATGTGTATTTTTATCTTTAAACATTTCCATCACAGTCAAGATTCGAGATGCATCTATACTAAGCACGTTTCGTTTCAAATATATTTATGTTTTTGATCTGTTAAATTTTATTTCTTGGTCGGTTTGACAATTCTACTCATGTACAAAAACTCCCATATATGTTATTGATTCATTATTTAAGTAACTTTATGTCATGTTTGTAAATTATTAGCTTAATATAAAAAGAACATGGGAGCTAATTATGAGGATAAACACATATATTTTATAGGGTAAATGGATACATTCATGTATTGGCGAAAGCCATGATGTTTTAAAAAGTTACTCTTCCGTTTTTTTTTTTTAGCCAAATAATTTTAATCTAACATAATTTTATTTTAAAAATTAAGAAGATATATTTTTTTTTAAATTTAGTCATTCTCCAATAAGTGAGAGATACAAGTTTCTAAAAAAAAATCTTACCAATTTATCGATCCTTTGACAAAAAATGTTTAGTAGAAATAAATAGTAATTTAATCAAAAAAACTTTCAATACTATTAGAGAAAATACACAAATACCCCTCCCCCACCAACATATACTCGGATTAGTTATGACGCACCCAACCTTTGCGGGCGACCTATTACCCCCCTGGCCTTATTTTTTCTGTATTTTTGTACCCTTTTTCGGCTGACGTGGCACAAAAATAATTAGATGCCCAGTTGCAACACTCTCCGCCACATCGGCGCCACATCACTAAACCCTTCATCTTCTTCTTCTTCTTATTCATTAAACCCTCCATTAATTTTATCTTCTTCATCACTAAACCCTTCTTCTTCTTCATTTCAAGAAATCAATCAATTAACCATTAAACCCTCTATTAAATTTATCTTCTTCATCACTAAACCCTTCTTCTTCTTCTTCTTCTTCTTCTTCTTCTTCTTCTTCTTCTTCTTCTTCTTCTTCTTCTTCTTCTTCTTCTTCTTCGTCTTCATTTCAAGAAATCAATCAACCCATTTTCTTCCTCCATTAACACACACACATTCAACCCATTTTCTTCCTCCATTAACACACACATTCAACCCATTTTCAACATCATCTCAGAAGCTGGGCACAAAAAAAGACAATCTCATATACATAAACAGCAATCAAAAAGGGAAGTCGAATAAGAAAAATCCCATAAACCTTAAAGGACAAGAGAAAACAGCATACAAACTGTTCCATGTTCGAAATCAAAAGTCAAGATTAGATCTTTAACAAAAAAAAATTGAATCCGATAGAAATTAAAGATCATATGTGCATTGATGCAAACCAAAGAAAAAACAAAATGAAGGTAAGCGCTTAAGGGAAAACGAAATTCCCAAAATAAAGGTTCAGTGGAGTTATAAGACGCCGTATAGAATACGTGCATAATTGGAAAAATAATAATAGGTTCGTGGCGGTGGGGGGGGGGGTTGCCATTTTCTCTAATTAATTAGTTACTATTTACATATATGTCATTGATTCATTATTTAAGTAACTTTATGTCATGTTTGTAAATAATTAGCTTAATATAAAAAGAACGTGGGAGTAATTATGAGGATAAACACACACACACACACATATATATATATATATATATATATATAGATAGATAGAGAGAGAGAGAGAGAGAGTAAATGGATACATTCATGTATTGGCTAAAGCCATGACGTGTTAAAAAGTTACTCCCTCCATCTTTATTTTTTATTTTTATCCAAATAAATTTAATCTAACATAATTATATTTTAAAAATTAAGAGGATATTAATTATTATTTTTAATTTAGTCTTGCTCCAATAAGTGATAGATACAATTTTCTAAACAAATATTATTTATCAATCTTTTGACGAAAAATGTTTAGCAGAAATAAATAGTAATTTAATAAAAAAGTTTTAATACTATTAAATAGGTTTCTCAATTAATATGTAAAAAAATTTGATAATACAAGGTTAAAGTGTTCTATATAATTGGTTTTCGTGGACAGGTAAGCGTTTAAGGGTTACGACATTCTCAAAATAGGAATTCTCAAAATAAAAGGTTCAGGGGAGTTATAGGACGCCGTATAGAATACCTGCATAATTGGTAAAATTACTACTATATAGAAACTCAAGTTTCTATACAATAGTAAAGTTCGTCGTCGGTCTCCCCACCAAAAAAAAAAATAAGGATGGGCCCCAATCTTTAAAAAAAACTAATAGTAGAAAAAATGTTTTAAAAAAAAATTATATATTCTAACATGAGTTTCTATATAGTAGTAAAGTTTCGTCGTCAGTCAAAAAATGTTAAAAAAAAATAATAATAAGGTGGGCCCCAATCTTTTATAATAGTAGAGATTATAAAAAAAACAAATTTAAGGTGGGGCCCACTATTCTATAATAGTAGAGATTAAAAAACAATTAAGGTAGGGTTCACGCAGAGAATTAGGAGACAATTGCAAAAATAAAAATAAAAAATTAAGGTGTGGTCCACGTGAAGAATTAGGAGACAATTGCTAGGAAAATATTAAGGTGGGGTCCGCGTGAAGAAGTTGAAGACAATTGCAACAGAAGAAATTATGATATTTAAATGATGATAATAAGTTCAGAAAATGGTAAAGGTACGCTTAGAGAAAATGTAAAGAGGAGAAGTTCGGGAAAAAAAAATAACGATTTAAATTGAACACAAAAACTGCTAAAGAAGTCATAAAAGCAAAACATTTAAAACTTATACCTTTGAGTATAAGTTTAGACACATACGTCTCACACCAATAATGAGGAATAATATCAGGAAGACAAAATATAAACGATCATAAAAATAATTAAGGTGGAGCCCACTCTTCTATAATAGTAAAAAAAAAATTAAAAAAATTTAAATTGGGGCCCACTTTTCTATAATAGTACAAATAAAAAAACAAATTTAAGGTGGGGCCCACTCTTCCATAATAGTAGAGATAAAAAAAAATTATGGTGGGATCCACGTGAAGAATTAGGAGACCCACCTCCTACTCATGTAAAAAAGAAAAAAAATAAGGTGAGGATCCACATGTGTGTTGTGGGTCCTACCAAAACTCTCTCCCAATTTTTTAGGCTCATTGTCATTTATGCCCTTATTTTGTGTTGCTGTTTAATTTTTGTCCCAAAAAATAAAAAATAAAAAAATAAATTGTGGGGTATAAATTTATATTTCTGCATCATAGTATCTCACAAGTTATGTTCCGCACCATTAAAAACTTATGGCCACTACGTATGAAGTTTAGCAAAAATAACAGCCTATGTCTATCTGGGAAAAATATTTACCTAAAATGACTCATATTTTTAATATTACCCAAAATAACCCTTTTATACACTATTCTACACTTTTATATAAGATCGACACATTATGTACAGTAAGTGTATAATGTTGTATATCGTGTGTATAAACACTATTGTAAAAGAAGTTGGTTATACAGATGTAAATTAAAAATATAACTACGTGGATATAATATTTTATGTTGGATTGTATATTATTGAAATTATTCCTAAAATTAATTGCTAAAGGCAAAAATTAAAAACTAGTCCATTTGAAGGACGATTCGTGCAATTTCTTCCATTTTTTCAGTTTTTAATTTGTAATAGACAAATTCCCTTTTTTAAAACTAAACTATATAAAAGCATGAGTTGAAGAAGTGGATCATCAACCAAGGGCAATTTGGTCAAAGCACTTGCCATTTTCATTAGTTAAAAGTAGAATCTTACTATAGCTTAGTATTAAAGATATTCGTACTTTTTCAATTTTGCCCCTGCTCATAAAAATTGCATCGCAACAGATGATGTCATTTCAAGGGGCATGTATTAATTATGTTTTTGGCCACGTGTCACTTTTACACTCCTTTTACTTTTCACTATTTCATCATGCTCACATAATTCCACTTAATAAACAAGTAACATTTGTGTATATGTATTAATGTTCATCTATATATATGCATCGACAGTGTAAATTTAGGTATGTTTATTAGCAATATAAAATATATGCTATCACTACCCAATACATAAATCTTTATAATTGTACACAACGACATATACATAGATACGCTATAATCCAAAGTGGTTTCGTCTAAAAAAAACAAAAAAAGAAAAAAAGTGAACCCCACCACCTCCAAGCTCATGTATAAAAAATAAAAAAAGGTGGACCCCATATTAAAAAAATAAAGCAATATAAAAAATAAAAAAAGAGTCGACCCCATATTAAAAAAACAAGCAATATCAAAAAAAAAAAAGGGCACTCCATATTAAAAAATTAAACAATATTCATATAATTCTCAAAGTATCCCTATTAAGTCAATAATGGTGAATTCATTGCCACATGCGTATCAACCCATTAGTGGGAGCAAATGAAATTATTATACAGCAAAAAACGTAGACCCCATATTATTGCTTTTCTTCAAAAGGCTAAGTAGCCAAACCAAGTAATTTCCTTTCTTTTCTTATATTAGCCTGAGATCTAATTTAGATATTTAACTGTTGTATTTGATATTCCGCCATGTCATTTATTTGTTATGTTTACGAAAATAAATATACTTAAAATATTTATATTTTAAAATAAGATAGAATTTAATTACATTTTCATTTTTATTCTTACTCTAATAGATATAAAAAGAGATTAATGTCGTAAAATAAAAAATAATATTAAATGGAGATCAACTAATAAATAAGGTAAATTAGTCAAATTATAATTCTAATTGATGTTTTCTTAAAAAACTGTGCAAAAGATAACATAACAAGTAAAATGAACTAAACCAAAAATATGCACCAAAAATTTAAAAATAGTAGTTCTTCGTTTAAATAGAAAATCAAATTTCTACTTTATTTCGTTTTAAACATGTAAAATTAATTTAATAATTTGAATTAGAATTATCCAAATTAAAATTTGATAAAAAATAATAAATATTGTTTAGGTCCAATCTACATACATTAACAATAGAATATTTTACACTTTTAAAATAATCGAATTAAAATTTAAAGCATCAACTAATACTTAAATATTGCTATTGTTCTGTCTCAAAGAGAGGAAAATAGTTTCCTTTTAAACAATTCTTCTTTTTTAAAAAAGTATTAATAAATTTTTGCAAACTTCGTATTCGTAACAAACACTAATATTATAAAGTTTTGGATACGAAGCATAAACTACAATGTTATATTAATCGTATTTTGAACATCGTATGTATGTATATGTATATATATATATATATATATATATATATATATATATATATATATATATATATATATATATATATATGCGTATGTTATTAGCAATATAAAATATGCGTATATTATTACTACCTAAACACAACTACATACACATAGATACACTATAATCTAAAGTGTTGGCCTGTGCGCAGCACGGGCATACACCATCTAGTGATAATAGGTAGTGGGTGGGTAGGTGGGTGGCTTTTAGCCATTTTCTCTAATTAATTAGTTACTATATATATAATTTACTTATACTTTCTAGATTTTCCACATCAGATTCTATCATTAATATTTCTCTCTCTATATATATATCTCTATGTACAAACATCCACCTATATATGTCACGTCAAAAGAAAACACATTCACAATAGTATGCACTGATTTGGAGCTTAAATATAAGGTTTTAGTTTTAAGGTATCATGCTTATCTTTTTGTTATTCATTTCATATACGCCCTTTATATATTCAACTTGTGTTAGATTAGGGTTTAGATTTGTATCTTGTTAATCCGAAAATTGAGATTTTTTTAATAATAGAGTTATATTTTATAGTGTAAATGGATACATTCATGTTTTGGCGAAAGTGATGATGTGTTAAAAGGTTACTCCCTCCATTTTTAACCAAATAAATCTAATTTAACATAATTATATTTTAAAAATCAAGAAGATATTAGTTATTATTTTAAAATTCAGTCTTGCTCCAATAGGTGATAGGTACAATTTTCCAAAAAACAATTACCAATTTATCAATCTTTTGAAGAAAAATGTGTAGCAGAAATAAATAGTAATTTGATCAAAATACTATTAAATAGTTTTTTTAATGAATGTATCAAAACTTCATAAGTACAAAGTTAAAAGTGTTTCGTTTTAGTCAAATTGTTTCTTGTTCCCTGTTAAAAGTTTGACCCTTGTCCAGAAATAATTTTTGACACAACCACAACTTCAATCTTCGAAAATGACTGAAAATTGGAAGAGTGATTGAAAAAGATTTGGGGGGAAATGACCAAGAAAAGGGGATGATAAATAGGGGCTGAAGTTTACCGTTGGAGGCCTTTAATTTAGGGTGATTTAGACTAATACGTAGACTTAAAATAACAATTGAAGTCTTTTCTTCAATCCTTATGCACCTACAAGAGGTGTATACATTCTTGGACATGTAAGAGTTTATGGGTTACGAAATTCCCAAAACAAAAGGTTCAGGAAAATTATAGGACCCTGTATGGAGTGCGTGCGTAATTGGTAAAATGATAATACATTCGTGGGGGGGGGGGGGGGGGGGGGGGGGGGGGGGGGGGAGGAGTTACCCATTTACTCTAATTAATTATACTATTTACATAATTTACTTATCCTTTTTGGATTTTTTGTATCAGGTTCTATCATTAATATTTTTCTTTTTTTGCTTTCTCTCTATCTTTGTGTACAAACATCAACCTATATATATATATATATATATATATATGCAGATCAAAAGAAACAGATTCACAATAATACACTTTGATTTGGAGCTTGGATACAAGGTTTTAATTTTGAGGTATTATACTTATCTTTTTGTTATTCATTTCATAAACGCTCTTTATCTATTCAATTTTATCATAATATCATTAGTTGATATGTATTGTCATCTTTAAGCATTTCTATTATAGTCAGGATTCGAGATGCATCTACAATAGTATTAATTATTATTTTTAAAATTTATTCTTTCTCCAATTAGTGATAGATACAATTTTTTTAAAAACCTTACCAATTTATCAATATTTCGAAGAAAAATGTTTACCAGAAATAAATAGTAGTTTTATCAATTTTCTTTTAATACTACTATTAAATAGTTTTTTTAATGAATGTCTCAATACAAAGTTAAAAGTGTTCCGTTTCAGTTCTCTGTTGACCCTTGCCGAAAACGCCTGTGGTTGTGTGAGTGGTCAAAGTTACAAACAAATCGAAACCAAATTCGGATCCAATAGTCCGACCAATTTTACGTCCGCCAAATTTCAAACGACCTTATCTCGTCGATTCGATTGTAGGTTTCATTCTTCTAATTGTTCTATACATTGGCAACACTTCTAATTTTGCGTATATCCATGTTTTGTCTATTAATTATCAGTAATTGGGGAATTCCACAGGTTATCTTATTTTTTCTTTCGGTTTTGTTTGTTTGGAGTTGCCTATGAAGAATGACCCTAGCGTTTAGCTGCAATTAAGTAAAGATGGGATTAGCTGAATTATTTACATCTGAATTATTAGCTGATTTTACCCCCCCCCTCCTTATGAGTAGTATTAGTTAGTAATTGGGTAGATTCTTTTCTTCAAGGTGTAGTACTAACGTGTTGCTTCATTTGCTTTTTATCTTGCTATTTTGTTGTCATATTTTTCTTAATACCATGCTTCAAATCCTTTTCTTTTCATTCGAGCTGAGGGTCTATCGGAAACAAACTCTCTATCCCATAAAGGTAGGGGTAAGGTCTGCGTACATCCTAGACTACACTGGGTATGTTGTTGTTGTTGTTGTAATGATTCACTGACTGTTCGGCTGCAATTGGTTATTGCTTACCGATTTTATAGCCCTTTTTCCTTGGTAATTTGGAAGAAATAGTCTTTTTGGATAAAGAATAAAGTGTATATATATATATGTAATTCATTTGAATGTGATGTGAAAAACCAGCTTTTGTTATGTGAATTCAGACACTCATCCTTAAAATCAGGAACTAATTGAGAAGCAGGGAGGTCTATTAGATCTTAGAGGACAAAGTATCCTGCCTCCACGCGTGTTTTGAAGGCTGAACTAGGTGTAGTTGTAGTTCAATTTGATTAAAGTTTTTCAAGATCAAATTCACCAATTACTTGTGCTGGAATGAATATATTTGATGAGCTATTCTAGATCGATAGTTCCATTGGGTTGCGTTTGCCCAGAGATAGTTTCCTCAGCTTCAAGGAAATGGAATTGCTCACTGTTGAGAAATTGGTCTGGTGTAAGATTTGGCCCGGGGGGGGGGGGGGGTCGTTGCCAGATTCTTCTTTTAAGAAGGTTTAGTGGGGACTACGAAAAGGAGAGGGAGAATGGCATATCTGCAGGTGGGAGGGAAACAGAAATTGGGAAGGTAAGAAGACTTGACTGGTTAGCGGATGCTATCCCGCAGACATCTGTGTGATCTCCATAATTTTCTTTTTGTTCTGCTAGTTTTCAGATTACCATATGAGATATTCACTTTTTTGGGGACAAGTCACTATATGAGAGACTCACTTATTCATATTACACTAGAGACAAAAATGTTGCAGATCAATCTCTGTCTCTCTTCTGAATCACTCTTGATTGTTAGGAAGACACTGATTCCTGATCTTTTTGAGTGATTAATACTGTTAATGTATCACATGACTTGCTAATTTGTTTTTTTGATAATTACTTGCTAATTCATTGTGGTGGGCCATTCTGGCAACCTATTCTTCCTTAAGTTGAACACTACTTTTTCAGTGACATTTGTATTTTTCTTAAAGCATTTGTACATGAGTTCCAATGGTATATTGCTGTGGTTCCCCTTTCTTTGTAAATCAAAGAACAAAGTTTTGTTCATGCTATAGCCAAAAGTGTATCCCTTTCGCTGGATGAAGAAACTTCACACGAGTTGCCATGTTAAGCTCCACTCACATTTTCTGTCTGGTAGTTCCAATTTTTTTCTATTGGTTCTTTGCTTATCAAAAAGGCTCCTAACATGTAATCTCATTCTCTTTATTGTATCATTTTCTTAAAATGGTTATCCGGTTGCACTTTGATAAGAGGCTATTTATTTCCATACACTCATATTGTGAGACTTCATGGTTTGTTTTTTCAAGTGAGATGAGAATGATTGTTCCTTTGGATACCCCCCCCCCCCCCCCCCCCCCCCCCCCCCAAAAAAAAAAAAAAAAAAAAACTACAGGAAAGAGGAGGAGGAAAATAAGGCTCATGTATTATCTGAGGGAGAAATCTGAATCAGATTTTACGATTATCTTTCTTTCCCTTGTTGCCCATTATGTGAAGTACTTTATGATTCTCTTCTCACATGATTTTAATTTCTGAATCTAGTGAAGTTGAGAGAACTATGAATATACATTTGAATACTGTGTGACAAGGATGCCAGGCATACCTTTAGTGGCTCGTGAAACCACGTAAGATATTCCCTGTGTCCTGCATTTGAAGTGTTATATTTATGTTTTTCAATGATTACATTTTAAGATACTCAAATGCACTTACAGAAGCATGGATGTTGATTGTTATATTGTAATTTGTGGAACAGGAACTACACTTGCTACTGCAGTTACTCTACAGTTACGGATTCGATGTGCAGGCAAGATTCTGCTACACATTTGTCTGCAGAGGAGGAGATTGCTGCAGAAGAAAGCCTTTCAAGTTATTGCAAACCTGTTGAACTCTACAACATTCTCCAACGGCGTGCTGTTAGAAATGTAATGTACTTACGTGAGAATACCACTTTGCCTATTCATCAAGGCTAATGTTTTTGGTGTCAGTTTCCTAGTTGATGTTCATGGTCTTACAAATGTTGTTGATTTTATTGGTTTTGTTTATCTGCATCAAACAGTCATTTTAAATGTCAGTTGAAGTTTTTGTGGTAAAATACTCAAGAGCATTGTCGTTTTTCTCAGCCATTTTTCTAAATAAATGCATCTTATGTCAGTTCCAAGCGTTTTCGATAAATGCATACTCAAGATTATTATCTTTCTCTGACCCATGCTTTTGAGCTGATGTTTTAGATCCTGAGTTCCATTTTTGCTTGTTACGAATTGTATGAGTTTTAATGTGATTGGTCTCATCACTTTTATGAGATGCTAATTATACATTCATCATCTGTATTTTGTGTAAGATGTTTCTAAAAGAGGGTAGAATATCATGCAGCCTTCCTTCCTTCAAAGATGTTTACAGTACAAAATTCAAGCGAAGCACAAAAGGAGGTATATTCTGATTGTGACTGCTTTCACTCCCAATTTTTCCATTATTCCAGGTTATGTCTCATATGCTAGATGCTCTGAGGTACTTTTAATTGTCATGTGATATCGTCTATGTTGCTTTGGAAGTGAAGCTCTAAATTTGTGTGGAGACATGACTTTTCAGACTTGATTCTATTTGGAAATTTTTGTTTGAATATTTCATAATTGTAGTTGCTGTTTAGTGTTTTTGTTTTTGTTTTTTTGTTTTTTGACAATGGCTGTTTAGTCAATATTATTCTATTAAATTTCATGAATTTGTATAGAAAGTCGGGAAATGTTCAATGATCTAAATCAAACAAGTTCCAAGTGATAAGACATGTCTTCACAATATGATTCAGTGTTTAAACTTTATAGTGCTATGTCTCTTTGGTAAACATTTTCCTTTTGAAATTTGGTAATAAGTACTTACACATTTAAGACTTGTACAGTAAGCTTGCATGATATGGTCGCTTCACCTTATGGCTGCAAAGTAACATCATAAAAGACAGACCTAATTACTGCTGCCAAGTTTGTCTAACATTTTTCCTTTCAAAATTTGTTATAAGTACTTACACATTTAAGACTTTATAGTAAGCTTGTATGATATGGTCGCAATCATTACGCATTTAAGCTTGTATAGTACTTACACCTTATGACTAATTATTTTAGGATTCGAATGGCAATATCTGTGCCAGCAACTGTGAACGATGAATCACAGGTCCAGAATTTGTTTCCTTTGTGTGTAATTTTGGCAAGGCCAGTATCAAGTTCTGCAGCTGCTGAGGCAGTAAGTTCTTATCTTGTGCAAATACGTCCACTGTGTTCTAATCTTGTATGCTGTTGGGTACCTTGCTAATGCCCTTTGGTTACAGCATTCTGCTGTCTATAAATTTAGGCGGGCATGCATATCAACCTCATTCAGTGGAGTTGATGGGATAAATCGAGCTCAAGCAAAATTCCTTCTCCCTGAAATGAATAAACTATCTGCTGAAATAACTGCTGGCTCTCTTGTCATCCTGTTTGTCAGCTTTGGTAGGTATAAAGTGCTTTCTGGAATTTTATTTGTCGAGATTCGATATGAGGGCCAACTATATATGGTTTTCTGCCTTTGCAGCCGAACTTGCGAGAGATCATGTGGATACATCTTCATTTCCATGTAAGTAGCAGGGAAGTTGGAAAGATCCTGAGTTTGTGCAGTTACCGGTGTCAAATAAACTTTATCTGGCATTTACGCTTGCTAGCTTTTTCAAACTCTGCAACTTTTCATTTTGTTCTCTTTTGCTATATATGTGTTTTGATGGTTTGTTAAAACTTAAGCATATGTATATTGTTCAAACATTGCAAGTCTAGCCATCTATATACTTACATTTTCAAAAAAAGTCTAACCATCTGTATTGTGCCACATCTGAAAACATGTTTCTTCAGTTGTAAGTGACCTATTTCACATGCCTGAATTAAAAGGAAAAAAATATAATGACAATGCTGTAGTAATTGCAGTATGGTAACCAGTACAGGAGGTCTCTATGCTAATTCTTTCCTACTCTTATCTTTCTTAGGGATCTATATGTTTAGCTGATTGAGGAAAGAGAAATTTAGAATTTACCTTCTACCTGTCCCTTTATGCTTTATAATAGTGATTCTCCTTCACACTATCCTACATGAACACTGTGTCTTTAATTTTCCTTTCCTCTCTTTCTATCTCTATGGACCTGCCAAGATATGGACATCTTTTAGTTCGATGCTGTTAGAGAGTACTCCCTCCGTTCCATAATCAGTGGTTTTTTAGGCTTTTCAATTTTTTCCAAAATAAGTGGTGCTTTAGGATTTCAAGAAGACTTTGGGAAGATTCTTCCAAGATTACCCTTATTGAAATAGTCAAGATTCATTACTACCTTTTTCTTCCTAGAAAATAGTAAAACTTGATTAGGAGTAAGTTAGTAAAAACACTTCTAATTTTGTAGGAGTGAGCAATTTCTTAAGGGGTGTGCATGAGCCTAAAAAACCACTTATTATGGAACGGAGGGAGTATCTTCTAACAAGCAAGGATTGTGTGAAACCAATCAGATACTTAACACTTAACAGCAACACAGGAAACTTTGTATATCTCAGTCTAATCTAATGGCTGCACAGCAAGCTTAATAACAATTTAATTCATAACTCTAAACATCAGTATGGAAGAGCCTTGGCTCATTGGTCCATTTGAGTCTTATTATGAGTAAGAAGAGGTAGAGAGTTATATTCAACTGAACCACATTTGCCTTTTCCAATAAAAAAATCTAAGCATCATTATGAATTCATGTTTGGGGTTTGATGTTTATAATATAACTACATATTTTGAATTTTATATCTGGAATGTTGTCAACAAATCTCAAAGAAGTCCACGGACTTTCCTCAGTGTTTGGAATAGGCACTCATTGTTAGGCTTCATTAGCACATGAAAAGAAAAACCATATAGAGGTTGTTACTATATCAAATTTAGGCTGTCTGTTTGCCTTATTGTCATTTGCTGCTTTGTACTTTTTCATTTTTCAGTATGCTTGATAACCTCCCTTTTCCATATTTAGTTGAGATTTAAGTTTTTGACCCTTTCTTCAGGTTTCTCATGGTCCATCATCTTTGTTGTTTCTAATCTTATTTTCAAATTTTGGTAGTGAATCTTGAAGGGCACTGCTTGTTGGGCAAAATGCCGATGGAATTACTTCATTTATTGTGGGAAAAGTCTCCCAATTTGAGTTTAGGGGAGAGAGCTGAGATGTTATCAACAGTTGACTTGAACCCTTGTTTCATGAAGGTACGCCATAGCTGAAGTTGCTGAATAGAAGTATGTATTGTTAGTTCTTTTATTTTTATTTTTTATAATCGAGAAATCCCCCAGAAGGGGTGCCTTGGAGTAACTGGTAAAGTTGCTACCATGTGACCAGGAGGTCACTTGTTCGAGCCGTCGAAACAACCTCTTGTAGATATGCAGGGTAAGGCTGCATACAATAGACCCTTGTGGTCCGGCCCTTCCCTGGACCTCGCACATAGTGGGAGCTTAGTGCACTGGGTTGCCCCCCCCCCCCCCCCCCCCCCCCCCCCCCCCTTTTTTTTTTTTTTTTTTTTTTTTTGATAAGGTAATAATTTTATTAACAGTTGGGGGAAAAGACCCCGTATACAAGCCGTATACCAAAAAGAGAGAACGTACATCAAAACATGATTCTCAAAAAAGGAGACCCAATTTTCTATACAAACAGGGGTCTCATGGGAACACCAAAAGCAAACTAGAAACAAGAGACTATTTTGCAGCTTTACAATATCTAGTTCCACCCCTTCGAATGCCCTCCTATTTCGCTCTTTCCAAATAACCCACATCAGTGCTAGCGGGGCAACCTTCCAAGCCCTAGGACTCCTCTTCCCCTTTCTATAAACCCAACTATACAAAGCCTCCTCCACCGTTCTCGGCATCACCCATCGCATCCCAAACCAATCAAGAACCACCCTCCATAGTCGGTTAGCCACCTGACAATGCAACAAGAGATGATCCACATCTTCACCCGTACTCTTACACATGAAACACCAACTTACATGGTTGATCTTCTTCTTTCTCAGGTTTTCTGCTGTCAATATCACACCCCTTGCTGCCAACCACGCAAAGAAACACACCTTCCTCAGAACCCTGGGAACCCAAATAGCACGATGAGGGAAAATACATTCATCTCTCCTTAATAACCTTTCATAAAACGATTTAACAGTGAATAAACCAACTCTACTCTCTCGCCAACTACAAGTATCCGATCTATCGGTAAGAATATTTTGTCCATACAGTAACTCAATCAAACTATAAAATTCTTGCAGCTCCCAGTCCTGAAAATTCCTCCTAAACCTCAGATCCTAATGAACTTCCCCCTCGTGAGGCCTCACAATTTGTTGGACTGTCATCTCTCTTTGACAGGACACTCTATATAAGTTAGGGAAAGCTACCCTCAACTCATTCTCTCCACACCACTTGTGTGTCCAAAAATTAACTCTACGACCATCTCCAACTTTGAAAGAAATGTGTCTACTAAAGTCTTCCCACCCCTTCATAATACTCCTCCATAGGCCACATCCAAACGGTGTTATGATGTCTCTAGTCCTCCACCCACCTTCCATAATGCCATACTTCTCTGCTACCACCCCCCTCCAAAGTGCGTTCTCCTCCACCCCAAACCTCCATAACCACTTCCCTAGCAAGGCTTTGTTGAAGACCCCAAGATCTTTCACACCGAGTCCTCCCCATACCTTTGGAGATGTGACAGCTCTCCAATTCACTAAATGAAACTTTTTAGAACCATCCGCTGAATCCCATAGAAAATTCCGCTGAAGTCTTTCTAGCGTTTCTGTCACTTTACAAGGAGCCTGCAGAAGCGACATGAAATAAGTTGGGATGCTAGACAAAGTGCTCTTAATCAATACTTCCTTCCCTCCTTTTGATAAGTTTCTCTTTTGCCACCCCGCTAGCCGCTTCTCAACTCTTTCAATCACCGGATTCCACACCGCTAAATCTTTGTTTGAAGCACCCAACGGAAGGCCCAAATATGTGGTAGGAAGCGTGCCCACTTTACAATTTAACACTTGTGCAATCTCATCCATATTAACCACTTCTCCTATCGGAGTGATTTCATATTTCCTAAGATTGATCTTGAGGCCTGACACAACCTGAAACCAAATAAGTATCTGTCTCAAGTAATCTACCTGAAATACCAAGGTATCATCCGCAAATAAGAGATGTGTAACCGTCACATTACTGTGTCCTCTGAATGAAGCATCAAAACCCTTCAATAAGCCTCCAGTGACTGCCCTATCAATCATTTTGCTCAAAGCTTCCATTACAAGAATGAAAAGCATAAGGGATAAACGATCCCCTTGTCTTAACCCCCTCGAGCTCCCAAAGAAACCGCAAGGACTCCCATTCACCAAAATAGAAAACCTAGCAGTAGAGATGCAAGCATTCATCCATTTCCTCCACTTGTCCCCAAACCCCATCTTTTGCATTATAAAGTCTAGAAAGTCCCAATTCACATGATCATAAGCTTTCTCCAGATCCAACTTACATAAAATTCCTGGCTCTCCTTTCTTCTTTCTAGAGTCAACCACTTCATTCGCCACTAAAGCTGCATCAAGGATCTGTCTTCCTTCCACAAAAGCATTTTGAGAGGAGGATACTGTTTCATCCAAGACCTTTTTTAGTCTATTAGAAAGCACCTTAGAGATAATTTTATAGATGCTACCCACCAGACTAATAGGCCTGTAATCGTTGATGCTCGTCGCCCCTTCTTTTCTCGGCACAATAGTGATGAAAGATGCATTAAGACTTTTCTCGAACTCTCCAGTTTCATGAACTTCTTCAATGGTCTCCATCACCTCGACCTTGACTATTCTCCAGCAATGTTGGAAAAAAGCTAGAGTGAAGCCATCCGGTTCCGGTGCCTTGTCTCCTGCACAACTCCCAATCGCATCCCTTACTTCTTCTTCTACAATAGCCCTTTCCAACGACTCCCCCATCCCCTCCCCTATTTGACTAAACATTATTCCCCCAAGCTTCTGCCTCCACCTAACATCTTCTTCAAATAACCGATCATAGTACCCCACAATGGCCCCCTTAACTTCCTCCTCCCCCTCAAAAACTACTCCATTCACTTCTAAAGAATCAACAAAGTTCCTCCTCCTATTAGCCACCGCTACTCTATGAAAATACTTTGTATTTGAATCCCCCTCCTTCAACCACAATGCCCTCGATTTTTGCCTCCAACTAGTCTCTTGAGCTATTGCCAAATCAGCTAGCTCCTTCTTCGCCTCCTCCTTCATGATACTCTCCCCCTCATCTAACTCCCTCAACCCTTCCACTCGCTCCATTTCCCCCACCACATTAATTAACTCCCTCATTTTAACTTCTACCCTCCCAAACACCTCAGTATTCCACCTCCTTATATCTCCTTTTAGCAATTTTAATTTGCTGGCAAGTCGGAAGGAAGGTGTGCCTACAACTTCATAACTATTCCACCAACCATTAACTCTATCTTCAAAGTCTGTCACCTGAAGCCACATATTCTCGAACCTGAAAGGAATACGCATGTTCCTCCTTCTACTCCCATCAAGCATGATAGGCGAATGATCCGAAATCAATCTAGGCAAAGGAACTTGCAGCACATCTGGCACCATCTCCTCCCAATCGGTAGACACCAAGAATCTATCAAGTCTAGATTTTGAAGTTGAAACTCCTCCTCTGAACCATGTAAAACTTGCACCTGTTAATGGAAGATCAGCAAGAGAAAGATTGTTAATAAACTCCGAGAACTCTTCCATCGCCCTAGACAACACCCTACACCCCAACTGATCCTCCGGGAACCGTATTGTATTAAAGTCTCCCCATAAGACCCAAGGAACCTCCCACCTCGCCATAAAAGTAGTCATCTACTCCCAGAACCTCTCCTTTGAATCCTCCCCTACTGGTCCATACACACCCCCAAATCCCCACTCTTCACCACTCCCCACTGTTTTTAACCGGGCTGCAATCATGAACTCGCCCTTACTTACCTCCATCACCTCTATTTTCCTTTCATCCCATAACATTATTATACTCCCTGCATTCCCTATAGCTGGCACACAATCGTACTTCACCCATTGTCCCCCCCAAACACTTCTAGCAACCACATCTGTCATTACTTCTATTTTTGTCTCTTGAAGACACAAGAGATCCGGACTCCACTCCCTAATCCCCACTTTGATGATGTCCCTCTTATTTGGGTCATTCAACCCCCTCACATTCCATATAATGATTTTAACTTCCATGGACAATGTCTTTACCCTTGTTCCCCCTCCTCTCCTCCCCTGTAGCACCACTGATTTCCTTACTTCTACATCTCCTCTCATACACTATCACTTTTCCTTCCCCCTCACTCAAACTTCTATCTGTCTCTTCCCTCCCGTAATCTTCTTCCCGTTCTCTATCTTCTTTTGCCTCTTGTTCAATATTCTTGAGCAAAACTACCACCCTATCCTCCTTCCCTTCAAATAACACCCCCAAAAATTCTCCAAACCTAAGGTAATTTTCTCCCACCCAACTTGTCAAGTTACTTGCTTCCTCAACACAAGCTAATGGCACCACATCTTCTATTTGAATGACTTTACAGCTGCTGCCAGTGCCAAACATCGACTGAGAACTAGCTGATAGTTGAGAATTAGCTCCTTCCCCCATAGAAAAGTGAGATTTTGAGTTTACGGAGGTCCCTCGGATACTTCCCGGTCCATTCCCACTGATTTCTGGAAGAAAAGGAGCTAACTGAAGATTTCCGGCGTCAACAGTGACTTTTTCCAGCACCGGCGAGGTCACCGGAGCCTCTGTAGCCTTAGATCTGAGCACAATAGGCTCTCCCAGAGTTGTAGAACTCCCAGACCCCATCACCTGGTCAGATCGACTGCCCCCCACCCCTGATTTGTGACTTCCGAAGTCGCCGGAATTATTTTTCCGGCAACCCGCGCACCTGCAACAGAGGTTGCGCCCTTCTGCTGCTCCCTCACGCACGAATCAGAAGACCCAGGTGCTTGACAGTGATCCTGAGGAGATTCCCTTCCTTCTTGCTCAATTTCCGGCGCCGGAGCATGAAGATTCCGGCTAGGCGGCTGCTGCTGATTCAAATTTCTGTTTCCGGTCGAGTTTTTTGCCATCTGGCCATATGACCTGCTCTGATTAGTGAACTGGTCCAATCTGCTCCTCCAACCCGGTTCACTAATCCAAGGGTATTTCTGTCTTTTCACATTGTTAGGGTTTTTTTTTTTTATCTTTCACAAATTCAAACTTCCTGTTGCCTCCTTTCTTCTTCTCCATGACAGACCTCCTATCCATGGCTTCCGGAGAAAGAAGATCACCCTTAACAAAAACCCTGCCCCTCCCCCCTCCTATTCCTCCTCCCCTCTCAGGATTATTGTTGTTTCCTTCCGTCTTTTGCGACATCGTCATTGGAGTAAAATCAATGGATAACCATATTCTAAACTCCATATCACCATCATCCACCACAACAGAAATAGGAACTCTCCCCCCCTTTTTCACCAAAATTCTCACTCTAGACATATCATGAAGACTGCAAATAACATTCACAAATCCCCCACATAGATCCCCAACTTTCTTGAAAAGATCAACACACCAAAGATGGACCGGGAGACCCACCAGATTAACCGTCACAGTGTTGGTGCCGTAGGTGAATCGACACACCCTTCTTGCTCCCTCCACCTCTCTAGCTTCATAAAATTTCCATTAAACCATCTTCTCCCACCATGAAGTATCTTGATAGCCTGATCCTCATTCACAAAGCGAAACAAAACTTGAGTATCACTCAGCTGAGTGATTTTCAAGCCATCTGTAACTTCCCACTCCTTAGTAGCCCAGTTTCTGATTGCCTCTGGTGAACCCACCCATTTTGTGAAGGAACCAACCAAGCAAGACTTTAAAAAACTTTTTCTCTTCCGAATATGTTCCTCCGACAGCGAGAACATAGGTTCACTTGTTGACTCCTTTTTACGGCATATACCTCCCAGGTCTAAAGCTGGCCAGACCAAGGCTTCCTTGAAAGACATATGCTCCAACTTCCCAGATTCTAGAGAGAAGTAGGAGCTTCTCTCTCTAGAGGACATATTTCCGGGTTGCCCTTTCTAATCGAGAAAATCCCCCAATAGGCGGTGGTGCACGGTTCGAAACTCGGTGGATAATGCCCACCCTATACCCTTCCCCATTTTAAAAAAATAGTAGTAGTGTGTATTGCTAGTTTGATATTGTTTCGTGGACTAATTTGTGAACCAACATCTCATTGACAATCTGGAAGAGTGATCAAGATGATCACTAGTTTTTTATATCCTTCAAATGTACATCCTTAGTTTTACCAAAACAGCTTGTGGTTTCAGAAGTTTTCTTCAACCAAGCACCAATAGAAAAAAGTTTTGCAGTTTTTGCAAAATACTACTCCAGAGGTGCTTTTCAGATTTTACAAAAAACTGAGAAGCTTTTCTGTGTTGGTGTTTGGTGGAAAATTTTTTGCGTCAAAATATTGCAACACTTTCTGGAAACAAACGGCAGCTCTGTAAATTGTAGTTTTGCTACTGCTGGGGGCGTTGCAACTGCCCTTAGTCATGTCATTATGCCTCCCTTTTCTTTACCAAACTGAGTAAGTAGATTTAAAACCAGCTTCTGATTCACTTGGATTAAAACATGACTAATCTTCTATACCAATATTGAATCTGGATATGATCTATCTCATTGGCTTACTTGACTACGTCTGAAGCATTACTCAATTTTGAATGTCTTTTGTTAGTTAAGGCAGATAATTCTTCTCTTGCCCATGTTGCTTCTATATGTTATATTTAATAGTTCTGTAAGTGAAAACAAGAAATGTCTGATTCTCTACCTCGTTAATCATAAGCATTGATAACCAAGCAGTCAGCACTTCACATATTTGGTAGAGATGCTGATTCTTCTAGATAGACTGTTTTCTTTTAGTGTTTCATGATGTAGAACCCGTTCATAGTGGGCATTGCCAGATGTTGTACAGAGGCTGGTTCTTCTGGATAAATGATGCTGGAAGGCCATTGCTGAAGTACTTCTGATTAATTTGCGCGTGAAGTTGTTCTGGTGTTGATACATGGTCACACATAATGAAATAAGTAATAGTGATGCATAGTCAGACATATCGATTAGTCAACAGTTAATTGTTACCGAGATTTTTTTTTTTTTTAATCAAAGAATTTTATCCTCTTTTAATTACTCCTATTTTCTTGCCAAGAGATCCTTGCTGTACGTCCTCCATTGAGGAAAAAGAAAAGACTAACCCCCACCCAAATAAAAAGAAGAAATAAAGAAAAACTAGAGGAACCACCTTCTCTGACAGCTTTTGTGTCTTCAATATGCAGACAAGCTGTTTGGACAAAGACAGATGTATTTCCTTTCAGTATCCCCGCAGTTCTGCGGCTCTGGTAGGTCATTTTGTACTCAGTGCCTATGTCCTTGAGGATTGTAATAAAAGATATTCAATCTGTTTGCTTATATAATTGATTTTCTTGGATGCTGTAATGGTTGGATTACGAAAGGCAACAATACAGCAGCTGCAAGTGAAGATTGCTGCAGAAGAAGCTGGTGCAAGAGAAAGATCACGTTATGATTCTTTCTCCTATAGTGACATTCCTACAACTTCATTGCCTCAAATAATTAGGTGAAGTTACCCATTTTCTGCGCAGCATTTTTCTCCATTTTGTGGTGACTTGTGTGTATTGCCTTTCTTGTCTCTGTCGTTATGCGATGTTTTTTTGTCCCTAGCTGTACGAGAAATTATCAGTACCATCGTTGTTGACTGCAATACTTCCATCATTGTGCTAATTCTTCTTCCCCAGCACCTACTTGCATTCAATTTATCGCTCATTTGAGCCCATGCCACTAGGTAGATTTGCCCTTTTAGCTCAGGTCAGCATTCAGGGGCATACTGCTCTAGCAAAACTTAGCTGAGCTCAGATCCCCACAATTATACTGGTATATATCTACCTTGTTAGAGCAGGATTAGCTTCCTCCTATGTTCCCAGCAAGTTTTTGTGCATGTTTGGTAGACCTTGTTCTTACCCATCTTTGCTACCTTCACCAGTTTGTAAATCATTCACATATTCAACCAAATTGATCAAGCCTGTGAATCCATCTCGTTTTCCAATGTGAATGTAGTGATGCAGCACAAAGTCATAAAAATACTATATATCAAACCATGCTCTATTGAACTCTGGTTTTGAAATAAGTCAAGATGCTGATTTATGTCTTTTCTGCTGCATGTCCCCTTTCAAGTTTCATTATCTCTTTAGCAAACAACATTTCCTTATTTTCTTTTCTTTCCTTTTGTTTTAAGAGAGTTTTGAAGGTGTGGACTTAGCTTGATACTGAAATTAAAGAGCTTCCCAATTCTTTATGTCCATTGTGAAGTAAATATCTAATCCTTTTACTTATCTCGCTTTCTAGGTTGAGGACAGGAAATGTTGTTTTCAACTATATGTACTATAACAATAAGTTGCAGAGAACAGAAGGTAAACTTAATCCTATTCAAAGCTTATTTCCTCTTTTTGCTTAGTTTTTCTTTTTGCTGTTTTTAATTTTTTCCCCTTTTGTTTTATTCTGTATATACTTGATTTTTTTCTGGAATAAAATACCACTAGCACACAGCTAGATGGTTTAATTAAAAAAAAAAAAAACCTTAATTCATCATTCTATGGTAAAGCTATGTTTTGTTTAACTTCATATTTGGCTGCTTTTGTTTAATTTTTCGTGATATTGCCACCAATATCTGTAGTTTGCTCTGGGTGGTTGTTCCTTGTGCTTTTGAACTGAGGTGATGACTCTAAGTTGGTTAGTTTTGTTTTGTAAAGCGTTTTCTGTTATTTGGATGGATTTAAAATGATTAAAGTAGGGTTCTTTTCCGGTTAAAGAATCAGGTCCATTTTGTTCTTTTCTTGAAAAATAAAATCTTGTCGCCTAAACTACATCCTGAACTCACTGTTACTTTGTTACTTGGATGTCTTACTTCCCTTTACTATACATGGGTGCTTCATGTTATTGGGTCATGCAAAAAGTGGCTAAGTTGAAATTTTGAGTACACTCTGATTCACAGCTTTTGATTCTGGGCATAAAGCAAAATTATATCCTTTTGAAATTAATTGTAGGAGCAATCAACTAAAAGTCTCCAACTTGCTACTTGGACTTTAGTCTTTCATATGTCAAACCAATCTGTCTGAATTGCCACCATCCTACATATAACGAAATATATTCAGCTCTTGGTGTGAGTGCAGTTAATAGTTTTTGAATGGTGAAATTGATGAGATTTGCATTGCGTCCTTCCATATGCGCGCGGAATTCTTTTCTTTGATCAAATTCCTTCCGCATGAATATTTCTTGTGCAGTTCAAGCTACTTAGTTACTCTTTTTTTTTTTTAAAACTTGCAGTGACAGAAGACTTCACCTGTCCTTTCTGCTTGGTAAAATGTGCTAGCTTTAAGGTAATGACTGGGATAATCTTTTGTTTTGTTAATAAAACTGAGCTATACGGATTTAGTCGGAAATGATTTTGGCAAGAAATTTGAGTTGAATGAATTAACTTATTAGTTTAATATTTTTTATCTTTGCTTTTTTGGTTTAGGGTTTGAGATATCACTTATGCTCATCCCACGATCTGTTCAACTTTGAATTTTGGGTTGGTAAACTTCAGCAAGCTTCAAGTAAAATTTAAATTTTGTATTGTTCTAAGATGTCAAATTAACCTTCGTATCATTTTTAGGTAAATGAAGAATATCAAGCTGTCAATGTATCTGTGAGAAGTGAGATGTGGAGATCTGAGGTCAGTATGTTTTCTTTTCACTTGGGGGTGAATCATATACTGTTTGTAGTGTCTGTTCCTTGCACAAATCTGGTGCAATGCAAAGTAGCTTTCTTCGATATGACAGTAGGAGATGGATGCTGAACTCTTATTTTAGGTATTTTGATCTGTCTAATCATGTCTGCAGTTGACCTTCTAGGAAGTTTTACTGGGTTCTTGATGAAAAGAAAAGCTATGTAGTTTAATCGTAAATATCTTTAATAAGGTCATGTCTTTTGAGGGAATAGAGACGAGCTTTGTACACCTGAGGAGTAGCCTCTTTTCCCTTATTATGTTTTGGTGCACCCATGACACCCCGTTATGTATAGGATATTGAGTGTCTTCCATAGAGAACCATTTGTTTTGGTGAGGTTCCTCTACCTTTTGGTATACTTCTTGTATACGGGTATTTATGCCCTTTGTTAATAATATTTTATCACCTTACCAAAAAAAGCATAAGGTCATGCCTTTTATTTACATGATGCCTGGTTAGATTCGAACTTCCTCCATAATTTTGTTTAGGCAGAGGTTTGAAAAGTCAGTTATGTAATATTTTATTCATTTCTGATACTTGAAATGCTTGACTACTCTTACTAGTCATGCTTTTTCTAATGTGCGAATTAACTTGCTCTCTGGAGTGATCTTCAGATTGTTGCTGATGGTGTGGATCCTAAGCAACAAACATTCTTCTTTTGGTATGTAACTGTCATGCTCCTTCAGTTTGTACTGTAGCTCTTTGATGTTACTTCAGAAGTATGTTATGATATTCGCCACTGCTTTATTGTAATTTATGCTCAGTTCAAGGCCACTAAGACGGAGGAAACGGCAGGATTCAGTTCAAAATTCAAAGCATGTGCACCCATTTGTTTTAGATTCAGATTTCCCCTCATCAAAGAATGAGCTCAATGACAAGATTAATGGTAATGGTGACTCTCTTTTGTTTCTTTTTTCCCACTGTATTCCTTGGATTATTCAATTTGTTGATAGTTTTGAGAGGTTGGATAGCTGTTTATTCAATTTACTTATGTATTCCTTGGTAGAAGTGGTAGATCATGGTTTCTTCTGGATACACGTAAATGAATTTTACTTGTTGTCAAAGTTTCATCAATATCCTCTTCTTCTTCTAAGTTTAAAGGTACTTGGTTTCTTACTGAAAGTGCAGCAATGTTTGAGCCGAGGGTCTCTCGGAAACAGCCATCCTACCTTGGTAGGAGTAAGGTCTGCGTACATTATACCCTCCCCAGACCCCAAGATGTGGGATTTCACTGGGCTGTTGTTGTTGTTGTTGTTGTTGTAGATAAGAAACTTTCTAGATGATATTTTCCTTGCATACTGTGCAATAAAATTAAGAATTGTCTTGCCTATGGAAAATAGTAGCAGATGTTCCTTGACTACGCCCCTCACTCGTTGAAGACTGAGCAAGTTATCCTGGTGGAATTTGTGTGCTACCGGTCCTCGGGGATTTCTCGCTTATCAATATAAAAATATCCTAGTGGAATAATGATTTTACAAATTTCACACATAGGAAAATGGTACCCAAGGGCACACATGCTGATGTGCATCTATAAAGTTTAAAGATTAGAAGTTGATCAGAGAATCATTAGTTAAAAATTACTAAAAGTTAATCAGAGCAACATCAACACAGTAAAATTCCCAGTATTGGTCAATAGTTTTCCTACTGGATTTTTTCCGTCTGAGAGGGGAGGGGACCCTTTGTTACCCTTCCTGTTCATCATTGCTATGGAAGGAATGAATGATATGCTACAAACTGCTAGAAACAGTGGATGGATCACTGGTTCTGAAATCAACTCTAGAACAACAAATAACCTGGAGATTTCACATCTCCAGTATTTAGATGATACACTGGTTTTTTGTGATCTAGTAAAGAGCAGTTAATGGTACTGAGGGTAATTTTCATCCTTTTGAGGCAATCTCTGGTTTGCACATTAATTGGGGGAAGAGCTACATCTATCTAGTAAATATGAATATAGTGGAGGAGATTTACATGCTAGCTGACATACTAGGAGGCGAAGTGGGACATCTACCCACAATCTACTTGGGCATGCCTTTGTGGGCAAAGGGCAAATCAAAAGGGATATGAAGTGGAGTAACAGAAAAGTGTGAGAAGAAGTTGATAAACTGGGAATGCAATATTTATCCATAGGTGGGAGATTGACTCTGATTAACAGTGTATTGGATGCATTACCAACCTATATGATGTCTATCTTTTCAGGTCCTGTAGGTGTGGTGAAGAGATTTGATACCTTAAGAAGAAATCTCTTTTGGCAGGGCAGTGGAAATAAAAGAATGGAAAAGGGCTAAAAATACCCCTAAATTATGGAAAATGGCTCACAAATGTCTTCCTCTCTCCTTTTGGCTCAAGGATACCCCTCAAGCTAACAGCCGAAACCTAATGATGTTTTGCAATTTAAAATTGCCACGTGGCCTGTTTTGATTCGCGACATATTACTTAATTTAAAAATTAAACCAACCCATTTCTTAAATCCAAGCCCGTCCCTAATTCTTTGACCCGTTTCTTTCAACCCTTGAACTAACGATCCATTCTCATTTTAGTCGCAACATTCAGCCCCTGCGCCTAACCTTCAGCCTAACCTAACCAAAAGGGCTAGATTTTTTTTACAGAACTCAAATTTAAATCCATGATCCGCCTCTACTCTCCTTAATAGTATTTTCCGGGGGAGTTGATATCTTTTATGTACCTATGTGTGCTTAAAAGGTAGAAAAGGTTTTTACTTTTTGCATATTTCTGTAAATGTGAGCTGCTTGCTGGATCAGCCTCCTCTCTCCCTGAGTCTCATGGTATGCCCCTGCAATGCCTCAAGATGATTCGCATGGCCCGATCGCGATTGCTCGGGCACGTCCCAGATGCATGACGTGAGTTCTGTTCCAACCCTTCAAAGTCCTAAGTAATCCTGGACTCAAACCCACAATTCATAATCCAAAATGACAGAGGTTTGAATGTCTGCAAAATCAATTTTCGTCGTAATGCCCACTCATTTGCTAACTCAGATTCTTTCTTTGCAAAGTTAATTAGAAAATTGCTTGATGGAAGAGAACATTTACCAAGTTATTGAGTGCCATAATCTAACGGTCTAATCTGAAAAATTGGCGTCTTTCTGCTTGCTCGACTATTGGTGACTGTTGAATGCCATGGTCTTCTGTTTGACTATTGATCCAGGGATATTGACTGAGTTTCTGTTTTTGTGTTCTTCTAGAGGGAGGGAGAATTGGCTTCCTCTGATCTTTTTTTTTTTGGGGGGGGGGGGGGGGGGGGGGGTTACTGTGTGTATTTTTTTTCTCTTGAAGAGAAAATTGGCTTTCACTAGCTTTTGTGTTAATCGAGACTTCGAGTGAGATGGAACCTGGGTATTGGTTTTAAGGTGGCGAACTACGGATTTTGTTATATATTAGAATATAATATAATGGAATTATGTTTAACATTGTCAAAAAAATAAATATAATGGAATTCATTTGCTTAATGGATTTTGTGGTAGAAATGATTTGCTTATATAATAATAGCATATCACATTGATATAGGTATACTAGTGATAATATTACCATTCTCAAAAAAAGATATAGGTATACTGGCGGCCTGGTGGGGCTTTGAGAGAGAATTAGCTTCCTACTGGAAATATTGTTCTATGATGGTGTAAGGATATAGTGTAGTGGAATTCATTTGCTTAATTGTTTTCTGGTAGAATTGATTTGAATATAATAATGAATTATGTCTTATTGATATAGGTATACTGGTGGGGTTTTAAGAGGCAATTGACTTCCTACTAGAGAAGTCGTGTTATGATGGTGTCAGAATATAATATAATGGGACATTCTTAAAAAGAACGGAAAAGGGGCCAAATATACCCCTGTACTATCGGAAAAGGGCCAAATATACCCCTTGTTATACTTTAGGTCTAAATATACCCCTACCATTATACTATTGGTTCAAATATACCCCTCATCCGTTAAAGTTGTCCAAGTTGGACATTCAATCCTACGTGGCATTGTCATTTAATGAGGTGGATGTCACGTGGCATGCCACCTCAGCACCCTAACCCATTTTACCCCTCCCCTCAAATTTTCTTCCCCACCATATTGCCGACTGCCTCTAAGTGGAGTCTCCGGCCACATTTCCGATGACGGTGTATCTACCACCACATTTTCGCCGGAATGTTAATTTTCCGTTTCCAGCGACTGCTCTGCAGTGTAAACAACTTAAATGAGTTTGGAAGGGTCAATTCCCAGTCGTGTCTTTGCCTGGGTTTGACGCCGGAGGAATTAGATAGAGAGAGGGAAGCGGCAGAGGCGGTGACTGTGGCGGCTGCTGCCGTAGCGGTAGATTAGTTAATGCGCGAATCATCCTACAGTTTCTTCTTATTGCTGCTCTTTCCCATAGTCCATGCTCTGTTAAGGTGCCTCTCCTGTTGTTCATCCAAGCTCTTCAAATCAATTTGATCAGCTCTTTTTTTTTTTTTTGATGAAGTAAGATGTTGTCTTTGATATAGGGCAACTGGAAGGTGCCATAATACAGAAGCAAAAGCCAGAGGGCTTTTGAAGCAAAAAACATGTTAGTCTCCATTACATTAAAGCCATACTAGTACCATGGAGCTAACAAAGTCCAAAAAACTATCAATGCTATTAACAGGAGTAAGAAAATTCCAGCTAAACAAAAAAACTAAGCATTTAGCCTTCAGTGAATGTGTTGGAGTTGATAACCCATCAAAACACCTGCGGTTTCTTTCATTCCACACGACCCAAAAGATGACTGCTGGGATCATTTCCCAGACCTTCTTGAATGTTTTGTCAACTCTCCAAAAAATCCAGCTAGTGTAAGCCTCCTTAATGGTCCGAGGAAGGTTCCAAGATAATCCAAAAATTGATAAGAACAAATTCCAGATATCAGAGGTGACAGGGCAGTGAAGAAGTAGGTGATTGACACTTTCTAAGCTTTGGTGGCATAGATAGCATCTGTTAACTAGTGAGATTTTCCTTTTGCAGAGGTTGTCCTGAGTTAAGGCTGCTTCCTTAAGAGCTGTCCAGGTGAAGCAGGAGACTTTGAGTGGCATTTTTGTTCTCCAAACATACTCCCAGGGCCAATCCTCAAGCACACCATTATGAGAGCACAAAACATTGTATCCTTCCTTGACTGTAAAATTCTTTTCCTTTGAACTTCCCCATAAGATTCTGTCTGGCTCCTGATCAGTAAAGATGAAAACCTCCAGTGTGGCTAGGAGAGCAATCAAATCATTGATCTCCCAGTCATTTAGGTTCCTTCTTAGTAAGGGCCTCCAAGTGTTGTCTTCTCTATTTTGAGCAATAGAGGAGTCCTTGTCGCTGGCAATAAGGACTATGCTAGGATAAGAGTCCTTCAGTAATTCATTTCCAATCCACCTATCTTTCCAGAATTTCACATTCAAACCATTGCCCACTTTATAAGACATGTTCTGAAAGAGGGCTTGATGGAAGCTGCTGATATGTTTCCAGGGGCCAACCCCATGTGGAAATGTGCTATCCTTAGGACTCCAATGATTCTGAGCTCCATATTTGGCAATAATTATTTTTTACCAGTAATCTGCTTCCGGTTGACCATACCTTCACAACCATTTCATTAACAAACTCTGATTATGTAGTTTTAGATTCCTGATGCCTAGTCCACCATTAGCTTTTGGCTGAGTGACTATAGGCCATTTCACCAGAGAGAATTTGTGAGTCTCACTGCTTCCTTCCCATAAGAATCTCCTCCTTAATCTGTTTAATTGTTTTAGGACAGAGACTGGCATAGGAAATAATGATATGATGTAGGTTGGGATGCTGTCAAGCACACTACTAATCAGAGTCAGCCTACCTCCCATAGAGAGGTACTGCATTTGCCATGTTGCAAGCCTTTTCTCCACTCTTTCTATCACACCATTCCATATTCCATTAGATTTGAATTTGGCACCCAGAGGCAGTCCGAGGTAGGTGGTGGGGAAGGAACCAGTTCTGCAACAAAGAATTTCTGCTAATTCACCCAAGTTATGAACCTCGTTGACTGGAAATATAGTACTCTTGAGCATGTTTATGTGCAAGCCTATTAAAGCTTCATAAAGGAGCAAAATGAGGTTGAGATTGACAACTTGGGATCTTTCAGCACCACAGAATATCAATGTGTCATCTGCATATAGCAGATGAGTCATTTGGATTACATCCCACCTGAAAACCTTTTATCCACTGAAGTTCCTTGGCTTTTCCAAGCATCTGAGTGAGACCTTCCATTGCCAGAATGAAAAGAAAAGGGGAAAGAGGATCCCTTTGTCTTAAGTCCTTTCCGGGGGAAAAGAAACCAACCTGACTTCTATTAACCAGCACAGAGTATTTCACGGTTGAAATACAAAATTTTATCCACCTTATCCACCTTTCTCCAAATCCCATCTGTTTTAGGATATCAATGAGGAAGGACCAACTCAATTGGTCAAAAGCTTTTTCACTGTCTAATTTGCATAAAAGACCTGATTCACCACTATTGATTCTCCAGTCAAGAACCTCATTAGCAATCAAGGAAGCATCTGTAATTTGCCTATTCTTGAGGAAAGCACTTTGTTGTTCTGAAATCAACTTGCTAATGACCCCCTTCAGTCTCTCTGCTAGTGCTTTGGCCACAATCTTGTACACACTTCCTATTAGGCTAATAGGTCTATAGTCCCTGAGCTCTATTGCCTCTTTCCTTTTGGGGATGAGGGCTATGAAAGAAGCATTACAGGACCTCTCCATGTGGCAATTGAGGTGGAAGTGGTTGATAGCCCCCATTAAATCTGATTTGATGAAGTTCCACGCTTTCTGGAAAAAAGCAATGGTAAACCCATCAGGCCCTGGCGCCTTATCAGGAGCACAAGAATTTAGTGTTGCCAAAATTTCTGCCTCTTCAAAAGGTAACTCCAGACCCTCGCTCTCCTCTGCTGTTAGTGAGGTCAGATTCTCAAAAGTTGCTGTTGGTCTCCATGGTTCCTTTTCTGTATATAGAGACTGATAATAATTCAAGATTTCCTCCTTTATTTGATCCCTGTCCTCTATGAGTTCTTGCTCCACCAAGAGTCTGTCAATGCAGTTGTACCTTCTTTGAGAGTTTGCAATTCTCTGAAAGTACTTAGTGTTCCTATCCCCTTCTTTAAGCCAAGAACACCTGGATTTTTGCTTCCAAGATATCTCTTCTGCTAGAGCAATCTGCTGGAGCTCTAGTTTCAGATTAAAAGCTTTGAACTTCTCATCAGCTGTTTGTACTCTCTGGTCAGCTATCTGATCCAATATCTTGAGATCAACCAGAGCCTTGAGTCTTCTATTAGCCAGCATGCCATACACATCCCTATTCCATGTTGAGATGTCCTTCTTCAGGGACCTAAGCTTCTGAATAAAAATGAAGTCCGGAGAACCAGAAATAGTATAGGATTGCCACCATTCCTTTACCATTTCCATAAACCCTTCATACTTGAGCCACATGTTTTCAAATTTAAAATAAGAGGGATTTGGTACCCAATCATCACTTTCCAGGACAATTGGTTTGTGGTTTGAGACTGCCCTAGGCATTGCTACCTGCTTCACATCTTTGAATGCATCACTCCATTCATTTGAGTATAAGAATCTATCAATTCTTGAGGCTTGATTGTGGTTCTCGCCCCTGGACCAAGTAAATTGAGCTCCATTTAAGGGAGGATCAATTAGTTCCAGCTCCTGAATGATGTTAGAGAAATCACGCATTGCCTTGGACCTCCTAGAGCAGTTAAGTCTTTCACTTTCATATTTGCAAACGTTGTAATCTCCAGTAATTACCCATTGATCCGACCATAAACCTCTGATAGCTGCAAGTTCATGCCAAAATTCAAGTCTTTCAGGGTTTGTATGTGGTCCATACACCCCTGTAAGTGCCCATTTGAAGTCTTCAGTTAAGCTTTCGAATCTGCAAGTGATTGAAAAAATCCCTTGTTGAGTATCTACACAATTCCACAACCTCCTATTCCACAGTACAATAATTCCCCCTTTGCTCCCGTTAGCGTTGAGTTCAGCCCATGAAGCCCATCTGCTTCCCCAAATTTGACTAGACAAATAATTATTCCAACCCCCAATTTTTGTCTCCTGTAGGCAAACAAAATCAACTCTCCAGTTTTGAATTAGAGACTCCATTGTTCTCCTTTTATTCCTGTCATTGAGGCCCTGCACATTCCAACTAAGGATTTTTACCTTCATCTGGAAGAAGAGTTTTGAAACCTGCCCCTACCCTTTCTTTCATTGTTGTCCTGAAGCCCCATGCCAATTTTTTAAGTTCTGATTCCCTCTTACTCCTCCCCTTTTTTTGACTTGCACTGCTCCTAGCCTCTTGCTGTTGTGCCAATAATTGAGCCTTTTGTCTCTCCTCCATCCTTAGAATAATATCAAAGATGTCGTGTTCAAATCCTACCGCATTGACCCCAAATGCTTTGAAAGCTTTGACCATCGTAATTTTTGTCCATCTCGATGTTTCTATCATTGTAGGCTTGTCCACCACTGGCATGCCATGGTCTACTCTATCGTGCCATGGAAGGGGAAGAAAATCATTGAAAGAAATTCAAAGAGAGGTCTGATTCCAAATCAGATTCGACCTGGTGTGGCATGCATGATGTCTGCTCTGAATTATCATCCGTATCGGAGGGCTCTCCTCTTTCTTCAGTACTCATGACGCTGTTCGCATACAGTTCTGCTGCCAAAGGGTCGAAGGAATTTTGATGCTCAAAGGGGGAGCACCTCTGTATACATGGGTCGGCTGTATTCCCCTTTGCTTTCCAAGAGGAAGTAAAATTAGGTCTTTTTCTTTGCCTTTTCTGATGTGGGCCTTTTGAGTAGTAACCATTAAATGAGCCCAATAACCCTTTTCCTTTAAAATTTAGGGCTTGAGCTTTTACTTTGGTTATATGTTTTGCTGGCTCATTAAACCTCAAGCTCATGCCCCTCACGTGACTCTTGTCTGCAAACGTAGGGCCCCTCCCTTTTCTGCCAGCTGTAGCAGCACGTGAATTCTCTGGAAAATCTGATATCACTGATTGCCCACAATAACCACTGGATATTGGCTTGGACCGGTACTCCGAGATAATTGCAATTTCAAATTTCAAACCCCCAAGAACAACTCCAATCCTTGCCGGAATCTCTGTGCCGGTGTTTCTGATGCATATTCGAGCCCATAAAAGGTGATTCCTGTTTTTCGTATCTTCATCTTCTCCAATGTAACCACCGCACAAATCCCCGATGGATTTGAAGGTTGTCGATGTCCATGCATTGAGAGGGACTCCAAAAGCTTTTACCCATATATTTTCCGGCCTATTGGACTCTGAGATTGTGCCAAAATCCGTAGTCCACCATTGAAGGGCAAGGTGTCTCCCTTTCCAAAACCAGTCCCCTGCTATTGTTCTCATCGCCTCATGTCTAGATGGAAATTCAAAGAGAAAACAATTATGATCCACGGGGGTTACTCTGAGTCTAGCGCTGATCTTTCACCTACTCAAAAACCATTTCTGAATGATTTCAGAATTGGGGTTGATGTTGAAAGGATCGTTGAAGACGCCAATCAGGCACCTGGAGAGGGGGTGCTCTGCTTCACCCACCTTTGGAGATGTGAATGTCGACTTTTCCGGCCATTTTCCAATTTTTGCAGCATCGTAAAAGGTTTTCTTCAAAGGAGAAGGTGGGCGGAATGGTCCATTAATGCTGGGGCTTCCCAAGAATCGAAGGATTTTGTCTGCAATATCTACCCAGCCGATGTTGTACTTCACCTCCGGAATAATCACCGCTGATTTCCTTTCGCCTTGCCACACTTCCAGTCTTACAAATCTACCATAGATGTTGTAATTTTGATATACCCTGTAAAGAAATTGTTGCTCAATTCTTCCCCATCTTCTGTAGAGATCCCCTGTTCCCTTTGATGCTTGCTTCATAGCATTGCAAATCCGTCTTAAGTTCTTTTCATCGACATTAATTCTGCTAGTGAAGCGACTGCTCCTTTCGATGAGAGAATACCAACTGATCTGAGAGTCCCCTGTGCTAATTAATTCAAAAGATTTATCCCCTGAGATAAAAAAAGTCGGTTTCCCCATAGATTGAAAAAAACAGTAATTCGAACAGGTGAGGAAGAAAGAAAAAGAGGAGAGAGAGAAGAAAGGGAGGTTTTGATAGAGATAGAGAGAGGAGGAGAGAGAAGGGATGTTTTTCGGTGATCAGAAGGATCACCGGAGTGGAAAGTACCGACCAAAGAGACCTTCTAGGTCACTGCCTTGGGAAAAGTGTCTGGGAGCTTTTTTGCCTCTGCATTATGAGCAATTTACATCCTGGCAGACCACGACAATGGATTCTATCAATTTGATCAGCTCTCACAAGCCCATCACTCCTCTTCGGCCCTTCTCCATTTCGTTTTCTACTTACTGCGTTCAAATTGATGGATTTTTGGGCAGTGTATTATATCGGTAATGGACTAGATAGCGCGTACTGATTGGGTGTTTGGTGTTTATTGTCTTACTACTTTTAGTCGGTAATAATGGTGGCAATGGTGGTGGAGGGGAAGAAAATTTTAATGTTGGAAGAATAAATAGAGGGGAGGGGTAAAATGGGTTAGGTTGCTGAGGTGGCATGCAGTGTTACTAAAAGCGAAAAGCGCAAAAAAGCTCTAAGGTCAGCTGGGGCTTTAAGCGCAAATAAATCGTGTGCTTTAATGAAAAAAGGCGCAATGGTGAAAAAATACAAATATATATATATGTTTAGTCCAAGACTACTAATAATAAGCATGAAACAATAAATATATGGACAAAGAAATTGTAAAAACATTATGATAAAGTGAAATATCAATTATCTAGTGTCACCTCTTCAAGAGAGGCTCATTGTCAAGGAAAAGTATGTCTTAGAGCCTTGTTGATGACACTGAAGCGAAAATAAAGCAAGGCAAAGCGCTCAACATGTTTTGAGCCTCGCTTCAGGGCTTAAGCGCGCCTTTGACAACACTGGTGGCATGCCACGTGGCATCCACTTCATTAAATGACAATGCCACGTAGGATTGAATGCCCAACTTGGACAACTTTAACGGAAGAAGGGTATATTTGAATCACTAGTATAACGGTAGGGGTATATTTGGACCCAAAGTATAACGAGGGGTATATTATATATTTGGCCCTTTTCCGTATAAAGAATGATTATTGTATAATAAAATTTATTTGCTTAATCGTTTTCTGGTGGAATTGATTTGTTTATGTAATAATAGTATATCATATTGATATAGGTATACTGGTGGGGCTTTGAATTAGCTTCCTACTGAAAATTCAGTTATGATGGTGTAATACAAAATTATATTAGGAATATACAAACTCTCCCCTGAACTGGTCTCGGGATTCCAAAAAGATACTTAAACTTTGTGGGGGTCCTATGACTTTATAGTCGTTAAAGTGGTATCAAATCACCTTTTTTGACTAGCACCGGTTTTAAGAAAGCAGTGTATGACACATACCAATCATGTTTTGCCATGCCATTTTTGTTTTAATTTTTATACTATTTTTTTATTTTCTCTTTCTTTTTTCTATTCTTCTTCTCCTGCAACCTCCCACGCTGCCTCCTCCGTAGCCACTACCACCACTGTCATAACACCACCTCCACCGGAAATCAAATGAAATCACCGGCAAATCAAAACCACCGGAAATCATCATGAAAACAACCAAAAATCAAATCAAAAAACCACCAAACAATAGCCAAATCAGTATCTCAGAAATCACCACCAGATCAAAATCTGAAAATTAAAATCGCCACCAGACCAAAATCTGAAAAGCTAAATCATCACCAAATCACCACCCAACCAAAATCCAAAAATCACCAGATCCACCAAAAATGTGAATACTAGAGAAAATTGTTGGGAGGAGTGAAAATAACAGAAAAAAGAAGAAATTTGAAACCACCGCCAAATCAGAACCACCAGAATCAGTTTCCTGACTTAGCTTTCTTGAGAACGCTGCTTTCTGATTTAGGGGCTGGGTGAAACAAGTCCTAGTTTGACTGCCATTTCTTAGCGTTTTGGTCTTTTGAGTGCGATTTCTGTTGGTATTGATATTGAAGCACCGTTGTTTTTCTTTATTGCTAATAATGATATTTCTGTTTATTAATGTTTATCAGGTGTTGCTGAGGCTGTAGAGTGTGATCCATCAAGTCCCAATGGTGTAGGCGTTTCCTCTGCAACCGGTCATTTGTATCCAGATCCTGATTCTGTTCAATCAGTAACAGGAAGCACTCTTGCACCCCCAGCACTGCTTCAGTTTGCTAAGTCAAGAAAGTTATCAGTTGAGCGCTCTGATCCCAGAAAGTATGTTCACGGCACAATGTGAAGTAGCATTTTTATTTAACCAAATGATTTTCGGTGGAAAAGATTGTGGAAGAACTTCAGTACTGTGTCCAATAAATCATCAATTAGCTGATTTTGTTGGCTGCATTAGGCATTAAGCCCTTGAACTTCTCTGTGGATTATTGACTGTCTAATCTGGTTTTTATTTTATTTTATTTTTTTTTTAATTTTTTTTACGACTGTATCCCATTGGGTCTACAGCAGTTATGGTGTTTGGTTTTGGGAGGTGGGTGTAAACCTGCTCCCATGTTTTGTAAATTTAAGGTTTTGATGCCTGTAGTTTGAGAATTTTAGGAAATACCCTGTTACCATTATTAAAAAAAAAAAAAGAATCTTAGGAAATTACTGTGGAAGATATACTTTCTCCCCCTTTTAGTTTTTTCTCAAAATTCAATGGTGGCCCATATCTTCAAAATCTATCTTGCTCTCTAGTTTAGTGACCAGTAGTGTCACTGTCTCCAATTTGGGCCTACTGCAGTTGCAAAGTTTTTTTTGGCCTCAATTTTTAGTATTATGGGAAATACCTTGAAAGATATACTACCCCTCTAGTTTTTCAAAATATTCAACAGTGCCCCCATCTTCAAATGTGGTCTTTGCCTTTGATTTAGTGCCAAAGAAGGCCTAGTTATGGTGGCTTTCTGTTCTCCCTTTTAAATAGCCTCAATCTTAACTTTATCAAAAACCCTGAACATGACCAACATTTTACTATGCGCCAGATGGAGTGGTTCTTGACTATCCTTTCTGCAATGTGATGGTACACTTGTATTTAGCGTTTCTGTATTATCTATCTTCGATGTCTTGTTGTTTTGAATAATGTCTTAGATGTGATACTAATTGGGATAAATTTGACTACACAATTTTCTGTATTATGGTTTACCTTTATAGTTCGTAGATAAGATTGTCTGGCCTTTAATACAATTTTGTTTTTCTCTTACAGTCGTGCACTCCTGCAAAAAAGGCAATTCTTTCATTCTCATAGAGCCCAGGTAATTAGTTTCTTACCTTATGCTCTGGGATGCTGGAATTCCTTTTGGTTCCTCATAAGCCAACAGCACGTGAAACGTTTAACAGTCAGGATTATTTTGTATGTACTCAAATGTATACAACTTTCTTAAAATCTTACAGAGTAAAAATCAGAGTCAGTGGTCCAAAATGTGAAGCTTTTGGCCGAGTCAACTTGATAGATTCTATAATTTTACGGACCCAAGGCCGAGGCATATTTTCCTATCAGGGAATGATGGATACCCTCCTTGCAGCTATATATAAAGGCCTTGTGTACAAAATTTATATGATAATCAATTTATACTTGGTGTAAGAGAGGATCAATTGGCATTTGAAAGTCGTTAACGAACAAGGTGTATGCGATATGACAACATAGGATGATGTTCATTTATCCAGGAAAAACATGGGATGCCAGTCAAGTTTTTAATGATAATTTGTTTTTAATGTTAAAATCATTTGATCATGTGTGTCATCCATGAAGTTTGAAAGATGAATTAGCAGAACACACATTAATATCTGTCCAAAAAAAAAAAAAAAAAAAACAGAAGAGAATGAGTAGCCATCTTTAATTTTCCCTGGAGAAATTGCATACAAATTTTGTTTAGGGATTTCACGCCCCTTGGATGCCTTTTTATGTTTCACATTTACTTAACTAAAAAGAGGACCCTATTCAGTAAGAACTCCTTTCTTCTTTGCATTAAAATGTATTGACCTCTCACTTACGTGCAAGATGATTCATACATATAATTGTAATGAGGAAGCCAGACATTCTGCAGCTGTTTAGTCAAATGTTAATTCTAATTGAAGAAAAAAATTTGTAGCTTAAATAGTTGAAGCTTAACCTATGGTACACATGGTAAATTTGGAGGACAAGAAAAGGAAAAAACGTTCCTGTAATTGTTCAAGTTTGTCAAATGAATTGTGGATACATATGCATCAAACCAATAATGATTCATACAAGATAAATCTTTGAATCTTTAACTAGGGAAAGAAAGAACTTTAATTTAGGGTGTGTTCGGTATAGAGGAAAACGTTTTACGGAAAATGTTTTCCAATTTTTTCATGTTTGTTTGGTAAAAAATTTTGGAAAATATTTCTTCAGGTAAACAAGTTCCTTAAAAATGAGGGAAAATGACTTCCCTATTGAAAGCAGGGAAAACAAGTCCCACAAGTGGCATGCCACCAACCACCAAACCTTAACCACTCTCACTACCCAACACCCCCCCACCCCTCCAAAAATATATATATATTTTTTTAAAAGTTTTGTATTTTTTTTTGGGCTTTCTACACCACCCACTCCCACCCAGAACCCCCTCCCTAATTTTCTCTCTCATATTTTATTTAACTTTTATAAAAAAATTAATAAAATATGGGAAATTTGTGTGATTAAATTTGGTGTGAGGTGGGTGGTGGTGAGGGGTAGTGGGTGGGGGGTTTTTGGGGTGGGTAAAAAATATTTCCCATTTTTTATTAAGTTTTAATATAAGTAAAATAAAATATATGAAATAGAAAATTTTGGAGGGGGTGGATGGAGCTGTGGTGTGGTGTGGGGTGGGGTTCGCGTGGGTGGTGGTGTGGGGTAGGGGTGGGTGAATATGAAGTGCGTTCGAAAGTGGTGATTGGGTGGGGGTGGGACTTGGTTGGGGGGAGGTGGGGTCGGGTTGGTGGGGTGCAAGGTGGATAAAAAATATTTCCCATTTTTTATAAATTTTTTATTGAAGTAAAATAAAATATATGAAATAGAAAATTTCGGAGGCGTGGGTGGGGGGGTGGGGGGGGGGGGATTTGGGTGGAGCGGTGGTTGGGTGCGGGTGGGATACGAAATTGAAAATTTGGGGGGAGGTGGGATTGGGTGGAGCGGTGGTGTGGGATGGGTGGTGGTGTGGGGTACGGGTGGGTAAAGATGAAGTGCGTTCGAAGGTGGCGGTTGGGTGGGGGTGGTTGGGTTGGGGTTGGTAGGGCTTGGGTGGGTATGTTCCACAACTGAACATGAGAAAAATAAGTAAGAAATTCACTTATTTTCCACTATCCCAACCGAACATGAGAAAATGAGTAGAAATTCACTTATTTTCCAAGAACACATTCGGAAAACATTTTCCTCCATACCGAACACACCCTTACTTTATTCATTTTTCTGTTTATAAAGAGGTTTCCTTTCATCCGAAAATTGACTCCAGTTTTTTACATTTTTTTCATCGCATTGGAAGGTGAAGCATTTTTGGAAAAGACTGATAAGAGTTGAACATAATAAGAGCTAAATAAATCAGGAAGCCTTGGTGATCTTGAAATACTGGGAAATTGCATTTCAATATTTCAAATAGTATCAGAAGATATGTCCACTTAAAAGAATAGTATCAGAAGATATAATTTTCAGCTTACATTTGCCGCTGTTTTGACTGTTGGCGACATATATGTGGAAACTTTATGCTTTTGAGTTGAACCCGTGTGTTGATTAGTTGGCTTCTCTTTTCCTGATCGTGTTATGGAGGGAACTGAAGGATTAGTATGGGAGACTAAAGATCTGAAGCTAACAGCTGGCTCCTTATTTTACAGAACACTACTAATTTGTATTTAATCTAATACACATTTGTTGTGGACTCTCATGAAGTATTAGTTCAGCACTTAGTATTCAGTGTTAAGTAATTCGATACTTAAAATTTCTTATTATCGAATCAGCAATTGCTTAATGGTACCAATGTAAGCACTATACTAATGTAATCGAAAGCAACTTGACTTGTCACTATATTTGAAAAAAACAAATCATTAGATGCCACATAACATACCACAAATCAAGTTTAAGCTTAAAACTAACATGTTTAGTATTTAGTTGGAATAATTTTTTTTTTTGGAATGGTAACAAGTTTGCATTGAAATCAAACAAAGGCCATAGTTACAAGGAGGCTAAATACAAGCTTCAGTTTTTTTGCACACCAAAAATGTAAAAGCAGAATACAATTAAGCTTTATCTTCTGGATCGGGTTGCTTTTGTTTTCAAAACATCTTGAATACCTTTCCCTCCAGATATTCCACCATCTGCAGCCTGGGATCATACTCCAACTAGTTTTTTGAGCTTCTGTTCCTCCTTTTCTGCCCCAACTAGATAGCATATCTAGTGTATTCATTGGTCCAGCTCAAACTAACATAGCTAGAAAGATTTGCCACAGTTGAATAGTCACCCAACAATGCTAAAAAAGATCGACTATTTGTTTCTGCATATTTTCCACATAAATGGCTGATAGAGCAAAGGTGTATTCCCCTTCTCTACAGTTTCTCGTGTCAAACAAGCCCTCTTAACTACCAACCAAACAAAACATGCCACTTTGTATGGTATCTTGGTCTTCCATAGTTGCTTCAGGGCCACTGCACATGAAGATTGTTGTTATGATTCCTCATGTGATATGCTGTCTTGACTGAAAAGCTCTTGAACTGTCTCAACCACCATATTCTATCCTGCTCTGGTGAGACTCCATTGAAGAGATTAAGAGTGTTGAGAAATGCTATGAATCTGTCCATCTCCCAGTTACAAATATGTCAACAGATTTTAAGAATTTCAAAATTAAACCTATTATAAATAAACAAATTTTTAGTTTATTAAAAAAATAATTAAATAAATTTACTTTTCTGGTTGGAAGAAAATAACATAAATAAATAATATGCTTTATAAAAAATAAATTTTCTTCCAAGCAGAAAAATAATGATTAGAAGCATAGTAGACATTAACAAGTTGTTAACCTTTCAGTTATTTACTTTTGTTGGTATAACCATCTGGTATCCGGAATCCACTGGCTTGGCTAATCCAGAGTTGGCGGCACGTAGGGCTAATAAAGAGGGAAGCGCTCCCTACCAGGAGTTTACCCATTCCTAAGGCTCAACTTGAGACCTCTGGTTAAGGTGGTGGGGAGATCCCAGTCCATCCCACCCCTTGGTGGTAGTCGTTATCCTTTTAGATCACTTGCATATCTACCAATGGGGTGTTAAAATTCAGTAACTTAAATTATTCAATGATCAAGACTTCGGTCTCTAAGTTTCAATTTTATCAAATGCCCTACCACTGAAGGCTTTTCCATTGCCAAAATATTGCTGATATTTGTAGTCATGCACTGGCGCATAGGGTTCATTGTTGGGAGCTTCCTACAATGTTATGTTTTAAAAACTCCTTCCCTGTTTACCTCTCATGTTAAGTTTTAAAAACTCCTTCCCTGTTTACCTCTCATGTTTGCTGTTTAATCAGAGATATAAGATTTCTTCACTAGCTTCGGGTATCGTTCATGGGATGTGTATAATCTATAATGTTATTTGTAATTCAAAATCTATAATAATGACAGTTCAATATTGGTTTCCATTGTAGTGTGGTCATTTCCATTTGAAATAGCCCAAGTTTTTGAGGTCTAGAGGTGAATTATCTTGCTTAATGTGACAACAACAACATACCCAGTATATTTCCACGAGTGGGGTCTGGGGAGGGTAGAGTGTACGCAGACCTTACCTCTACCTCGAGGAGGTAGAGAGGCTGTTTCTGAAAGACCCCCAGCTCAAATGACACAAAACAAGGAAGTTAGAAAAATACAACGCAGAATTAAAAAGGCATAGCAGGTAAGACATAACCAACAACAGAGAAAGCAACATAGCATCCAGAGCAAAATAAAGCGATAACTGAAGCACAAGAAACAAACTATATTAGCAGAAATCCAAAGCTAGAAACTATGTGAACATCTTGCTGAATGTGACACGGAGTTAAAATAGATTTTGAAATGTTTGTCTGCTTGTATGAATCCTAAAATATTTGGAAGAGCTGACGTAGCCAATATATGGCGTTAGAAATCTTGGAAGCAATGCAGAGTCCTTTTAACTTTTGTTGCTAATGAAATTTTTTATTTGGGTGAAGCCTATGGCACTGGAGCAAGTTTTATCAGATCGAGACAGTGAGGATGAAGTTGATGATGATGTTGCAGATCTTGAAGATCGAAGGGTATGCAGCATTATTATATAAATTGATCTTTATTTTACTCTGCGTCCAAATTAATTGGCTGACTTTTTGGGTTAGTTTGCCCTGTCTTGACCCTTCAAATAAACGACAAAAACTTGCTCTCTTAACTTAGTGGAAGTAACGATATATTCACCTTACTGTGATATCTTCGTATTAAACTTTTTCACTTTTGTTCGTGATAACGTTTATTTTAAGTATATCGTTTTAAATTTACTTTATTATGCCATCCAAATTACTCTTTCATTTTCAAATTTTGTTTAATTGGGTCATTCACATTTAGACTTGAGAGTAGCGGGATTAATCTGTAAAGGGTGTTTTGGAACACCAAACAGGACTTAGTAACCACAATTTGGTCAAAATGACGGGATTACTGGCTGGACTACTATCTGATTTTTGTATAACAGGCTAATGACCAGATTGCTTCTGGAGTTATGCAGTCTTAACATTTTCTTGACAAGCGAATCAGACTTATTTCTATGAACATGCAGTTCGACAAGCTGATATTTAAATGCATAAGTGCTGCACCTGTTTCTTCTAATAATTCCATGGGCACCCCCCTCGTGATCTTCACAAATCCTGCACACTAGCAATTCAATCGCCCTACATGTTAGAATATGAATTGGAATAGGATTTGTATATAGTATGAGTATCCTACATGGAAAAGGATTGGGATATAGTGTCTATAAATATGAATTGATATAATGTTGTAGATACACAATTCAATAATATTTTCTCCCATAATTTCTCACACTACAAAAAGAACTTACAATAAAACAAGTATAGCAGAAGAAGAAATTACATCAACAGCAGTGGTATAATAATTCTGATAAATGAAGGAAAAAATGTAGAAAATGGACAATTTGCAGAAAGAGATTTTAGTAAAAATGGTGAAAGTACAGCAAAACGCGTCCATAGAAAAAGAAAGAGAGCTAGAAAACACAATTATAAATCATAAGACAAATAGAAATAAAGGATTGCTGAAGAGAAGTTGCAGAAAAACTGGAGGAAATCAAATCGCAGAATATTTAACCAAATCTTTGAAAAAGGGTGGAGATTGGCACTTCGTGGTGGTGGAGGAAGATCAACGTCATGGAGGGTGAATGGAGGCAGACCATCATCAGTTGGTTTGGGAAGGAAGATCAATGTAGGGTCTTCTTTTGGTGGGAGTGGGGGGCTTGAGACGGGTCATTGTCATGGGTGTGTGTGTGTGTTTTATTCCCCCAATTCTCTCCCCCCCCCCCCCCCCCCCCCCCCCCCCCCCCCCCCAACCAAAAAAAAAAAAAAAAAAGAGACCAAAATATGCAAATAAAACACTAATTTGGCAGGTAGCACAGGCTACCAGAAGTGGAATAGGACCAAATGTCTCCTTGGATGTCCTTGGTATTCATTTTGCCTTTCACTTGCTCATCCTGGAGGGCCACATGTATCAGATTTCTCTATATTGCATGAGTGAGTTATATGGACCCATGTTTACTAGAGTTTTTAAAATTATCAGCAAGCCGTCGTGTCGTATCCATATTACTTGCTGCTGATGCTGTTCTAATTCTCTTAACAGCTGAGTACATGAGTTCAAAATCTCAAGTAATGACAAACATTTTGATAAATGGTAAATTTCATTGATCTAAAGCATATGTAGTTATGTACTGTTATTGCTTAACTAAAACCAAGGTCTAAGCACTTTTTAGAGATCTATTCATAGTCCACTATTTTCCTTAAATCAGATACAGCAAGAAAATCCCCTTCGATTTGCCTCAAATTGCACAAAAATGGTAATTTGAAGGGTTTGGATGAATATTGACCACTGGAAACAAACTGGGGAAAGTGTTCTTATGTCTGGTTCTGACTTGATGATAAACATTTTCTGTCGAATACTTGCTTGACACTTGAAGGAACTGCATAGTCTCAACATGAAATTAGGCGAAGCCATGGAACTCCTTGAGTTGCTTTAAAAGAATACATTTGAGAACTACTAAAGGTTGTGACCCAAACCGTTCCCTCTAATTGATTCCCCTTCAGAACTGCCGCAAAATTTAGTCAATTGAAGAGGCAAGATTTTGATTGTTGAAGATATTTGAAAAAGTCATTCAACTAACTTCAGACATGTTACAGATGCTTGACGATTTCGTGGATGTTACCAAGGATGAGAAGCAAATGATGCATCTGTGGAACTCATTTGTCAGGAAGCAAAGGTACTGTCTTAATTCGTGTCTAGTTTTATTTGCTAATATGGTTTTCCTTATTATTATTATTATGGGTACTGTGATATGGAGGTGTGTATCTTCTGCCCTTTTTTGGTGAGGAAGGGCTGGTGAAGTAATAGATGGTGGTAACTTAGGAGTGTAGTAAGAGTGTAACCATCTGCAATTAGTTTCTCCAACCTTTTCCCGAAATGTGGAGTTATACGAAGGTAAATCTCATTTACTTCTTTAACAATGTACAAAAGCTAAGGGGGTGAAAACCTTTTTCAGGTGAAGTGGATGGACCAGTCCACCTCTCCCTTCCACTATCTTTCTGCTACATGTAATCAAAAACAGTGTTATATTAGTGAGTAGATGCCATTTGTTACAATTGAGCCAACTTGCTAGTTTCAGTACGAGAGTGACTTCTCCATGTACCTTATTAATAGGAAAAAAGAAAAACAAAAGAAGAGTTCATTGCAAAAGAAAAGGTCGTCCTTGATTTGATGCTTCCAAATAGACATTTCATGAGAAGTTCTGGAAAGTGTTGTGCCATTTAAGGGTTTTGAAGAAGCACCTATCTGTTGTTATTAACGAACTTCTCACTAAAGTAAATTCTTATGAAGTTGGGAGTCTTTCTTCCCCCTTCATGCTCAAGCAGACTGGTAATACTATATAGAGCAAAACACACAATTATATAATGCAACAAAGGGAAACATGTGTGGATCTTCTCTTGCTGATTTACATACATGCTGGTGATAATGAATAGTAAAGGGATGCATGTTGAAAAGTTGTGTTGCTGAATTCCCTTCTTGGTATACCATATTTTTGTCACTGTGACAGGGTGTTGGCAGATGGTCACATCCCTTGGGCATGTGAGGCCTTTTCAAAGCTGCATGGTCAAGAGTTTGCCCGAGCACCAGCCTTGCGGTGGTAAGTAATCTTCTTATTTACCTGCATCAAAATCTGTTATTTCTATATTTACTTAATCCAAAAAAAAAAGATCTGTTATTTCTATCTGATGCTATCCAATCCATACACCTGTATTGTGCCTTTGCTTGGTCCATCCAAGATCCTGTATATTTTCCAGAAAGGAAGTGCTCTGTTTTCTGTGCAACACTACTAATATGTATTAGAGTGTTGGTCGATCACGGTGCTTATTTGGAATTTGTGAGCTTGTTTATCTTATTTACTTTTGTTTACAGTTTCTCGTTAATCCTTACTCAAGGGGATGAGGCATTTCAGTGTATAGCGCAGTGAAAACAAATTTGTTGTTGGGGTTGTCACACAAATACATGTTTTAACGGATCTGATGAAGCAGTAATAGTACCGTCAACAAACGTCTAGACATTTTTAATGGCAATAGACTGGTTTCCCCCCAGAATTGTTGATTTAGATTTAACTCAATAAGTGATAGCTCATCATCCACTGTAGCATGTTGTCATGTACTCTAAAGTTGCTCATTGCTAGCGTAGCTTTTATGTATAGTCCAATGTTTAATGGCAGGTGTTGGAGATTATTCATGATCAAGCTGTGGAACCATGGCCTTGTTGATGCGCGTGCAATCAACAATTGTAACCTAATATTAGAGCAATTCCAAAGCCAAGACAATGATTCTACTAGAAGCTGAATACCAGTGTGACAATTTGTTACCATCTAGCAATGGATTTGGTACTGATACAGCTTTGTGGCTGGATCTGCATCTCCGAATTCCAACATCTGTTTTCTTATGTTATTGTGGCTAGATGATTTTTTTAAATATCTTTTACGAGTAAGATATGCTAATTTAATGTTCTATAGGGGGGACAAATAGTGGCATATGCTGTTCTGAATTAGAAAGTACTGATTCTCATTGTTCAAGGGCTCTGTTATATCTTGAATATGAATCTTTTTCAATCTCTAACTACCCCTATACACTTCACAAGGAGATGGTGCTTGGTTCTAAAAAGTGATATCAAATCCAGACAGCTGTGCTTCCCTGCGTGTTTCCATTTACCTCTGCGACACAATCTATATACAATATAAATATTCTTTGAATTGAGTAGCTAGCAAATGAATAAGCGGCTGGTATTATGATGGCAGCATTTCTGCTGATACGTGCTTTTGCGCCTCTTGGATATGCGATTATGTTTAAGCTCCTTTTGCAGTTCTCGATGGTATAGTACATGAGAAACACATTTTGCATTATCCAAGAACAAGTGTTTGCTATTCTTTATCTTATAGTCCTGAAGATTTCTTCAATACATAGAAAGATCGATAGAAGACTGTTCTATAACCCTCGAAAGAACTCAAAAGCAAAAGTGGGTTTGCAACAAGCTTATGACTCAAACGAATATAAGACGACACATGAAAAAGCAGGTGTTGGTGCTCTAAAAACTTGGATCTGGAGAAGCAAATTCAAGAAGCTCCCTGTCATGGTTAAAGACAAATCTTGTTGACTCAGCATACACAAATGCGTCTATTCCTCTACTTTGGTTACTCACCAAGATGATTAATCTGCTACTAGACAATTTGGTATGCTCACTTTTACAAGCCTGCCCAGCCAACTTCTATATCATGAAGTGGAAATTTCAGTAAGCTGCTAAGATGATATGCGTTTTCCCGAGTTTCGAGAAAAGTTTAATCTTCCAATGCTAACGCAATAAACTCTTTAAGAATTAGATTGTCTTTGACATTATCCCTGTTGTAGAGTTGTTGCTTTTCCTTTCTCATTTCCCTCACTATATTTGATTATGTCTTGTCTTCCTCAGTGAGAATAGATATGTTAGAATGTTTCCAATAGAATTGGGTGGCAAATCTATTTGTTCTCGCAAGTCAAAAGAAACATACGATCAAATATGTACCTTGTGTTAGAATTAAGAAATTTTATGACTCGGATCTTTTATTCTCTTATTTATTACTTGTGTCTAGAATATTTCCAGTAGAATTGGGCGTCAAATCTACTTGTTCTCGCAAGTCAAAATATTGAGACATTATCCATGATTCCACGGTTGAAAACTTGAAATGAATCACCAGAGTTTGCTTTTACTGCATCAGCGAACGTTTAAAGAGAGAATTGACAACTTCCTTGCGTGTTGATTTTGGACAATTGATTTAGCAGCTAAGGCCTTAATAAATTCGTTAAGTTTTTGGGCGGAGAACGTGTACCGTATGTGAATGCTGTCGTCTTTCTTGGACGTGCAAACCGAGGATAGGAAAAGGACCACTTGGTGGTGGAGGAAGAGTCCGCGGCTTAAATGACCCAAAAAGTGAGATTGGGTACCAAATTAACGCAGTAACACAAAAAGTTACCAAACTACCCTTTGCTCACTAATTTAGTACGCAATAGGACTAAACTGTAAATTTTCAGTAACGTCCTATTGCGCACTAAAATACTGCACAAAAGGTCTTTCATAAAGTACACACACTTGTGTAATTTCACGTTTTTTCCATATCTTGGCCAAATATTAGTTATGTTTCAAAACGCCGGATATCAATATTTTATATAGAACCTGATATCTTTTTTTGCGAACAATAATGTAGGCTAAATACATCAAGTATACGTAAACGTTTGGATCGTCGTTTTAGGAGTTGTAAAGGGCCCTGAAGTAAGTGTTGTTTGTTTGGAAACTTGTTATCTTTAAGTTTAAGTGTTTTATTTTATAAGGTTTTGATTTAAGCGTTTTATTATTTAGTCAGTCAAGACATTACTTCATTTCGAATATGTCGAGATTTTTTTCATAATTAATTTAGGACGTCGCATGAGTTATTAATGATAATTAGTTATCTTAGTCTTTATTAGCGTTTTTTAATTTAGGATGATGCTCTATGTTATGATCATCTGTCCTTCCCTTCCTTGCGCCCTTCAGCATAACATGCTTCTTCTGGGGCCGGATTTGTATGGTCGGAATCTCATCAGCATCAGAAGATGGGTCAATCTCAGCTGGAGACGGGTCCACAGGCGCAGAAGAATAAACCTAAAATATCATATAAATAATTTAGTTTAGATTTATTCAAAACTAAACCTAAAATAACATATAAACAATTAAAAACCTAATTATAATTTAGATCTAATTAATATATTATCTTTTTTTGTAAAAAATCAAACCTGTGTGTCGACGGGCTCTTGAGACGGATGATGAGAGGGCTCCCAAGCTGGCTCCTCAGTGATCTCCTAAGTGGGCCTCGGAACCGGAGATGTAGATGGTGCCTGTTGACACCTAATTTTTGACATCCCGTAATTTATTTCAATCACTCAGAGTCCCCGGATAATAAATAAAATGAGCTGAGCATCTTGAAAGATTTAAATAATTTTTTTATAGATTGTCCAAGTCAATATTTCACTCCCTTAAATTAATAAAAGGGATGTTCATGCATCATAAATTTATTTAGAAATTAATGAGTATTTTCATGATATTTTGTGAGATTTTATTAAATTAAAAAAAAAAAAAAAGAGAAGAAGGGTTTTCATTTATTTAATTATTTAAAATTATCAAAATTTTGCAAATACTTTATTTCCTTTTAAATCCATGAGGTCTGGGTAATTTAAATAATTTAAGTAATTAACTATTTAACCCTTTTAATTTCTAATTTTTATATAATTGGCATGATTTTTCAAAAAGTATGCATAATTTCCCATAAATGTTTAATTAGGATAATTAATTAATTAATTAATTAAATGATAATTATTGCAAATTGATCCTTGTTATATAAATATTTTTTCCATGGCCACAATTAAATTAATCAGTTCATGATTTAAACAAATTAGAGTTATTTTTGCAAAATCAGTTTGTTAATGTTTTTATTTGAAATAACCAGTTTAATTTAATTTCAAAATTTGCTAATTAGGCCAAAAGGCCATAATTGAAATGATCATGCCAGGTTAATTAATTAAGGCCATTTTAGGCCTATTAACAATTTGGCTGACTTTTAAATTATTTTAATAAAATAATTATGGCCTAATTTTTCCTATAATTTAAACTTCATCAATTTTAATATTTTTCGAATTATTTGTTCTTATATATATATATATATATATATATATATATATATATATATATATATATATATATATAGTGTAGACATAAACACTTGGGCCCTTCTTTTAACACTCAGAATTTGGACCAAGTCCAGCCCAAGCCAGGCTGAGACCCGACCCAATTCGTTTAAATGAATACGAGGTATACCCCCCACCCCATAATTCATTTTTCCTTTTTGCGAAAAAAAACCCCTCCCCTTCCCCCGCTTCTCTCTCTTCCATTTCCGTGTAAACCCTAGTGCCACCTTAGCTTTCCATTGTCTCACTCCGCCAAAAATGGCGATATCACAGAGCTGGGCTGACGAGTACATCTATTATATTCTGTTTACTCTTTATTTTCAGATTTGTAGTTAAAATCGTGATTTTCTTTTGCTTTTAAGTTATTTTGCTTATTGTTTCTCGCATATTTTCTATTGGTTCATGGTTGTTGGGTCAGATCGACCCAAGAAGGGTAAGATTTGATCGCATGTGTTGCTAAATCATTAGATCTAGGACGTTGATTTTGTTTACTGAGTTTTTGGTTGTGGAGGAGGGTTTATCCCACATCGTTTGTTGTTGGTTTGGTTGAACTTTTGGGGTTCTATAAATAGAACCCTACTCTCACAAAAACGGGAGGTCGAAAAAAAGAAGGAAAAATAGCAGAGAGGAAATAGAGAAAAAATTGAAAGTAAAGAAGTTGGAAAATTTCGATTTTTCAAAAAGCTTCTTAGTAAAAGAATTTTTAAAACCTTGACTGATATAGTTGGGTTTTTTCAGTTAAAATATTTTTCTTTTTTTTTTTTCTTGTTGCTGAGTTGTTGAGGTTTGGAAGCAGAAAAGCTCCCAAATTCATTCTTTTCTTGGCTGCGCCACACAAAGGTAACTCCTTATTCATTTTTATTTCGTTATTTAGAGTTTTTCCTAGCCTAAGTGTATTTATATTAGTTAAGTTAGCTTGTGATTGATACTTGTTAATGGTGGTTCCTACTGCTAAGGGTTGCCTTATTTAGTTCTGTGCTTAAATTGTGGCTTACTTAAGGTAAAAACAGTAGAATTAATGAGAATGTTGTGTTGAAACTCATTTAGGAGGTAGGTTGCTTGAACTTCCTATTGGTTTGTTTATTCATGTGATTCTAATGTTCACTTACTGTGAAGGGGTGTGATTGAAGTACTTTTAAGAAAAAAATTCCCTTTTTCCTTTCTTTCCTTCTTGAAGTCATGGTAGTTTCTGAACTGTAAACTTAAGTAGAACTAATGTATTAAAGTTCAATCCTAGGTGTTATTTGAAGGAGATGAGGCAGTTTCTGTGTTGGTTTAGATGAATATGGATTAGCTTACTTGTAATATGTGCTTGTGTCTATAGTTGGAAATCACATACTTTGCTAATCAGTCATGAACTGGCCCTCCTTATGAAGCAAAGTCTTTTATAAAATCATCTTAACTGTGAATGTTTTAACTTAACAAGTTGGTTTAGATGCAATTTCTGATGTGTTCACTTCTTTCAAAAACACTTAAGTACAAGTTGAATATGTATGCTGATTCCTGGAAGATATCACAGTAGATAGTTCCATTTTCCCTTTCCATCCTTCTTAAGTAATCTTACTCACATAAAATAGAGTAAAGGTAAGGATTAATTAACAGTTTGCCTTTTCTATTAAATAATATTCAGATCAAAGGGAATCAGGTCCAGTTTGAGTTTGTAGGTTGGTAGACTGTTAATGGCAATACCTGTGATTATGTTCTCATCTAATGTAGGCCAGATTCTGTGTAGTTGTCTCTGACTTGTAGTAAATGTGTGCTGGTTGTCTATGATTTGTAGCAAATCCTAAAACTATTATGATCAAGGTGTTTGAGTGTTGAAATCTATTTTTTCCGTTGGGTTGATCAAGGCATAGCTTCTTGTCTGAACTTGTTAACTAAACATATAGTGTTCATAACTTGTTCTGTGTAGTCCATGTCATAAGTCCTTCACCTGGAATTGATCTATTCCTAAATATTCAGAGTTTGATAAAAAGGAAAAGTGAAAATAAAGGATTGACTCTAGGAACTGTAAGGATAAGTCCTCATTTGAAGATTAATTAGAGTTAATCTAACTAGTAACTAACTAACAAGATGGCTGTCAAATCTGTAACTTTGATAGTGATTATGTTGGAATTGAAAGGTATAATAATGGAAGGAGATAGTTGTCTAGGAGGGAAGTCTGTTCTGTTATCTTTGATCTCCTGTTGTTAGTCCTATCCTCATTAGTTGTTTTATCTAAATGGTGAAGTAATTTTTCCATGAGAGTGGGCTGATTGGCCATATTTCTTGCATCTGTGTTGCATCTCATTCATGTATAGGTCCAAATTTGGTAGATGATCCTAAGTGTTAAAATTTAACAAGTTTTAAGTATCAAAAGAAGGGTGAAATGAAGCAATTTGGTTTTGATTTGTCCAGTCTTGAACAGTTTGGAGACTGAGGCTTTTGTTTTGAGACATGAATTTTGTTTTGCTTTTCTGTGTGCATAAGTGAAGGATATAGTGATAATAACTCATGGTCTTTAATTTGTCTAGGCTTAAAAGGTGGAACAAGTAGGAAAGATCCTATAAATCTAGTCTGAATAAAAGAAGGGGATAAAAAGGATATAAAAGAGAGAAAAATAATAGTTGAAACCTTAACAAATGTTTGGCTTTGATATGTGAACTGTCTAGTCATCCTTTTAGTATATGCTAAAGGGTAATAAAAGGGACCATAAGTGTCACGATCCAACCGGAGGGCCGCGACGGGCACCCGGGCACCTCTTAACATACCTTTACATTCACATCCAGGTGAGCCATATATTAAATCATACATTTCTATTCATCAATCATACGAATCCCATTGAGCAGTAATACCTTTATATCAACATTAGCAACTAAGCCCACATCAATGTGCATAAGCCGACGAGGCTAACAAAATGATATCCAAAATATAGGCCGACAAGGCCAAACACATCTAACTATATACACATGTCTACGAGCCTCTAAGGAGAGTATGTCATATCATATAGGCGGGACAGGACCCGCTATGCCCATAAATATATACACAAAAGAATAAGTACCAAAAGCTTTAGCTCCGAAAGAAATGGAGCTCCGCTATGTAGTCCCTGAGAAATGTAGCTATGAGTCAAGTCTGTCTTCCTGGCCACCTGCGGGCATGACGCAGCGTCCACAAACAAAAGGACGTCAGTACGAAGAATGTACTGAGTATGTAAAGCATGATCAATAGCAATATAGAAGCATAATAAGCAACATGAGAAATAGCATAAGATGAGAGATAGTAGAATCATCGTCATAAGCACTTGCTTTTCATAGGGACTTTCCATTGCTAATGCGTGACTGTGTACATACATCCATATCCGTATCCGTTTTCATATCCGTACTCATTTACATTCATATCCGTAATCGTATTCCTATACATATTCGTATTCGTATCATATTCGTATTCATACTCATATCTATATCATATACATATCATTTACATAGCATGCCCGACCACGAAGGTTCGGTGTTTCACGTACCCGACCATGGCTAGGCTCGGTTATCATACATACCTGGCCAACCAAGGCTTAAGGGTTGCACATACGTGGCCCTACTAAGGCTTCAGGGTTTATCCGTACCCAACTGCAGAGGTGCGCGCGCGTTACATAAGTATATACATATTCTACCCGACCTTATAAGCTCGGGGTTCCATAATATTCATACATAGATACATATACATGATAGCTCATAAGCATCTTTAGCATCATTACCATTTTCATCGTCGTCATTATCGTTATCACTATCATCGCCGTTCATTACATCTATCCTTATAGGATTACTCGTCATGTGAGGAATTTAGGACAATCGTAATACATATCAAGAATTATAAGCTTTGTGGCCTTTTGAGGATAGAATCATTTGGAGAGCGTCACAGGCTCATAGAAGAGTAGATATTTGGCCAAAGAACCATGCCTTATGAAAGAAGGGTTAGCCTTACATACCTTTCCGTTCAACTATTTTACCACTTGCACGTTCTCCTCCAACGCTCACGTTTCTGCCTTCATTAAAGTTGTACTATCATTAGAAATCGATAGCTAGCATACACGACTAAAACTAGAGAAAATCGGACAGCATCTCCCTTATTTATACGACATTCCTCCATATCGTATATCTACTCCCAAACGTCAATAATACATTCACAATATCATAACAATAGTCCTTATTCATCCACATTATCTATATTTCTCAATTCATTTCCAATCACCCATATCCATGGTCATAACACACGACTACGTTCATTCATATACATTGCCTATCCCATGTTCTTATCATCATTTATAACATATCCATATCACAACACATCAAGAATCATGACTCAATTCAAGATATTACTCAAAATGGCATTATTTCTACATTCATGACCCATTTTCTATCTCCTTCTACAATCCAAGTGTTTCAACTTTCAAATACTTTAAACAACATGGAAATATCATAAATCTTACCTTAGATGTTGTAGGAACAAGCTTTGGATGGAAATACTTCACTTGAGCCAAAACCCTAGTTCATCTCCAATGAGATTTCTTGACTTGGATGGACTTTAAAGGGGTTTCTTACACTTGATTCACTTAGTTTATGTTGTTGATCACCACTATCCCTTGAATTCTTGTGGGAGAAGTGTAGAGAGATGTTTTAGAGAGAAGGGGTGTGATAGGGAAATGAAATGAAATGAAACTTGGATCCTTTATTTAATACACCAAATTCTGTCCCGACCAGTTCTACGGACCAACATACGGTCCGTATAAATTATACTGACCGTATGTCTGGCCGTAGATTTGGTCCAGAGAGGGGTGTCAATCTGGGCTGAATGTACGGTCCAACATACGGTCAGTATGTTTTATACGGCCAATATGTTTGACCGTATAATCCCAGTTTTCCGAAGTTCGTTCTCGTCGACTCGTTTGATCTCCAATCCTTATGGAACCTTCTTAGCACTTGTTTATCACCTCATTAACAATCCAAGGGACGTTATAACTCTTCTCCAAAGCATTATTAGATCCTCATTAACTTGTTACTCGTAAATCCTTTTCGATACCTCTCGTATGCCTTGCCTTCTCTTGGCAACTTTCTCCCCCTATCTCAAACATCTTTGAAATCTTAATTAGGGTCATCAAATGCCATTCCTTAATTATCGAAATACCGTATACTTCGTGTTCTTCGTTAGTTTATTCACTGAGCATCAACGAAATTTTTTTTGGAGGTGTAACATTCTTCCCCCCTTAAGAACATTCGTCCTCGAATGTTAGGTTCTTGGGGATTTTATAAAAATTTTGCCAGAGTTTCCCCTATAATATGGCACTACCATCCTGTCACAACAGCCCATAATAACAATGCCTCATAGGGCCACAACATAATAGCAATAGGATTTGGCCACACACGACCTAAAAACATAAAAAGGAAAACATACATACCTTATGATTTGACGTCTCATCTTGGATCTCTTCTAGGGGCTGAAATAAATGCGGGTACTTGGACCACATAATTTCTTCCGCTTCCCATGTCATTTCTTCTCGTTTATTGTTTCTCCATAAAATCTTAACTGAGGCTACTTCTTTGTTTCTAAGCCTCCATACTTGCCTATCATATATGGTAATGGGTACCTCTTCATAAGTCAACTTTTCTGTCACTTGAACATTATTTACTAGGACGATCCTAGTAGGATCTCCAACACATTTACGAAGCATCGAGACATGAAAAACTGGGTGAACTGACTCCAAATCAGGAGGTAGATCTAATTCATAAGCCACTTTGCCTACTTTATGCACAACCTCATAAGGCCCAATGTATCAGGGACTAAGTTTCCCTTTTTTGCCAAATCTCATTACACCCTTCATTGGTGACACCTTTAAGAATACCCAATCTTTCACTTGGAACTCTAAGTCCCTTCGACGATTATCCGCATAGGACTTTTGACGACCTTGAGCTGCTAATAACCGATCTTGTATGAGCTTGACTTTCTCTATGGCTTGCTGGACCAAGTCTGGCCCTATCAATTTAGTCTCTCCTAGCTCGAACCACCTAATTGGGGATCTACACTTTCGCCCATATAAAGCCTCATACGGTGCCATTTGGATGCTAGAATGATAACTATTGTTATAAGCAAATTCAATGAGTGGCAAGTGATCATCCCAAGCACCTCTAAAATCTATCATACATGCCCGTAACATATCTTCAAGAGTCTGAATGGTGCGTTCAGCTTGTCCATCGGTCTGCGGATGAAATGCCGTGCTAAGGCTCACTTGGGTCCCTAAACCCTCTTGGAAGGACTTCCAAAAATTAGCTGTAAACTGAGTCCCTCTATCAGAGATAATAGATGCTGGGACACCATGGAGTCGCACTATCTCCTTGACATAAAGCTTTGCATAATCTTCCGCCTCATATGTCATTCTGACTGGTAAGAAATGAGCTGATTTTGTGAGTCTATCTACAATCACCCATATGGAATCATACTTACGTCGAGAACGGGGTAAGCCTGTAATGAAGTCCATGTTAATTACTTCCCACTTCCAAGTTAGAATTTCTATAGCTTGTAGCAATCCGCGCGACTTTTGGTGCTCAATTTTCACTTGTTGACAATTGGGACATTGAGCTACGAATTCCGCTATATCTTTCTTCATCCCATTCCACCAATATATAGATTTAAGATCATGGGACATTTTCATCGCTCCAAGGTGGACAGAATAACGGGAGCAATGGGCTTCTCTCAATATTTGGTGGCGTAAACCTGCCACATTAGGAACACATAATCTGTCTCGGCATCGGAGAACTCCGTCTTCTGAAATCTCAAAATGACTCCTCCTCCTTCTGAGGGGGTGTATCTCTGTAATGCATTAGCATGGGATCTTCGTATTGTCGCTCTTTCACTTCCACTACTAGCGACGAGACTGCTGAATTCTGAATGGTAGTTCCCCTGCTATCTGAGTCCACTACTCGAACTCCCAGGCTAGCTAACTGCTGGAGCTCACGAGCCATTTCTCTCTTCTCTGGTCGTACATCACAAAAAATTCCCATAGATATACGGCTAAGAGCATCAGCCACAACATTTGCCTTTCCGGGGTGATATAAGATATCAATATCATAATCTTTTATCAATTCCAACCATCGTCGTTGCCGCAAATTCAACTCTTTTCGCTTGAAGATATACTGAAGGCTCTTATGATATGTATAAATATCCACATGGACACCATATAAATAATGTCTCCACATCTTTAATGCATGAATCACTGCAGCCAATTCTAGATCATAGGTTGGGTAATTTTTCTCATGTTTCCGTAATTGCCTTGAAGCATACACAATCACTTTACCATGTTGCATCAACACACAACCTAGCCCAATGCTTGAAGTATCGCAATAAATAACATATCCTTCCAATCCCTCTGGAAGTGTAAGGACTGGGGCAGAAGTCAATCTATCTTTTAACTCTTGGAAACTACGTTCACAAGCATCTGTCCATTGAAACTTCGCTGATTTCTGGGTCAACTTTGCGAGTGGTGCAGAAATAGAAGAAAAACCTTCAACAAATCTCCTGTAATAACCTGCTAAGCCCAGAAAGCTACGAACCTCCGTAGGAGTTGTGGGCCTTGGCCAAGTCTTCACGGCGTCAATCTTTTGGCTATCTACCCGAATACCATCGGCTGCAACAATGTGCCCTAGGAATGTCACTGAGTTCAACCAAAACTCACACTTAGAAAATTTTGCAAACAACCCTCGAGTTTGAAGAACTCCAAGGACGGTACGTAAATGATCCACATGTTCTGCCTCGGATCTAGAATACACCAAGATATCGTCGATGAATACGATCACAAATAGATCTAAGAAAGGCCTGAACACGTTGTTCATCAAATCCATAAATACTGACGGTGCATTAGTTAGCCCAAATGACATTACCCGGAACTCAAAATGGCCATATCTCGTCCTGAATGCTGTTTTGGGAATATCTTCTTCTTTCACTCTCACTTGATGATAACCCGACCTTAAGTCTATTTTAGAAAATCATTTGGCACCTTGTAATTGGTCAAATAAGTCATCAATCCTCGGAAGAGGATATTTGTTCTTAATCGTCACCTTATTGAATTGCCGATAGTCAATGCACATTCTCAAGGAGCCATCTTTCTTTCTGACAAACAATACGGGTGCTCCCCACGGGGATGAACTAGGCCTCATAAAGCCTTTCTCAAGAAAATGTTTCAATTGCTCTTTCAACTCTTTCAATTCTGCGGGTGCCATTCTATAAGGAGGAATAAATATAGGCTTAGTGTCTAGAAACACATCAATAGAAAAATCAATCTCCCGCTCGGGAGGAAGGCCTGGAAGCTCTTCCGGGAACACATCCGGAAACTCATTTACTACAGGAACTGACTGAAGAGTCGGCGGTTCAGCTTCTACATCTTGAACCCAAACTAGATGATAAATGCATCCTTTCGTGATCATTTTCCTTGCCTTTAGATAGGAAATAAACCTACCTTTTGGTGACGCCGTATTCCCTTTCCATTCTAAAACTGGTTCTCCCGAAAACTGGAAACGAACCATTTTCATTCTACAATCAACATTGGCATAGCAACAAGCCAACCAATCCATGCCCATAATAACATCAAAGTCTACCATTTTTAGCTCATGCAAGTCAATCATAGTACAACAGTCACAAACCACAACTATACAGTTTCTATATACTCGGCTAGCTACTACCGATTCACTAGCGGGTGTAGACACCTCAAAAGGTTTGATCGACTCCGGTTCGACTCTAAATTGACCCGCAATATACGGAGTAACATATGAAAATGTGGAGACCGGATCTATCAAAGAATATACATCATGAGAAAATACCGATAATATACCTGTGACCACATCAGGAGAAGACTCAAGATCTTGGCGTCCGGCCAATGCATAAATATGGTGCTGAGGACCGCTAGAACTGGGGACTCTCCCTCTGCCTCTACCATGTCCGACTGGCGCATGTGAACTTGGCCCCATAGGGCGTACAGACGATGAAGATCCGGCTACCGACCCTGAACGCTGGGTCCTACCTCTACCATGAACTGAGGGGCAATCATGCATAATATGGCCTGGTCGACCACATGAGTAGAAAACCTCTGAACCCAATCGGCATAGACCCCAATGTAACTTCCCACACTGGGAACATCGTGGTACGGGTGGCCTCGCCTGACCTGAATCACCTCTGAACTGAGATCCCGAAAAGCTTTGACTCGGCCCGGAATGAGTGGATCTATCAAATCTCTGGCCTGAAAACTGGGGAGGCGCACTAGTCATAGAATGGCCTAAATGCCTAGAAAACTGCTATCTGTGCCCGCCTCTATATTCACTCATCGGACCCGAAGATCTGGCCCTCTTACTATGTCCCCTATCATGTTCACGTTCACTTCTTTGCTGTTGTAGACTTTCTTCCAAATTCTGAGCATGGGCCTGAATGCGTGAAATATCCATATTGTCCTGAAGGGACACAGTCAAGGACCTATCCATCAAATGTGGCCCTAGGCCTTTCACAAATCGGTGTACTCGGTCACCCATATCTGCTACCATGGCCGAAGCATACCTCGACAAGGAATTGAAGCGGAGACTATACTCTAAAGCACTCACGCTACCTTGCTTCAAATTCAAGAATTTATCGGCTCTAGCTCGCTGAACTTCTGGAGGCATGTAATGTCGGAGGAAAGCATCAACAAATTCTTGCCACACCGGGGGAGGCGCATTGGCTCCCCGTGAAGCCATCCAAACCGTGTACCAATGGATCGAGACATCCTTCAATCTATAGGACGCTAACTCCACCGATTTGGTGTCCGAAACATGTATCAAGCGAAGCGTCCTCAACATTCCATCAATAAAATTCTGAGGGTCCTCATCCGGCTTTGATCCAAAGAATTCCGGAGGGTTCAAGCTAATGAAGTCACGGGCCCTTGCACTAACAACCCTATCACCTTGCCCTGTACTTTGCCGCTGAGTCTGGGCAGCAACCAATTGATTAAGCAAATGAATGACCTCTTTTACATCTTGGCCTGAAGCATTCGGTGGAGGAGCCGGAGGTGCTGGAGCTGGGGCTGAGACTCCCTCACGCTCCTTAGAAATAGGCACTGTCTGGGAGGACTGAGATTGAGCCGCATTCTAGGACTCACTTTACTCTACAACTGTTGGCGGTGCTCTTTCAGCCCGCTTTTCTGCCACTGTCTTGCCCTTTTGGGCTGCTGTAGCCTTTCTCTTTACAGGTATCTCTGAAATACACAATACACGGTTAAGGAAAAGGAAGTTCTTATATCATAGCTCTATCGCACGATGTTATGAAGAAAGAAGGTCAATCATTCCTAAGAATGCCCGCAGCCTCTTGTTTATAAGTGTGGCGCGCAACACACCCATAACCAAGACTCTACTAGACACGGCTCGTAGACACACCCTACGACAGAACTGCTCTGATACCACTTTTGTCACGACCCAACCGGAGGGCCGTGACGGGCACCCGGTGCTAGCCACCCGGGTACCTCTTAACATACCTTTACATTCACATCTAGGTGAGCCACCTATTAAATCATAATTTTCTATTCATCAATCATACGAATCCCATTGAGCAGCAATACCTTTATATCAATATTAGCAACTAAGCCCACATCAATGTGCATAAGCCGACGAGGCTAACAAAATGATATCCAAAATATAGGCCGACAAGGCCAAACACATCTAACTATATACACATCTCTACGAGCCTCTAAGGAGAGAATGTCATATCATATAGGCGGGAAAGGACCCCGCTATGCCCATAAATATATACACAAAAGAATAAGTACCAAAAGCTTTAGCTCCGAAAGAAATGGAGCTCCGCTATGTAGTACCTGAGTAATGTAGCTATGAGTCAAGTCTATCTTCCTGGCCACCTACGGGCATGACGCAACGTCCACAAATAAAAGGACGTCAGTACGAAGAATGTACTGAGTATGTAAAGCATGATCAATATCAATATAGAAGCATAATAAGAAACATGAGAAATAGCATAAGATGAGAGATAGTAGAATCATCATCATAAGCACTTACTTGCTTTTCATAGGGACTTTCCATTTCTAATGCGTGACTATGTACAAACATCCATATCCGTATTCGTTTTCATATCCGTACTCATTTACATTCATATTCGTAATCCTATTCCTATACATATTTTTATTCGTATTCGTATCATATTCGTATTCATACTCATATCTATATTATATACATATCTATATCATATACATATCATTTACATAGCATGCCCGACCACGAAGGTTCGGTGTTTCACGTACCCGACCACGGCTAGGCTCGGTTATCATACATACCTGGCCAACCAAGGCTTCAGGGTTGCACATACGTGGCCCTACTAAGGCTTCAGGGTTTATCCGTACCCAACTGCAGAGGTGCGCGCGCGTTACATAAGTATATACATATTCTACCCGGCCTTATAAGCTCGGGGTTCCATAATAGTCATACATAGATACATATACATGATAGCTCATAAGCATCTTTAGCATCATTACCATTTTCATCGTCGTCATTATCGTTATCACAATCATCGCCGTTCATTACATCTATCCTTATAGGATTACTCGTCATGTGAGGAATTTAGGACAATCGTAATACATATCAAGAATTATAAGCTTTGTAGCCTTTTGAGGATAGAATCATTTGGAGAGAGTCACAGGCTCATAGAAGAGTAGATATTTGGCCAAAGAACCATGCCTTATGAAAGAAGGGTTAGCCTTATATACCATTCCGTTCAACTATTTTACCACTTGCACGTTCTCCTCCAACGCTCACGTTTCTGCCTTTATTAAAGTTGTACTATCATTAGAAATCGATAGCTAGCATACACGACTAAAACTAGAGAAAATCGGACAGAATCTCCTTTATTTATACGACATTCCTCCATATCGTATATCTACTCCCAAAGGTCAATAATACATTCACAATATCATAACAATAGTCCTTATTCATCCACATTATCTATATTTCTCAATTCACTTCCAATCACCCATATCCATGGTCATAACACACGACTACGTTCATTCATATACATTGCCTATCCCATGTTCTTAGCATCATTTATAACATATCCATATCACAACACATCAAGAATCATGACTCAATTCAAGATATTACTCAAAATGGCACTATTTCTACATTCATGACCCATTTTCTATCTCCTTCTACAATCCAAGTGTTTCAACTTTCAAATACTTTAAACAACATGGAAATATCATAAATCTTACCTTAGATGTTGTAGGAACAAGCTTTGGATGGAAATACTTCACTTCAGCCAAAACCCTAGTTCATCTCCAATGAGATTTCTTGACTTGGATGGACTTTAAAGGGGTTTCTTACACTTGATTCACTTAGTTTATGTTATTGATAACCACTATCCCTTTAATTCTTGTGGGTGAAGTGTAGAGAGATGTTTTATAGAGAAGGGGTGTGATAGGGAAATGAAATGAAATGAAACTTGGATCCCTTATTTAATACACCAAATTCTGTCCCGACCAGTTCTACGGACCAACATACGGTCCGTGTAAATTATACTGATCGTATGTCTTGCCGTAGATTTGGTCCAGAGAGGGGTGCCAATCTGGGCTGAATGTACGGTCCAATATACTGTCCGTATGTTTTATACGGCCAGTATGTTTGGCCGTATAATCTCCAGTTTTCCGAAGTTCATTCTCGTCGACTCGTTTGATCTCCAATCCTTATGAAACCTTCTTAGCACTTGTTTATCACCTCATTAACAATCCAAGGGACGTTATAACTCTTCTCCAAAGCATTATTAGATCCTCATTAACTTGTTACTCGTAAATCCTTTTCGATACCTCTCGTATGCCTTGCCTTCTCTTGGCAACTTTCTCCCCCTATCTCAAACATCTTTGAAATCTTAATTAGGGTCATCAAATGTCATTCCTTACTTATCAAAATACCGTATACTTCATGCTCTTCGTTAGTTTATTCACTGAGCATCAACGAAATGTTTTTCCGAGGTGTAACAATAAGTTAGATGTTGGGGTTGAAAACCACTTGGCTAAATGGGGAAGTATTTTAAAGACATCTTAGGAGAGGATTGAAAAGGGTCAAGCATTATTTGACCCATAGTATCTTTCTTCCCAAATAAGAGATTGTCATGACATTCTTCATAAGCCTATGGGGTGTAACCTCCTACCTATGCACATTTGGTGTTTCCTTGCCATTTTGTTAAGTTAACTGGGTCCTAAAAAATGAGTTTCTTGTGCATTTATTAATTGTTCACTTGGTTAGGTAATGTATGATAATATGAAGATTGTAATAAAACTGGAAAGAGGAAAAGGCTTTTCAAAAGGAATACTGTTTATTTTGAAAATAAGGCAAGAAGAGTTTTAAGAAGTTTATACGATGATATGTAACAAATTCTTTAACATTTGGTTAAGTTAGGATCATGATTTAGACCTTTATGTGAATTCTGTGTGCATTGATGTCGTTCCAACTTGTGTCTGAAAGATGGCCTGTTTTCTCTTTGTTTTCCTAAGTCATAATAATACCTTAAAATGAGGAAATCAGTGGTTTGCATTCATTTAAGGTGGCAGTATAGTATGAGGGGGTATATTTGACCCTTTCTTTGTGATACTTTGGACAATATGTCATGTGTCCCATTTTGAGATGTGTTTTGAATTCATTAGTCTAAAAGTCTAAGCAGAAGATAAAACTGAACATAGTCATGATGGGTAGATGTGTTTTCTCATTTGCGCAGCATTAAAACCAGCTAGGGATATGATGTACTTGGCCAGTTTTGGAAGAAATGGAAACTAAGAATAGGCTATTGTTTGTGAACATGTCTAAATTATGTGCATCCCTTTAAAAAATCACTTGTATCTTTCTGCAATAGAACAAGATCAGGAGAAAAGTCTAAAAGAATCTCAAAGTCTGAACTTAAAAATTGTGAATCTTATGTGCATTCATGGGACTTTTGGACCTTCTACTTGATTGAGTTGTGTATGAAAATATAGCTGTTGTACCCAAGGTTGTGTCCTCTACATAGAACCATCAAGACTTGCAAATTCTTTGGCATTTTACCACTATTGATCTTGGCTTGGAGTTCATTTTCCTTGAGTCTTAAACTGGATTCTGCTGAGAAGTAATACAACACCATACTAGTAGATGGTTGTTTCATTTAAAAGAACTTTGATTTTCACCTATTTGGATTTTCCATATCATACATGTTAGGATTAAAGTTTGGTTCCTTCTGTTTATTCCCTGTATTCTCTAGGAGGATCACTTAGACTTTAGAATATAATTCCTAAAAAGTGACAAGAACCTTTACTTGGGCTGTTTGACGATTTTGTCTAAACAACTCTACATATACTCCATGAATGCCAAATCTGTTTTGATTGTACCATGTCTAGAAGATGGTTTTTCCTTATCCTTATGTGCCTTTATACTTTGCCACATCTATTTGATTCAATATTGTCAAGAACTGTATTATTTCTATATGATTGCCTGTGTTGTGATTACTTGGTTTAAGTTTAGCCTTGACCATACTGTGCCCATGCAGATTGCTTTCTTTTTTCCATGTTTAAATCATACTTGATGTCTTGGCTTTGGTTCATGAGATTAATCTACTTGCTGAGTCAATTTATCCCTTCTCTCCTTGTTCTCATCTGTTCTGATTGACTTATAATTATTTTATATACATTTATATTGGGCCTATCCTATTTATTCCAAGCCATGTGTGTGTGTGTGTGTGTGTGTATGTGGATCTGTGTCTTCCTTAGTTATTGTTGGTTGAGAGGCAGTTTAGGTGGGGGGGGGGGGGGGGGGGTTCTAGTTTGAGCCTTCCCCTGTTTTGGGGTTTGAGTTTAAGGAAATGGAAAACACATATACACATTATATGGACTTGTGAATAAATAGGATATATTGCCTGTACATGTGTATATTTATGTATAGAATAGGACTTGTAAACGAATAGTGCACTGTGTATATATGTGTGTATAATATATATATGATAGGAACAGTAAAATATAAACTAACCGGGGTTTTTGTTTCTTTCCCCTCTCTACTGCATGGCCACTTGGGCTAAGGTCCAGCCGCCTTATTGGGTCAATAGTCCAATAAGGAAATTCTTTCAAGTCTGTTGAGTCTAAAAGAAAAGAAAGGGAAGCTAATATATTGAAGGCCCAGTCATGGGTAAAAATGACACGAAGGCCCAACCATGGGTGAAAATGGGTGGGGTTTGGTACACCCCAATTTACTTTTCCTATTATATTTATGCTTTCTCTATTCGTTTTAAGTGCTTTCTTGTATTGTATTCATATTTGTAAAAACCCACAAACAATTTTTTTTTTTTTGGTAACTAACTGACTTTTCTATTAATCACCAAAGTGTAGGATTTACAAAACTGTAGCTAGCTATACACAGCTAAACTATTCATCTTCAAACCATCAGACAACAAAAAGCTAATCTAGAATATAAAACTATGAACTATATTCTGGATCCTAGGAGGAGCTTGGACACAAATGACGTAGATGATTTCCTTTACAATAGTTTCCCATGGTCTGCTTCTCTTCTCAAATATTCTCAAGTTCCTTTCAATCCACAAGGCATGAGTAATTTATGTGTACAGCATTTTGAATAACTGAGCAGTTTGAGACTTGCCTTTTGCTCGGCTGACCGCCCAGTTCAAGTGTTGGTCCCACGTATTAGCATTGTAAGGCTGACTATGCATCCATTTTAAGGCTCTGCCCCACATATTCCTGGAAAATTGGCACTGCACGAATAGGTGCTCTCTTGATTCATCGTATAATTGGCATAGGCAGCATTTAGAGTCCACATCTATCCCCCATTTTAGTAGTCTATCAGTCGTCAATAATCTCCCTTCTGTGTTGCAAGAGGAACCCCGAGATACTTGAAGGGAAGCTCTCCAAGGGTATACCCCAGCTTATGCAGTATTCTATCTTGCTCTGCTTGTGACACTCCTCCAAAATATACAGAACTCTTGCCAAGATTTGCTTGAAGACCTGAAACTTAAGAGAAGTTCGTGAAACATTGATGAAGAAATGTCACTGAGGCTAAATCACCTCTGGAAAATAATGAAAGGTCGTCAGCAAAACAGAGGTGGCTCAGTCCCAAGTTAGCACATTTTGGATGGAATTTGAACCCTTTGTCATCCTTTAGCAAGTTCAATAGTCGACTGAGATACTCCATAGCAATTGCAAACAAAAAAAGAGGACATCGGGTCCCCTTGCCTTAGTCCTCTAGCAGCTACAAATGGGGTGGAGGGTTCACCATTAATCAGGAAACTGTAGCTAACTGTTTTGACACATTCCATGACCCAATGAGTATATTGAACAGGGAATCCTAGCTCAAGCATCAGCTGCTCTAGATAAACCCATTCCAATGAATCGTACGCCTTTTGGAGGTCTATTTTAATCATGCACCTAGGTGAAATATGCCTCCTAGTATATCCTTTCACCAATTCATGAGCAAGAATTATGTTATCACCTATTTTTCTTCCTGGGATAAACCCTGCTTGCGCCTCACATATCACCGTCGTCATCACCATTTGCATTCTTGAGGCCAATATCTTTGAGATGAGTTTGTAAATCACTGAACAACATGCTATGGGTCTAAACTCTTTTATATTTACAGGGTTGTAATTCTTGGGCACAAGAGTAATAGTAGTACAGTTGATTGGCTTATATAGGGTACTTGTACAAAAGAAGTCCATAACTGCTTCTACGACATCCTGTTTAATGATCCTCCAAGATTTTTTGAAAAACACAGAGTTGAATCCATCTATTCCGGGGGATTTTTCATCTCCGATAGAGTCCAGGCTAGAGTGAATTTCTGCTTCGGTCACAGGTGCACAGAGTTGCAATCTTTGCTGTTGAGATAGAGTTGATCCTTGCTTCATGACTAGTTTATTAATAGCTGGAAAATATTGAGCAGATGTTCCCATTAGTCCTTTGTAGAAGCTGAGAATTTCTTCTTTGATATCATTTGGCTCTGTCAACTGTCGACCACCGAGAGATGTAAGCTGATGGATTTGCTTCCTATGGCTTCTCTCCTTTACTACAGCTGTAAAATATTTTGTATTAGAGTCACCTAGTTTGATCCACTTGGCCCTGGATTTCTGTTTCATGATGCTTTCCTTCACCATAGACCACTTCTCCAATTCCTGAATTATGGCTTTCTCTTGAATTTGTAGACTCTCACGCCATTGTGATATGATTTTTTGTTGAACATAAGCCAGATCAGTCCTTGATTGTTCTATTTTCTGGACTACAGTTTTGAACTCTTCATTAATTAGCTTTCTGAATCCAGGTTTAAGTGCCATCATCTTTGACCAAACATTTTCCATACCATTTATTGCTAACCACGAGTTCCATTTATCCTCCACAATAGTGAGGAAATTGTTATGCTCAGCCCAGACGTTGAAAAACCTGAAATGCACCCTAGTAACCTTCTGTGAATCAGTTAACGTCAGCAGCATGGGTGAATGGTCTGATATGTTTGGCAAATGATATTCAAGAATCACATGCCCCCAATTCATCATCCATTCAGTGTTGCCAAAGGTTCTATCCAGCCTGCTGCACACTCTATCATCCCCATATTGTTTATTATTCCAAGTGTAATAGTCCCCCTTCCAAAGTAATTCATTAAGTAAGTTGTCATGCATGCAGTCAGCAAAATCTTTAATGTCAGCAAACTGCACAGGATTATTGGAAAGTCTGTCTTGAGGATATAACAATGCATTAAAGTCTCCACTAATTATCCATGGCCTAGAAATACCTTCTGCTAGATCTTTAAGGTTGTCCCAAAGTGATCTCCTCTGTTCAATGGTATTAAAACCATATATAATAGTTAAGTAACATTCAGTAGGCTTTACAATACCCCTGACCATACAATGTATCATTTGATCAGCCTCTTTAAGAGGAGAAATATTGTATCTGTTTGTGTCCCAAATCACCCATATCCTGCCATTACTAGCTGATTGGTAGTTGTGTATGTGCCCCCATCCCGGAACAATATTATTCAGTACTTTACTTGCTTTAGGTTGCTTAACTCTCGTCTCAATTAAACCAACCAGTGTAATATGTTTATTCTTCAGCAGTTTTTCACTTCTTTCTGCTTGTATCTCTTATTCACCCCTCTTATGTTCCAAAAAAACCAAGTCATAATTGATATTGTCCTCCTTTATCAGGAGGGTTGGAGCTAGCAGACACACCAACGCTGTTAACACCAATAAATCTATTCTTAAGAGGCACATAATACAGGATTGAGAAGTTTTCAAGTGTAAAATCTGGGCTATTACACTTCTTCTTGCCTCTAACCAGTTGATCTTGAGGTTGAGCTTTCTGTGGGCTGGTCTTTTTTGGTTCACTTCGGGTAGGGGATGTCTGTTTAGGTGGGACCATAGGGCTATTGGTTTTTGCTGGTGTGCTGGATGCTTGAGGGACCTGTACTGTATCCTTGGTCATCCATTGCTGAATTTGGTTCCTCCGACCCCCTTTCCTTCCTGGTATAGCTGGCACAATAGGCTGAGTAGCAGGAGCACATTTGTGGCCTATGGTTTGACAAACCTCACAAAACAATGGTTTCCAATCATAGGTGACAGTTTGAGCAAAGGTTCTTCCATTGGGATCCATCACTGTAATTTCATTAGGTAACGACTTAGTCACATTCACCTCTATAAGTATTCTTGCAAACGATACCCTAGTCTGCTTGGCTGTACACTCGTCAGCAAACATAGGGGCACCTATAGAACTTGCTATCCGACTCAAAGAATTTTGTCCCCAACAGTTCATAGGCAGTTGAGGATACTTAACCCATAAGGGAATTTCTGTGGGAAATTCCTTGTCAAAATCAAAATCGGCTGTCCAAGGTTTAAGTATCAAAGGTCGAAAGTTAATCATAGACGGTCCTTCAGTCAAAATCTTTTGCATATCCTCCAGTGACTGAAATTTAACAATAAAATATCCGTCCTCATGAAGGAAGATATCAGGCTCAGCAGCATTCCAATTTTGCGATACAAATCGATACATAACATTATACCCCGGGCATTCACCAATAGCATACACAATTAACGCACACCACCACTTCTCTGTTTCCCTATCAACTTCATCTTTTTCCAATTGCACTACTATCTTACCATCCATGATTTGAGGAGGGATATATTCAAGGGCCATACCGTTACTCGCATATCTGTTTTGTTTGAACATATTCACCCATGGTGCTGTAGGTGGCTTTTCTTCCTCTAGGTCAGATTCAGCTACTAGTCCGGTTACTGCATCGTTACCAGGAGCTGCACTGGTCGCCAGATCTGTTCCACTTACTACATTAGGTGCATGAGTGGCTGCTGGAGGGGTGTTTAATTGCAATTGTCGTGCCGCTCCATTCGTACTCGAAGAAATTCCACTCGTTTCTGCTCTAGCCACTGGAATTGCAGCTAGGGTTTTAGTCACCGGTGTTTCTCGTTGCATATCTACAGCTGGTACCCGTGCCCCACAGAGCTACCAAAAGTAGCCAGCGGCACTTTTCGTGGTCGGCCTCGACCTCGGGTCGGTTCCTAACCCTGTGCTTGTGTTTTTGCTCGTCTTCTAGCCATGGTCACCGCACCGGCGTACGATAAGAACCCTACGCCGAGAGCATGGAGAGAGAGACTTTTGATATGATATTTTTATTGTGTGTGTGTTCGTATACCCAAAAACATTATTGAAATCATTTATATTGCGAATTAGGCATCTTAGGCAAAACGGTGCATATGCCGTTTAGATTGACTCTAGCACCTAAAAATTCTTTTTGAAAAATCTGGAAAAAACGTGTACTGATTTTGAAGACATAAAAATAGAAAACAACTGCTTTGGTCTTAATAAGTAACAAACTAAAGAGGTTTTTTTTGGAAAAGCAAGAATGGTATAACGTATTGTATGAAATTAAGAGGATGAGAAATCAGGCAAAAAAACTGCTTTTCAAACTATTGAAGCATGTCTCTTTTTTCTGTGTTTTGAGTTGGTAAAAATGATATTTCTGGGCCACAGCCCACCTGGGTTTTTTTTCTCAAGAAAAACGAATGTTCATTGAAATATTTTTGGGCCAGAGCCCATTTAGTTTGGTCTTTTGAAAACAAAATTTACGTAAGCCACTATTTGGGCTAAAAATTCCGTTTGGGTTTTTATATAAATTTGTGGTTAGGAAAACGTGGCTAAGGCCCATATTTTAAATGGATAAAAATAAGGTATGTTTGGGCCAGAGCCCACGCATTTTGTCCTTTAAAAACACAAAACTATTTCTTTGGGTTAAGACCCACCTAATTTTCTCTAAATAAATAACCCATGGTTAAAATTTCTGGGCCAATGCCCACGTTTTAAATAAATCAAGTAAAGCATTTTGGGGCTAAAAGACAAAAAATGGATTTTTAAAGTCAAAATCATACCTTTTGAGATAAAATCTGGGACTTTATAAAAAATATAGATATATAGCGAGTACATTTTTAAAAGGGAACATATGGACAAGTTATTAGATCATAAACATAATTCACTTTTTCTAAAAGACAAAACGTGCAAAAAATGTAAAGAATCCCTTTCTTGAAAAATCAAAACGGTCCAATTTTATGGCTAATTAAAAAATTATTAGGTAAGGATGTTCTGGAAATATATTAAACGGATTGACCCCGTCCACGTGTGAGTAAAAGCATGAATAAAACCCATTCACCCAAATCATAAAAGATAATAAATAAACTTTGTATCTTTTTTCTATAGAAAAAACTACTATCCTTATATATAAAAGGAATTAATTATGCCCGGATATCATAAATCTGAACCTAAATACCCTATATGTAAGAGGAATATATCAATTCTTTTCAAAAAATGATATGCAACATGACAGGTTTTTACGGGAAATAAACAGTTCATGCAAATACTCACACATTGGAATTCGAAGGTCAACCGTATAGTACAGAGCCTTAATACTAGGATGCCTAACACCTTCCTTAAGGGATCACCAGAACCCTTAGCTAGAACTTTGGATTAAGAAGGATTTTTCACGACGAATGAATAAAGCCTTCAAAACTGGTTTTCCTAATTTCCTAAAACTTAGTTGGCGACTCTTTTAGAACAAAGTCCGAAAGAGCACCAACGATTTCGAAGTAGCTTTTCCGAGCGCTAACCCCGCCCGCGAAAATGTGAACCTTTACAGTGCCGGAGCTGGAGACGAGTCCACAGGAGCAGAAGAATGAGCCTGAAATAACATATAAACAATTTAGTTTAGATTTATTCAAAACTAAACCTAAAATAACATATAAACAGTTAAAAACCTAATTATAATTTAGATCTAATTAATACATTATCTTTTTGTAAAAAATCAAACCTGTGTGTCGTCGGGCTCCTGATATGGATGATGAGAGGGCTCCCGAGCTGGCTCCTCAGTGATCTCCCGAGTGGGCTCCTGAGTGGGCTCCAGAGCTGGAGATGTAGATGGTGCTAGAGCTGGATCCTAAGAAATGAAAAATTATATAATAATTAGTATAAGTATTTTAATTTGTTAAAATAATTATTTCAAACACTTACATCTTGGAGCCAGCTGCCGAAGTCTAGGAATGTGAAGTCGTACTCCAGCTCCCTGCCACCCTATAGATCACGAACTGGTCGCTCTCCTTGTGGATGACAAACTGACGGCTGCGCATGGTATGCCTCCAATGATGGCCACTCTGAAAAAAGCTCCACCGGAGTATATAGAGGTGTTGACGGTCGGTAAAACGTTGACGGGCGATCTGGAATATACCGATGCTGCTGGGCTGGAGCGGGAACGGTAGCATGCTTGTCAGGCTCATCTACTAGATGGAGGCCTCCACTGCCATCACCTCGGCCACCAGCACCTCTGGCCTCACCCATTGACCATCAGCCCCTCTAGCCCCACCACCTCTATCATCACCGCCTCTACGAGCACGACTACGATCATGTGCTACAGGGGCCTGATACGGGATATCTGGAACATGCTCATGGATACATCCGAGCTCTTATGATTATTGCAAACCACTATCGGCTAGCTGAACCATCCGAGATGCGTATCCTGTTGGCTCGGGGGAATCCATATGGGCCATGCTCTCCCAGCGCATCGTCTGTATTGTTCGTAGCTGCATTTTTTGGCAAATATTAAGGATTGAATAAATTTATAACGTAATATATAAGACGATTAATTAAGTTTAAGTGGGGTAAACTTACCAAAACCTCATACCCTCCCGTGAGTGTTATATATCCTCGCTCATCTGCATGACGCGTTGCGGGGTTGCCAATCAGGCTGCGTGTGATATGCCGGCACCACTCCATGTACTCGAGGATCGGAGTCGTATGTCCCACGTATAGTGGTCGTGCTCCCAATCAGCCGGCTCAGGTATATTTTGTATATGCCCGAACTGCCGTAAGATGCGATGGGGAGCTCGCATCGGGGAGCGTGATACTCAAAGATATCCATGTGTATCAACTGACACCGTGACCTCCACATGAGCTCACATTCCTACAAAACATCGGCAACTGATCCAAAATCTGATCATTCGGCCTCCATATAAAAACTGTAAAAAAATGAATTAGTAAACAATATAAGACAAAAATAGTAAAAAAAAAAAAAAAAAACATAACAATTTACCATGTCTGCCGTCATACGATCGAGCTTATCCCTGAAAGGAATAAGTCTGTGCTGCGTATCCACATCTCGGATTACGCCTTCCATCTATCTCCTTGCGTAGGGCATGCCCTCAGCAATGAGTTAGGCTGAGGATGCGCAGCTACAGGCTGAAAAGGCCTCATCCTAGACCACACCCACATCTGAAAGGGTTATTAAAAATGTTTATTAGTCGTCGTTTCAAAAAGCTATATTTAGAATAAAATTACACACTTTTAAATATATTACCTGGAGGAGCGCACAAAATCCGCTGACTTCCATACGCTCGCCCACAGACGCTCGACATAGTTAGTGATATAGGTAAGCCAAAACAGCAGCTCCCTAACTATAACATCCCAACTCGCCCAGATCATTCATATGAGGCAAATACCGTAAGATGATGTGAAAACTCGATGTGTTCGGGAACAAAATGCCCCCGAATATGATGAGTAAGTACAGACTGGCACGATGATCGACATCCACCTAAGGTGTGTCCTCTGTAATAGGATGTTGGATGTCTATGAAGCGCAAGTGGGTGTAAAGGGAAACCAACGACACCCGAGTCGTTACCCAGAAATCACTGTCCTCCGACACGAAACTAGTGAGCCTATTCAACTCCTGCTGATGCCATCTGGGCTGCTGAGGCTCCTCAATATATTATAGGTGTCCACCTACCCGTAGACCATATATGACCTCCACATGCTCAAGCGTGATAGCGACCTCACCAGTACAGAGATGTAATGTGTGGGTCTCCGATCTCCCGTCGCCATCGCTCAATCATGGCCGTCACAAGAGCCCTATCATACTATACCCGACCTTCAGCGACGCAATGGTAGATGCCGCCCCGATAAAGTATATCTAATACGCGACGATGTGGGGGCTGAGCGCCCAAAAGATCCCACGCATGTTCTATCCTACGGGGACGGAACAACGCACTAGAATGTGTCTCCCCAATCCATAATAGCTGGGACCTATGATTAGCCTGTAGATAAAGTACTGATGCGTTGAAGGGCCCCGAATGAAGAGAGTTGGGATCCATGGAAATGTTGTAGCTGTACTAATAATTTTTAATTACTCATTAACATGTAATATTAATTATGTAATCCTTTATCAAAATATTATACTAACTAACTAACCCTTTAACAGGAAATTATATTAACTATTTGTGCATTAATAATTGTTAATTAATTATTATATTAACTACAATTAGCTAACTAATATTATATTAATGATATTTTTAATCTTAAACTAAGGATTAACTACAATTAACTAACAAATATAATATTAAGGATATTAAGGTTTAACTATTTCTTATTAACAATTGATAATTAATTAGACCACTAATTAGCAAATTAACACATAAATTAGATAATTAATTAGCACATAAAATTAGATAACTAATTAGCAAATAAAATTAGATTAACACATAAAATTAGATACCTAAGTAGCACATTAATAAGTAACATGGATTAAACAATTTTTCAAATAATAAATTAACAACTAAAGATATTATTAGGACAATTAACAAATCATTAAAGATTAAAAATTTGATTATCAAATAATTAATAATTAGCTAATCAAACAATTAATAAATAATTAAATATTAACATATCATTAATAAATAATTAACAAAAATAAAATAAAATAAAAATAAAAAAGGGGCTGATCGCGCACTGGACCGCCCCTATTGAGTCTTTTTTTTTTTTTTTTTGGTGTAATTCAATTTTTTTCCAAAACCCACATTAATCATGCTTAGGATAAAATATATTTAACAATGCAATAGAAAATTCATAGTAAAATACCTAGAATAAAGGTTGTTTTTGAGTTTTTGAAATCGAGTTGTATGCCGCTTTATTCCGAAATCCAAGCTTTGAAACTCGTTCCTTGACTTGAATATACCAAGAATATTGACTTTCGGGTTAAAAAATAACACGAAAATGATGTTTTTTTAATGTGGGACCTCGGTTTTAGGTTGGTACTGGTGATTTTTTTTTTAAAAGAGGGGGGACCGATCGGGTTGGGGAAGATGGTAGGATTTTTTAATGAAGACCTTTTGCGTAGTATTTTAGTGCGCAATAGGACTTTACGGAAAATTTACAGTAATTAGTGCGCAAAGGGTAGTTTGGTAACTTTCTTTTTACTGTGTTATTTTGATACCCAATCCCACTTTTTGATTCATTTAAGTTGCGGATTCGGTGGAGGAAAGATTATGTAACATTTTATAATGTGACAAATTCACCCGAATGGGAAAAACATAGTTAAGTTCTTGCCCCAAAAAAGGAAAAATAAGACCGTGTTTTATAACAAAAATAAAAGGTTAGACACTAATTGCTGAAAAGCTCAAATGCGAGTTTCTCCCTCAGTGATTCAATTCTTTTTCCGCAAGTAAAACTCATTGCCGTGCTTTCACCTTTTAAAATGCTAACCTTAAAATTTTGGGTTGAACGTTCAAATTTTTTCACACGTTGAAAAAGAAAAGACAGTCTTTGTGCCTCCAAATTAGAATTTTGATCAGAAGTTGGAGAAATGTTGTGTTACTTACTAAAGTAAACATGTCATTGGGTTGAGTCTCTCTTTCTTCCTGCGTATTGTTATAGGACCATATATCATATTTATAACATAAAGGAGCAAAATGGAGATCGAGAAGGTCCATAAAGCTTCTGTAGCTGATTTTCCTACAATGCTGAGAAAAGACACGTATTGGTATCGATTAAATCAATTCATGAACATGCAGAGCTAAATATCTGCTCTAATTTCATCCTCCATTTAGTTGCTTACCATCTAGTAATTAGACTCTCCTTCACAAAAAATCACTACATCCTTTTGTTATCAGATGGTTATATTTGTAGGTTATTTTGTAATAGTGGGATTGTACCATGCCAGAATGCAAATAAGAAATTGGAGGTTTTATGTCTTATTTCAATTTTATTTAAGTATTAATTTAGAGATACGTTTTCACTTTAAATGAATTTACCCGTTTATGCAATGGTATGAATAGTATATTCAAATAGCCTCTTTTCTAACTCTATAATGTGTCCGGAGAGACAACTTGTTTATAATCTCCTAAATTATGTGCATTCAATATGTCCTTAAAGATGATGAAAAACCATAAATATAACAGGCTAGATTAGCAGGGTGTTGATGGTTCAGGTCAGCGGATTATTTTGAAGAAAGTTGTGCTCATACCAATTTTTTCAGTTACTCAATGTGTATAATCAAAATTAAACTTTTTGAAACCGTCTCAATTTCTCTTTGGTATAAGTACGATTCAATTTTTGGTACTTTAATTTTAAAACGTCATATAAGAGACACTAGAATATCTCATTTATTATATAATATCTCATTTTATTATGTAAAATAATAATAAATTCTAATGTAACACATAAAGTAGTGATTAAAAGTACTATATATGTTGAGTATAATTCTTTACTACAAGAACATGTATACATACAACCCTCCAGCAAGATTTTGATTTGCATGGTAGAGGTTGTTAAAACACAGGCTGTGCATTCCCTACAGACTCTTCCAACAATAACATACCCAATATAATCTCAAAAAGCGGGGTCTAGGGAGGGTAGAGTGTATGCAAACCTTACCCTACCTTGTGGGAGTAGAGAAGCCGTTTTCGATAGACCTTTAGCTCAAGGAGAGATAAAAAGGAAGCAGTAGGAAGATAATGAGATAAAACGAAGTGAAGGAAACAATCAGGTATACTAGAGCTACAAGAATGGAAAATAGGCAAACGTTGAAAAGATACTAATACTCCTGATGTAGAAAAGAGATGCGCGCAGCAACCTACTATCCTATTTCTCTACTCTGATACTCAACCTCCACACCCTCCTAGCAAGGGCCATGTCCTCACAGACTCTTCCAAAAAAATAAATATTGTTCTATCTTAGAACTATTACTGAATTTCTAACAAAAAAATACAATTCAAAAGACAGAATCTAAGAAAATAATTTGACTCAAATATTTATTACGAAGATACAAAGGGGGAAGAAAAAAGAAGATGAGGAAACTTACCTGGGTGATTTGCTGTTGAAATTGCTGAACTAATTAGTTTCAAAAGTTGTAGTGTTATAGCCCGTACTCTCGGGGTAAGACTTGAAGTTCTCGGCATATTAAGAAGGTCGTGTCGTAAGGTGTTTGAATCTAATGATAGTTGTACGTTAAGTTTTGGAGTCAAGCAAGTTGTAATTTGAAAGTACACCTAGGTCATCACAAGTTAATGTTCATAAGTTCAATGATTTATGGGTCCTATTCCACTGACTTTTCTCCCAACATATTTGGAGTTACGAGGTGATCTACTTACCAAATCGAACTTCTACGAGTCTATTTTCCAAGGTATCAAATCCTTCATGAATACGACATCGGGGTGGGAAGTTATTCGCGTTTTAGTCAGACTGCGCAACTATCGTGAAGGCAGAAGGTGTTACACCTTGGAAAATTCCCCGTTAACGTACAGTGAATAGGCTAGCGAAGGTCACGATGTATACGATGTTTCGATAAGTAAGAAATAGAATTTGAGGATCCTAATCAAGATCCAAGGACATTTGACGTAAGGGAGGAAGGTTGTCAAAGAAAGTAAAGGATATGTTACGTGTCGGGTAAGAATTATGAGTGACAAGTTAACGATAGCTTAATAATGTTTTAGAGAAGAGTTATAATTCCCTTTAGATGGTTAATGAAGTATTAAACAAGTGTTAAGAAGGTTGTATAAGGATTGGAGATCAAACGAAACGACGAGAACAACTTCGGAAAAACTGTGAGTTACACGACCAAGTTATATGGCCCGTGGAATGTTATACGGACAGTATAATGGTCCGTATAACCCAACAGCAACCAAGTGTTCCATGGTCGTGAACAACAGACACTTATACGGCCCGTGAAATGTTATACGGACCGTATAAGTGGTCCGTATAAGTCCCCACAGACTGATTTAGTTGTAATTATAAATGCATGTTCCCACTTTATTTTCTCATTCTTTTCCACTTCTCCACTTATCTCCAAGCTTCTAGAGTATTCCATACACATCTTCATCATAAAAATCAAGGCAAACCAAAGATCAAACATCAATATTCAAGGGAAATCAAGTGTAAGAAGCTCGCTAGGGTTCCTCCAAGTCAAGAATCCTCTTGGGAGTGAAGCTAGGGTTTTCTCAAAGTGAAGTATTGTCAACCAAAACCCATTCCTACACATTCAAAGGTGAGTTTCATGATTATTCCATGTTGTTTAAGGTAAGGAAAAGTTGAAACACTTGGATTATGGAAGAAAATGGAAAATGGATTACAAAAGATGAGATTAGTGGCAATTGTGAATAGTAGATTAATATGAATCATGAATATGGATATGTTGTGATTGTAATTACGTTATGAATGATGTTAAGAGCATGCGAGAAACGTTAGATGAGAATGAATGTAACGTTGTAGTAAGATCATGACTATGGATGACCATGAGAATAAATTGTAGGAATTGAATAATGATGATGATATTATGAATGTTATTATTGACGTTGGGAGTTGAATAATGATATGGGGAAAGTAGTAGAAACAAAGGAAATGCTGCCCAATTTTCCTTAGCTTTAGTAAGCACGTTTAAGTAATCGATTAGCTAATGTTCATGAAACTTCTCTTGAAGGTAGAAACGTGGGCATTGAAGGAGAACAAGCAAGCGATAGAGTAGCTAGACGAAAAGGTATGTGAGGCTAGTTCTTTCTTTCTATGGCATGAATCCGATGGTATGATTTTTCCTTCTTCTCCATCAATCCTCTATATCGCCGAAAAACTAATATCCTATGTTTATGAATAGCCATATGAGATGAGAGATATATTACGAGTTCAATAATGATGATGATGAGTTAAGTATAAAAAATTTAGAGTTCATGATATGATGTTCCCATAAAGTTAATGATGTCATATATTGTATACACTCACCTTATATATTATTTCTTTCAAGGTGAGGTAGAGTACCATAAGGTTAATGACGCCAATTATTGTATACACTCACCTTATACACTATTTCTTTCAAGGTGAATACTTATAGATGTTCCATAATGGAATCGGGGGTTCACGACCTTAGGTCACCTCGATAAAGTATATCTATCTTTGAGTTATTATACATGCATTATGATGAGTATATGTTGATGATATTACACCGTGCCTATATGGACGGGCAGACACACCACTATAGTGGGCAGCTTATACCCCGGACGCGGGAGGCCTAGACGCAGGTTAATCATTATTACACCGTACCTATATGGACGGGCAGCTTATACATTTATATATTATCACACCTTACCTATATGGACGGGCAGCTTGTACATTTATATATATATATATATATATATATATATATATATATATATATATGCATACATGACATGACGACGATTATGAAGTAAGCCAGCATGCATTATTTCTTTTACAATTGACAATCAGTTACAGTTGCTCCTTATTTGATGCTTCCTTTATCTCCTTGAGATGTTATTATTACTTATGCCTCTCATACTCAGTACAATGTTTGTACTGACGTCCGTTTTCTTTGGATGTTGTGTTCATGCCCACAGGTAGACAGGGAGGTGATCTTGATCCAGACTCGTAGGAGTTAGTAGCTGATTTGAGAGCATTCCATTGTTCCGGAGGTGCCTTGATTATTCTTTTGTGTATATTTGTATATTTGGGCACGATGGGGTCGTGTCTCGTCCCTAGTACTCTAGTAGAGGCTCGTAGATACGCAGTGTGGGTTATATGATCTCACGAGGTTACTATTATATATATATACACATGATATTATTTTGATAGCCGAAAGGCTTATGTCTATAAAAGTATCTATGTTCTCTAATGAAAAATGGTTTTTTTCCTATGATTATGAGCATATGAATATTAAAGAAATGTATTATAAGTATGATGAGCAATAGAATAAGTGGTGCTCAGTGGTTAGCCCCGGGTACCCGTCGCGGCCCCTAGTCGGGTCGTGACAGAAGGGGACCTAGCGATGCGAGTCTCATAGAGACCCTTTTGGTCGCAATACAGGTTGCGTCACAAGATGCTGCTGATATATATTAGATAAGATCAGAATCTTGAGTTCATATTTGATAAGTTGCTGAACGAAAACCTTCCTAAATCCTCTCCAAAGTTCTTCAAACATCAAGGAGATTTCAAGGTGAGTTGTAGTCGAAATTCCTCTTCAATTCTCTTCTGAGTTCACGAGTTCTCATCGTTCTCTCTTTAGTGGTTGTAGTAACTTCTTGTTTCTTGTAAGCTTGGGGCAGAGATGGATTGTTCCATCTTGTCTAAGGTATATTATGATGTTCGGCCAAAAATGCATATATTTACCCATTGTTTGCTTCACATTATAATACTTTTAATCGTTTTTTGAGTATTAATAATAATGAGTTGTACTTAAACTATATTTTGACCATGTAGGAATAAAGCGGTGTGAAAATGAAAAGATTTAGAACAAAACCGAAAGAAAAGTGAGAAGTTACAAATATTGGAGGAAGCTTACGTGGAATTGTACAAAACAAAAGAAAAGAAAGAAGATATAAGGGGGACAATAAAGAATGAACTAATGATTCGACAAAACAAAATATGAAAGAATGAAGGAATTGAATTTAGAAGAAGCAAAGAAAACGTACCTGGCAGATTATTGGACGTGCGATCAGGCTTCACCGCACAGGTGCCGCGCACGATGTCAGTCTCTGAAATTAATTTGGCCATGTGCGCCACTCTTGGGCCCGCTATTTTTTTGGGTCCGAGTTGGATTTGGTTTTTAAAAGCCCAAGTCTTTTGGTACCCTATAATACATATTTTACACGGTTTTTATATAACTTTGGACTTAGAGAGAGTTTGGAGCCGTCGTGGAGGCTATAGTTACAGGATTACCTTCTCTTCTTTGTAATACTTGTTTTTACGTTTTTATTCAGACGATTTGTTATTTTTCCTCCATTTCTATGTTGAGTTAAACTTCTTAGTTCTAGGGTTTTGGCTCAAACATGAAAGTTGACGTTTGATTATCGTTTATATCTATTGATTTTCCATCTTTGGGTTATTTATTTATTCTTGATCTTAATTGTTTGATTATTTGACGAAATAGTTAGGCACTATCTGTGGTGTGTGAATTGAACTAGGGATAGGGAATTTGCATGCGTAATAAGAATAAATAGAGGTTGTTCGATTAATCGTTCGCTAATGAGATAGGAATATACACTTTAGCCTCGCTTAGTGAATACAGAGATATAAATGCGTTCTTGTTATTTTCTAATGACCATATAAATATAAGCATTGGAGTGACATCTATAGGCTTGTGAGAAACTCGGAAAATACTTATAAAGTTAACATCAACCCGTCAACTAGTAACCCATAGGTAGACCGATTTGAAGACTCAACTGGATTGTTAGTGGTCGTAGCCCTAGATCTATCTCTTCTCCAATAAAAATCCGCTCTTTCTTGGTTGAAGTTCATTAGTTGCTTTCTTTTATTTCCAGTTAGTTTATAATTATAACATTGGATTTTATATCTTGTTTAGATAATTAGCATTACTTTAATTTAGTAAATAGTTAATCATAAGTTCCTGTGAGTACGATATCTGGACTTTAATCCTATATAACTTGTACAACTGCGTATACTTGCGTGTGTATTTAGGAGCAACATTATCGCTTCTTATCATCATAGAGAAGATCGTAAGGATCATATCGGTATGTTTATTGTGTAGGACTCACGAGAAAGTGAGTGGAAGTCGTGAGTCCGAGTTGTTGAGTTTGTTACTAGTTGTATGAGTTGCTTGTTGTGCTGCTTAGCTTGTAGTTGTAGTTGTTGTTGGCGTTGTGGAGTTCGGAAGAATGAAGGACATGGAGAAACATTGTCTAGTTGTTGTATAACAAGCTTATCGCTCATCGGGGGTAAATGATTCTGTATCGAAGTTTTGACTTTTTCATTAGGTTCGGAATGTGATTTATGACTTAGGATAAGTATCAAGTGTCAGTTTGGAGGACATCGAGTTAGCCTTCGCGGTCGGGAGGGAAGTCCCGCGATCGCCCACAACGATCTTGGACATTTCATTTTCATATTCGGAGCCTAGGACCTCAGTTAGGAGGTTTTTGGAGGATTCTTCAAGATTCATCATAGGGGTAAGATTCTAATGTTCCTTTTATCATTCTACCTTTGATTCTTACAAAATTTCGTCATTGAATCATGATTAGGGTTAAGAAATTGGGATTTAAAAGCCCTAAGTTGAAAATATGAATTTCTTCAAATTGGAAGTCGAATTGATATCATATTTGACATAATTTCGAGATTTAGGCTCTATGGGTTATGGGTGGTCTGATTTTGGAGAGAATTACAGTTTTGCCCTCGAGGGCCTGGGATTGCCTTTTTGGGTGACTTTTTGGGCCTGCAACTATAATATAGCAATATGGGTGTCTACGGACTTGTATACTAACGTAGAATCCGTATTTGGAAAGATTAAGATCATTCAGAGTCCCTACAAAAGGGCAAGGCTTTGTTGTGAGCGTCAGACTCTAAATTAGGCTAGTTGAGACCTTACTTGACTCTATTTAAAGTGCAGGGTTGGTTGAAATGAACTAATAAAGAGGGAGTAATGAGGATTAAAGGAGATCTCGTACTTTTTAGGTGATGAGTACTTGTATTGTGTACCGGTGTCATAATATGGGAAGTTGTATAGTATTGAGTCATTTATTGTCTTGTCTAAAAGCCATGCATTGGGCATTAGCTGATAGCTTGGACTGATTTTTGTGAATTGTGATTGAGACATGAGATATCTTATTTGATGCTTCTATATTATATGCATGTCTTGATTGTGATTACGCGTTCGCATCACTCCATAATACTCATCTAAAAGTGGAAAAGAGTTAAGATTGAGCCTTTTACTTTATAGCATTGTTACTTATTGTATGCATGTCATATTTATGCTTAATATGGTATCTCATGCATATTACACTTGGGGATACATATGTGATGTCCGATGGAAAATGGTTCCGAACGAAGTGATGCCAATAGTAAAGAGACGAATTGGCTAAAGACAAGTATGAAAGTTGAATTGGCTAATGACAGGTAATGTGAGCCTAATTGGCTAAGCATGTAATGTGAGCCTAATTGGTTAAGTAAGGTAATGTGAGCTTAATTGGCTAAATACAGGTAATGTGAGCCTAATTTACTAAGTACAGGTAATGTGAGCCTAATTGTCTAAGTATAGGGTAATGTGAGTCGAATTGGCTAAGTGTTGAGATTGGAAACTTAAATAGCTAAGGACCTGATGGAAAAAGGTCTCGAGTGGTATATGGACCTCGCAAGTCCCCCATAGGTCACGTCTTCCTGCAGAGCGTGTGTATACCGGCGATGGAAAGGCCTTGCATTGCATTTGCATATCAAATCATTTCACGGATTCCTTTTGTTGATTGAAATGTACTTATCCTACTTAAGTGACTATTTGAATACTTGTGAACTTGGAGGATTCTCATACTTAGACTTGTTAGTTTATAATTATTGTCATGTTGGATCAATCATGGTTAATGTTGGACCAACCATGGTTAAGTGTGGAAGTGAGCATTCGGAAGACCAAACCTCATAACCATTATAATTTAGGGTCAGTCGATGATGTTGCTGAGTACATGTTGCTTTCCCATACTCACTTTACACTTGCTGCACCTTTTTGTGTGCAGATTCAGTTCCTAGCACTAGTGGGGCTCGAGGCTTCACCGCTCGCTGAGTAGATTACTTGAAGAATTTGGGGTGAGCTGCTGGCTGATCCGTGGCTCGAGATTCTTCTTCCTTACTTATTTCTGTCTTTTCTTATTTTGGACACTGTAGTTGGCTACTATTCCATACTTGTATTTCTACTCTAGTAGTTCTTGTAGTAGTGACACTAGGTTTTGGAGTTCTGTAGTACTTATTCTGTATTATTACTATTATGAGACTTTATTATGACTTGAAATGTCTTTGTTTAACTACTTCCACATGTTTTACTTGTAAAATTAGTTTAATCAGTTGTGGATGGCTCACTTACCGAGTGGTGGTAGGTGTCTTCACGGCTTTGAAAATTGGATTGTGAAAAATTGGTATTAGAGCTTTAGGTTCACCGGTCTCACAAGTACAAAAACAATATCTAGTAGAGTATTTCATATCGTTACAAGAGCTCTTTACCTATCTTTAAGAGGTTATATGACATTTAGGAGAACTCTAATTTTTCATTCCTTATCGTGCATACTTGATTCCAATGGATTCTAAAAATTTCTTTTTTTTCACTCTCTCATAGATGGTGATGACACGATCGGCTGCAATTAGAGATTAAGAACCTACACCTGCACACGTACCCCCTTGTCACACCTCGTGCCTTTGGGATAAGGTTTGACTCGTAAGATGATGATATAATTGAACCAAGATGCAAGGTGTAGGAAAAGTTTTGAAACCTAATCAAGTCATAAGAATAGTCTTAGGACAAAGCAAAGTCAGAAGCTACTCTACGGGGCATGTTTTCAAGTGAGTTTGCACAAGGCCTCACTTAAAGCGAGTATACAGAAACATTTATAAAGGAATTTGGGGAAACTTCCTTAATAAAAGTTGTAGACCTTTGAAATACCTTTCCATCCATATATTGTGGAGATCAAACGGACATCTGTACAAAATGTTATGGCTGTTTTACTGAAGGGTCGCAGAGCAGTCCGCCAGACAAGCGTCTGCGACGCAAAACGCGAAATGAGACACAGATGGCCATATGCGATGCATTTCCCAACGCATTTGAGCCAAATTGTTCGTCCCGAAGTTTCTAACATTCTTTTTTGAAAGTGTAGCATCTGCGATTGCAGAAGGCCATTTGCGGCGTAGATGCCAATGCAGACGCACCCGAGGTTCATTAAAATCGCGTTTTTCCAAATTTTTATTCCATTTTTAGTTCTCCAAGACCTAGCACGACTTTTCTCTCCTATATTCATCCTCCCACATCATGGTAAGTCTCTCTCATGTATTTCTAAGTAATGCTAACACATAAACATGGATTCTTAACAAGATTCTACACTACAATCTTAGGGTTTTCAAGAAAACCCTTCTCAAGGTTTCAAGTTCAGACTTTTTCTTCAAGTTTTAGAGCAACTAAAGTATGTAGGGTCTCTATCTACAGGCGGGAACATCATTGTTCTTCCCCCCATGCCACGTGTAATCCATGAAACATGTTTCGCTTCAGAATCAAGATTATGATTTAGTTCACGAAAACCCTAAACACATGTATAACTATATATCATGCTTTCCTTCACAGTTTTCATAATTGTATTCATGATACGTCATTATGATTGTCATGAACCTGTCCGTAATCCATGAATGCCTATGCTTTGAATTCCATGGGTTCTTAAATACAAGTCATGAATCATTAAACTCAATTCCATAAGATCTGGCATGTTTACATCTTTCATACAAGTTATATTATGTATCTATATTCATGTTAAATTATACATATGAATCATGTTTACAAGTCATGTTATGAAACCGTGGGCTTCTAACCCAACTATAACCATGTCCATATTCATGTTTTGGGGAGTAGCATAGATTTATCGAGAAGGCCAGACAACCTGAAACTACGTATCCCAAAGTAAGGTAAGGGTTGATCCGCCCAGTTAGGACAATACCTTCAGACAATCGATTGGATCCTTTCATGTCTTGCTTGTGTCTCATACCCTGGCAAGGCATGGGCTGCTCTGCTGGTCGGGCCAGGTACCAAACTCCATATACTCATGTGGTACTCATGTGGTGATTTCATGTTGTCGGTTATACTAAGGCTCTTCCATAGATATATGTGTACTTACAGATGTTTTACCCATGTATTATTATACTCATGTCAGATGATACTTATGTTCATGTTCAGTTTACGGTTTTAGTTTTAGCTCTATTACTTCATGTGCCATGCTTGTTCATTCAGTTGCTTTACATACTAGTACAATTCAAATGTATTGAAGTCCATTTATTGCCCAGGGCCTGCATTTCACGATGCAGGTATTGATTTGCAGGAGGATGGATCTACTGGTTAGGACCTTGCTCGTATCAGCTTTTGGTGAGCCCCATTTCATTCGGGGTGTTATCTTTATTTTAAGTTCGTGTCATGTCACGCAGTAGAGGTATGCTGGGGGCCTTATCCCGGTAAACAGTTTTAGTATTCAGACTCATGTTTTTTGAGGTTTCATAGACTATTTCAGTCATGTCATGTCAACCTAAATTGAGTGATCAATATAGTGATCTGACTCGAATTGCATGATTCGACCATATTTAATGATCAATACATGTATCTAATGATATACTTAATTAGTTAGTAATTCAATCATAATAGATGATCAACTAAGTGTAGTAAACCTAAATCAAGGGATCAATAGTGTGATTTAACATGAATAATTACTTGATTTGACCATATTTAATGATCAACAAAGTGTTTTAATGACATTTAGTGATCAATACACATATCTAATGATATCTTTAATTATTAGATAGCAATTTGATCATAATAGATGATCAACTAAGTGTAGTCAATCTAAATCGAGTGATCACTAGAATTTGACGTGAATTATTTGATTCAACCATATTTAATGATCAACAAAGTGTTTCAATGATATTTAGTGATCGATTTACATATCTAATGATATCCTTAATCAATTAGATAGTAATTTGATCATAATAGATGATCAACTAAGTGTAGTCAACCAAATTCGAGTGATCAATAGATTGATTTGATGTGAATTACTTGATTGAACCATATTTAATGACCAACAAAGTGTTTCAATAATATTTAGTACTCAATACACATATCTTATGCTATTCTTAATCAATTAGATAGTAATTTGATCATTATAGATGATCAACTAAGTGTAATCATCCTAAATCGAGTGATTAATAGAATGATTTGATGTGAGTTACTTGATTCAACCATACTTAATGATCAAAAAATTGTTTCAACGATATTTAGTGATAATCTTAAACAATAATTATAGTTTTGATGCAATAGAATGAAATTGTTGGAACAATTGATAAGTTGCTGCAACAACTTTGATACTTGTTGGAAATAATTACAACAATTCTATCCAAAGCTGCAAAAACTGTGAGACTTGTTGGAATAATTCCAACAATTCATGCAGAAGTTGCAACAACCCTGTAACTTGTTTGAAACTATTTCAACAATTCATGAGTCGTTACAACAAATTTGTGACTTTTTTGGAACTATTCCAACTTCATCCTTGGTTGTTGCAACAATTCAGGTGACTTATTTGGAACTATTCCAATAATTTCTCAGTTGTTGCAACAATTCAAGTGACTTTCTTGAAACTATTCCAATAATGTATCAGTTGTTGCAACAACTCAAGTGACTTGTTTACAATAATTTTTTAAGTTGTTGCAACAATTATATGAGTTGTTGCAACTTCTGTTTAATTTTCTGCAACAACACTGCCATCTAAGATAGAAAATATAGACTGAACATAGAAAATATATATTGAACACATAAAATAAATAATTCGTTCATCATCCACCTTAGTGCTCCAATAACTTAAAATACATAACTTAAATTGTAACGACCCGTTTGGTCGTTATTGCACCTTCAACCCATTTACCCTCGTTGACCCTTCCTCGAGCCTTGATAGTATATTTTAACCCACGGGGATGGGTGGTACGGTTCCCGAGAGGATCAGATGAGATTTGTGATGACTTTTGTGAGATAGAGCCTTAAAGTGAAAAACGTTTGGCAAATAGTTGACTTTTGACTGAATGGACCTTTTTCGAATATTCGTCCATTCTAAGAGGTCTGAATGATCGATTATGACTTGGTGGGAAATTCGATTTGGTTCTCGAGGCACTTGGGATAATTTTGGGTCATTGATTGGAAAGTTAGTATTTGGCCATTGGGTGTTGACCCGGTTGAAGAGACCTCCGTTTGGAATTCCGAGACCACGAGTGAGTCCGTAGCGTGTTTTTCTGTTTGAATGCATGTCTGGTTTGTATCTGGGAGGTCTCGGGTGATTGTCAGATTTCGGGATTTGGGATTGTGAATAACTAGAAAGTTTTTGGTGTCTGGTGTCCGCCGTAACGGCACCAAGCTCGCGGTAGCAGTCCCGTCGTGGCGGAGGACTAGCCGCTATAGCGGGCTAGTAGGACTTGTGTTTAGTCGCCACAACAGACGAGTATCCGCTGTGGCAGACTCGTGATGGCGAAGGTGTGGCCGCTGCTATGGTGGACTCGTAGCAACTGCAGCGGATGACGCGGACAGAATCCTATTTAATGCCTTAGCTGAAACCCTTCTTTTCTATCATTTCATTTATTGATCCTAAGTAACTTTGGAGGCGATTTGAGGTGATTTTGGCTGGTTTCTTCTTGTAGGTAAGTTTCCTAACCTTAGCCTTCATCCTTTCTCTTTCATAAGCTTTAACCTATGCTAGGAGTCTATTGAACTTAATCGATAAAGATGGCTTTAATGGTTTCTTCACTAATGGAGTTTTAGTCTTTCAAAATAGGATTGGTTAGTGGATTTAACTTCTTTATAGCATGGAATTTGATGAGATAATAAGTAATATGCTTGAATCTTCCATTAATGTTGATGAAATTGAATGTTGGAAAGTTAGGGTTTATACCCAAATTAGGGTTTTTTCACTTCAATAACAAAATTGACCCATTCTTGAGTTACTTTAGCAAATGATTGGTAGGATTGAACTCTTAGAACGTCGAGTTGCATGTTTCACTTTCAAAATGCCCGTTTTACCCTTATGGGCCCATTTTCCCCTTTCTCCATAGTTGAATGTGATTCGAAAGATGAGTATAGCAATATGGGTGTTGTTCTTCCTTGTTTCTGATTTACAACTAGATTATGAATAGACTGCGAGTATTTGGAGGCTCTACAAAGGGCAAGGCAAAAGTGTGATTGTTCGTGGTTCCCGCTTAGCTACCAGGTAGGTCACGGCTTACCTTTCGGTTAGACTCCAATTTTAGCAAAACATATGTGGGAGTTAGATATTAAGGGGAAAAGCATTATAGGCCTTCGGGTATGGAGTTGGGATGGAATTCTATTAGGCTGGTTGCAATTGATTGTGGCTTGTAGCTAGAGCTGTCAATATGGGCTTGGCCCGCGAGGCCAGCCCAACCCAACCCTTTATTTAAGTAGGGTTGGGCTAAGATTTCTTTGGCCCATATAGAAGTGAGGCTCAAAAGCCCAGCCTCTCTTGGCCCGCCGGCCTCAAGGGTTAGGTTGGGGCCAGCCCTTGAGGCCAAAAAAGAATAATAAATTAATTAATATTTTTAACAATATAAGTAAATTAAACAAAAAGATAAAAAGTAACGAGAAAAGAGTAGTAATTAGAAACTGGAGTAATAATTTTTAGTCTTAGATATTATGTTTAATGTTTTTTGATCGTGATCTGAATTAGTGATTAAAAATAATATTTTATATTTGTTCTCTTGAATCTTTTCTTCTATGATATGAATTTGCGCAAGAATGGGTGGTAGAAGATTCTATTTCATATTTCAAAAGTTTCATGTTTAAATTGTACCAAAAATCACTTAGAAAATGTTATTTTGGAATACGAAAAAACTTAAAGGGCTAGCCCATCCTAGTCCGCGGCCCGCTTAGGGCTGGGTTGGGCTTCTATTTTGCAGGCCCTTCAATTAAAAGGGCCAGCCCGTCCTAGCCCATTTAATTCTTTGGCCCTTTAGGGCTCGGTTGGGTTAGGTTGGGCCAACTCATTTTGACATCTCTACTTGTAGCCCTATTATCGTACTTAAGCTTGTTGCCTTGTTTGCTGTGTTGTGATACGTGTTTGCTTTCATTTCTCTCTTGTTATGTCAGTTATCATCGGAGAAAGAAAGGATAATGAGATTAGGCCTGAATTGTGATGATACTTATGATAATACAAGGTTGAAATCTTGATTATGATTTACTTTTGATGATGATATCATGCATAGCATACATTCTCATTTCACCTGTATATTGATATTGAATTATGACTTGATACTGAAGATGATAAATGAGAAAATGGAATATATTAGTGACACAAGACAAGACCTAGTCATGAGGTGTATTTGTCATATTTGGAGGAAGGGGTTGATATATACTCTTTATGTTGATTGAGATGGTTTGTGTGATTCGTTCCATGTTTGAGTTGCTTTTTCTAAGTCTTGTTATGGTTTATGGTATTGTGACTTGTACTTCATTGGCATTTGATTTCATTGATTGATCATGCTTATATTTGAGTGGTGCTTCATATTGGGGTTCTAGACTTAAACCATATCTTGAGATTCATTTTGTTTACAAACATATATATAAGGCACATTTGACAGGGAGTGAGGATGTGGCCTAGTTATGTACTCATGATCTGAGGTCTGTTCTTGAACGAGTGGTACATGGACACCATAGGTCCCCTGCGGGTCATGAATATTATGCGAACAATGCCTTTAACATGTGTGTATAGGGTGTTGGGCCAGTGCATTGCATTTCACATCATTACATTTCATCCTACATTATCATATGGCTCCGTATTTCTGATCTGGTATGGTTTGTTTGTACTATTGTTGTGGTATAGATCTGATTATAGACTGGACTTGATTGTGGATTAGTGACTCCACCTAGGTTGAGGACATAGATTTGTGATTATTGATTTGAGATTGTTGAAACCTGACAGACTTGTGGTTTAGAAGCTTCACCTAGGCTTATGACTTGGAAGGCGAGTTCCTGCATGACGTACATATGGGTGGAAGCCTTTGACATACTGGGATAATGTGATTCGTGATTATGCTTGATTGTTTATTTGCCTACTTGTTGATTTCTTTCTTCATATATGTGAACTAATTGTTGTCGGCCTATGATACCTACCAGTACTTGTTGTTGGTACTGATGCTACTTTTGATGTACTCTTTTTTTAGTGCAGAGTTTGTTACTAGTTCCAGTCCCGTCCTCGAGAGTGATCTGAGTCTACTTGACGAAAATTCCAGGGTGAGCATTTTGGCTAGATCCGCAACCGGGAGACTCTTCCTTTGCATTTAACTGTCTACTATGTACTCTTGAGGCAGTATTGATATTTTGAGATTTGTACTTCCTATCACACTTGTATCTATGTAATACTGGCTCTTGTACTAGTCCAGAACAGATTGTGGGGTTATTATTACTTTCGAAATTATTATTCATATGATTTGAATCTGTTAGCTAAATTATTGTTTATTTCCGTATAATTCTCACAAATGACTGAAATGATTTGAGAATGGTTCATCTACCTAGGGGGATAATGTAGTTGCCATCACGATTCATGAATTAGTCTTCACGTCGTACTTATCAACACTAATACTTCAAAGAACTGTATCGGTGGTGTAATGACCAAACCGTTATGGTTCTTTTGCCCCATTTACCCCCGTTGACCCTTTCCCGATCCCTATTAGTCTGATTTTGACCTGCAGGGATGGCTGGCACGGTTCCTGAGGTAGTCGAGCGAGTTTTATGATGAATTATGTGAAATAGAGCCTTAACGTGAAAAACAGTTGATCGATAGTTGACTTTTGAGTAAACGGACCTTTTTTGAAAATATGTCGATTCCGAGAGGACCGGATGGTCGATTAGGACTTGTTGGGATGTTCAGTTCGGTTTCTGAGGCACTCGGGAGCGTTTTGGGTTATTGATAAGATAGTTGGTCTTTGACCATTGGGTGTTGACCGGGTCAAATAGACCTCCGTTAGGAATTTTGAGACCATGAGTGAGTCCGTAGCATATTTTTATTTATGGTCTCATGTCTAATTTGTATTTGGGAGGCCTCGGGTGATTGTCGGGTTTTGGGAATGGGTTAGTGCAAAACCAGTATTTTTTGGTGTCTGGTGCCTGCTATGGCGGCTCCTTGTTCGCTATAGGGGACCCACCTCGGCGAGGCCTGGTCTGCTATGGCGAGATGTGTGGAATCATAGTGAGACGCTACAGCGGATAGGGCTCTGCTATAGCATACTCGCTTTGGCGATGGCTGAGCCGTGGTAGTGGGTTCGCTATAGCGGACACTCTACCATTGCGGCAGGTGACATGGACCAGAACCCTCTTTAATGCTAAGCAAAACCTTTCATTTCCTATACCCATATTTATTGATCCTAAGTGTCTTTGAGGTGAATTGAAGAGGTTCTAAGTAGATTTCTCTTAATGGTAAGTTTTCTAACCTTGATTTCATTCATTTACCTTTCTTAAGCACGAATCCGTGATAGAAAATCTATAGAAACTTAAAGAAGAAGATGGGTTTTGACACTTACTTCATTAATTGATATTTAGTCTTTCAAAATGAGATTTTTTGATAGATTTGACTAATTTAAGCATGGAATTTGATGAATTAGTGACCAATAGCTTGATTCTTCCATTATTGTTGATGAATTGAATGATTGAAAGCTAGGGTTCATACCCAAATTGGGTGTTTTGACTTGAATGATGAAATTAACCTATTCTTGAGTTAATTTAGCAATTGAGGAGTAGAATTGAACTTCTAGAATGTTGGGTTACCAATTCTTACTTTGAAATACCCGGTTTACCTTATGGGCCCATTTTCCCCATTCTTTCTTAGTTGTTTTTTATTCGAACGATAGTACAACAATATGGGTATCGTTGCTTTTCATTTCTAACTTAGAATTCGATAATGGATATACTTTTAGTACTTGGAGGCTCTCCGGAAAGGCAAGGCAAATGTTTGATTGTTCGTGCCTCAAGCTCGGCAGTTAGATAGGTTATGGCTTACCTTCGAGTTAGACTTCGGTTAAGCATATGTAGAGTTAGTGATTGTCAGAGAAAGCATGTTACGCATTCGGGTATGAAGTTGGGATGAATTACTTAGGTTTGGTATTGTTGACTGATTTACGAGCTTGTCTCTTCTTTGTGATTTATTGGCTCGTCGCCATGTTTGTCATATTGAACTTGTACTTAGTCGTTATATTGTGATTATGATACGGTTGTCTCTCACTTATTTTTACATTATCATGGATAGAGGAAAGGACTTGACTTGATATTGATATTGATATTGATATTGATATTGTAATATGTGTCCATATGTGGCACGATTGGGATTGATATAATACACTTGATATTGTTATTTTGGATTGCATTCATCCTCATTTCTATGATACATTAATATTACCTGTGATTGGTGTTGATGGTGATAAGTGAGAAGGAAACATCCGTGATTCTTGGGACATATTTGATAGCGTAGCCATCTCTGGGATGGGTGCGAAATGGCTAGCAGCGTGGTTGGTGTTGTGGAGTAATCTCTGGAATGTGCACGGAGTGACTGATACATGGACTTCGCGGGTCCCCCATGGGTCTTGACTATCGATACGTGGAGATATTTCGTCCGTAGCATGTACGTACGGTGATTACCCTGCTGCATTCTTTTTTCTGAGTGCAGAGTACGTGACAGGTTCCACATCCACTTATCGCGATTGATCCCGAGGCTTTGCAGTTGAGTGTCTAGGGTGAGCATGCTTGATGGATCCGCAACCTGAAGACTCCTTTTTTATACTTGTCTTTTCTTGCATTCCGAGACAGTATTCGTATTTTGAGACTTTGTATTATTCCAGACTTGTAGTTGATTAGTAGTGGCTCTTGTACTGTACTCAGTGCAGTTCCTTGGGGATTATATTAGTATGGTATTCTGCACTCATTATTATTTATGTTTGAGACTTATATTTCTATCTGGGTTTGAATTTATGTTTGAGGGACGGGTTCACCTACCAAGGTGGGAAATGGTAGGTGCCAGCACGACTAAGTGATTTTGGATTGTGACAAGTTGGTATTAGAGCCCTAGGTTACCCGATCTATAAGTACAAAAGCATAGCTAGTAGAGTCTTGCGGATCGGTATGATGAGCTCTGTACCTATCTACGAGAGGCCATGGGACACTTAGGAAACTTAGAATTCTTTAATTCTTTCATGCTACTTTATTCAAATTGGTATCTAGAATATTGGAGTTGGTATCTGATTCACTTCTATTGTCTCACAGATCGTGGTGCTACACCAGCCAAGAGTGGAGCCCCTGTGGCTGGACAGTGGTGTGCTAGATTAGCTTCTGCAGAGCGCCAGACCGCACGAAAGCATGCAGCTGGGGAAGGGATGGGGCCTGCCCAGACTCACCCCGAGGTTATGTCTGACCCAGTATTTCAGGACACTATGGCTCGTATCCTTCTACATCTCGATGGTCAGCATACCATGGTAATGCCACTACTCCGGGTGGATCACAGACCAGAGCAGGAGAGAAGACTTTTAAGCAGGGACAAAACTGGGTATGCAGTCAGCTGCTGCCATGGGCCTACGCATTGATGGTATTCCAGCCCCTGCAGATGATCCTAGGCCTATAGCAGGCCAGGTCTTGACACTTGGGGATTAGGAGCTTATTGGCAAATTCTTGAAGATGGAGCCGCCCAGAATCTTTGGTACGCCTAGAGAGGATGCGTACGAGCTCATTATGGATATGCATGAGAGATTGTACAAGATGGATATTATGCAGCCGCATGGTGTGGATTATGTGTCTTTCTAGCTTAACAGGGATGCGAAGACTTGTTGGAGGTCATTCATTGATTGCAGGCCCACTGGTAAAGCTGTTCCCGAGCCAGGTTCCTTGGATCCACGTGTTCCTAGCCGGGCCTAAATGGATGAATGAAGAAGCGCGCCCGGGTAGACTTCAAGAGCTCTTGCTCTGCCTATCCTCCTACTTCTTATTCTGGGGGTCATAGAAAGATACGAACCGCCTACTCTTTAATTTAAAGGGTTGGTGTGGCATTAGATTGTTGAAAATGAAAGCGGCTTGTCCTCACTAATAAAAAAGAGCAATCCCTCCCCTTCTGTTACCTACTTTTACTCATTTCTTCGGTATACCTCAATACAAGACAAGCGCAGGAAAGGATAAACAATCAAAACCGGGCTATCGCCCTATCTAAGCAGCTTTCCCCTCTCCTCTACGGAAGTAATCTTTCCTTCTTAGAGAAATACATGCCCCATACTTTGAGAGGTCAATCGAGGGATGAGTTCATCCACTTACATCAGAGGGGTGTGTTTTTGGCTAAGTATGAGGCTCGATTTCTATTCTTGGCACGCTATGTGACACAGTTGATTTTGACCGAGGAAAAAAAGGTTAGGAAGTTTGTGAGTGGACTGGTGCTTCCACTTCATGTCACTTGTCTTCAGCTTGTAGCCTTAGGGTATTCCTTCCAGGTTATAGTAGATCATGCCGCAGGTGTTGAGTCGGCTAAAGCCCGATCTCTTGGTAGGGCTAGTGAGAAGAAGTCTCGTTAGTATGGTAGATACAGTGGGTCCAGTTCTAGAGGTGGGGGCAGTCATCCAGGACCTATCAACCACAGTTTAGCCGCCTTATTCAGTCAGCGCTTCAGGAATCTTCAGGTGGCCCTTCTAGATAGAGAGATTATGGGTCAAGGCAGGCTTCCAGACGTTCATTTTCACAACCAGTAAACCGAGGTGGTTACTCCGGTTCCTCAGCTTTAGTGTTTCATCCTTCGCCATCTAGAGCTTGCTTTGTTTGTGGTGATCATGGGCATATTGCGAGACAGTGCACCCAACCCAAATAGTATAGGACCTAGCAAGGTTCCAAGCCCCAAAGACTCCGGCATCTTCTGGTAGCCAGGGTGGTTTTTCAGCTACAGGTCGTGCTTCTACAGGCGATGGTGGTTCGCATTCCTCTAAGGGTGGTTATCAGTCGGGTAGAGGTGGTTCTCAGGCCTCCAGGGGAGTAGCTCAGTCCAGCTAGAGTGGCCGTGGTGGTGCTCATTGTTACGTCTTTCTCGGTAGGCCAGAGGCCGTGGCGTTTGATGCTGTGATCTTATTTGATCCAGGGTCTACTTTCTCTTATGTGTCTGTTTATCATTCTATTGGTTAGGATTTGACTTGTGACCGTCTTAATATTCTTATTTCACATGTCTTTTCTAGGTTAGAGATTCAATAGTAGTTGATCGAGTCTATCAGTCTACTTTAGTTATTTTTATGGGTTATGACACGTGGCTAGACTTGGTGATATTGGATATGGTAGATTTCGACATTATTTTGGGTATGAGTTGGTTGTCCCATTACCATGCGATCTTGGACTGTCACGCCAAGACAGTCACCATAACCATGCCAGGTATTTGTAAACTTGAGTGGAAGGGTACTCCTAGTTCCCCCCGGAAGAAGATTATTTCCTATCTCTGCGGGAAGAAGTTAGTTGATAAGGGGTGCTTGGCCTACTTGGCCCATATTTGTGATACTAATATTGATTCTGTCGCTCGAGTCTGTGCCTGTGGTGTGCGAGTTAGCGGAGGTATTCCCTTCTGATTTGTCGGGTATGCCAACCGATCGCGACATCGACTTCTGAATCGATCTAGAGCCGAGCACTTGCCCTATTTCTATTCTGACATATAGGATGGCACTTGTCAGGTTGAGAGAGTTAAAGGAACAGTTGCAGGATCTTTTGAGTAAGGGTTTCATCAAGCCAAACATCTCCCCTTGGGGCGCTCCCGTGCTATTTGTGAAGAAGAAAAATGGGACGATGCGGATGTGCAAAGATTACTGCCAGTTGAACAAGGTCATCATTTGAAATAATTATCTTATTCCTCACATTGATGACTTGTTCGACCAACTTCAAGGTGTTTTTGTGTTTTCGAAGATTGATTTGAGGTCAGGTTATCACTAGCTGAAGATTCGAGTTGAGGATATTCCAAAGACGGCCTTTAGGACTCATTATAATCATTACCAGTTTCTTGTTATGTCTTTTGGGATTACGAATGCCCCGATAGCTTTCATGGATTTAGTGAATGTCATTTTCAAGCCATACTTGGATTCCTTCGTCATAGTATTCATTGATGATATCTTGGTGTATTCGAAGAGTAAGGAAGGGCATGAGCGTCATTTGCGGATTGTCCTTGGGTTATTGAAGGAAAAAGAGCTCTATGCCATGTTTTCTGAGTGTCAGTTCTGGCTTGATTCAGTGGCATTCTTGGGCACGTGGTGTCAAAGGACGAGATTATAGTTGATCCCAAAAAGATCGAGGCTGTTAGAGATTGGACGAGGCCTACATCAGTGATCGAAATTCGTAGCTTTGTGGGTTTGGCTAGTTACTACAGTCGATTTGTGAAAGGTTTTGCTTCTATTGCTTCTCAGCTGACCCGATTAACTTAAAAAGAGGTTCTTTTCTAGTGGTTCGATGCTTGTGAAGAGAGTTTCCAAAAGCTCAAGACCTTGTTGACTACGACCCTGATTTTGGCATTACCCGTGGAGGGTAAGGATTTCTCAGTATATTGTGATGTGTCTCGTGTTGGTTTGAGCGTCGTGTTGATCTAAGAAGGCAAGGTCATTGCCTATGCTTCGAGGCAGTTGAAGATTCATGAGATGAACTATCCTACTAATGATTTGGAATTGGCAACGGTAGTCTTCGCTTTGAAGATTTGGAGCCACGATTGGTATGGGTTCCATTGTGAGGTATTCACTGATCATCACAGTCTATAGAATTTTTTCAGTCAGAGATATCTCAACTAGACAGCGTAGATGTATGGAGCTACTTTAGGATTATGATATCACTATTCTATACCGTTCGGGCAAAGCTAATGTGGTAGCTAATGCATTGAGCTGAAAAGCAGCAAGTATGGGCAGTTTAGGTCGGTTGATTGCTTCGGAGCATCCTTTAGCCATAGAGGTTCAGACTCTGGCTAACAATCTCGTGCGACTCGATATGTCAGATTCGGTCAGGGTTTTAGTATGTGTTGAGGTAAGGTCATCTCTCTTGGAGCAGATCAGGGCACAACAGTTTGAGGATGCCAAGTTATGTAAGATTCGTGATAAGGTGTTGGGTGGTGAGGCCAAGAAGGCCGTGCTTGATGATGAGGGGGTCTTGAGATCAAGGGGATGCGTGTACGTTCCTCGTGTGGGTAGTCTGATTCGCTTGATTTTAGAGGAGGCTCATAGCTCTAAGTATTCGATTTATCCAGGTGCGACTAAGATGTATCGTGATTTGAGACAACACTACTGGTGGGGTAGGATGAAGAGAGATATTGGAGATTTCATCGCTTAGTGTTTGTCCCGAGTAGAAGTGGGAGAGGATTGCCACAGATTTTATTGTTGATCTTCCGAGGACCTTGGACAAGTTTGATTCAGTTGGGGTTATTATTGATCGGTTGACTAAGTCTGCATATTTCATCCCAGTTCAGGTTACTTATAATGCAGAGAAGTTGGCCAGGATTTACATCCGAGAGATAGTGTGATTGCATGGGGTTCCTATTTCCATTATTTTCGATTGAGGTACTCAATTTACCTCCCATTTCTGGAGGACCTTACAGGATAAGTTGGGTACTCAGTTAGATCTTAGCACTGCGTTTCATCCACAGACTGATAGTTAGTCCGAGAGGACTATTCAGGTGCTTGAGGATATTTTAAGAGCCTGTGTTATTGATATGGCGCCGTTCGAGGATTTATATGGTAGGAGGTGTCATTCTCCTATTGGCTGGTCTGATGCTTTTGAAGTCGGACCTTAGGGTACATATTTGCTGAGGGAGTCTTTGGACAAGGTGAAGCTTATTTAGGAAAAGCTTTTGGCACCTCAGAGTAGGCAAAAGATGTATGTGGACCGGAAGGTTTTGGATTTAGAGTTTATGGAGGGTAAGCAAGTTCTTTTGGACCATTTGAGATTCTCCGTCGTGTTGGTGATGTTGCTTATGAGTAAGCCTTGCCACCAGGCATGTCAGGTGTTCATCCGATATTTCTATGCTTCTATGCTGAAGAGGTACCATTCCGACGGGTCTTATATAATTCGGTGGGATTCTGTGTTGTTTGATAAGAATCTGTCATATGAGGAGGAGCCTATAGTGATCTTAGATAGGCAGGTGACAAAGTTGAGATCCAAGGAGATAGCTTCTATTAAGGTGCAATGGCAGCACCATCCTATTGAGGAGGCCACGTGGGGACCGAGTCCAATATGCATTCCAGATATCCTCAGTTGTTTGCTGACTCAGGGTACTTTCCCCCTTTCTTTTCCTTGTGGCTCGAGGACGAGCGATTGTTTAATTGGTATTTGATGTAACGACTTATTTGGTCGTTATGGTGTTTTTGACCCATTTATCCCCGTTGACCCTTTCCCGAGACCTATTAGTGCGATTTTGACTCACGTGGATGGGTGGCACAGTTCCTGAGGTAGTCGGACGAGTTTTATGATGATTTATGTGAAATAGAGTCTTAAAGTGAAAAATGGTTGACTGATAGATAAATTTTGGGTAAATGGACCTTTTTCAGAAATTCGTCGATTTCGAGAGGTCCGGTGGTCGATTAGGACTTGTTGGGATGTTCAGTTCGGTTCCCGAGGAACTCGAGAGCATTTTCGATTATTGGTTGGATTACCATTAGGTGTTGACTCGATCAAATAGACCTCCATTAGGAATTTCGAGACCACTACTGAGTCCGTAGCTCATTTTTATGTGTGGTTGCATGTCTGGTATGTATCTGGGAGGCCTCAACTGATTGTCGAGTTTTGGGAATGGGTTAGTGAAAAACCTGCATTTTCTGGTGTCTAATGCACGCTGTGGCGGCTCCTTGTACGTTGTAGTGGACCTGCCCCGGCGAGATGTGTGGAATTGTAGTGAGACGCTATAGCGGACAGGGCTCCGCTATAGCGTACTCGCTGTGGCGATGGTTGAGCCACAGTGGCGGATCCGCTATGGCGGACACTCTACCGCTGCGGCGGGAGACGTGGACCAGAACCCTATTTAATACTAAGTAAAATCCTTCATTTCCTATTCCCACATTTATTGTTCGAAAGTGTCTTTGAGGCGAATTGAAAAGGTTCTAAGCAGATTTCTCTTGAGGGTAAGTTCTCTAACCTTTATTTCATTCATTTACCTTTCTTAAGCATGAATCCATGATAAAAAATCTATAGAAACTTAAGGAAGAAGATGGGTTTGACACTTACTTCATTAATTGACATTTAGTCTTTCAATATGAGATTTGTTGATAGATTTGACTAGGCTAAGCATGGAATTTGATGAATTAGTGACCAATAGGCTTGAGTCTTCCATTATTGTTAATGAATTGAAGGATTGAAAGTTAGGGTTTATATCCAAATTGGGGGTTTTGACTTGAATGATGAAATTGGCCTATTTTTGAGTTAGTTTAGCAATTGAGGAGTAGAATTGAACTTCTAGAACGTTGGGTTACCAATTCCACCTTTGAAATACACGTTTTCCCTTATAGGCTCGTTTTCTCCCTTTTTCTTAGTTGTTTTTTATTCGAATGATAGTAGAGCACTATGAGTATCGTTTCTTCTTATTTCTAACTTGGAATTCATTAATGGATAGACTTTGAGTAATTTGAGGCTCTTTGGAAAGGCAAGGCAAAGGTTTGATTGTTCGTGAATCTAGCTCGGCAATCAGGTAGGTTACGGCTTACCTTCTGGTTAGACTTCGATTAGCGAAGCATATGTAGAGTTAGTGATTATCGGAGAAAGTATTTTATGCCTTCAGGAATGAAGTTGGGATGAATTACTTAGGTTTGGTATTGTTGACTAATTTGCGGGCTTGTCACCTCTTTGTGATTTATTGGCTCATTTCCATGTGTGTGATATTGAACTTGTACTTAGTCGTTATGATATGGTTTTCTCTCATTTATCTTGACATTATCATGGATAGAAGAAAGGACTTGACTTGATATTGATATTGTGAGATGTGTCCATATGTGGCACGATTGGGATTGATATGATACACTTGATATTTTTATTTTGCATTGCATTCATCCTCATTTCCATGATACATTGACATTACCTGCGATTGCTGTTGATGGTGATAAGTGAGAAGAAAACATCCGTGATTCTTGGGACATATTTGATAGCATAGCCATCTCTGGGCTATGTGCGGAATGGCTAGCGGTGTGGTTGGCGTTGTGGAGTCATCTCTGGGTTGTGTGCGGAGTGATTGATAATTGGACTTCGCGGGTCCCCCATGGTTCATAACTATCGAGACGTGGAGGTATTCCGTCCGTAGCATGTATTTACAGAGATTACATTTGACCAGTGCATTTCAAATCATCACATTTTACTTGCATTGCATTTCTTATCATTATATAGTACATTTCCTCTTGATTCCTTGGTTTATGATTCATTGAGTTGCTGCATATGGTGTTTACTTAGATACTTGATGGACTCGAGGATTAGAGACTTCCACCTAGGCTGTGACTTGATACTACTATACTTGAGTTATTGTTCTTAGACTGTGTTGTGTTTGTACCTGATTGTGAGCACGTTAGTCTTTAGTTTCTTCCTTTATATATGTCAGCTAACTGTTGTCGGCCTATGATACCTACCAGTACATAGTGTTCGTACTGACACTACTATTCTTTTCTGAGTGCCGAGTACGTGATAGGTTTCACATCCACTCCTCGCGACTGATCCTGAGGCTTTGCCGTAGAGTGTCTAGGGGGAGCATGCTTGATGGATCCACAGCCCGGAGACTCCTCCTTTATACTTGTCTTTTCATGCATTCCGAGATAGTATTCGTATTTTGAGACTTTGTAATATTACGGACTTGTAGTTGATTAGTAGTGGCTCTTGTACTGTACTCAGACCAGTTCCTTGGGGATTGTATTAGTATGGTATTCCACACTTATTATTATTTACGTTTGAGACTTATATTTCTATTGTTCTATTTACTTTATCTGGGCTTGAATTTATGATTGAGGGACGGCTTCGCCTACCAAGGTGGGAAATGGTAGGAGCCCGCACGACTAAGTGATTTTGGGTCGTGACAGGTGGAAGGTCTGTTGGGATCACTCCCAAATCTAGAAGACTTGGCAGCACAAGACTTGATATTCTCATCATGTTGCTTTTTTTAAATTCACCTATGATCGTCGACCTTTGAACAGATGTGGTATTGTCATCATGATCATTATCGTCATTTCCATCATCATCTCATCTTCATCAGTTCCATCTTTTACTTCTTCATATTCATGTTCAGATCCTCTTTGGGAAGCTTTATTTTTGGAATGTGTCTCATCATCATCATCGTCTCCATCTTGAGTAGATTTCTGTTGAGAATGTGTATTTTTAGCTCCTTTTTTGTAATCTTCAAACCTTGTTTCTTCTTTTACTTGAGAGGCTTCTGTTACACCTCGAAAATTTCTCCGTGAACGTATAATGAATAGACCAACGAAGAGTATGAGTGTACGATGTTTTACTAGGAAGGGGATGACTACTTATGAGTTTTGAAAATGCGAAAGTTATAGATTTGCACTTCGGCCCAGTTGGTCGTAAAGTAGAATACGGCTCGTAAAGTGGTTTACGGACCGTAAACTGCTATCGTCCTCCAATATACAAAATTTCAACTTTCTGCCAAATGTCTAAATGGTTAAATACGACTCAGAATACGGACCGTAAATAGAAATACGACCGTAAACCACCATGACCTCCAGCAAACCTTTCTGGTTCTGTTATGCTTAAATACGGTCGTGAAGGACGGACCGTAAACCAGAATACGGCCCGTAAACTGGGTTTACGGCCACTGTGCACTTCGACTACTGTTCATAAAAATCAGATTTTAAGTTAAGTATAAGGGACCCTTTTTCATTCCATTCATTTCATTTCCACTCCACACTTCAAGAAACATCTAGAATACTCTCTAATATTCATCCATAAGAGAAGCAAAGGAAAATCAAGATCCACAACACCAAATCCATGAAATCAAGAGTGTGAAACTCATCAAAGTTCATCTACACCAAGAAATTGCAAAGGAAGTGAAGTAGGGTTTTTGGTATAGAAGAGTATTGCTACTCAAGGCTTGTTCCTACCACATCTAAGGTAAGTTTTATGACTTTCTCATGATGATTGAAGTATTTATACGTTGAAACACTTGGATTATAGAAGAGTGTAGTAAATGGGTCATAAAATGTGAATAGTGCCTTAGTTGAATGATAGTTGGATTAAATTATGAATGTTGATGAGTTGGGAGTATAAATATGCTATAAATGACGTGTAGACCATGAAATAGGGGTGATGTATGAGAAAATGTGATGATGAGCTAAAACCCATAAATGTGGAGAAATTGGAGAAAAATGGTGGAAAGTGGTAAATGTAGATAAATGACGACTGTTGATACGATATTGCGAGTGTTGTTGTGAATGTTTGGTAGTTGAAATGAAACATGGGAAAAGTAGTAGAAACAAAGGAGATGCTGCCCAATTTTCCCTAGAAATAGTAGCGCGTTCTTCTCGTCGATTGACTAACAATGGTATGAATTCTCTCTTGAAGGTAGAGACGTGATATCAAAGGAAATCAAGCGGACGATAGCATAGTTAAACGACAAAGGTATGTGAGGCTTATCTTTTCTTTCAAAAGGAATGAATCCTTCAAGTCTTGTATAATCCTTCTACAAAACGAAGCCTATGTGTCCTTCAATATATTGAATTACATATGAATATGATGGTGATGATAATGAGCTAGAGTATAGCGATTCAAGAAATTGTGGCATGATGTTCCTATAACGCTAATGATGTTATCTTTGTTAACACTCGCCTTATGTTCTATTTCCTTCAAGGCGAGGCACGACACTTATAAACGTTCATAATATAATCGGGGGTTCACGACCTTACGTCACCCCAACATAGTGTGGTTGCCCCTAAGGATTAACGTATGCTCTTAATGCTAATATACGATATGTCTATAAGATGATTGACAATGCTAGTTTGTAATATGATGATGATATGTATAAGATACCAAGAAATGATAAGATGATGCTATGTTATGAGATGTGTTATGATTGATTTTGTGATGATAAGATTCCACCGTGCCTATTTGGCCGGACATGTCACCGCGAATACGGGTTACGTATGATTCCACCGCGCCTATATGGTCGGGCATGTCACCGCTAATGCGGGCTGCTATATTTACACCGAGCCTAGAGGGCCGGGCATGATCACCACTAGTGGGCGGCATATGAGGATTACCCGGACGCGGGTAATGATGCGGAGTACGATGTGACGATGTACGTGATAAAGTATGTGATGATGTATGTGATGATGAATGTGATGATATATGAGATATGACAAAACACATACTATGATGATGTAAAATATGATATATGTAAAAAGTATGTTGCTTATAACACTCAAGCAGGTTATATATTTTCTTATGATTCATGATGCTTTTATGACATTGTTCATTTCATTCCTGCCTTACATACTCAGTACAATATTCGTACTGACGTCCGTTTTCTTTGGACGCTGTGTTCATGCCCACAGGTCGACAGGGAGGAGATCTTGCTCCGGACTCTTAGAAACTGTTAGCTGACTGAAAGCACTCCCTTGTACCGGAGGTGCTTATGATGAATCTTTTGTGTACAGTTGTATGTGTAATCCAGTAGAGGCTCGTAGATACTCAATGTGGGTTATGTGGTTTCACGACGTGGATATTGTGTAAATGTATTGATATATGTTATTGTATAAAAGCATTATGTTTTGTAATGAAAAGCAGTTTCTTTGGTAAAATGAGTATGAAATCGATAAATGATTGTTGAATGAGTCTAAGAAGTAATAGTACGAGCGGTGCTCGGTGGTTAGCCCCGGGTACCCGTCGCGGCCCCTAGTTGGGTCGTGACAGCTTCTTTGGCCTCTGAGCCCTCCTCCTGATCTTCGGATTGCTTTTCATGCTGACTATGACTTGGAGATTCATTTGTTGTTTCACAAATACTCTTGCTTGTTCATAATGATCTAATGACGTTTCATCTTAGTTCTTTTACAATCTCTAGTTGATGTCGTAGGATAGTTTTGATCTTTTTTTTTTTTTTTTAGTTGGAGCCATTTTATCTACACACATGAGACAAGCAAAAATCTATCAATTAATTTGTGCATCATTCAAAATAAACAGGGAGAAAAAATTGCAGCAGTTAATCAAACAAGTACAACAAATACTGAAGCTGTTGCATCAACTGAGAAAGTTGTTGCAACAACTGAGGTAGTTGTTGCAATAAATTCAATTCTTGTTTGATAATATCAAACAGTTGCAACAACTTCCTCAACAATTATATGAATTTTTTGAACAACTGAGTAATCTGTTGGAAAAATCAAAATAAATGCAAATCCCTTTTTCCTAAATCATAGAAGGATAACAACAACAACAACAACAACAACAACAACAAAAATGTAAATTTCACTACAGTGTATTCTATTTACAAACACACAACCACAATAAATTAAACAAATACACCAAATAAGGGTTTCTTAAGCATGCAATCTCAACAGCCGTTTGATTTTGTCAAACAAGTGTTGAAGCTGTTGCAACAACCACTACAATTGTTGGAAAAAATCAACAAAAGTGCAAACCTATTTTCCATAACCCTAGAGGAGAACAAGAACAAAAACACCAGCAAAATCATAATTTCATAACCACCTACACTATTTACAAACATACACCAACAACAAGTGAAACAAACACCCCAAATAAGGGTTTTTTAAGTATGGAACAACAAAATAAACAATATTGAAGAGAAACCCATGTTCTTCTTCTTTTTCTTCTTTAACCAAAATCACTATTTTCCATGCTTGATTTCAAAACCCTAAATTTTGTACCAAGTGAAAGAGAAAAAAAATTACCTGAGAATCTAGAGAATGCAAAAACAACAAAGATAGAAAAGAGAGAGAAAAGTGACGCAGAGGAAGAACAAGTTCGTCGGTTTCAATTTTGAAGAGGAAGAACAAGCAGTGACGACCAGTGGGACGGTTGGTTTTGAGCAATTTTTGATGATGAAGTGATTTTTTTTTATTTTGAAATAAAGGGGTTTTGGTTTTGATATAAATGGATTTGGGGGTTAAGTTGGAGTTTTCTTTGTATTTTTCAATAGTTTAGGAGGTTTTCAAAAATCATATTTCAGACCCTACTTCACTTAATTAGAATTTTAAGTGGGTTTTGACATTATCTAGTCAAACTTGTCACTTTTTTTTTAATTTAGAGACTTGTATGATACCTTTAGGTAAATCTTCTCATAAAACCACCTGATTTTGGTGGATGTCCAGGAACCAAACTGGTTGTCACCCTAATGGTTTCCCCATTTTGGTTGGTGAAACCAAATGTAAACTCTCTCTATTTCAATTTATGTGAAACTATTTAACTGGACACATAATTTAAAAAAGAAAAGAAGACTTTTAAACTTATGGTGTTAAATGAGTCACGTATGGTTTTTGTGTCTATAAATCTTTTCATAAAGGTAAATTATTTTCAATTATAAAAACAAGTCATTCTTTTTGGCACAGACTAATAAGAAAATATATTCGCATAAATTAAAACAGAGAAAGTAGTAGATTGGTTTTCCTATAAATAGGACCTCTCACATCCTATTGAGAACAAATCAAGAGAAGAAATCAAATCTTTCTACAAGTTTCTTATCATATTCTCTTGTATTTTAGTTTTTATTATTTTATAACAATCCTAACGGTTATAAATTTATATATTAAAACTTACTGTAAGTAATGTAATATATGCAGCAACCTGTAGGCTATTACTAAGCAAAAAAATTCCTTCAAATGAAATCAATTATTACAAGTTGGTCGGCTGGTAAGCAGATAATCATAGGACGCCTTATTCAAATTCATTACTATCATCAACACAACTTATTTTCACAAAACCCAACTCAACATTACGCTTCTCTTCTCCGATCTTGCATTGCTCGAAAAGCAGTTGAGCCTGGAAAGCAGCTTCACGCGCATCTCTGCCTCACAGGTTTAGGCTACAACATCAATATAGCAACAAAGCTCGTTACTCTTTATTGTGTTTGTGACAAATTGTCGAATGCCCATCACCTGTTTGATAGAATTCCTAAAGGAAATATTTTCCTTTGGAACGTTTTGATTCGTGGGTATGCTTGGAATGGACCATATGAGGCTGCAATTAATTTGTATTATCAAATGCTTGATTATGGTCTTGTTCCTGATAATTTCACCTTTCCGTTTGTACTTAAAGCATGCTCGGCGTTGTCAGCGATTGAAGTGGGGAAGGATATACATGAACACGCGAAGAGAACCAAGTGGGATAAGGATGTTTTCGTGGGTGCTGCCCTTATTGACATGTATGCTAAATGTGGTTGTGTTGGTTGGTCGAAGGAGGTGTTTGACAATGTCGATGAGAGGGATGTAGTTGTTTGGAATTCAATGCTTGCTGCTTACTCACAAAATGGTCACCCAGAAGATTGTTTGTCTTTATGTGGTGAAATGGCATGTGGAGGCGTTAGACCCACTGAGGCGACCTTGGTGACTGCCATTTCTGCTTCTGCTGATGTGGCAGCCCTTCGACAGGGAAGGGAGCTTCACGGGTATAGTTGGAGACAGGGCTTTGACTCTCAGGACAAATTGAAGACAGCGCTTGTGGATATGTATGCCAAGAGTGGGTCGGTGAAGGTTGCTAGGATTTTGTTCGAAGGACTCCAGGAGAAAAGAGTTGTTTCTTGGAATGCTATGATCACCGGATACGCAATGCATGGTCATTCTAATGCAGCACTTGGCCTGTTTAATGAGATGGTTGGCAAGGCTCAGCCAGATCATATAACTTTTGTAGGGGTTTTATCAGCTTGTAATCATGGAGGTTTGTTGAGTGAAGGGAGGATGTATTTTGATTCAATGGTAAAAGATTATGGAATTGAACCAACCATTCAGCACACTACATGCATGGTTGATCTCTTAGGTCATTCTGGTCGGTTAGATGAGGCTTATGGACTTATAATGCAGATTAAAGTTATCCCAGATGCTGGTGTCTGGGGTGCATTTCTTAATTCATGCAAAATCCATGGTCATGTGGAATTTGCAGAATTGGCATTAGAGAGGTTGATTGAGCTTGAGCCTGATGATGCTGGCAATTACGTGATCCTATCTAATATTTATGCCCAAGCAGGTAGATGGGAAGGTGTTGCAAAGCTTAGAGAACTAATGAATGAAAGAGGTGTAAAGAAAACGACCGCGTACAGTTGGATTGAAGTTAAAAACAAAGTACATGCATTTCTCTCTGGGGATACATCTCATCCTATGTCTGATGAGATTTATGCAGAGCTACAGAGCTTAGGAGCACGAATGGTACAAGCTGGCTATGTCCCAAACATTACACCTGTTTTCCATGATGTGGAAGATGACGAGAAGAGCAGAATGGTGTGCAGCCACAGTGAAAGGCTAGCGATTGCTTTTGGACTAATTAGTACACCCCCAGGGACAAAGCTATTGATCACCAAGAACCTCCGAGTTTGTGAGGACTGTCATGTTGCAATCAAGTTTATCTCAAAGTTAACAGAGAGAGAAATCATTATCAGAGATGTCAATCGCTATCATCATTTCAAAGATGGCATCTGTTCTTGTGGAGATTATTGGTGAAATGGGTTCAGGAATTTCAGTGTCTACTAGGGAGATGAGAAACCAAGTGCTCCTTGAAAAAGAATTGGCTTGTCTAACTGAGTAAAATGGTTAGTCATGATCGTTTTGTCAAAAAGCAATAACTCCTTTTGACCATGGTCTTGTTGTCAATAAAGAAGCAGTTCTAATTGGTTTCAGCAAAGAGATCCTGGGTTTGGCCAGTCTAAAGAGGCAATCTTGTAAGGGCCATGCTAGGACGTTGAATAGAACTCTGATTCGTTCCTCGATTAATCTCTATTGCCACACCTCACTTCACGTTAACCATCATCTCTCTTGCAGTTTCAGAAATACATCTTTACATAGTGGCCTTACCCTTGGTGTATCTCAGTGGTGAATCACATTGAGAATTTCAAACTGCAGCCAGTTTGTATGCAGACATGTGTTTAATAGGTTTGCTGATTCTTTTCATGCATTGGTAATTCTAACTGTGACTTGTGATATATTTCTTTGTCCATAAACTCCGAAGGCTGAGTGGAAGTCAGTTTTGCCGTGGTCAAAAAATGCCAAAAGATCAATTCTACTATATTCTCATCTAAAGTATTCATCTCAAACAGTTGATCATGACCTAAAGCCTATATACTTTGAATAACATCTCCGGTCACCAAGCAAACCACTGGCCATGTTATTTTAGCATTAGCTATTAAAACAGGAATCTTATTAGAATGAAAAAAAAAATTTGGAAAATTATAGGAAATACTTGGAAATTCTCATAGCTTGCCCAGGACACAGTCCTTAAGGATATTTCACGATTAAAAGTATATTCCCCAAGGATTCAACAAGCTCTTCTAGTAGAAACTAGGGGCAGAAACAACAAAGATTAAATAGAGAAGAAAACCCAGCACTATAGAATATAGGAGGAAGAGTGTTCCTTCGTATGTTATCTGCCTTCCAAAAGAAAAACTTGAATATATATAGATAAAAAACCATCTCATAAGAATGGCTAAAGAGACTCCACGGTTGTGAGCAGATTAATGGCAATAAAGAGGATTAATAGCTAAAGCAAAGGGTCTGTTGCTATTGCAAGCCAATGATTAGAGTCTATTCAAAAGAATTAACCTATTAAAGACCCATTAAAATCATATTAAGAGAACGTAGACAAGAATTTGAACACTTTTTGAGATATCATATTCATTCTTTCAACAAAAGTAAAGAGCTGAAAAAGGAGAACATTCATAGGTATAAAGCGGCCTGGTGACATAAGCATCCTGAAATAAACTCCTACAATTGTTCATTGTTCACGACATCTCGTTACTAACATTACCATTGACAAATAATATTCACAAGTAACGAGATGCCAGGAACACGATCGAATTGTAGCAATCTTGCTTACATATATCTCCACCCTTGATATTTCTGGTCACTCTTAAGTGGGTCAAAAACCTTGCTGCAAATAAATCCTTATTCATGGCATATCATCAAAGCCACAATGTGAGATCTGCAAAGGTTTGCACATCTGAACAAGCACTTATGATATGCCCTGAATATGATCTATTTGGAGTGGTTCTGAATTCTGATGGATGTTTTAGTGTTGCTTAAGGATCTTTATATAGGCGATTTAGAAGGCCTAGCAAGGAAATACAATTAAATTAGGATTGACCGAATTGGGTATCTTAATTAAATTTAGGATTGACTAAATAACGAAACAACAAATTCAGTTTGTTGGCATAATGCCTATGGAAATTAATACAACTCCATCCATTCATTTCCAAAATCTACTCCATAGATTGCAAAATAATTTACTACTATTAATTATCATAATCAAGTTGCTGTTTGACAAGAGTGGGAACGGAAGGAGAGGAATAGATCTTGTAGATACAAACAGTCGTGCATAAAAAATGGGTAAAAATGAGATATGTATAAGTTTGTGAATCAAAATTGAAACTAATAAAATCAAAGCAATTGAAATACTTTTTCCCAAGGGAATTATAATGAACACCAAAATTGTGAAAGTAAATTCTTGAGTGAGGTTTTTGATTAACTTAGATTGTTGAATGGTAAGACTAGAATATGGATGTTTAACTCCGACCCTCGACGTGTAACTAAGTTAACTCCGACCAGAATACTTCATCTCCGACCCTCAACATGTCGGAGATGAAGGCCGTAATAATTTTGGACAAAATTATCCCTGCTAGGGTTTGGTTCGTGCTAGACTTCATGGAGCCGAAATAGTTCATGGAGCTAGGCAGAACCTCATTTTTCTTGGCATTTCATGTCCTTCATGTTCGTGGAGCCGAACCCCTCCCAGTTCCTCTGCTTAATTGCTTCTGAGTCTCAGTCTTCCAATTCAACTCCAATCTTTCCCATTATGCTCCATTTAATCAATAGTTACTCTTTCATGCTCCTTTACCTGAAATCCAACAAAACAAGTTAGTTTAAGCTATTAAATTATTCTTAAGGAAGCGTAAAACACAAGAAAAGGTACAAATAAGTTGGTGATTTACCAACTTATTCTGGTTTTTGATTAACTTAGATTGGTGAATGGTTAGACTAGAATATGGAAGTTTAACTTAATTACACTTTATAGGTGAATATCAACTCCAACATGATTTTGGTGTGTTAATGCTCTAATTGGATGCGGAGGCTGGTGTGGGAAGAGCTAGGATCAGTAAGGGGTCTAATGGAAGGGCCATAGGTTGTTTGTGGTGATTTTAATGTCACCAGATTTATATCTGAGAAGAGAAACTACAACAGTAGAACAAGGGGAATGAAGGAGTTTTCTGATTTCATTGAAGACATGAATCTAATAGACCTACAACTACAGGATGCAACTTACACTTGGTTTAAAGGATATAATCAAGAGATAGCTTCTAGAATTGATAGGATCTTAATCTCAGAAGAATTTGATGACAGCTTTAGCAACTTGAAGCAGTTCCCCCTTCAAAGATTGATATCAGATCACATTCCAGTTGCTTTACAAAGGGGTTCTTGGAATAAGAAGAAGAGTTACTTTACATTTGAAAACTAGTGGTTAGGCTCCGATGGTTTTGTGGAGGGATTGATGGAACTCTTTCAATTTTATAGGCAAACCAGATTACATACTAGCATGTAAACTAAAAGCTCTAAAATCTAAGCTCAAGATTTGGAGTAGAAGTGAGAGTGGAAATTTGGGTTCCCAAAGAAGAAGTTTGCTAGGGCAAATGGCTCAATTAGATGCAGTACTAGAAGAAAGAGTGTCGACAGAAGAGGAATCAGTCAAGAAGGAAACATTGCTTGTGGAGTATGAGGAGTTGATCAAGAATGAAGAAATAACATGCAGACAGAAATCAAGGTCTTTTTGGTTAAAAGAAGGGGACAAGAACACTAAGTTCTTTCATAAAATGGCAAATGCACACAAAAGATATAACAATATTGACCAGCTTGTGATTCAGGAAGAAACAATTGAGGAGCCAGCTAGAATTGAAGAAGAGATCATAGACTTCTATCAAAAGCTACATACAGAGAACACATATTGGAGGCCTGCTTGTAATTTCACAAATTGTCCTATAATAACAGAGGAGGAAACGGAGGTTCTACAGGGCAGATTTAAAGAAAGTGAGAGAATGAAAGGTGTGATTGAAAAACTTGTGGACTCTCAGCAGATGGCTTTCATTAAAGGTAGACAAATCATGGATGCTGTCTTGGTTGCTAGATGTTGTCCTGGTTGCTAATGAAGCTTTGGACTCCAGGCTCAAACAAAAGAAACCTAGAATCCTTTGCAAGTTAGACATAAAAAAACATATGATCATGTAAACTGGAAGTACTTACTAAAGGTCTTGGAGTTGATGGGGTTCGGGCAGAAATGGGTTCTACATTTTACATATCCACTGTCAGTTTTTCAGTTTTGATTTATGGTTCTCCAGCAAAAATTTTCAAAGCATATAGAGGTCTGAGGCAAAGTGATCCATTATCACCTTTCCTGTTTCTGATTGCAATGGAAGGCTTAAACAACATGATCAAGACAGCCAAGGTGAATGGATGGATCAATGGTTTTGATGTGGCTAGAGCTAGCAATGAAAGTTTGGAGGTGACGCATCTCCAATATGCAGATGATACTCTCATCTTTTGTGACGCTGAAGAAGAACAATTAAAATTTTAAGGAAGATTCTGGTACTATTTGAAGGGATTTTTGGGCTGCATATCAACTGGAGGAAGAGCTTTTTGTATCCTATCAATGAAGTTATAAACATAGATCTATTGGCTGCAATTCTAGGTGGTGAAGTTGCCTGCCAACTATCTACTTGGGAATGCCTCTAGGAGCTAAATCAAATTCAACAGATATCTAAAACAATGTTATTGAAAAATGTGAGAAGAAGCTAGCCAGATGGAAGAGTTAATATTTCTCCTTGGGTGGTAAAATGACTCTCATCAACTCAGTTCTTGATGTTATTCCAACATACATGATGTCATTCCAACATACATGATGTCCGTGTTCCCTATTCCAACAGGGATTATCAATAGGTTGGACAACAACAGGAGGAAATTTTTGTGGCAAGGGAACAAAGAAAGGAAAGGATTCCATTTGGTAAAGTGGAAAATGGTGATTACTGGCAAGAAGACTGAGGGATTGGGAATAAAGAATATGAAGATGCATAGCAAAGCACTCAAAATGTGGAAGAATGCTAATGAAAATCAACTATTTTGGAGGAAAGTAATTAATGCAAAATATGAAGAGGAGGAGGATACTTGGATGACGAAGATGGTTACCACACCATATGGGGTCAGTCTTTGGAGATCCATAAAAGCCTTATGGAATGAAGTGAAGAACAATTCCAAGATCAGAGTAGTTGATGGAAACAAAACCAGATTCTGGAAAGATAAATGGCATGAGGCTGGTACTTTGGAGAGTCTATTTCCAGATATTTACATCATGGTCCTAGATCAACAAAGGACTATTGCAGAGTTGTGGACACCTCAAGGCTGGAATTTCACCCTCAGAAGACATATCAATGATTGAGAAATACAAAGAGTGATTGATTTTTTCAACACACTGGAAAAATTCAATGGACTTCAGGTAGGAGAGGATGCTTTTTAGTGGTTGGGGAACAACAAAGGATTTTTTAAAGTTAGTGCTGCATGTAGGATGATGAATCAATCAAACTAACAGATAACTAATTGGCCTTGGAAGCACATTTGGAGACTAAAATTCCACACAAAGTTTCGTGTTTTGTGTGGCTCTTAGCCAAAGAACTTGTCTTGATATAGGATAGTTGATGAAAAAGGGGATACCTTTGTGTTCTAGATGCTTCCTATATGGAGAAACAGCAGAGACAGTAAATCATATGTTTCTTCACTACAAGTTTGCACAATAGCTCTGGAGAATACTCTTAAATCTTAAAGGTATATCTTGGAGCATGCCTGGAAAGGTCTTGGAGGCTTTAAAGAGCCAGGAGGAAGCAGGCTTGCAGGCCAAGAACATAACCATATGAAGAATTATCCCTGCCAGCATATGGTGGACAATCTGCAAGGAGAGAAACTCTAGGTGTTTTGATATTATAGAGAATGGTGTGCAGAGGGTCAAGCTGAATTGTATTTTACTGCTTTGCTTTTGGTGTAATCATGTATACTCAAATAATACTATTACTATCATTGATGTTTTAGATTCAATATAGGCAGAAAGCAGTAGAGTCTTGAAGTAGTTTTGTAAATATGGTTTCAGTACAACCTATGTACTGTTTTGCTCATATGATATAGAATACAGTTATTAGTTTTTAAAAAATGCTCTAATTGGATGCAAGGAGGTCTTCTGAAGAAGGAATTAGAAGACTAAACTACTAAACCATCAGGAGCTTCATATCAGTCTACTACATTTCGAAGATGATGAACGACGAAAGTGAAGAGAAGCAAGAGAGAAAAATAAGAGATATGATATTGACATATATATAAGAAAAAGAGATGAATTAGCGGATCATAGGGCTAAGTCGAAGCATGCCTAACTTTCTTCGTCGTATTTTATATATATATATATGCTAACCTGCAACATGAAGGTTGTAGGATAGCAATGTACCCATTTTGTGATTTTCTTAAATGCCCTTAATAACACATCACCAATGAATAATTCAGAGGGATATTTTTGTCTTTCTACCAAAAACTAAACTTGATTCTTTTTTTTTACCCCTTTCATACGTTTTATTCTCTCTCTCTCTTTCCATCTCTGCAGAGAAGCTTGAATTGAGGTATCTGAATATTTTATCTTTTGTAATTTTTCCAACATTCTCATTCTCTTCTTAATTTTCTATATCCAGGGAAACTGAATTTTGTTATCTTTCCTTTAGATTTATTGAGAATTTCTTAGGATTTTTCTATTAAAATTTCTAACGTATAAAATATTATAAAATATATTAATATCCGGCATTCAATTTTTCCAATAGAAACTCAGGGTCGAGGGACGAGGATCTTATTCGACTATTACTCTGAAATGAAATGACTTCTCAGAGTAGGAAGGAAAAATAATAATGGAGATAGAAGAATCCAGATTAAGTTTTAGAGTGAAAAAGGCTCTTGTGCTATGGAGAAAGAAGGATTCTAGCAGAGAAGAAAACGTTGTGTTGTTACTGTGTTGGGAGAGAAAAGGGCTTTTGGGTATCTGTGTTTCTACTGTAGAGGAAGTTGAATTAGTTTTTTATGATGAAATGACAAAAGAGACCCTTATTTTAATGCGCTGGATAAAAAAGTGAGGGCATTTAAGGGAATCACAAAATGGGTACATTGCTATCCTACAATCTTCATGTTGTAGGTTTGCAAAACCCTATATATATGCCATGACATGTTTTGATGATTTGACAAACCTCACTCAAAGAACCAGAATACTACTATGTATCTCAAGGTCTCAGTCTTAGGGGGACCAAATGAGGTATCCGGATAAGGGATCTGGTCCTTAGGGGGAATGCAAAGGATGTCGCTTTGTCATCATCAAAAAGGGGGAAATTGATAAGAAATGATATGTTTTGTTAACATCAAAAACCTTAAGGAACTAGATACAATTAGGTTCACCTGTCTGAACTTGGTTAACTTTATGATATATATCTCATATGCTGCTATTCTAACATGTTCTAACATGCTCCTTGAAGGATCAGATGCCTGCAGGATTTTCTTATATATGAGAGACTAGATATGTTGATTCAAAAGGACCAGATAGGATCAGGTCTCCAGCCTGCTCAGGCAACGGTGCAGTTGTAAAGCTACTGACAGTGTAGCCGGTACTTACAACTTGTTCTAAGAACAGATGAGGGACCAGGTTTCTCCAGAGAAAGGTCCTGGTCACTGAAGCGTTGAAAGTCCAAACCTGCAACTGTAAAGTGTGCTGCTAAAAACTACAATGCAGCTGTACTACAGCACCTCAGCAGGGCCGATTGATCAACGGTCCAGATTTCATTAGTGTTCACCTCTACTCTCTCTCTCTCTCTCTCTCTCTCTCTCTCTCTCTCTCTCTCTCTCTCTCTCTCTCTCCCCTTGCATATAAAGACATCATCTTCCAAGAGAAGACTCATTCTTGCACGATCCGAAAATTGCTCCATCAAAAGTGCAAGTCTCCACCTTTCAAGGTGTTCCTCAAGAATAAAGTCTCAGCAACCCAAAGGACCAGATCCAGAACTGAAGATACTTTAGGTCCTTAGGTCGTTGAGTCTTTGTTCTTAAATTGTAAACCTTGTCTTCCATAAAAAGAAGTTTCTAGTTGGAAGTGTGTTTCCTCAAGCCTTTGAGTCACACACTAGGCTAGAATTAGCTTAGTTATATTAGTGTATGCATGGCTAGTGTTTGTCACTGCGGTGAATTCTCAAAGGGTGTCTTTGAGTGGTACGCTAAGCTAGAGTTAGTCTAGGCATATTAGTTGAATTCTCAAAGCTTGCTCGTTGGAAGAGTGTCTTCACAAGAAATTTGAGTGGTACATTAGGCTAGAGTTAGTCTAGGTGTATTAGTGTGCTTGGCTAGGGGTAGTCAAGTGTGAGAGTTGCATAAGAGTTATTGTAAGGGTGAGGGGTTATGGGAGTTAACTTCTAGCTTGCAATAGAGTTGTAACCTAGGTTTGCTTGGTTAGTGGAGTTGAAATCCTACTGGGGTAGGTCGTGGTTTTTAATCCCATGAGCAAGGAGTTTTTCACGTAAAAATCTTGTCTTGATTCTCGTACGACACTGCATAAGGGAACTGGTACACAACTAGGTCCCCCATATACTGTTTGGTGGACGCACTACCTTTAACATATATATATATATATATATATATATATATATATATATATATATATATATATATGGGGAGAGAGAGAGAGAGAGAGAGAGAGAGAGAGAGAGAGAGAAAAGGAATCAACTAAGAATAACAGGATAACCGATGGGATAAAAAGAGTTAAATGAAAAAGCTAGCGCCCGAGTGACAAGAGAACTGATTATTGGAGTTGATGACAGGAAGGAAGCCCTCAGAGGTGGAAGGAAAATAAGATGATTAAAGGAGCTCTGTGGAACAAAAGAGGGAATGCACCAAAAGCTAGTTGATTCTTGATTTCGAAATAAATATTGTGAGAGTTCTTAAGACATCGTTGATGTCCTATAGGGAAGTAGAGAATTGTTATAAATGGTATTTTAAATTGGATGGGGAAGCACATCTACAACAATTCAAAAATTGTTGTCCCATAAGTATGCAACAGATAGATCTAGTTCGTAATGCAATATGGATTCCAAAAGTGCCGAGGAAGGTGTGCTTTGTTACTTGGCTAGTCGCTAGAGGGGCGATTATGATAGCAGGAAATCTGAGAAAGCGAAAGGTTATATGCGTCAGTTGGTGCTCATTGTGCAAGGAGGCGGGCAAGGACGTGGATCATCTTCTTCTACATTGCGGATTGACAATGAGATTATGGTAGGATATGTTTAGGTGGCTTGGTGTGTAATAACCCAATTTTTAAATAAGGGTTTATTTGGTAATTTTAGATAAAAGGAATTAAAAAGAAAATAAAAAAAGAAAGAATTTAGTTGGCCAAGCCCAAAAAGGAAAAGGAAAAGGAAAACCAAGACTTTAAAAGTCTGATGGAACCATCAGACGTGAAACAATCTGAAAGGAACAAAAAAAAAGAAGGGGGGACGTGCAAACAGAGAAGGGAAAAAACAGTAGAAGAAAAGAAAATAAAGGCAGAAAAAGAAGGGAAAAGAGAGGATAAAAATAAGAATTTTCATCCCAAATCATCAAGGTAATGACTCTAATCTTAAGTTTATTACATAATTATGGGTGAATCTTTATGGTGAAGACATGTGGATATTTTGAGTAATTGAGAAAGTTTAGCTCTAGGGTTCTTCAATCAAAATCATTGATTTGAAAGGGCAAATATTGTTGGATTTTAGACTTCTATATATCGTTGGAATCCTCTCGTTAAGGCCTTTCCGAAAAAATATGTCTTGTCAGGTTTTGAACACATTGACCAGAGGGCGTTTTCGTCCTTTAAAATTTGACTTTAACTGTTTAAGCCTCCAAATTATAGAAGTGGTTTACCCTAAGGGTTTTGACCATTCTAAATCCGTTTTTGTGTAGTTTAAAGCAATTCGGAGACTCGAGAACGCAGTTTTGATTTATTGGGAAGTGTGCTTGAATTGTGAATTCGAGGTAAGTGAGACTTTAAGCTTTGGGTGCTTTCTTTTCAAACCTGTTTTAAAAATATATGTTTTGTCTGCCTGGTCCATGTGTTGGGACGAGCGTGTGCTTGGTAGAATCGGTGGTCCTTGAGGCCAGCCGCATATACTTTATTTTCAAATACTCTAAAACTCTCTTTATAAATTGTTTCGTGATGTGATACGGCTATGAGCCATGAGATTGGGGCATTGTGTATGCTTCTCTTTGGCATTGTGTATGCTTCTTAATTTTACTGGGCATTGTGTATGCTCCCCTTAGCATTGTGTATGCTTCTTGAATGCTTCTCGAGCATTGTGTATGCTTCTTGATATATTTGACACATTGTTTATGCTGTTGTGGATTCGTAGTGTTGATAAATTCTTTAACTGCTGTTATGGCAGGTCCTTAGTGTAAATTGTATTGAGATATATATTTTTTTATTTTAAAAACTGTTTTTATTACATATGGGGTAGGGGAAGGGAAAATGGGGAGGGGATTACAATGTGGGGATTCGAACCCTCACCAATAAAGTGAAAGTTCATGTAACCAACCAACTGAGCTACTAGATCCCTACAATTGTATTGAGATATATACTATTCTTGATAAACGATTGTTTGGACCTTGTCGGATATTATATTACAATATGTTTCTTGTGCATAGTATTTTTGTGCTTGTTGTGTGTTTGTATTTTTTAATACTTATTCCAGGGGAATTTAGAGTGGCGGGTCGAGGATCTTACTGGGTTATATTTACATATAACTCACTCCTTACCGGCATGTCCATGCAGATATTATTGGTGAAGACGAAGCTAGTAGCTCACGAGTTTGCTAGAGTTGATCTATTGGTTAAAGTGAGCCGCCGCTTTGTTCTTGGAGGCTACCAAAAGTGTCCTTATCATTTATTGATTAATGTTTTTTTTTCTTTTGGGATTTACAAACCCGAGTGTTTTGTAATTCTCTTAGATGCTCCATGGTCTAGTGTGGGATATGGGCAAGAGTATTTGGTTAATATTTTGAAACACTAATTATCCGTAATTAATTATTATATTATTTGAGTGCTTATTTAATTTGGTTAATGCCGCAAAATTATGGTTAAGATATGAAAATGTGGTCCGCCTGGCCGGTGGTGTATGCTAGGTGCCAATCACGTCTAGGGGGTATTTTGGGACGTGACATGGTACTCCTTGGGTGATGCCGAATACTGTGAAGGAGTTGATGGCCAGTTGGAAGAGCGGGAGGATGAGAAGAAGATGAACGGCGTGGAAAGTTGTTCCAGTTGCGTAATGTTGGTAGTTTGGAGAGAGAGAAATACGAGAGCTTTTGAAGAAGTAGAGACGAGCTTTTCCCAGTTGAGGAGTAGTCCTCGGTCCTTTACTGATTTTCGGTGCACCAAGAAAGTTCACTATTGTATAGACGATTAGGTGGATTTTGTAGAGAAACATATGTTTTTGCAGATGTTTTACCTTTTGGTATACCACTTGTATATGGCCGATTTTGGCCTTGTTTATGATCAAAATAATTTCACCTGATCAAAAAGAAAAAAAATTAACTATCTAGTTTGGTCCTTGGGTTGCTTGCTTGTAACATATCTCATATATGTTTGTAGGCACTTGTTGAGCCTACCTATCTGCCCATCATGCTAGTGGTAGAAAGATCTGTTGGGGTTGATATGTACCTATAAAGCGGTTAGCTCCCTCCAGAATAATCTACGAAAAATCTTATCTTTATCAGGTACTATATTTGACGGATTTGTGCCAAAGATAGTCTCCGATCATAAAGGGTGTCCGCAAGATATGTAAAGCTCTCTAAATGACAGTCTTCTTAAATCATACTAATTTCAGGGTAAGATCAGGTTTGGAGGCTGATTGTTTCTCCTTCTACCTTATTTACTCAGAAAGCAGAACTCTTGAAATTCTGCCAATCTCCTTAATCTTTACAATCTTGCTTCTCTTGAAGTTTTTTTTTTTTTTTTTTTTTTTTTGTTGTTGTTGTTTTTTTTTTTTTTTTTTTTTGCATTTTTTAGCAGATTTTAATCATCCAAAGACCATCAAAGAAATCTACAAAGCAGTTATCCCTACTTCCTAGTACTCCAAGGTTCCATTTCATTATCTTTTGGAACAACTTCTAACATATGACAACAAAAAAAGTTGTTGGAAAATGTCTCTTTCACTTACGTTAAGAGCTATTTATGACCTTATAACTATCTAGACTAGCATTATGAAAACAGGAAAACATTTCTCAAGACATCTAAAGCACAATTTGTTCTCCTGCAATAGCTCTTTAGTTGGGTTTTCAAGAACTCTGGAGGTTTTTACTAGGTAAAATGAGGTTTAGACAAAAAAAAAGGGGGGGGGATTTTTTTAAAAATACACAGCCAACACAACACTTTGCATTCACATCCTTTTTTTTTTTTGGTTTAAACCTGCATATCCAACATATTTTTGGCAACAATGTTCATACACCTTTTTACATTATTATACAGTATTTTTACACAATATAAACAATGTATACATTGTATAAAAGTGTAACACATCACTAGCTAAAGAGACGAACTCACTCTTCCATTTTTAGTTGCAATTTCTTGTTCAAAACCAATCCAAATCTCTACCAAATGACTTCAAATATTATAGATAACCTCCTTAGACTATTTCCAACAAGTTTAAACAACACACGCTTCAAATATCTCACAAAAATCAGATTCAAAATTCAAGCCCACTTCTTTTAGCTAGTTCCAAAATGATGGGTCAATATGATTTTCACTACCCAAATCTTGCAAAACTAGTACTATAACCATAATTTGAGCTCCAAACACAACAATAAATTACGTTTGTCCTCTAACAATCAATAGGACTTACAAATTTCAGATTCAACTTTGAAGATATGAATTCAAAATTTTAAATAATGAAGATTTCGAGATTTGCTCCTCCTAATCCGAATTGAATGCAAAAATAGGGGTGATAGTTTAATGCTGAAATTCAAGTGAAAGAGGAGCAATGAGAGTGTATAGAATTTCTTAATGCTGGCCAGGCTCATGAGTGAAACTTTTTTTTATCAAAGTACATACAATATGGGCTATTTTGGTAGACTGAAAAACATGGCCGTTTTGGTAATAAACATGGGCAAGGTGAGCCAGAACGTAAAAATCTCTAAAAACAAAAAAAGAAAAAGAAAAAGGGGGTTTGGTTCTAGATAAAACTGGCTTGTGGACCCGTCACCAGGACCTGAATCGACTCAACACAGTTACTTTGCGAGGTGTAACATAATGACTGGTATGGTAGCATAGCTGGTAGAATTTTACTTATTTACTGTAATGATGTAAATATTTTTATTCCACCAGTATAATTTAATATATTGTAGCAATTCTTCTATTCTATAATTCGAAGTAACTACTTCATGTTATAAAACTATATATAATTGCAAATAAATAAGAGAAGCAAATCAATAACTTTGTAGAAATGAGGGAGAGATTGTATTATCATTTTTTTTTTGTGTTACAAATGAGAAACAAAGCTCCCTATTTATAGAAGAGTTTTACCTCTAAACCTACAACATATACAACTTGTACAAGTTGCTATACAACTTGTACAAGTTGCTCTACAACTTGAACAAAACTTGGTACAACTAAGATACAACTTGCACTTGCAAGTTGTATTTATCACTTTAAGTCAAGTGGTACAATATATACTTCTAGTTGTATAATCATTAATAATACATCCAAAATACAACTTGAAAAATGGTTTATAACACTCCCCCTTGGATGTTTATTAATAGATAATGTGCCTCGTTAAAACCTGACTAGAAAAAACCCAGTAGGAAAAAACCTAGTGAAGGAAAAAAAGTATACGTATATAGTAATACGCATTTTCACTGTCTCATTAAAAACCTTTCCAGGAAAACCCAATGGGAAAAAACCTTGGTTAGGAAAAGAGTGCAACGCGTATTTTACTCCCCCTGATTAAAGCATCGCTAGATCCTTGACGATGATGTACTCCGATCTTGAATATCAACTTATTGTATGTTGAGGTTGACAATACCTTTATGATCAAATCTGTCAAATCATCATTTGAATGAATTGGTTGATCGCCTATGCCACCGTCTCTTGATAGAGTTGCATCGTTGTCATATATTATTATTGGAACCATATCAAGACCATTCCTAGCTTGCTTTATAAATTTGTTGTTATCTTGTCATGTGAAACATGATATGACAGTAACCCCTTATGGGCATAAATAACATGTTTGGATCAAACATTTACGTCGATCATATGAATAACCCGTATACAAAAGCTTGACAATATGTGTTAGAATATACACATTCATGTTAGGGCTTTCATTTGCAAGATGCAATTGATCTTACTTCAATATCTCCATGTAGGAGTAAAAACTATATCGTGTCCATAGGTATAGCAAGATATTTAAACGCATCAATTGCACAAAGATATGATACTTCAGGACCGGTTTAATTTTCTAATTCTTTTAGCAGATAATCTACTGCTTTAAGAAACTCTTCAAGAGCTCAATAATATTCAAGTCATCAACTTGCATAACAATATGAAAGATTTTTATTATCATAAAGATACAAGGGTAATCAGAGTCATATTTGTACACTTCACCAATGAATATTCATTAAGGCGATTCCAGTACATCAACCTTGATTCATTTTAATCAATTTAAGGATTATAAACAAGTTTTCCAAAAACTTGTATACGCTTCAGGCATTTTGAATCCTTAAGAAATTTTCATATAAATTTTGCCAAGTAAGCCATAGAGACTATGATAACATCCATTCGTATAAATAGTGTGACATCTTTTGATGTCTGGACTGTAGGTCCAATAAGCATTACGCTTACCAAGGTGCATCATATTACTTGGTAATTATTTCTACGTCATCATGCTTTAAGGGACGTAGAATTCAGATCCTCACAGCCTTATACAATATTGCGCACTATATTGTATCAAAAATATCGTCAACAAGTTATCATTTTGTATCGGTTCACAATTTGACATAACTTACTGAAATCACATCACATTATTTTCAGGTACCTGAACCTCTCATAAGGTTTCATGAAGTGTTATGCCGTAGGCTTTTCAAGAGCACATTGCCTCCTTATTATGATCATTTGCTCCTCCTTTTTTTCAAGGATTATTACATTTGGAATCGATTGGTCTACCATGCTCCATGCATGCTATAGACTCTGTCCTTCAGGGACATTAGGAACATTTTGCAGATGAAATATGAAATAATGCTGGGGTTAGCAAATGCTTCTTGCATCTGACTTGAATTATCTGAGGAACAGAATGATGATAATTCACAACATATTTTTTAACTGTTTATTCTCTCCCCCCTTATGTTAGAAAAACTAACACATATCCCAATTTTATTTAGGAAATCCATTTGTTGCATCGTGGTACATCCATTAATCATATACCACACATCAAAAGTTATAAGATGGAAAGATCTAGTTCTTGACCCTGAACCAATTATAAGGGGAGAATTTATCATAATTTATTGGTCTGAAGCATACAAGTGCCGTTGTAAGCAATATATCATATCTCATACCAACATCTGACCAATATCTGAAGCTTTGTTCTCATAAGTAATGGTTTATATATATTATGGAGGCATCTAATGCCAAACCAACTTAGATATAAATCAGCATTATCAAGATGAATTGTCTTGATTACATATTCTGAAAATTGTGCTTCCAACTTAATTATTTTGAACAAGCAACTTCGTAAATGTCAAACTGTCAGTTGACAATAAACGGACATGTGATCGTCTCATAGATGCATCTATTTAAGATATCACATCACGGGTGAATGGGCCCATGTTCACCTTTTATGTTTTTCAGAATTTAGGGAATTCAGTCCCAACATTGGCTGGTGCAATCAATTTATCATGAGAAAAAACGACACAAAAGAAATCTTTAAGAATCTTCCGGCTCTTCAATATATTTTGAATACTTAATTAGCACATCAGGACGACTAAAACAGTCATGTCAACTGATAAAATTATCCATACTAGTAAACTTCAATTTTACCATAATTGTGTTGTTTTATTTTAATAAACTTCCGATTTACGATTGCATGAGATTTTATATCAATGAACTTCTGATTTATCCTGGTATGCGATCTCATAATGCTCGGATAACGTTTCACATACGTATTTCTTATCCGTAGTAACTTGAAGATATTTAATCTTCCAATCATTTATAGTTTCAATATGATAACCACTTTTATTATCAGTAAACTTGAGGTTTACTACAATTTTTGTTCCGACCGTAATAAGTATGATCTAGGATGAATGGTGCTATCATATATAAGCTCCTCGAGAGACATTTACCATAATCATTATTTGGACACCACTAATGTCATGATACTTCTAGATAAATAATTAACTCTTCTGGAGCCCTTGATCATTAGTTTCAATTACCAAATATTTAGTTAGATACTTCTGGTATCATGAAAGAAAATTTGGTTAGACACTAGTGGTGTCATGAAAGAGAATAGTAATCACATGGAAATTTAAAGACAATTTAAACTATAAATTACGAAAACTAAACGTTAAGCTCTAAACTTTAGTATTTCAAATGTCTCCTTAAAGGAGATTAGCCATTAATATCTGAATATTTTGTATCAAAGCGGCAACCACATAGTAACCATATCCTTCAGGAAGAGACACATTAATGTTTATTTCCTTCAAGGAAATCAATAACAACTAACCATAATGTATCAATATCGTTACGGTAGAAAACAATATACTCTGCTTCCTCTTGCCTTAGAATGATACTTTAATAAAATTATTCGAGATGTTTTTACGTACGACAGGTACGTGTCGCAATGTCTTAATTTCATACTGCAAAAATAACATGTATAATCCTTGTTTTTTATCTCTCCGAAAAGTGGGTATATCTTCACTCGCTTCGGGAAATGAAACCTGATTATTCAAATGTGCTTAAAATACGATGATCACCAATAACTCGTTATTTTTATCAAGCACAAGAAGACATTGCTTCAGAATATTTCTTAGATATATAACCAATTATTTCTGCTTCAGGAGAAAAGTTTTAGAGTTTTACTACTTCAGGAGTAAAGTTCAAAGTTTACCACTTTGGGATTAAAGTTTAAAGTTTTACCACTTCGGGAGTAAAGTTTACAGTTTTACTACTGTGGAAGTAAAATTTAAAGCTTTACTACTTCGGGAGTAAAATTTAAAGGTTTACTACTTCAAGAGTAACGTTTAAATTACTACGTCGAGAGTAAATTTCAAGGTCTTACTACTTTAAGAGTAAATTTCAAAGTTATTTACTATTTTAGGAGTAAACTTCGGAGTTCTACTGCTTCAGGAATAGATTTCAAGAGTTCTACTACTTCGGGAGTAGAATTTACAGTTTGCTACTCCGGGAACAAATTTCTGAGTTTATTACTTTAGAGTAAATCATTGAATATTTATGATATTTCCTTTTAATTATTCTATCTGTCTTGGAGATGAGTTGTGATACATCCACAACGAAATGCTTTTATAAGCTTTATTGCATACTGTCCCATTCACTCCAGGGAATGAATATATATTGTAACATTTATTGAAAATTCTCATTCTTCAGGAATGAAACATAATTATCTGAACGTTTCTTAAGCATATTAAATCGTGATAGCTTCGAATCTCTTTTAAGAAATTGCTATTTCAGGAGCAAATTGAGGCATACATATAATGTAGAGAAAAAAATTCTCAAATACTTCTACAATTGCAGCCACAACAACATAAAAAAATATTGTCACTTCCAGTGACTATATATATTTCTTGCAAATTATCATTTAACCATTAAGGGATATGAAATTAATATTTTAATCCCTCTTAACATTATTGTTCTTCGGGAACAAATTTGAGACATAAAAGGTCCATAACCAATTAGATTCCCTTAGGTTCGATGAATCCAACAAAGTGGATTGACTCATTAGTACAACAAGACTAAAAAACATAGAGTAATAATTTACTCACCTTGGCAAAAGCCGTTTTGTAAATCTCAGTGAAAATACCGTTAACACCTTTGCATTCATGTCAAATTGAGAGAAGCTCGGGTACACGCACTACTAAAAAAAAGGACATTTTCGACCAAAAAATTTCGACCACATTTTTGGTCGGAAAAAAATCGACCACGCGGTCAGAAAAATCAAGAATTTAATTATTCTTTTCAGTAGGATTTCGACCACACGGGGTCGATTTTTTAAAATGAAAATAAAATTTCGATCACGTGTGGTCGAAATTAATTTTTGTATAAATAATAAATGGGAAACGTTTAAATTTAAAAAAAAAACAATTTTCGACCACATGTGGTCGAAAATTGGACCACATTTGTATATACACACTCCTTTGCTTCAGCACCACAAGACCACATTTTCATTTTTTCTTTCTCTCTCTCTTTCCTCTCTCCCTCTCCACTCTCTACCCACACACACCACCTCTCTCCCTCTCCTCTCTCTACCCACACCACCAGCTGCAGCCCACCGCCCCACCAGCCCAGACCTCAACCCACCGCCTCCGACCACCGCTAGTCCACCGTCGGCGGCGAGGTATGTTTTTTTTTTTCCAATGTCATGAACACTTACCAATGCATAATAATCTCATGTTATTAGCTATATTACCTTCTATATTTAGTAGGTTTGATAACTTCATTTAGTGTCCAATATTTTTTTTAGGGTTTATTTTATGTATTTATTTTTTGGATTTTAATATAAAATTACTGAATGAATTCGCTTGTTTGTTCCGCCGTGTTTTTTTGGATATGCTGGGCTAGCTGAGATATTTGTTCGTTTGTGATACTTGCAACGTTTGGTCCACTGTGTTATTTCAAAAGAGCAGGTTCACCCTTAAAAATTGAATTCCCCTCACTTTTGAATGAATTGTAAGATTTTAATTCGTCCTGATTTAAAAGTAAATTTTGTAGGGATTATTAATATAAAATTACTGAATGAATTGATAATACAATAATTAATAACTAAGAAAATATTTAGCTTAATTCATCCTGATTTGGGGTCAAATTTGGTTCACTGGTAGTACTTATTTGGAGATTATTATGTAGGGATAGTTTATGAGGCGGTGATTAATTAATATAGGAATTATTTTGTAGTAATTAATAGTAATGAGTAATAACGACAGGAATTATTGTAAAGTGATTACTTACTTTAAGAATAGTTTGTAAGTTTATGATCAGGTGGTGATTAAATAATGTAGGAACCACTATTTTGTAACTATTTTGTAGTAATTAATATGAGCATTGTTATACAGTTTTTTTATTTTTAATTACATAGGGGTAGGGGAAGGGGAAAATCGGGGTGGGGATTTGAACCGTCACCAACAAGGTTAAAGTTCAGGTAGCTAACCAACTGAGCTACTAAATCCCTACAATTGTTATACAGTAATTACTTACTTTAAGATGATTTAAAAGATACCCAATTTGAAATACAAAACTTAGTGCTTGACGATTCAATCTGATATACTAGCGATTGAATCATGTCACTAGTCAACTAGTACTGATAATTGTCCTAGTTCTTTGACTTCTCGTTTTCACAATAAGAATAAGAAGAAAATTTTCAACTTGAACATGAATATGACTAGTAGTTTGAAAATCCCTCACTGATGGGATCTTTTGATCCCTTTTTCCTCTCATTCTCCCATGGAGGATCAGGAAAGGGTCATGGTGTGGTTAGGTGTCCTTGTTCTAAATGTGAATGTATGAAATTCAAGACCCCAGAGATTGTTAGGCGACATCTAATGGAAAAAAGTTTTAAAAGTAATTATACAGTTTGGACTAGTCATAGAGAAACGCGTAACAATTTGGGTGGATTTCAGAACTTTGTTGTGGGTGAAAGTAGTAGGATGGTAGAACCTACTGTCCAGAATTCTCGAATACACGACATGGTTCAGGATGGTTATGGCATGCATTGGGGCTTTGAATCAAGTGGCCATGTTGAAGAACCTCCCAATGAAGAGGCCAACCGTTTTTATAAAAAGTTAAAAAAAGCTAGTCGGCCCTTACATGATGGTTCTACCCACTCTCAATTATCTGTCGCTGTTAGATTATTGAGTATCAAAACAGATAACAATGTTCCCCAAGGGGCAATGGATTCTGTGATTGACCTTATGCATGAATTGGTTGACCCGACTCTAGAGATACCCGATAATTACTATAAAGCAAAGAGATTGGTATCTAAGTTGGGACTCTCGTCGGCGAGAATTGATTGCTGTGAAAATGGCTGCATGTTATACTATAATGATAACGTCGATCTAGAATCTTGTAAGTTTTGTGGTAGTGAACGGTTTAGGGATACACGTAGCGGGAAGAGAGTGGCTGTTAAGGCGATGCATTATTTACCTCTAATACCAAGGTTAAAGAGGTTGTATGCATCTAATAGCTCTGCTCCTCATATGAGATGGCACAGTGAAAATAGAAGGCCACCGGGTGTTATGTGTCATCCATCGGATGGTGAGGCCTGGAAGCATTTTGATAGAACCTATCCAGACTTTGCAGCTGAACCACGTAATGTTAGGTTGGGTTTATGTTCTGACGGATTCACTCCGCATTCTGTCTCTGCTGCTCCATATTCTTGTTGGCCTGTGTTTATAACACCGTATAATCTTCCCCCAGAGATGTGTATGACTAGTCCATATATATTCCTTAATTGCATTATTCCTGGCCCGGGTAATCCAAAAGTCTTGATTGATGTGTACTTGCAACCTTTGGTTGATGAGCTGAAACAGTTGTGGGTTGAAGGGGTTGAGACATATGACATTTCGCGTAAGCAGAATTTTAATTTGATGGCCGCTTTAATGTGGACTATTAATGATTTTCCTGCGTATGGGATGTTGTCTGGGTGGATGACAGCCGGAAAGTTAGCGTGTCCTCACTGCATGGAAAATACTAAGTCCTTCACTTTAAAAAATGGCAAAAAAAATTCATGGTTTGATTGTCACCATCGGTTCTTGCCGATGGATCATCCCTTTAGGAGAATGAAAAATGCATTCAAGAATAACACAATTGAACAAGATTGTCCACCTCCAATACTTTCTGGTGAGAATATTTGGGAGAGGGTTCAACACCTCCCAAAAGTTACCGAAGAAGAATCGTACAGATTCGATGGGTATGGAGTTTACCATAACTGGACAAAGCAGAGCATATTTTGGGAGTTGTCATATTGGAAGGATAATCTTCTACGCCATAATCTTGATGTTATGCACATTGAAAAAAATTACTTTGATAATTTGTTTAACACAGTGATGGATGTGAAGGACAAGACGAAAGATAATGTTAAGGCTAGAATGGACTTGATTGAGTATTGTGGACGAAAAGAGTTATGGTTGCAACCTAAACAGGACAGGTTCTTCAAGCCTAAGGCTAGCTATTCTTTCACAATGGAGCAGAAGCGAAAGATTTGTGAGTGGCTCCAGAACTTGAAGATGCCCGATGGCCATGCATCAAATTTTGGATCACGTGTTGATATGGAGCAAGGCAGGATACACGGGATGAAAAGTCATGACTGTCACGTTTTCATGGAAACTTTACTCCCTATTGCATTTAGTGGCTTGCCTGAACAAATCTGGAAACCTATGTCAGAAATTAGTTTATTCTTCAAAGACTTGTGTTCCAGCACGTTGAGGGAGGATAACCTTTGTCGGATGCATCAGAATATTCCTGTTATCACAAACAAGTTGGAGAAAATTCTTTCACCGGGGTTCTTTGATGTGATGGAACATCTTCCAATTCACCTTGCATACGAAGCCCGGCTCGGAGGCCCAGTTCAATATAGGTGGATGTATCCCTTCGAGAGGTAATGAGTCAATTTTTTTTTTGTTCCTATCTAATCTATTTTTAAATTTTTTTAAAAATACACCACGATTTAAATGCAGGTCTATTGGTAAGTTAAAAAGGGCTATCAACCAAAAATCGAAAGTGGAAGGCTCAATGTACGAAGTTTATCTTGCCAAGGAAACATCCCATTTCTGTTCTTACTACTTTCAGAACGATGTGCCTTGTTTGAGAAACAGGCCTAATCGACACTATGATGGAGGTGTGAATAACTCTTTGTTGAAGTCGATATCGATCTTCAATCGACCAGGTGATGGGTCCAAAAAACGTGAGAGACCATTGAATCAAATGGAGTATAAATCAGCTTCGACACATATCTTGTTAAATTGCCCAGAAGTTCAACCTTATTATGAGTAAGTTTACCAAAAATTACAAAATTTCATCATTTAAATTGAGAATAAGGGCTAACCCAAATCCCATTTTGTTGAACAGTCTCTTTGTGGAAATATATGGCCAAGAAACAGTGTCCGACCAATTTGGGACTTGGTTTAACAATTATGTAAGTTTTATATATAATTTTCTTTAGTAATGTAGCAACATTACTAAGTTTTGAGTTCTAATATTTCTAGCTTTCTAATACTTAACTTTTAATAGGTTTACAACAATCCGTGTGGTTTTCATGAACAATTTTTGATGGACTTATCTTGGGGACCAACTAGTTTCCATTGTATGGACAAATATGTTGTTAATGGTTTCAAATTTAATACCCGAGAGTGTGCTAACCACATGAAAACTAATAACAGTGGTGTGTGTGTTAGTATTTACCATTAACATTTAATCTTTGTTTCATAATTTAATTGCAGTACTTACTTATATTTATTTTGTAGATGGCAGGTGACAAAAAGGGTAAGGCTATTGCGAAAGCCCCAAAAAAGTCAAAAAAGAAGGGTTTGTATATACCACCAGAAGGCATAGAGCCAGGTCCCCTTCGGATTTGAGCTAGAGATCCTGCACCTTGCCTTCCGCCACTTGGCCCTCCGATGTCAGGTGTTGCAGATAGGTTGTCATGGAGTCAGCAGACTGACCATGTCGCAATGCCACCATATTTTTGGCCTCAGGGCCAGATAGAACCACATGCACGACGATCTCCGTCCCCTATCACACCTTTGACGATCCCACATGGCCTCCCTGAGTTTTATCATGTGTCATAGCGAGCGGCAAGGAGTGGTACTCCGACAATTACTCCTAGCCCGACTGTGTCACAACCATCGACATCATCTACTCCACATGTTGGGACGTCGGAGCGTGAAGAAAGTAGCTCTGATTCTGATGAAGAACGTCCCAAAAAAGGAGACCCTCTACAGGTTTTGAATTTTGATATGACAGGTCGTCTCATAATCGAGCCAGTTGAATACACGTAAGTTTATTTAGTTTGCATAACTTATTTATTTTATTATAAGACATCTAATTTTATAGCATCTAATTATCTTATTGTTTTAATGCAACTTCTATCCAGACAAAGCAACTAAGAGGATTTCAAAAACGATCAAAGGACTCTATAGAGGCGCCGTTCCGTCTTGGGGCAAGGTGCCAGTGAAACTGAAGAAGCAGATGTTTCTCGAGTTTAGGGTATTTAATATTTGTAGTAAAATATTATATGTTGATTGTTTATGGGATATTCCTTTAACATGCTCCCTAATCTTATTAATTTCTTTGCAGACAAAGTGTTCCTGGAAGCCGGAACATCATGATTTAGTAACGCAAAACTTTGAGAAAAAAATGGCTAAAATACTTAAGGATGTGTTACTTAGAGCTCGTAATAATTGCGTGCAGCCTGATTGGATCCAAGATGAATGGTGGAAGGAGCTGCTGCAGTGCTGGGCAAATGATCCGACTTTTTTGAAACGAAGTGAAAATGGGAAGGCCGCTAGCCTCAGTGAAGGGTGGATCGCTGCACACTAGTGGCGCCACGAGTCAAGTGGACTTGATGAAGCGGCTGGTATGTTTCCTTTTTTAGCTTTGTGAAGTGACATTTCTTATTCTTGTTGGTTCAGATTTTTGGGACTGTTTTGGTTCTTTATTTTTTAACTAATTTCTATGTTAACAACATAGTTCAATGGCAATAGTATCTCGTTTAAATCAAAGTGTTATATCCCGTGTTTTCGCACCTTTGGAAAAATTAGAAATAATCTTGACTTGTATGAAATAAAGTCATAATTGGTTACATTTAACACAAGAGTTGTGCATGAAAGAATATTAATGTGGAAGTGTCGAGGGAGACTAAGGGCAAATTTAGAATTTTGGAAATTAGTTTCGGGAATTATATAACAAGGATTTTAATTCATTGGGCCAAATAATTGAAAGGAAAATGAGGCCCAAAAGGAAGGGGGTGGCCGGCCACTTGGCCAAGCCCACCCAACAATTCTAATAATTTCCATGTGATATAATTAACATAAAAGTCTTCATCCTTTAGAAGACTCAAGAAGCTAAGAGTGAGAAAAAGAAACAAAACAAAAGAAGAGCAAAAAAAAAAAGAGTGAAGGGCATTCGGCCCTAGTCCCAAATTTTCACCCTCAAAAATCTTGCCTCCAAAATTATTTTCTTGTTGGAATCCTACTAATTCAAGGCCCCTTTGCAACTTGGTGTAGTTGGTTTGGAAGGAAGAAGTCTTGTTTCTTCAAGTTGACCCTATATTCAAGTGAAGAAGATTGAGTAAAAAGGTAAGAAATAATCCCTTGTTCTTGTGTTATGAAGTCATGTTTATGTTGTAGTATGTAGAAATGAATTGATTGTATGGAAATATGGAAGTTTGCAAAGTGGGTAGGAGATATAGTATATGGCCGTGTGTGTATGTATGTTGTATAATTATGGTGAGTTTAAATTATGTCATATTCTAGTTGTGATTGTGGTAAAATGCATATTGGGAATGAAAGTTGAATGAAATTGATAGAAGTGGTTAGTGGGGTGTTTGGCCGTGTGGTTTGGAGTGTGTGGAATGGAAATGGATTAAGTTTGTTTAATGTGTTATTATGATACTTGCAATATATATGGAGATAAAATGATATAAGTTTGTATCGAAATGGAATATTGAAGCTTATGTCGTTTTAGTACGATCTTACGACATTGCGAAAATGAAGTTGTTAGGTTGCAAGTCATGATGATTACTGATGAATTTGGAAGATGAAAACATGTCATGAATATGTATGCCAAAGATTAGAAGTTTTGAATGAGTTATGACTTCGGCGGAAAGTTCGTATATTATGTATATCGTGTGTATAGTTTAAGGAACCGATATGAAACGCTTCTAAACTATGTTGTGATGATCTAGTTTGATAATGAATGTGAAATCATTGAAATTGGTTTGGAAATTGAAGTTGAAATGAAGATAATGGCATTATGTCGGCAAGTAGAACTAGTGTTGCCATATTGTGTTTCTAATGTTTGTTGTTGATGTTGATGTTGTTGTTTGGGTTGTTGTTGATGGTTTTGAGCCGAGTTGAATTCTCGGGGATGCTATATGTATAGGGGAAGTGCTGCCGAAATTTCGGTAGACAAATATGAGTTGAATTGAATTCGTAGCATCTATAACTTACAATTGGTAAATGTGACCATTTGCAGATTTTCGACGAAACGGAGAGTGAGCTTGGATAGGCTTAAAAAGCTCAAAAGGTATGTAAAGCTACCCCGATCCTTCTTCTGGCATGCCTAAGTGTATTAGGATCGAATTCGGGCCTCGAAAGACTTTCTGCCCCTCGGAATCCGCAAGTGAAAATATCACTTTTTCTTTCAGTAAGATTGAACTCTTTTGGTATGTTTTCTTGGAAATTATGCAAACCTTCTCTAAACTCCTTGGAAAGCTACAGAATGTCCGTAGAACCTTTATAGGTGATCCCATAAGCTTAAAGGGCGTAATTTGGACCCATCGCCTTGCTTGTCCCGAGGTGGGCCCACTATTCCCGGTTTTGCCCTTAATGCACTTAAGTCTTCTTTTCGAATAGTTCTTAAAAGAAACGTTTTGACTACCATTCTAATTACCTAACAAACGTTGTTTTAAATATTCCATTAAGTCTGATAAATTGTTTTGATACTCGAAACTCATTTACTATGATTCCTTCCGACTTCATTGGATCGGTTTGTCTTTGATATGCCTCATCAAGTCTATGGAAACATTCATGATATTTTAATTGCATTAGTCTCTCACTACTCCATTCGTGGATGCCCCAATGTTTCCCACACTGAGCCCGGGCCAGGATATGTTGTCAAGCGTAATCCCCTGCATTGTTCGCCGTGCCTCGATGTGAGGGGGCAGGTATACGCGTACATGGGTTTGTGGAGTATGCTGTGCCATGTACGTTTGTTCTGATATGATTTACTATGGCCATCTGATATGACATATTATGTTACGGGGTTATGCCCCTATTCTGATTCTTCTGTGTTGTGGCACCAGCGTCGGGAGGGTGGCTACGTTCTGTCTGCCGAGTCCCTTGGCAGGGGCCGGATTTGATATGACATATGTTTCTGTACACACTCTGCATGTTTTGAAAATATGTGTTTGATACTTTGGATTTTCTGCTTACTTTCTGTACGTTCTGTACCGGTTATGATCTTGTTTCTGAAATTCAGGCTTTGCATATTCAGTACATATTTCGTACTGACCCCCCTTTCCTCGGGGGTTGCGTTTTCATGCCGCGCAGGTACCGACGACAGGTTTGCTGATCCGTCCGCTTAGGATCTCCTTCTGCTATTTTTGGAGCGCTCTTTTATTCAGAGCCACCTTTTGGTACAGCCTGTCATTTCTATATGTGTATATTCTCGTTCATGGGTACGGCGGGGCCCTGTCCCGCCATATGATTCCGTTGGTCCATTTAGAGGTCTGTAGACATGTTTGTGGGTTGGGATCTTTCTGTACAGTGGTGTGCTTATGTTGTGTTCGGGCGATTCCATTCGCTGCGGCGGCCGGTCCGCATATATTTTAATGTTGTTTTGTTGGCCCTGTGTGGCCTTTGTTGGTATTTTCTGCGTGCAGGGTATATGGGATAGTCCGTAAAACAAAGGAAACTTTGCCAAAATGTTTTTCTGGAAATTAACTAAATTTGAAATAAAGCCTTGTCGGCTTCTGCTATATACCAGAATGTGTTTGAGTGCCCAGATAGGGCACTAGTCACGGCCTACGGGGTTGGGTCGTGACACAAAGTTATTGCATATTTTCTTATATGATGTTATGGTGAATAGATGTGTATCCACATTGAGGCAGATATCAAAGTATGCTGTGAAGTCTTAATTTGAATAAAGTTTTATGAGAATCACTGAGGCCAAAATTTTGTGGAAACATCTGTAGATATACTTTTTAACTAGGGGTTTGTTCTTTGTTATAGAGCTTTTGAAATCCTCCATCAAAAGGTCTTGGCTTCTTAATGGATTGATAATGTTGGATCTAACAAAATATGTCGCTGTTCTTGATAAAGATTTGACTATAATAGAAGTTATATTAGAAATTAATTCTTATCAAAAGCTTGGACTCTTGTTTTACTCACAGAAAAGACTCAATAAAAATGTAAACATCTTTTGATAAATGTAGGCTTCAAGCCAAATGTGAAATTATTGATAACAATGTACATTTTTTCATTTGGACAGGAATAATGGATAGGATATTATTACCATAAAAACTGTCTAAAAAAACAGTCCGAAAAATGACCAAAACAATCCGTAAAAACAGTCCCAAGAATAGTTTTTTACGGACTGTTTTTTTAGACAGTTTTTACGGACTGTTTTTGGGACTGTTTTTACTGACTATTTTTGGGACTGTATTTACGGACTGTTTTGGTCATTTTTGAACTGTTTTTTTTTTTTTTTTTCGGACAGTCTTTTTGGACAGTTTTTTGGGACTGTTTTGTGCAGACTGTTTTTTCTAGACTATTTTTTTTAGGGACTGTTTTTGGTCATTTTTTGGACTGTTTTTGGGGACTTTTTTTGTGGACTTTTTTTTTGGGACTGTTTTGTGGACTGTTTTTTTTTTGGACTGTTTTTGTGGACTTTTTTTTTGGGACTGTTTTTTTTTTGTGGCAGTTTTTTGCTGACTTTTTGTTGGGACTGTTTGTGGGGATAGTTTTTGCGGACTTTTTTAAATTGGTAATTTTGATTTGTTTGTAGGAGCTCCAGAGGGATCAGGCAGTACCTCAAGATGAGATCTTCAAGATTACTCACACGAGGAAGGAGAAGAACGCTGATGGTACAGACCGATGGGTTGAGCCAAGGGCTGAACGAACTTGGGTAAGTCGTTAGTTAACAATAATAATATATTTTTTGTACTAAATTAGACTACTAACATTGTATCCTTCGATTTTAGAATGAATTTCAACAACACTTTGGGGAGTTTCGAGCCACTCAGCCAAGTACCACACAGATGACCGACGAGTTAATACAACAACAATGGATTGAGAAGGTTGCTCCCCCAACAAGGCACGGGACAGTTTATAGGATGCCTAATCGATCCTTTCATCGATACTCATCGGCCCTTGAAGCCGTAGGTGTTACTGATGATGGGACAGTTGATCCTAAGGAGTATGAAGCCATGAAGCAGCAAGTTGACCTGCTAACAAGAACACTTAATTCCTCGGAGGCCAGGATGTTGGGTATGCAAGCCCAGATTAATAGCTTACTTAATTCGCGACAGTTTCCGATTCCCCAGTGTCCTGGGGATGCTCGTAGGTCACAACCTCCTAGCCAACCCCGACCTTCCCAAGGTAGACGACGTTGGTCACAAGCGGACATAAATCATGCTCTTGTCGATGAGTCTAGTGGGGAGGATACAGATCATGTCTCTAACACCGAACATTGACTCTTTTGATTAATGTGCTTTTGGATTCTAATTCTACTATGTTTAAATGGATATGTATATGAATGTAGTTTTAATTTGAACTAGAAGTACTTTTAATTTTAAGATGTTTAAGTGTTTGAACGTAGTTTATGATGTTTAAGTGTTTGAATGGACAATGTTTAAGTGTTCAAACATTGTTTATGGTTGTTGTGTTGCATTGTTGATGAATTGGATGGCTGTTTTGGTTGATGAATTTGGTTATTTGAAAATTGGCAGGTGGTATGTCAAAAACAGGCAAATGCTGGAAAAAATATTCCAGAATTTCGACCACACGTGGTCGAAATTTAGCAATATGGTTGCCATATTTCGACCACATGTGATCGAAATTCTGGGCTCAATTTAAAATTTCGACCACATGTGATCGAAATTTAGCAAGATTCTTGCCAGTTCGACCACATGTGGTCGAAATTCTGGGCTCCATTTACAATTTGACCACATGTGGTCGAAATTGCATTTTTATTTTCTTTTTATATTTAAATATAAATAATGTTTTCGACCACACGTAGTCGAAAAAGTTAAATATAATTTAATATAAAAAACAAATCGACCACATGTGGTCGAAAACAATTTTTCCCTTAATTTCGGTAGAATGCTGTTATCGACCTACGCGTGTGGTCGAAAAATTGGTCGAAATAAAGGCTTTTTCGACCGCGTGTGATCAAAATATTTGGTCGAAAATCCCTGTTTTTTCAGTAGTGACGTAACATAGTATAAGTCACCGAAGTCGCAAGGATAGAGACTTTGGCACTTTGTCCTCATCTGCATCCCTCTCTCGCTTGCACCGTGAAAGAAACTCAAGATAATATATATTATTATATATTGGCTAGTTCCATTACAACAAGCTATATAATTAGTGTAATCTTTACATATATCAACTGGATAAAAGTGGTCACAAAGACCGAGAGGAATCTCTTAGTAATTGAATGCTAAATAAATATATTACGTGTATGGATAAGAGAAATATATACTTCTTAATATTATTGTTTTTTAAAAACAACTTTGACTTATAAATTGTCAAGTAAATCATTTGGTTCCTTAAATCAAATGAATAGAACGTGATTGTATCATCAGTAGCAAAAAAAAAAAAAAAAAAAAAAACGAACAACATAAGATATATGAAGGAGCTACTAACCTGGAAGATTTAAGTTGTGGTGACAAAAAAGTCTGATAATTAGAAATGGTGACAAGTTTGACCAGCCAAGGTCAAACTTGTCTTAAAAATGTGATTAACTTAAATTGGGACCGAATTACAATTTTTAAAACTTATAATCTTTTACAAAATACACAAAAGCCCATACACATTATACAAAAACTCCTTCCAACCCACACACATTATACAAAAACTCCTTCCAACCCCAACCCACTTCCCCCACGACCCACTTCGTTTTATTTCAAAAAAAAAAAAAAAGCAGTTCATTCTTCAGTTCATCTCATCTCTCTCTCTCTCCGTTGCTGCTGTTCAAACCGGCGATCAGTGACCACCATTGTTGTTGCTCGTTCCTCTCTCTCCACTGCTGCTGCTGCTGCTCATTTTTCTCTCTCTCCATTGTTGTTGCTTGTCTATTCATTCTCAGGTAAACTTTTTTTTTTCACTTGGTTCAAAAGTTAGGGTTTTGAAATCAGAGTATGAAAATGATGATTTTGGTTAGAGAAGATGAAGAAGAGCATGGGTTTTTCTTGAATGTTGTTTGTTTTGTTGTAGTTTCGTGTATTTGTTGCACTTGTTGGGGTTTGTGAGTTTGTAAATAGTGGTTGTGGTTGTGAAATTATGGTATTTGGTGCTGTTTTTGTTATTTTTCTCCTTGTTATTTCGAAAAAAAAGGCTAGCAATTTTGTTGATATTTTCCAACAACTGAGGTTACCTGTTGCAGCAAATTCAGCACTTGTTTGACAGTTGCAAACATCTGCTGAGGTTGCATGGTTTTGATGTATTTTGTTTAAGTTGTGAGTGAGATTTGTGATGGTTGTGTGTTTGTAGTGAAATATAGATGATGTTTTGTAGTTAAATTTAGATGTTTTTGCTGTTGTTGTTGCTGTCATGCTATGGTTTAGAAAAATGTTTGATTTTATCCAACAACTGCTGGATAAAATCAAAACAATTGTTGAGGTTTTTGCAGCAACTGAAGCAGTTGTTGTAGCATATTAACAAGCTGTTGTAAAAAATCAAAACAGTTGCTAAGCTGTTGCAACTGTTTTTCTATTTCCAACAGATTAAGATTCTACTGCAACAAGTAATAAGTTGTTGCAACAACTTCGTATTTTGTTGCAACATATTATTAATCTGTTGCAACAACTGATTACTTGTTGCAACATATTCCTTTTCCCTTTTTACTTTGAATGTTGCACTAACCAATTAAAACTTTTTTTCTATCTCTTGTGTGTAGATAAAATGTCTCCAGTTAAAAGAAAAGGAGAGAAACCAACTGAGGGAGAAAGTAGTAAAAGAGCTAAGGTGCAAACACCACTAGATAAACTTGTGACTGCTATTTATCAATCAACAAATGAGGAAAGATGTCACGACCCGGCTAGGGGGCCGTGACGAGCACCCGGTGCTACCCCACCCGAGCACCCCCTTATCGTACATAACATAACATCTAGGTGAACCATAAATCAATTCGTGCTTTTCTTATCGTTAATCATATTGATCCCATTAGACGACCATCATCATTTAACATATCATAGGCATCTGTGCCACATCATAAGTACAAGGCCGACGTGGCTAACAAAGGATATACAAAACATGGGCCGACATGGCCGAACATCTCTACCCACATACACATGACTACGAGCCTCTAAGAGTATGACATATCGTATGAGCGGGACAGGACCCCGCTATGCCCATAATTATATACACAAAAGAATAAGTACCCAAAAGCTACGGCTCCGAAAGAAATGGAGCTCTGCTATGCAATCTCTGAATAAGCAGCTATGGATCAAGTCTGTCTCCCTGTGCACCTGCGGGCATGACGCAGCGTCCACAAACAAAAGGACGTCAGTACGAAGAATGTACTGAGTATGCAAAGCATGATCAACATCAATATAGAAGCATAATAGATATCATATGAAGATAGCATAGGAGGGGAGATAGTAATATCATCATCATCATGTCGCTTACTTACATACATCGTCGTTCGTATCCCATAATAATACTCGTACCATACTTGTGCTCATATTCGTATACATGTCCTTATTCGTATTCTTATACATAGTCTTATCATATTCATATTATATACATAGCCATACACTTATATACATACATAGCGTACCCGACCATAAGGTTCGGTGTTTCATACATACTTGGCCAACCAAGGCTCAATGTTATTTCTACCTGGCCCTACCAAGGCTTCAGGGTTATCCGTACCATCTGCAGAGGTGTGCGCGCGTTTCGTAATCGTATACATACTTTATACATATAGTCTTACCTGGCATCATAAGCTCGGGGTCTTATCATAGCCCTTCATAGGCATACATATACATATATCATAGCTCGTAAGCATCTCTAATCTCATTTTACTCTCATCATCATTACTATCCTCATCGTTATCGTTACATCTACATTATGGACTTACTCGTCATACGAGGAACATAGTATAATCATAGTACATATCAAGGGTCGTGAGCCAATGAGCTCGGAATGTCAACCATGTGAAGACAACATACTCATATAGAGGAATTAGGAATTTGGCCAAAAACCATGCCTTATGAAAGAAGGGTTAGCCTTACATACCTTTCCGTCGAACTATTCTACACTTGCACGTTCCCTTCCAATGCTAGCGTTTATACCTTCATTAATATCATAACAATGGCCATTAGTCATTCACATTATCCACATTATCTAGATTCCTCAATTTGCCTCTAATTCACCCACATTCACGGTCATAAACACCCATCTTCGTCCGTTCGTCTAAAGTGTTTAGTTCATGATCTTAATACCATTTATAACACATTCATATCACAACACAACAACATTCATAACTCAATTCAAACTATTTCTCAAAATGTCACTATTCATCATTCATGACCTAGTTCACCACATTTTCTACAATTCATGTATTTTAATTCTCCAATACCTTAAACATCTTGTAAAAATCATGAATCTTACCTTAGAAGTTGTAGGAACAAACTTTGGTTGATAATACTCTTCTTTGAGCAAAACCCTAGTTTTTCTCCATTTGGATTTCTTGACTTGGATGATCCTTGATGATTCCCTTATCCTTGATTCACTTGTCTTAATGTTATTGATGGCTTATAATCCTTGAAAACTCATATAATAAATGTAGAGAGAATTTTTAGAGAGAAGTGGTGTAATGTTGTAATGAAATAAAATAAGTCTTGATCCTCATATTTAATGAATTGGAAAATCTGTGCTGGGTGAACAGTGGTCGTCCATGGAGGTTTACGGACCGTATTCCACTATACGGCTCATCCTCCATGGGCGTATTTAGCCATTTCCAGAACCATAAGCTGGGCTGCCTTCATGGTGGTTTACGACCATGGTTTACGGGCCGTAAATCACTTTACGGTCCGTCCACCAGGTCGTATTTAACCATTTCCTCGGCTGGCAGAAAGTTGAAGTTTGTCATGCCAGTTTACGACCTGGCAGTATACGGGACCGTATACCAGTTTACGGTCCGTATTTGCACTTTACGACCACTGGCAGAAAGCTGAAGCTTTTGCATGGCAGTTTACGACTGCCACTTTATGGACCGTATTGCACTTTACGGTCCGTATTTTGCAATATACGACCACTGGGCAGTTTTGCCAACTTTCAATTTTTCTCATTTCTCGACTTTTCATTCTAATCATCCACATCCCTTTACATACATTTCCCATGAAACATTATACACTCGCACTCCTCGCACACATCATTAGTTCATTTACGTGCGTACCAACGGGAAATTTTCCGAGGTGTAACAAAAGAGTTAGTGAAACTGGGGCTTCAGAAAGAGAGGAAACCCATGAAACCTCTGTTGGGCATGAAGAAGAAAGTGATAAAAATGAACAAAGTGAAGAAACTAGAGAAGAAAGTGAAAAAGATGATGAAAAATCTGCTGAAGGAGATGAAGAAAATGCTGAAGGAGATGAAAAAGAAGTAAGTGAAGAAGAAGGAGATGAAGGGGATGAAAGAGCTGAAGGGGATGAAGGAGGTGAAGAAGAAGTAGAAACTGAAAATGGTAATGAAGAAGAAGAAGAAGAAGAATCAACAGATCAGATCTTGGCTGAGTTAAGAAGAAAAAGGAAACATAATGTGGATGCCAATCTTGTTGAGTCTTCTAGTATTGCTATAGATCCCAATAGAACTTCGATTGAAGAGGTTGTTAAGAGTTTCAGCATTGAAAATTACGGCGTGACGATGCCGCTGAATGAAAATAAGGATTTGTCTGGTGATTTTGTGGTTAGATCAACCATGGGCAAGGGCTTTGACACCTTCAGGGGCTTTCTCCGATAGCAGGGGTTGGAGAATTTCTTTAGGGCTAACTGCTTTGGGCTCTATTTAGATTTGCCTGAAGATACCAGTGCCCGATTTCAAATGACAATGGTTTCTGAGCTTTTGAAGCGTAAGATTATTTGTGATAGAAAGGATGAGATTTGGATCAATTACTGTGGCATGCCGGTTTTCTTTGGCATGAAGGAGTTTGCCATAGTTACCGGATTGAGATGTTATCCTTATGAGCCTCTTCCTACTGTTGTATTAACCAAGCCAGCCCGGACTCCCAAGGCAGACAAGAAAGCGAAGGGTTCCAAAGCTAAGAATAATGTCTCTTTGGTAAACTTAGTGGGAAGGAGCTACACTCAAAAGAAATTATTGCAAGACTTGGAGTCCAAAACTTTCTCAAAAAATCACAAGGAGGCACTGTGCTTAGTTTGGTTTGTGCATAGTGTTCTTTGGGCAAGAGACGTAAACTACAACATACCGCTTGGATTGATTAAACTTGCTGAGGACTATGATGCCTTCAACAACTATGCCTGGGGTTTTCAAAGCTTTAGCTTGACTGTTGAATATTTGATGAAGGATTTGAAGCCAACGGGGAAGACACAAAACCTATATGGCTTCCCTTGGGCTTTCATGGTAAATTTTCTTTAATGTTTTACCTTCTTTTTTTTCAATCACTATTTTGATTTTTGATGGCATCTTTTTTTTCTAGGCTTGGGCATTTGAAGCCATTCCTCACCTCAGGCATCAAGTCAAGGAATACTCCAAAGAAGTTACCTATCCAAGAATTCTTAGATGGCTCACTGCCAGGAACAACACAAAATTAAGTGTTGACCTTTTCAACCCCCCTAAGGAAGCTGTAAGCATTAGAACACAACAGATGACTAGGTGTTGCAACAACTTTTATAATCTGCTGCAACAACACATTCATCTATTGCAACAAGTTATGCATCTGTTGGACAATGTCCAACAGATAATTAACCTGTTGCAACAAGTTACCCAACAGATGAATCTGTTATAACATGCAACTAGTTTTTTTACAACAGATGAGTAACCTGCTGAAACAAGTTACCCATCTGTTGGAAAATGTCCAACAGATGATAAACCTGCTGCAACAAGTTGACAATCTGTTGGACAATTTCCAACAAGTACCACAGTTGTTGCAACATATCACTTTATTTACTAATTTGATAACTTTTGAATCTGTTACGGTAAGTTTTTACAACAAGTACAATAATCTGTTGCAACAAATTACTAATCTGTTGTACAATATCCAACAGATGAGAAACCTGCTGCAACAAGTTACCCATCTGTTGGAAATTTTCCAACAGATGAGATACCTGCTGCAACAAGTTACCTATCTGTTGGACATTGCCCAACAGATGTGTAACCTTTTGCAACAACATGTTAACTTGTTTTAAATAGGTTTTGCTTTTTATGATTTAGCACTATTATGATATATCTACTTTTTTGTTGTAGGTTGTGAACCCATGGATTGTCCCAACAATAAGAGAGTTGGAGATGCCATGCCTTGTCACCTTTGTGCCCATAGAATCTGTGCCTGACAGACTGATTAATGGGTTCAAAGGGGAATTGGCTGGAGTGACAGCCATCACTAGGGTTGATGATGTTGTAGGTGGTGGTGGTGGTGATGTTGCTGGTGGTCATGTTGTTGTTGGTGCTGGTGGTAATGTTGCTGTTGATGTTGTTGGTGGTGCTGATGCTGTTGGTGGTGGTGTTCAGCCTGTTGATGTTGTTGTTGGTGGTGTTGGTGATGATGTCCCAGCAAGTATTGCTGGGGAACAATTAAGAGATGATGATGCTAATATTGGTGGATTTGCCCCAGTTCCTGGATTGAATGATTTTTTTGGATTTGGTGGTAATTTTAGTAGTGGTGGATTGAGTGGTAGAAGATTTGTTGATGTTCGTGCCGGTACTTCTAAGGTCCCCTCATGTGCTTGTGAGTGCACCACTTGCAAGGACAAAATGGATAATTTGATTAGAAAGGTGGAGGAATTGGTGCAGGCCCAAGAAGCCACAAACACTTCTATGCAGAGGTTGATATCCAAGAGGGGTATCAAACCATCAAAGAATCTTTCCTCACCTTATACTCCTGTTCATGCTCGGAGGAGGGGCAAAGCAATTGCCAAGGCACTTGCATCAGTTAGATCAAGAAGATCTGTTGCTACTCCTAGTAAGTCAATTGAGACTTCTCTTCTTGATGTTGGGCCAAAAGTGCTAAAAAAGGTGGACATTTTCAAGCCTGTACATGCCCAAAGAAAGAAAAAGGTTGAGACTGCAATCAAGTCCAAAAAGAGTGGTAGAACCATGTACTCAATGCATGAATTTGGAGCAGCAGACTTCAAGGCTCTGACAAGCATGGAAATATGGTGGGAGGATTGGGTATGTTTCAACACTTGTATATATCTATCTAATTCAGTATGTTGTTGGAAAAAGTAGATAATCTGTTGCAACAAGTTAACTAGTTGTTGCAATAGTTCATTTATTTTGTTGAATCTGCTGCACCAAGTTAACTAGCTGTTGCAACAAGTTAACTAGCTGTTGCAACAGTTCCTTTATTTTGTTGAATCTGCTGCACCAAGTTAACTAGTTGTTGCAACAAGTTAACTAGTTGTTGCAACAAGTAGATAATCTGTTGCAACAAGTTAACTAGCTGTTGCAACAGTTCCTTTATTTTGTTGAATCTGCTACACCAAGTTAACTAGTTGTTGCAACAAGTAGATAATCTGTTGCAACAAGTTAACTAGTTGTTGCAACAAGTAGATAATCTGTTGCAACAAGTTAACTAGCTGTTGCAACAGTTCCTTTATTTTGTTGAATCTGTTGCACCAAGTAACTAACTGTTTTACTACTTTTACTTTAGTATGTAGATGAAGTCCTGCTTCTAATGCGTATGAGGCAAATCAATTTCCCCGAGTACTATGATTCTACTGACATAATCCTAGACCTCAACTTTTACAACAACATGTCCAAGAGGTACGCAGAATTGACAAAAGAGACAGTTCCAAATGTCGTGTCTCTGAAGGTTAGACTTGCTGAATTCAAGTGGGATTATGATATGGTCGATTATTGTAGGGGTGTCAGACCCTACCCGAGAGGCTGCTCGTGGGCTGGTGCAAAGAGGGTTTTAACAGTGATGAATATTAATGCCACACATTTTGTCACTCTCGAGTTCATGATTGAAGAGGGAGTGGTAAATGTGTATGACTGCAACGTTCCTGTCTATGAAGAATCTGATTTCTTTTGTTTCATGGAGCCGGTAATGGAATTGTGGCCCAAGTTATTGCAACAGAGTGGAATGTTCGCACACTTGCCTGCAAAGTTACTCAATGAATCGTGGGAATTCAATAGGCTACAGAATCTCCCCCGCAATGTCACTGGTAAGGCATGTGGTTCGTGGTCAATTGCTTTTATAGAGGCTTTGCTTACCGGCACAATTGTGACAAAACCCGAAAGTCTAATCAATGACAACTCTGTAGGGAGGATGCAATGGAAATGGGTATTAGGTGTCATTAAAAAGGTGTTGGAGCCCTAAGATGGGTTGATAAACAATTCATTGTTTTTGCATTTTTTGGAGCCAAAATGTGGCATGTTGAACAATTTAAGTATATATTAGGAGTTTTTTTTATGACATTATGTAATTTAAGTATATATTAGGTGTTCAATACTTTTCTAAGACATTTTGTTAAGTATATATTAGGTGTTCATTATTTAAGTTGTGTTCAATACATTATCTTCAGTGGTTTCAGTAGTTTTAAACAAGTCACAAAATCTAACAGCTGTTGAAGAAGCTACAACGACTGACCCATCTGTTGCAACAAGTTTTTAATATGTTGCAACGGATGAGTAAGTTGTTGCAACAAGTTTGTAAATTGTTGCAACAGATGGTTCAGTTGTTGCAACATATGGGTCAGTTGTTGCGACAAATCTAACTGATGTTGAAGAAGTTGCAACAAGTTGATAATCTGTTGCAACAAGTTTGTGATCTGTTGCAACAGATGAGTAAGTTGTTGCAACAAGTTTGTAAATTGTTGCAACAGATGGCCAGTTGTTGCAACATATGGGTCAGTTGTTGCGACAAATCTAACTGATGTTGAAGAAGTTGCAACAAGTTGATAATCTGTTGCAACAAGTTTGTGATCTGTTGCAACAGATGAGTCAGTTGTTGCAACAAATCTTTCAATTGTTGAAGAAATTGCAACAACTAACCCATCTGTTGCAACAAGTTTGTAATCTGTTACAACAGATTGGTTAGTTGTTGCAACAAGTTACTAATATGTTGCAACAGATTGGTTAGTTGTTGCAACAAATTACTAATATGTTGCAACAAGTGCATTATCTGTTGTAACGGATGAGTAACCTTTTTAAAAGCTTCACATTTAGTAAACAATAAGTATCATTGGTTTTCGTTGTTTACACCTAAATATGGGTGAATCAAGTAGTTCTCATCAAATTACACCAACGATCACTCGACTTGGGAAGTATACGCTTAGTTGATCATATGTACTGACTCAGAATACCATCAAATTGGTTAGAAACATTTAATAAACAATAAATATCATTGGATTTTCGATGTTTACACCTAAATATGATTGAATCAATTAGTTCTCATCAAATTACACCAACGATCGCTCAATTTGGGAAGTATACGCTTAGTTGATCATATGTCCTGACTCAGGATACCATCAAATTGGTTAGGAACATTTAGTAAACAATAAATATCATTAGATTTTCGATGTTTACACCTAAATATGAGTGAATCAATTAGTTCTCATCAAATTACACCAGCGATCGCTCGATTTGGGAAGTATACGCTTAGTTGATCATATGTCCTGACTCAGGATACCATCAAATTGGTTTGGAACATTTAGTAAACAATAAATATCATTGGATTTTCGATGTTTACACCTAAATATGAGTGAATCAATTAGTTCTCATCAAATTACACCAACGATCGCTCGATTTGGGAAGTATACGCTTAGTTGATCATATGTCCTGACTCAGGATACCATCAAATTGGTTTGGAACATTTAGTAAACAATAAATATCATTGGATTTTCGTTGTTTACACCTAAATATGAGTAAATCAAGTAGTTCTCATCAAATTACACCAACGATCGCTCGATTTGGGAAGTATACACTTAGTTGATCATATGTCCTGACTCAGGATACCATCAAATTGGTTAGGAACATTTAGTAAACAATAAATATCATTGGTTTTCGTTGTTTACACCTAAATATGGGTGAATCAAGTAGTTCTCATCAAATTACACCAACGATCGCTCGATTTGGGAAGTATACGCTTAGAATTTCCCATCAAATCAATGAAATTACCGTCTAATCCATTAAGGATGTTAGTAGATATATATATATATATATATATATTGATCACTAAATATCATTGAATTCCTTTGTTTAACACTAAATATCATTGGTTCCCTCTGTTAATAACTAAACATATGTGACTTATATCCTAGTTGTTGCAGCAGTTTCATGATCTGTTGCAGCAATTACATAATCTGCTGCAACAATTGCATAATCTATTGCAGCAATTACATAATCTGCTGCAACAATTGCATAATCTGTTGCAGCAGTTGCATAACCTGTTGCAACAAGTACATAATTTGTTACAACAATTATTTAACCTGTTGCAACAAGTACATAATCTGTTGCAGCAGGTAACATAGCTGTTGAACAAGCCATATCACTTGTTGGATGAAACAACTCATTATATTTGTTGGATGAAACAAGTTAAGGACTTTCTGCAACAACTCATTCCATTTGTTCTAAAAACTCAAAACACTATAGGAACTTACTGTAACAAGTCATGTCACTTGTTGGAAAACCAAGTTAAGTTAGTTGCTGCAACAAGTACATAATCTGGTTGGCAAAATCCCAACAAGTTACACAGCTTTTGCAACAGAATTTTTACTTGGTGAAAACTGTTCAGAAATTACAAAACCACAAAACATACATTGGTGATTTGAGCAAGATCAACATATCATTTAAACCAATTTTACTAACAGAAACAACATAAAAATGTCATAAAGTCCAATTTCACAAACACAAAAAATAGTAATTATTATTACAAGACATTGCAAATTTAACAACTAGGGAACAATTCGGTTTGGGCATGTAGTTTTTTTATGGCCAGTTGTTTTGCATATGGAGCATTTGTTTTTCCTCGTTGCAAGTGATTCCCCGATTCCACGCCTCCTCTTTGTCCGTCTTCTTCCCGGTTTGCTCGGATCAACATGTGGAGGAGGTATTTCTCTCTCTAAAATCTCCATAGGAACTTCCCAAGATTCTTCAGAAGGCACAAGATTCATTTTCTCACAGTATGCAATTATGTAATTCTCCACCCTGTAATATGGAGATGAGTAGTCATAAATCCGCCTTCCAAAATCTTCACCATATTGGACTCGAAGCGCTGCCATAGCATGTGGGCAAGGTATTTTGTCCAAGTCAAAAACTCTACAAGTACCAGATCTTCTTTGTAGATCGACTGTTGCAACTGAACCGTGGCCGATGACGCTGAACTTGTAGTTGGCAATTTGATGGGCCAATAACTTATTACCCAAGTTGACAAATTTTGATATTTTTGTTCCATTAAGGGAACAAAGATGGTTGGTGAGTCGATGAACTCCATACGCCTCTCATGAAATTTCTCAGTAAACCTCCTGTTTATGGAATCAAATAGAGCAGTAATGGGAAATTCTCTTTCAACATTGAACATTGAGTTTACCGACTCAACAGCGTTTGTCATCATAAAATCATACCTAACAAAACAAACATATTAGTGTTGGAACATGTGGCTGAGGCTCAGCTATGTCAAAAATCACAACAAGTACAATATCTGCCGCAACAAGTTACCTATTAGTTGCAGCAGATACGTTACTTGTTGGAAACAGAAATGTGAAAATACCTATTTCCGGGGCAGAATGCCCTGCTCCATTTGTGGAATCCAGCACGTTCAAGATGTTCGGCGGCCCCAGGAACCAAATCTCTGATTTGATTGAAATGGTCATTGAAGACATCAATATTGTACGCTTTTGCTGCTTTATAAAATTGAGATACGACCGCCCCATTGTGAAAGGTGGTTCTCAGATTTTCCCCTAGGTGCCTCATGCAAAAACCATAATGACATGTAGGGAAGACAATTGAAACCGCCTTTTTGATACTTGGATGTCTATCAGAAATTATGCACAACTCAGAGGTATCCTCTTTATAGCTTCTCATTTGTTCAAAAAAATATTTGTACGAAGCATCACACTCCTTGTCCACCACACAAAATGCCACTGGAAAAATATGATTCTCCGCATCTTGTGCAACTGCTGACAACAACACTCCTTCGTACTTGCTCCTCAAGAATGTCCCATCGACAGCTATGACTTTTTTCATTTGCGCAAAACCAAGCATCCAAGCCTTATAGGCTACAAAAAAGTACTTGAACTTCCCATTTTCATCAACCTTCAATGCTGTCTTACTTCCTGGATTTGCAGAACGAAGCATATAACGGTACGCATCAAGCACCGCATACCCGTGCTCATGTGTCCCCCTTGTCAAAGCCTTTGCATTCTCCATGCCCTTCCAGACCTTCCAATAACTTACCTTACAACCCAAATCTGTACGGATTGATTGACTCATATCTTTTGTAGATGGGCCTTTACCGTAAGGAAACTTATCTTTGAAGTATTCACCAATGACTTTCGCAGTAGCGTGTGGATTATGGCTCGTAATGTGCTCAGAACCACATGTGTGATGCTTTATGTAAGTTCTGATACAAAATCCGTCAGAACTTAAAAGCTTCACAGTCCTAAGCCACCACATGCACTCCGGATATACACATCTGAAGCAATACACAGTACGCGAATTAATCACCTTCTTGATTCTAAAATCTTTCTTCAAGCAAGCAAATTTCAACCAAGTGGATAGTTCTTCCTTGTTCTTGAATGGCATTCCTTTATAAAAACCTGTTTCATCATCTTGAACATGGCTAGATTGTATTGATTGTGTAGTGCCTAATGTATTGCTTGCAACTTCGGGTATAGGAATCGGATCAGCCCCACTTCCAGTATCTGGGATATGCACATCCACCCCATCTAATTCATCATTTAACACATCTTGTTGGTCTTGAGATAAATTGTGGTTCTCTACTGGGCTTCCAACAACGTATACCCTTAAAATGGGCCTAGCTACATCATTCAAATAAGCACGCAAACGAACCTGATCAGTTATCTTAAATGACAAGACCCTCTGATTTTCAAAAAAGCTATGCATATAAGTGATGGCAAGATCTTTTGGTTAACAAGTTAATTCGCAATAGGTGATGATTAGGTTCACAAAATCATCGAACATAACATCTCTTTGGACAGTCATCGCTATCGTCTCTAATGTGTCACTACCCTTTCATCGCCAAATATATCGATTATTCTACTCGATCCATTCACCATGGCAATCAACCCCTATTGTTATTGAGTCCCCCATTAGTGGTGTTCGAGGTACCTGAAGATATTTTTTTTAACAAAAAATTGATCATGAGAGTACATATCAATCTATAACAAAATGAAACAACTGCAGCAGTTGTTCCAACAGATTATTGACTTGTTGGAACAAGTGGACTACTTGTTGTAACAAGTAATAAAATTGTTGCAACAAGTCACTAATCTGTTGGAGTCAGCTTCAGTTTTTTGGGTTCTGTTTCAGACAAAAATTGAAGCTGACTCCAACAGATAGTTGAGTTGTTGCAACAAGTGGAACACCTGTTGCAACAACTATACAACTTATTGCAGCAAGTCAATAATCTGTTGGAAGCAGCTTCAGTTTTTTGGGTTCTGTTTCAGACAAAACTGAAGCTGACTCCAACAGATAGTTGGGTTGTTGCAACAAGTGGAACACCTGTTGCAACAACTATACAAATTGTTGCAGCAAGTCAATAATCTGTTGGAAGCAGCTTCAGTTTTTTGGGTTCTGTTTCAGACAAAAACTGAAGCTGACTCCAACAGATAGTTGAGTTGTTGCAACAAGTGGAACACCTGTCGCAACAACTATACAACTTGTTGCAGCAAGTCAATAATCTGTTGGAAGTAGCTTTAGTTTTTTAGGTTACGTTTCAGACAAAAATTGAAGCTGACTCCAACAGATAGTTGAGTTGTTGCAACAAGTGGAACACCTGTTGCAACAACTATACAACTTGTTGCAGCAAGTCAATAATCTGTTGGAAGCGGCTTCAGTTTTTTGGGTTCTGTTTCAGACAAAAACTGAAGTTGACTCCAACAGATCGTTGAGTTGTTGCAACAAGTGGAATACCTGTTGCAACAACTCACTCAGTTGTTGCAGGTTATTTATTTAACAATTACAACAACTTCATAATCTGTTGTAGAAGTTGCAACAACCACATTATATGTTGCAACAACTACAACAACTACTGTAAGTTGTTGGAAAATCAGTAGATTTATACCCAGGTGAAAAATTGAAATAAAACAACGTTGTTGTACTTACCAAATGAGCGGAAAACACTTATGAAGTAATTGCCAGTGCTACACCAACAAAATCCAGTCAAAAAATTGCAAAATCGGGTGGTCACAGTTTTTTCTTTCTTGAGCAACAATGGCGGACGAAGAAGAAGAAGAAGAAGAAGAAGAAAGCAAAACAATGGAATGAGTTATGAAGTAATTCCCGGTGCTACACGAATGAAATCCAGTCAAAAAATTGCAAAATCAGGTGGTCTTGTTTTTTTCTTTCTTGAGCAAACTCCAGTCAAGAAGAAGAAGAAGAAGAAGAAGAAGAAACGAGCATCAGAATAAGAAGAAGAAGAAGAAGAAGAAGAAGAAGAAGAAGAAGAAGAAGAAGAAGAAGAAGAAGAAGAAGAAGAAGAAGAAGCAAGAAGAAACAGCAAGAAGAAGAAGAAACGAAGCAAAAAAGAAGAGCAAAAAATGGTGGAAATGGCGCAGACAAACAGAATATTTGGCGCGTTATTTTGGCTCTGTAGGGTTTATATGGGTTGGGTCAAAGTGTTAAAAATAGAACTTGGGGGCAAAGTGTAAAAAATAAAGCTTGGGGTTAAAGTGTTAAAAATATAACTTTGGGGTGAGTCAAAATTCTCTAATCACTAATCCAAAGTTTATCACCTTTACTCAATTAAAAAAACTAGAATTACCCCAGCTCAATTTTAAAACCCATTTGTCACCTATAATTAAAAGGCCTTACTAACCTTTTGTATAAATCTGATCTATAGCTAATGGACTTTAATTTGTCGAGTCAACTTTCAAAGCTAGACATGGTCATCCATAATACTTTTAAGAACCAAGAAATTAATACAACAAATCATACCTTTGGATCGACTAAGTAGTGGCGGGGATATATTCGGCATCCAGTTTCTCAATTGGTTAGAGTCTCGTGCTTCTATCAGCAACAGTTTTCATGGAGAGAGAGTATCGACCAATAGCATACCCTAAACAACTCGTCAATTTTGAAATACTGAAATCCAACTCAGTGGTAGAGTCTCATGCTGATAACGTATTATAAAACTATATATAATTGCAAATAAATAAGAGAAGCAAATCAATAACTTTGTAGAAATGAGGAAGAGATTGTATTATCACTTTTTTTTTTGGTGTTACAAATGAGAAACAAAGCTCCCTATTTATAGAAGAGTTTTACCTCTACACCTACAACATATACAACTTGTACAAGTTGCTCTACAACTTGAACATAACTTGGTACAACTAAGATACCACTTGCACTTGCAAGTTATATTTATCACTTTAAGTCAAGTGGTACAATATATACTTCTAGTTGTATAATCATCAATAATACATCCAAAATATAACTTGACAAATGGTTTATAACACTTCATTTATTATAGACAATTACATGTGATTATTTTTAAAGTCTCGTCAAACTCTAGATTGTATGTCTCGCCTCCGCCCCCGTCCCCTACGCATTGCAAATGGTGGTGCTAATTATTTACCATATCTTTTATTTTATTGATCTAACGATGAGAAAAGTATTAGCGTAGACATGTTGGTATAGGACTGGACAGATCTCCTACTGGAGGGGATCCAAATCCGACTCATGCAATCCTATAAATTTAGGATTAACAAAATCAATTTAAGACTCTGCATTGTAACAACTTTAACTCCAATAAATGGCTGCTCCAGAATCAAACTCCAATATCATAGACTCTTGCAACTTGCAAGTCAACATCATCAGAGGATTCTCTGATAAATGAGCTGCCAAGTGCTCTATGTTGGGATGCCTTGGAGATCCGAAAATGGCAAGGCTTCTGGTTAGAGCCTGGGCTTATCAAAGGTGCCACGAGATTCCAGTCCCCCTTCCAAGCTAAAGAGGACGATGTTCTTTTAGCATCAGCTCCAAAAACAGGTGCTACATGGCTCAAAGCCCTTTGTCTGTGCATCTTGCACCAGAACCATGACATTGCTGAAAGTGAATATATCCTAACCAAAGTCAATCTCCAGTTTCAGGTTCAGACTATAGAATGTGCAATTTTTTCCACACAACCACCTCCTGATCTGCACGCTATGCCATCTCCAAGGTTGTTTCATACACATCTGCCTTATAGTGTTCTTCCGGATTCTGTAAAGAGTTCCACTTGCAAGATTGCATGCATAGCCCGGAACCCAAAGGACACACCAGTTTCTTTTTGGCATTTTTTTAACTTCATTTTCAAGCCAAATGAAGAACCCTATCCGCTGGAAAGGGCAGTCGAGGAATTCTGCACAGGTTTTCACCAATACGGGCCGTATTTCAAAATGTGTTGGGATATTGGTTGGAAAGTCAGAAGAGGCCGGAGAAGATGCTATTCCTCAAGTATGAAGAGATGATAAAGGATCCCAAAGAGCAGGTGAAAAAATTGGCTTCATTTCTTGGAAAGCCATTTGAGAAGGAAGAAGATGTGGAGAAAGTGGTGTGGAGGTGCAGCTTGGAGAGGCTGAGGAATTTGGAAGTGAACAAGAATGGTTCTGTGATAGAGTGGCTGCCCAACAATATTTATTTCAGGAAAGGAATGGTTGGTGATTGGAAGAATTACTTGACTCCTGATATGGAAGATCGCATCAACCGAATCACTCTCCTCAAGTTCCATGGATCTGGACTAGAGTTCGACATTTGAAATCCTTTTAGTTTTTCTATCCTCTATCATAAACAAGAACAATAAATAGCCCCTTTAGCTTGGTTCTTCTCTAGCTCACGGACTCTGGGTAGTCGATTTGAGGGGTCGGTTCTAAGCGACTTAATTTTTAGAATGACCTCGTTTGTTTGTTTGTTCTAAGATAAGATGCTTTAATCGGAATGTTATCTCTAAATTTGAATACTGAATGATTAAGACTAATTGTCTTCTCAACATTTAAAAATGTAACAGTTATCTTTATTTAAATAATTGATAAATATAAAAAATTTAATAACACAATAAGTAAATATACAAGAAATTGGATAAAATTTTAACTTACATATATTAGGATTTAAATCCCAAATCCGACCTTTGTAAGCAGGTTCCCAGGAAAGATTGGAGGGTCACAGCTGGACCACTTAAATACCAACCTCCTTAGACAGAACCTACTTACGCCGTGATGTAAGCGAAGAATAAATAGCACACACAGATTTATAGTGGTTCACCCTCAATGTGAGAGCTACGTCCACGTTGCTGCTGCAGATCTTATTAAAGAAGAAATATTACAAGTGTTTACAACACTCAACCTCACAACCCCAATCCCAATTACACTAAAGAATTTTACCACAGAAAATTCTCTCAAAAACCTTCTCTTACTTAGGCCTTTCACTAAGAGTATTTCTCTTAGATTTTTTTTTTCTCTCTTTGGGATGTGTTGTCTTCTTCAATTTGGTGTGTTTTACAAATGAACCATAAGCTACCTATTTATAGGAATGAATTTCCTATGATGAGGTAAGCGCTTACATCACGACTATGATGAGGTAAGCGCTTACATCACGACTATGTGAACAAAAGAATTGACTTGTTTGGCCAATTCCACACCCAACAAATCTCCCACTTGAAGACTAATTTTAATTTGTCTTCACACTTTGATCGATGCAGCAGCTCTTTCCTAGTTTCATACTTCGTGCAGGCCAACTGAAGCTGAGCATAGCTTCAGTTTGTCTATCGTCACTGCCTTTGTCAGCATGTCTGCTGGATTCTGACTCCCTGCGATCTTCTCAAGCACTAGCGCTCCATCTTCCAAAGCTGATCTAATGAAATGGTACCGGAGTTGTATGTGCTTCGTTCGAGCATGGTAGACCGGGTTCTTTGCCAAATGAATGGCACTTTGGCTATCACAATATAGCACACTTCCCTCGTGGTCCTGATCCAATTCCCGCAGAAAAGATTGTAGCCACATCATTTCCTTTGTGGCCTCCGTCACAGCAACGTACTCAGCCTCACAACTAGAGAGAGCTACTATCTTTTGCAACTTGGAAACCCAAGAGATTGCAGTACCTCCGAAGGTGTAAACATACCCGGATGTGCTCTTTCTGCTATCAATATCACCACCGTTGTCAGCATCAACATACCCTTGCAATCTTGTTTTTAATTTTCGGAAATATAGAGGTGAACTCGAGCTGCCTTTCAGATATCTGAATATCCACTTCACAGCCTCCCAGTGTTGCTTTCCCGGATTGCTCATAAATCGGCTGACAACTCCCACTGCATGTGCAATGTCTGGCCTTGTACATATCATTGCATACATAAGACTACCGATTGCAGATGCATAAGGTATCTTGTCCATCTGCTTCTTCTCATCCTCGGTTGTCGGCGACTGATCCTTTGACAACCGAAAGTGTCCAGCCAAGGGAGTGCTGACTGGCTTGGCATCATGCATGTTAAACCTTTTGATAACTTTCCTCACATATTCTTCTTGTGAGAGTTTGATGCCCTCCTTGCTTCGGTCGATTCTCATCCCAAGGATTTGTTTTGCAGCTCCCAAATCCTTCATTGCAAACTCTTCCGATAACCCTTTTTTCAACCGATCAATATCCTGTAGGTTTGCTTCTACGATTAGCATGTCGTCGACATAGAGTAGCAGTATCATGTACGAGTCTTCAAATTTTTTGAAGTAACAGCAGTGATCTGCCTCGCACCTTGAAAAATCAGCTTTCTTCATAAAGTTGTCAAACTTTAAATACCACTGTCTTGGAGCCTGTTTTAGTCCGTACAGACTCTTTTGAAGTTTACACACGAGATTCTCCTTTCCTTTTATTTTGAATCCCTCCGGCTGTCGCATGTAGATTTCCTTGTCTAGATCACCGTGAAGAAATGCAGTTTTCACGTCCATCTGTTGCAGATGTAGATTTTCCTTTGCTACCAGCCCAAGAACAGTTCTGATAGTCACCATCTTGACTACGGGAGAGAAGATCTCCGTATAGTCAATGCCTTCTTTCTGTTGAAATCCCTTTGCAACCAGCCTTGCTTTATAACGCTTGCTTCCATTGGGTTCTTCCTTTATCCGATAAACCCATTTGTTTTGCAATGCTTTTTTATCCTTTGGCAACTCGGATAATTCCCATGTATGATTTGCCGATAGTGAATCCATTTCATCCTTCATTGCCAGCTCCCACTTAGTCGATTCATCGACTTGCATTGCTTCTTCATAACATTCCGGCTCCCCTCTATCAGTGAGTAGAATGTAGTTGAGGGATGGAGAGTACCTGTGAAGCGGCTTCCTGATCCTGGATGATCTACGCAGCTCTGTGATTGGCGTCTATTCATTTGTTTCAGAATCAGCATTTTCATCAGCACCTTCTCGGATTGTTTGTTCCTCTGCCTCGGTTGTACCTGGCTGCGGCTCAGGTGCCGGAAAGTCCCTCAAATCGACTATTTCCGATTCCTTGTCCTGACATTCTGAATTCTTTTGCATCTTGTCTTTGTACAGTACCTCTTCGTTAAAGATAACATTCCTGCTTCGGATGATCTTCCAATTTTGTTCATCCTAAAATCGGTACCCAAGCTCGGTGTCACCATAGCCAATAAAGTAACACTTCTTTGATTTTGGATCAAGCTTGCTTCTAGCCGTATCATCATTATGAACATATGATAAGCAACCGAACACTTTCAGAAATGAAAGATTTACCTTCTTGCCACTCCAGACTTCTTCATGAATTCTGAAATCCAAGGGAACTGACGGTCCTCGGTTAATTAAGAAGGCTGCGGTATTGACTGCATCTGCCCAGAATGTCTTGGGCAGTCCAGAGTGTATTCTCATACTCCGAGCACGCTCGTTCAAAGTTCGGTTCATTCTTTCGGCTACTCCATTCTGTTGCGGCGTTCCAGGAATAGTCTTCATCATCTTGATCCCATTATCAGCACAGTACCATTTGAAATCACCATCAGTGTATTCTCCGCCGTTGTCGGACCTCAAACACTTCAACTTGAGGTTTGTTTCATTCTCGACCATGGCTTTCCATCTTTTGAATACACTAAACACATCGGATTTATTTTTCATAAAATAAACCCATACCTTCCTGGTTGAATCATCAATGAAGGTCACGTAGTAGTGTGATCCTCCAAGGGAGGGTACAGTGGTAGGTCCCCACATGTCTGTGTGCACCAATTCCAGCTTTTCGACCTTCAACTCTCTGCCTGCACTTGAGAAGCTTACTCGCTTTTGTTTTCCGAGAATGCAGCTCTTACACGTATGAAGGTCCACCGTCTTCAGCTCCGGAATTAAGCCATTTGTCACCAACAGCTTCATCCCCTTCTGGCTGATATGCCCCAGCCGACAATGCCACAAATCTGTCTTCTTTGTGTTGTCAACCACAGCAACAGTATCACGACAGCTAGTCGTCATGTAGAGAGTGCCAATCTTCTTTCCTCGGCCAACTACCATAGCACCTTTCGCCACCTTCCAAGACCCATTACCAAAATTGAGATCATATCCCTCATCATCAAGCTGACCTACTGAGATCAGGTTTCGCATCAGCTTTGGAACATGTCTAACTTTTGTAATCTTCCACGAGGATCCATTTGACATCTTCAAATTAATGTCTCCCGTGCCAACAACATCTAGCGGCTCTCCATCGGCTAAATAAACTTTGCCGAGATTCCCAGCCACGTAGTTTGTCATTATATCATGATGTGGGGTGGTATGAAAGGACGCTCCTGAGTCAAGCACCCAAGAGTCTATCGGGCTGTCAACCGATAGCAACAACGCATCGCCAATGTCTTCCGTAGCAGCGTTGATTCCAGCCCCCTTGTTGTCCTCCTTCTTTGGCGCCCTGCAGGTCTTCTTGAAGTGACCTGGTTTTCCACAGTTCCAACACTCAAATGTTCGTCCTGGTCTGGATTGACCCCTGCCATTCCTTGACTTCGATCTGCCCCTATTTCGGTTGTAGTTTCTGTCATAATTTCTGCTTCTGTTTTCAACATTAAAAGCAGAACTCGTCGATGCCTCTCCAGAATCTGTCCTGCGCACTTCCTTAGCAAGGATACGATCCCTAACATCGTTGAACTTTAGTTTTTCACTACCGACAGAATTACTAACCGTTGCTCTCATTGGCTCCCAGCTATTTGGTAGGGATGCCAACAAAATTAGAGCTTGCACTTCATCATCGAAGTCAATTTTTACCGATGACAATTGATTTACAATGGTATTGAATTCATTTACGTGTGCAGCAACATGAGCATTTTCCATCATCTTTAGATGGAATAGTTTCTTCATGAGAAATACCTTATTATTTGCTGAAGGTTTCTCATACATGTCAGACAATACCTTCATCATATCAGTGGTGGTCTTCTCCTTTGCCACGTTGTGAGCAACGTTCTTCGACAGCGTCAGCCGAATGACTCCCAGAACTTGTCTGTCGAGGAGATTCCAATCTGCTTGCTTCATCTCCTCTGGTTTCGGACTCAGAGGTTCATGAAGCTTTCTGCCATATAAATAATCTTCAATTTGCATTCTCCAGAACGCAAAGTCTGTACCATCGAATTTACCGATGCCGTGCGTCGTACCATCTTCACCTCCCATCGTTTCTAAATCACAACACAACCTCTTGCTCTGATACCAGTTGTTAGGATTTAAATCCCAAATCCGACCTTTGTAAGCAGGTTCCCAGGAATGATTGGAGGGTCACAGCTGGACCACTTAAATACCAACCTCCTTAGATAGAACCTACTTACGCCGTGATGTAAGCGAAGAATAAATAGCACACACAGATTTATAGTGGTTCACCCTCAATGTGAGAGCTACGTCCACGTTGCTGCTGTAGATCTTATTAAAGAAGAAATATTACAAGTGTTTACAACACTCAACCTCACAACCCCAATCCCAATTACACTAAAGAATTTTACCACAGAAAATTCTCTCAAAAACCTTCTCTTACTTAGGCCTTTCACTAAGAGTATTTCTCTTAGATTTTTTTTTTCTCTCTTTGGGATGTGTTGTCTTCTTCAATTTGGTGTGTTTTACAAATGAACCATAAGCTACCTATTTATAGGAATGAATTTCCTATGATGAGGTAAGCGCTTACATCACGACTATCATGAGGTAAGCGCTTACATCACGACTATGTGAACAAAAGAATTGACTTGTTTGGCCAATTCCACACCCAACAACATAGTGTAGTAAAAATTACTGCATTTGTTTGATAATGAAGCATATTCTAAAAGCTAGTGAAACTAAGAGCGGACAGAAGTGGTAGGCAAATGATTGCTGTAGTTGGTGGAAATAGCTAGTGTAGTACTTGTGCAATGATATCTAGTGTTCACCAGAGATTTATTGTGGTGCATAGGTAGCTGGCCGTAGAGATGGTAGGCGGTGATTGATGGTGCGATGGTGGTTCCGTGATGGAGGATAGTGCCATATTGGTGGAGGCTGGTGGCGACGGCAGTTGGTTGTTCAAATACTAGCTTCTCAAGATTAAAGAGTCAAACATGTACAGTGAATTTGACAGTGTTGATTCCTATATCTGTGCTTTAGGGGTGGAGTGATCCGAAAGATCTTCACCTCATGAGCTAGTTTTTGCGGTTGTGTTAGGCCCAAAGTCGATTTTTTTAAATCAAACTGTGTACAATTTTTTATTTTCATTCAAGTATCCGTCTCTTAATCGTTATATGTGTATTTCATGCATGGTAACGCGTTACATAATAGCACATGGTCCAAAATTAAAATATTTTGATACCTACGTCCAACAACCACTCTCAATCGGTATGTGCGATTCTATATCTATATTTAGACTTATGGTTAGAACTTGGAGTAAAGCAAGTCGTTAGAAAATACAAAACTGTTACCGGTGCTTTTATAAAACAACTTCATTGAAAAGAAATGTGTCGGCATCCACACATATGTTTTCATCCAATGATCAATACATAAGAGAGGATACAGTTTCCAACGGTTTGCTAAACATAGTTACCTGTTTTGTGAGGTGTAACATGACTACAAGTTAAAATTTTCTGATATCATAAATATTTTTCAATTGTTAAAAGGGAAAAGAGTCAAATTTACACCTCTACTCTGCGAAAAGGATTAATTTTAATTCCGTTACTTTTCTACAAAAATACCTTACCGTTACCTGTGGTTCAAATATACTCCTGCTCCACGGCACTAACATTTTGGTGACGTGGACACACATGGCATACCACCTCACCACTCCCAAACCCATTTATCCCCTCCACTCCACTTCTTTTCCGACCGCCAGCAGCTCCAATCCTTCCACCACCAGTGCCACCATGACCACCACCAATCTCACCTTCATTTAGACAGATAATTCCTCCGCCACACGGCCACCCTAATTTAATCACTATGCTTCAAGTAATTTAACTGATAAATTGCAACTTTAATTCAAGAATCTGCTTATTTCCTCAACAGACTGTTTTTTTTTTCTCCACAATCTTGAAATAACAAAATGAACTTCTTAAGTTTTACCTTTAAGAATGTTAGTTCGGGAGCTATGCTTACTACCCTTTATTTCTCTTTCCCTTACATTTCCAGTTTCAAGAAATTTCTATCTGCTTAACTTCATGCTAGCTTAGGCATAAACAATGGCAAGCGCTGTTCAACGTCATTAGTGCTAATAATATGTTGATTGCTGGATCCATTACAATTCAGGAATATTCTAACCATAGTTAAGATGGTAAATTTTACTATCATTGTGAGCACCCGAAATGATGGTTGAGTGGAGGTTAAAATGGTGGCAATTATGGTGGTGTTGCTCGAGGCACTGGTGGTGGAAGGCGCTAGAGGTAGAAGAAGAAGAAGTGGAGCAGAGGTGATAAATGGGTTGAGAGTGGTGAAGTGGCATGTGATGTGTGTCCACGTCAACACAATGTCAGCGTCACGCGAAATTAGGTGTCCACTTGAATAATCTTACCGAGGAGGGGTATGTTTTGAACCACTTGGGTAACATAAAGGTATCTTTGTATGAAAAGTATGACAAAGAGTAAAATTAATCCTTTTAGCATAGTAAAGGGATAAAGCTGACCCTTTTGCCTTGTTCTAATATAAAACTTACTCTCTCCGTCTCAATTTAAGTGTCTTAGTTTTCTTTTTGGTCTGTCCCAAAAAGAGTGTCTCTTTTTATATTTAATAAGTTTTCCAATTCCAACATTCTGCATGGCAAGTTTAAGACCACAAGATTTAAAAGACTACACACATCTTTAATTTAAGACCACAAGATTAAAAAATCTGCATTTGTTTCTTAAACTCCGCGCTCAGTCAAACTAAGACACTTAAATTTGGAAGGAGGGAGTATAAGTTACTTCAATTATTGAAAGCATTTTTTTTCCTTCTGACCAAACTATGATATATAGCTAAATGATGTTACAGATTTTTTTTAGCTTACATGTTATTTAATTATTTGTTTGATGAAGCACTCTCTAAAAACTAATGATAGTGATAGTTGGCAGGTGTAGAAGGAAGATGGTTGTGAGGTGGTGGCAGACGATGGGTCGTGTTACTGGAGGTGGGGACGTGGTGGTTGCGCGTTGATAGCTAATGGTGGTTAGAGGTGATTGTGTTGCAGTGGTGGCCAAAGGTGATGGTGGTGCATAGATAGTTAGGAATAGAGGTGGTTGGTGGTTGGTGGTGATCGGTGGTGATGGTGGTTCCACAATAGAAGATAGTGGTGGATGTGGTTGATGGTGAAGGTGATGGCTAGTGATTGTAGTGGTGGCTAGTGGTCAAACATTGACCCAAGATTAGAATTTTACGGGTTTGATTTCTGATTCTAGAACAACCTATTTTATTTACGTTAGGTTCAAATCTTTTAATTTGTATTTAATGAATATTTTTAAAACATATATATAGTCTGAACCGAAGTTGTTGATACAAATGAACTCATGAGATATATATTGCATCAGCCTATGCGGGTGGTGAAGTGGTTTAAATACTAGCTTCTCAAGATTAAAGAAAATCAACGAATAGTGTATACACACCGTAACGTGCTATCTCCAAGCACATGGTCTAAACCTCTAAATTTAAAATCTTTACTACGTCCAACAAACACTGTCAATCGGTATGTGCAAAGACCGTATTCTATAACTAAACGTAGACTTGTTCTTAATTAGAACTTGGATTTCAGCAAGTCATTAGAATTAAAAAGAAGTGGTGTCCATCGGAACATGTGTTTTCATCCACCGAATAGATAAGAGAAAATACAGTGTCCAAATGTTAGTTACTATGTTACTCGGTGTATACATGACAAGATATAGCTCGACACATGGCCCAATGGGAATGGAACACGTGGAAATTGGGAGTGAAACACTGCTTAGTCGTTTCATATGGTCGGAATGAGAATTCTCGGATAAACCCAGAGCGACGCTTCCGAGGGAGTTGTCTCGGGTCATTAATGAAAGATTACCGTTATATGACCGGTTCAGATTCGAAGCAGACGTTACAATTTAGAATTAAAGCAGCATTTGTTGTCTATTATTACCCATTATTAGGCTAGATTTGCAGCTCAAAGATAGTGATTATCAACTATAAAAGGAGCCTAATAGCTCATTGTATAGGGCATCGATATACACTTTCTTACTCTCAGTTATACAGTCCCGTTCTTATAATTTACATAATTTTACTATTCTTTTGCTCCGGATCAACATTTATTTATCATAGGCTAAGGCGTGCAAGTGTTCCCCCGGAGGAAAACTTATCAAAGAATTCTCTCCGAGGATCATACCAGCCCAAGCTCAATTATATCATTTCTATTTTATATTGGCTTATTAAATTAATATTCTTACTTGTTATTAGCTATTTACTCATTATTTATAACAAATCAATTCACGTATCCTTTAAACCACAAACAAATTTAACTGTACTCTTTTTAGGGTAAACAGTTTGGCGCCCACCAAGGGGCTAAGGATAATAGTGATATTATTTTATTGCTCTAATTACTTTACTTATCACTTTTAAATCTCAGTCATCAGGTAATTTTTGACAATGACAAACACTGGAAATCAAGCTAATGGAATACTGAACAATGTTAACGCTCAAGAAAGAGATCCGGCCACAAGAGTCAGGGCGAGAAATGATCAAGCCCAGATTTCTCCTCGTGGATCCAAGTATGCAGGAAATAATTTAACTCCTAATGATGAACATGAAGAAGAAGTGGCAGCTGTAAATCCAGGGTAAGCAAAGATCCTGGACTTGTTGGAAAAGCAGCATAAAGCTATTGCTGACTTGCAAGCAGGAAGGAATAATGCTGGAACAAACCTACCTAATACGAATGTTGAGCACAGAGAAAGAAACATTGATACCCAAGGTGACAGAACGACACCAGACATTATGCAGTACCTGGAGGCCCTTTCCAATCGGTTAGAAAAGAATGAGAAAGAATTAAACAGTCGATTGGATCCCAACGAAAAGAATTTGAAGCATTCGATTCCCGGATAGATCAGATTCCAGGAGCCCTACCAGTACTGAAGGGATCGAATTCTAAGAGATATGTGCAGTTGTCGTTCCCACCAAGTGCAGCGCCTAAATTGATCCCGAAGAGGTTCAAAATGATAGATCTACCTAAATATGACGGGACCACAGATCCTCAGGAGCATGTGACCTCATACACATGTGCCGTTAAAGGGAATGATATGCAACCAGTCGAGATTGAATTTGTTTTACCCAAGAAGTTTGGTGAAACATTGTCCAAAAGGGCAATGACTTAGTATTCATTGCTTCCGGAGCTGTCACGACCCAAACCGATGGGTCGTGATGAGTGTCTGACCTCTAGCGACCAAACACCCCTAAACACATATTTGAACCATACTGAACATCAAGGGCCCATAAATGACATAGACTGATCTCATGAAAGGAAAACATCAAAAACTCTGTACAATCTGTATACACACGTACATACTGAAGAACAGTGCAAGCCAGCTAGGCCGCTACATATACTGTACACAAAAGAATGGGAGCCGACAAGGTTACATCATCTGACTAATACATACAACTGTCTACAGACCTCTACTAGAATGAAAGCTATAGAAAAGACGAGACAGGGCCCTGTCATACCCATATGCATATACATCTTAAAAGGGCTAGCATACCAAATTAGACTGCAACTTCGGATCAATAGAGCGCACTGACCACTGCTGGATAGAAGTCCTACTAAGCTGGACCACCTGTCGGTCTACCTGAACTTGTAGGCATGAACGCAGCCCCCCGAGCAACAGGGATTCAGTACGGATAATGTACTGAGTATGAAAGGCGTAGGAACAATCATGTATAAAATCTGAACTCATAAGCTGAAATAACAGTCTGCATGTACTTGTATGAACTAGTATCTGTATATATCTGCATAAATCTGTATAACTGACAATGCCTCTGTGGGCGCATAATATGCATGCTCTCAATGGTAATCATGCTCATATACATAAATGTAGGTCATAGTGCTGAGGACCGTTCAGCCCGATCCATATCCCATATAATAGTAATGCCGAGGAACGTACGGCCCGATCCATATATCATATAATAGTAATGCGAGGAACGTACAACCCGATCCATATATCATATAATAATACTGACGAGGAACGTACGGCCCGATCCATATATCATATAATAATAATAATAATAATAATAATAATAATAATAATAATAATAATAATAATACTATATATATATATATATATATATATATATATATATATATATATATATATATATATATATATATATATATATATATATATCTATGTAATGCATGAATAACTGTATACATAAAACTGGACCCATGAACAGAAGGAGCAATCCTAAACGGGGTACATGAACATCAAAGACTGAAGTACTCCTAATGCTTCTAAGAGTAGAGTAATATGGAAGCTCGCTTTCTCGTTTGTTGGTTCATAAGGACTATGCCAAAATGAAAGAAGGAATAGCCTTAACATACCTTGAAGTATACCCAATTGTCCAACTTCTACCTCCCGAACTTGGAAGTCTACAATTAAGATAACATAAGCCTTAATTAGACTATTTACCTCGCTTACTAATCATTTTAAATACGAATAGAGCTTGACAAATTATGGGCAACATTTTCCTTATAAGCTTGACAACCCTTCAACTTCCCATTCAATCCAACATCAACCACAACAACAATAACAACACTTATATATAAATATATACTCAAATCTATCCCCAATCATCTCTTAAAATAGCCTTAAATCACTACCTTAACCTTTATCAACTTACCTATTCCACAAATACCCTCTCTTCGCTTAAAACCACTAAAACTCTCGGTAATCAACTTAAATATTAGGGTAGAAATCATTTACATACCTTGAGAGGTCTAAGATTCCAAAGATCAACTTCAACTCCAACTCCCTAAGCTTCACAACTTGAAGAAACCCTATAAACTACCTTTTTCTTGACAAGCACGGGTCTATGGGGCTCAGACCTTACCAAATCTCCACTATTAATGATGGAAATTATTGGGAGAGAAAATATTAGGGTTTCTCTGATTTGGAATAGAGGAAAATAATAAATAAGGTCGTGAAGCACATATTTATATTTGGAAATTAAAAAGCTCCAGTGGTACGGTTCGACGGACGGGTCGAAGACCCGTCGATGTGTCGATGGTCCGTCGACTTGCCCGTCGACCTAAGCCTGCAGATTTCTAGCTGTGGAACCCTATCTGCGCCGCATAACGACGGCCCATCGACATCGACCCGTCGACGATAACTGATGTCTGCAGATTTGCTCAGGTTCAGCTCAGATCGCGTCGATTCGATTCGTTCAACTTCTAACTCTTTAAATTGCCAGGAATACCTGCTGGTACCTTTGTACATGGGGTAAGACATTTTATATCTCCAAAACTCGGACACGAGTCTCAATTCCAATGGCATACCCGACTATGAAACCATAGGTTCTACTATGACGAGAACGATAGGCGTAACATTCTCCCCCCTTAGGAACGTTCGTCCCCGAATGTTCAAACAAACATGGGCTATAAAAATTTTGGCAGAGTTTCCCCTGTACACATACCCATCCAACTTGCACACAGCAACCCAAACGATGCCACTCAGGGCCACATATTACAACATACAATACCATGGCCTCATACGACCAATCACGATAACTGAAAATAGAATAATACCTGGGGGTGATGATGCCTCAGACTGAACCTCCTATACTGCTGGAAACAAATGCGGGTACTTAATCTTCATTGCCTCTTCTTCTTCTCAATTCACCTACTCAACATTCTTAATCCTCCATAAAACCTTAACCGAAGCTACATTCTTGGTTCGTGACTGACGAACCTGTCTCTCCAATATAGCCACTGGAAGCTCTTCGTATGATAACTGCTCGATCACCTAGATATCATCTACGGGTACAACTCTTGAAGGATCTCCGATGCATTTACGAAGCATAGACACATGAAATACCGGATGTACAGACTCCAACTCAGAAGGCAATTCTAGCTCATATGCCACCTTACCCACAATACGAATGATCATATATGGCCTAATATATCGAGGGCTCAACTTACTCTTCTTGCCAAACCTCATAACTCCCTTCATAGGCTAAACTTTCAGAACACCCAATCGCCTATCTCAAACTCTAGCTTACGTCGCCGATTATCCGCATAGGATTTCTATCGACTCTGAGCTGTTAGCAATCTTTCTCGAATCACTTTCACCTTATCAACTGCTTGCTGAATTAAGTCTAGGCCTACTAACTGATTCTCCCCGACATCAAACCATATTATGGGCGATCTACATCTCCGCCCATATAAGGCCTTATAAGGAGCCATCTGAATACTGGAATGGTAACTGTTGTTATAGGCAAACTCGATAAGAGGCAAATGATCATCCCAGCTACCTTGGAAGTCAATCACACAAGCTCTCAACATATCCTCAAGTGTCTGTATAGTACGCTACGCTTGTCCATCTGTCTGCGGATGAAACACAGTACTAATACTCACATAAGTCCCTAATCCATTCTGAAAAGACCTCCAGAAATTAGCTGTAAACTATGTTCCCCTATCTGAGTTAATGGTCGCGGGAACACCGTGAAGTCGTACGATCTCCTTAAGATAAAGCTTTGTGTAATCCTCGGCTGCATAAGTAGTTCTGACAGGCAGAAAATGGGCTGACTTTTTAAGCCTATCAACTATGACCCATATCGAATCACACTTCCGCTGAGTGCGGGGCAACCCTATAATAAAGTCCATATTAATTACCTCTCACTTCCATGTCAAAATCTCCATAGCCTGCAATAGACCTCCGGACTTCTAGTGCTCTATTTTGACTTGTTGACAATTCGAACACTGAGCAACAAACTCCGCTATATCTTTCTTCATACCATCCCACCAATAAACTTCCTTGAGATCATGGTACATCTTTGTTGAGCCTGGGTGAATAGAATAGCGAGAGTGATGTGCTCCCCCTATAACCTGCTGACGAAGCCCTGCAGCATTAGGGACGCACAATATACCTCTATATCGAAGTACTCCATCTTCTGCAATCACAAAGGGTGTATTTTCCTTCTGAGGTGTTGTATCTTGGTAATGAACTAAAACATAATCCTCATAGTGACGCTCCTTTATCTCTACTACCAAGGATGACACCGCTGTGTCCTGAACAGTAACTCCTGTATCACCTGAATCTATCAATCGAACTATGAGGCTAGCTAATTGATGAACTTCACGGACCATTTCTCTTTTCGCTGGCGGCACATATGACAAGCTACCTATGGATTTACGACTAAGGGTATTAGCTACTACATTAGCTTTTCCAGGATGGTACAGAATATCCATATCATAATCCTTTAGCAACTCTAGCCATCGCCTTTGATGTACGTTCAAGTCCTTTTGCTTAAAGATGTACTGGAGACTCTTATGATCAGTATAGATATCAACAGGGACATCGTATAAGTAGTGCCTCCATATTTTCAAAGCATGAATCACTGTCGCTAGCTCAATATCATGGGTTGGATATTTCTTCTCGTGCTTCTTTAACTGTATAGAGGCATAAGCGTCAACCTTACCGTGCTGCATCAACACACAGCCCAATCTAGTACCTGAAGCATCACAATATACCACATAGCCATCTGCTCCTTCTGGAAGAGTCAAAACTGGTACTGAAGTCAACTTATCATTCAATGTCTGAAAACTCTGCTCACAAGCATCTGTCCATTGGAACTTAGCTGATTTCTGAGTCAACTTAGTCAATGGGGCTGAAAGAGAGGAAAATCCTTCTACGAACCTTCTATAATATCCTGCCAGGCCTAAGAAGCTACGTATCTCTGTTAGTGCTGTGGGCCTTGGACAATTCTTCACAGCCTCAATATTTTGGGCATCCACTCTAATGCCTTCTTCCGAAACAATGTGACCTAGAAAAGCAACAGAGTTCAACCAGAACTCACACTTGGAAAACTTGGCATACCACTCTCTACCTCGAAGAATTCAAAGCACTGTTCGTAGATATTCTGCATGATCAGCCTCTGACGACGAATAAACCAGAATATCATCTATAAACACAGTTACGAACAACTCTAGAAAAGGTCTGAATACGCGATTCATCAAATCCATGAATACGGCTGGGGCATTAGTTAGCTCGAACGACATAACTCGAAACTCATAGTGGCCATATCTAGTCAGGATTGCCGTCTTCGGAATGTCTTCCTCCTTCACCCTAACCTGGTGGTACCCCGATCTCAAGTCTATCTTCGAGAAATATTTGGTGCCTTACAACTGATCGAATAAATCATCGATCCTCGGGAGCGGATACTTATTCTTTACAGTCACTTTATTCAATTGCCTATAATCAATACACATTCGCAAGGAGCCATCATTCTTTCTTACAAATAATACCGGTGCTCCCCACGGTAATGTGCTGGGCCTAATAAAGCCCTTCTCAAGCAAATCTTTCAACTGCTCCTTTAATTCTTTAAACTCCGCAGGTGCCATCCTATAAGGAGGAATAGATATTGGCTAAGTATCTGGCAATAGGTCAATGGTAAAATCAATCTCCCTCTCTGGGGGAATGCCTCGAAGCTCATCTGGAAACATTTCTGGAAACTCATTAACCACAGGAACAGACTGAAGAGTCGGTGACTTTGCTTGCACATCCTGAACCCGAACCAGGTGATAGATGTACCCTTTTTTGATCATCTTCCTTGCTTTACGGTAGGAAATAAACCTATCCCTAGGCAAAGTAGCATTGCCCTTCCACTCTAGGACTGGCTCGCCTGGGAACTAAAATCGAACCATCTTTGCTCTATAATCAACATTAGCATAACACGAAGCCAACCAATCCATGCCGATAATAACATCAAAATCAATCAAATATGCTACGGTGTGGCGGTCACAAACTATAACAACACAGCCCCGATATAATCGCCTAGCTATAACCGGATCACCAACTGACATAGATACCTCAAAAGGTTTAATCAACTCGGGCTCTATCCCAAACATGCCGGCAACAAAAGGCGTAACATATGATAAAGTGAAACCTAGGTCAATCAGTGCATACACATCATAGGAGGAGACTGATAATATACCTGTAACAACATCAGAAGATGTCTCACAATCCTGTCTACCTGCTAGTGCATATACGCAGTGCTGAGGACCGCTCGAGCTGGATGCTCCACTCCTCCCTCTACCTCATCCTGCTGGTGTCTGAGAAACTTGCCTTGAAGGGTGCACCACAGAAGAAGAACCAGCCACCGACCCTGTGGGCTGAACCATACCCTCACTCTCTCTTATCGGACACTGCCGCATCCTATGACCTAGCTGGCCACAAACATAACAAACATCGGAGCCCAGCCAACACTGACCGGCATGTAGCTTGCCACACTGGGTACACCGCGGCAAAGGGGGCCTCATCTGGCCTGACTCCGATCTGTACTGAGAGCCTAATGCTCTAGAACTCTGGCCCGCTCCGGAATAAAAGACCGATCAAACCTCAGACTTGAAAACCGCGGAGGTGCACTCCCCGCTGAATGGAATAGATATCAAGAATAATGCGGTCTCTGTCCTCCACTAGACTCACTCCCGATCTCTAAAGTCCTGGCCCTCTTGCCATGGCCTCGTTCACGGTCATGATCTGTACTCCTTTGTCGCTTGCGATCTTCCAGATTCTGTGCATATGCCTGTATACGGGAGATATCCATGCCTGGCTATAACGCAGCAGTCATACATGCATCTATCAAATGTGGCCCTAGACCCGCCCCAAAACGATGTACTTTGTCCTCCATCTCAGCCACTATGGCTGGAACATATCTGGCCATAGAATTAAAATACACGCAATAGTCCTGGACACTCATACTGCCCTGCTCAATACGTAGAAATCTATTTGCTCGGGCTCGCCTGACCTCAGGAGGAAGATAATGGCAAATAAAAGCATCTGAGAGCTCTCGCCAAACAGCTGGAGGGGCATTCTCTCCCCTACATAACTCCCAAGTCTGATACCACTGTACGGTAATATCACGGAGCCTTTACGAATCCAACTCCACAGACTCGACCTCATCCGCGTGCATAACCCTCAAGGTCCTCTGCATACTATTAATAAAATCCTAGGGATCCATATTTTGCTTTATCACGGAACACTCTGGGGGACCTAACCCAAGGAAGGTCTTAACCTTCGAACTACTAGTCCTATCTTCCTGGTCAACACTAACTCCCTGCCGCTGAGCCTGAGCGGCTACTAATCTAGTTAATAACTGTATAGCATCCCGCACATCCTGGCTCGGTGCATCCGGCTGAGGAACTGGGGCAGGTGCTGGAGCCGGGGTATGCGATGTCTCAGACGACCCCTCACTTTGAATCTCATCCTGGGCCCTCGTGGCCTGCCGAGTACGGCTAGTGGCCTCACCGGCCGCTCTCTTACCCTTCTGGAAAACTGTAGCTTTCTTGCGGGGCATCGCTGAAATCAGAATAATTTATCAGAAGTGAACTCTTAACACATGGCTCTATCGCACAATCTAAAAGAGAAAGAATGACATCATCCTAAATGTCCTGTAGCCTCCCATTTATAAGTGTGGTGCATAACACGCCCATAAACAAGACTCTACTAGACACGCTCTGTAGACAACCCTAGGATGGAACTGCTCTAATATAACTTCTGTCACGACCCAAACCGATGAGTCGTGATGAGTGTCTGACCTTTAGCGACCAAACACCCCTAAACACATATCTGAACCATACTGAACAACAAGGGCCCATAAATGGCATAGACTGATCTCATGAAAGAAAAACATCAAAAACTCTGTACAATTTGTATACACACATTCATACTGTAGAACAGTGCATGCCAGCTAAGCCGCTACATATACTGTACACAAAAAAATGGGAGCCGATAAGGCTACATCATCTGACTAATACATACAACTTTCTATAGACCTCTACTGGAATGAAAGTTGTAGAAAAGACGGGATCGGGCCCCATCATACCCATATGCATATACATCTCAAAAGGGCTAGCATACCAAAATAGACTGCAACTCCGGATTAATGGAGCGCACTGACCACTGCTGGATAGAAGTCCTACTAAGCTGGACCACCTGTCGGTCTACCTGAACCTGCCGCATGTGTTACACCTCGTATCTTTGAAGAAGCATTTATCAAATTTGAAACATAAGTACGTTGAGTTATGGTTAAGTAGAACCACTTTGGAATATAAGGAGCAAGAATTATTTAAGTATATTTAATGAGTGAAGGATGTACATAAGGTATACCGGAAGGTTTTATAAGGAAATGAGTGAAAGAAATGGAGTAGTACGACTTTAGAGAAAGGATGAGTAAAGTTTCGTGTAAAAATTTTAGTCCAACTTCAGGGAAGAATATCTCTTAGTATAGGAAGTGTTTTAAGGTATTTCAAAAGCCTAAAATGAATTTCGTCGAGTCTAGTTTCCAACACAACAAACGGCTCGTCGATAGAACATTGCAGTAGAGAATTATGGACGTTACAAGTTGGGTTGACAGAGCAGAAAAGCGTGCTACAGTAATGCTACAGTACTTGATGTGAACAGTAAAAATCAGAAAACTTAAAAACGAAAATCTGATTTATTTTTCACTCATTTTCTAGCACCTTCTCTCTCTAAATTCTCTCTACACTTCCCCAAAACCTTTTCTACCAAATTCAAGTGATTATATCCAAATTCAACCTGAAAAGTTAACCTTGGTAAGGAAGAACACCTCTATAGCGTTGTGTTGCGTTTAAGGGTGATTGAAAGTTGAATCAGCGGTGGATTTCAAATGTTATTTATTGTTTAAGGTAAGTTTAACATCTCCTTGGTTGTGCTTAAGCTTAATTCCATATGGGTGAGATTTTTTATAGAAAAATACTACAAGATAGCATTGAAATAGCCTAAGATATGGCTACTGTTTGTTGGGCTGTTTTGAGGTGATAGATGTCATTTGTGATGGCTGAAAATTTTGGAATACAACATGATTGTGATATGGTCTCTGTTGTTATTTGTATATATATATGTTTACCAAGTGAATTGGTGAAAGAAACATATGAAATTTGAGATTGAAAGCGATGTTATTAATGGTGGTATTAATACTGTTGTTATTGGTTGTTGAATTGTAATTGCGGGCTAGGCTTATAAACAGGGGAGACGCTACCAAAATTTCGGTAGATTCTAGGAAGAGTTTATTTAAAGGCTTAAGATAAGCACTTGATAACGAGCCTAACAATAGTATGAATTCCCTTGATGTAGATTTGCGAGTTCGAGAAGTAGAAGTTGGGTGAATAGATAAGCTTCAAGGTATGTAAAGCTATCCCTTCTTCCTTCTTTGGCATGAATTACATAAAGTGAATAAACGACGAACACATGTGACTCCAATGAACTCTAGTTCTCAGTAGTACTTGACATGATAGTTGTCTTTGGTCCCTCAAGCGTTAGTTCATCCTATCCATTCTCGCGAATCCCAAATGATGATTCATTTTGTACATGGTTGGCCCTGATACTAAGTTTTCTCACATCGACAGTAATTCTTCCAAAAGATATTCTGAGATAACATGATTGTGCATTCACAAAAGAGTCTACATACAGGATCATGAGTTACTAATGAAAGGCTTGGCATTCGTATATATTCATATAACCGAGTCCCATTATGGGCCGGGTACGGTATATATTTATATAGCTGAGTCCTATAATGGGTCGGGTACGGTATACAGAGTATATATATGCATGACTCACCACATAAGGTACAAATGCATTGGTATCCCTTGATTAAAATTTTGCTCATGTCATCTTTTTACTCAGTCATGATCTTCACTACTGTGCTTCGTGCTTTACATATTCAGTACATTTTTCGTACTGACCCCCTTTCTTCGGGGGCTGCGTTTCATGCCTACAGGTACATACACTCAGTTTGGTGATCCTCCAGCCTAGGACTTCTGCTCAGCGGCTTGGAGAGCTCCATTGTTCCGGAGCTTGAGTCATTTTTGGACAGATCTTTTTGACATAGACTTATGCATATTCAGGGGTACGGCGGGACCCTGACCCGTCATATGTCACTGTTATACTCTTAGAGGTTTGTAGACATGTGTGGGTTATGTATATGTTTGGACAGCTATATCAACGCAGTTCGCTTTTGATATTCCGGTATACAGTGGCAGCCTTGTCGACTTGCACATTTTGTTATGTTTTGGTTAACTGTGACTCCCTAGGAGATAGGTTCATTCTGATATATGACATTATCAGCCAACAACATGCTTTTACAATTTCCATATTATCCTTAGTTCAGTTTGATTATATCTAGCAGGTTCGTATATGAGTGTTTAGCTCGGGCACTAGCCATGGCCCATTGGTTTGGGTTGTGACAGCATGAAAGCAGCCCCTCGAGCAACGGGGAGTCAATACGGATAATGTACTGAGTATGAAAGGTGTAAGAACAATCATGTATAAAATCTGAACTCATAAGCTGAAATAACTGTCTGCATGTACTTGTATGAACTAGTATCTATATATATCTGTATAACTGACAATGCCTCTGTGGGTGCATAATATGCATGCTCAATGGTAATCATGCTCATATACATAAATGTAGGTCATAGTGCTGAGGAACGTTCAGCCCGATCCATATCCCATATAATAGTAATGCCGAGGAACGTACGGCCCGATCCATCTATCATATAATAATAATAATGCCGAGGAATGTATGACCTGATCCATATGTCATCATCAAGGTGCACCAGTTAATCAGGTGGTAATGCGTATATAACGCCTATCCATTTTTATACATATAAAACTTGCGTATATAACGCCTTCTGGTCATGGGTCAATATATATATATATATATGAATGTAATGCATGAATAACTGTATACATAAAACTGGACCCATGAACAGAAGGAGTAATCATAAACGGGGTACATGAACATCAAAGACTGAAGTACTTCTAATGCTTCTAAGAGTAGAGTAATATGGAAGCTCGCTTGCTCGTTTGTTGGTTCATATCATAAGGACCATGCCAAAATGAAAGAAGGAATATCCTTAACATACCTTGAAGTATACCCAATCGTCCAACTTCTACCTCTCGAACTTGGAAGTCTACAATTAAGATAATGTAAGGCTTAATTAGACTATTTACCTCGCTTACTAATCACATTAAATATGAATAGAGCTTGACAAATTATGGGCAACATTTTCTTTATAAGCTTAACAACCCTTCAACTTCCCATTCAATCCAACATCAACCACAACAACAATAACAATACTTATATATAAATATATACTCAAATTTATCCCCAATCATCTCTTAAAAACGCCTCAAATCACTACCTTAACCTTCATCAACTTACCTATTCCACAAATACCCTCTCTTCACTGAAAACCACTAAAACTTTTGGTAATCAACTTAAATATAAGGGTAAAAATCATTTACATACCTTGAGGGGTTTAAGATTCCAAAGATCAACTTCAACTTCAACTCCCTAAGCTTCACAACTTGAAGAAACCCTAGAAACTACCTTCTTCTTGACAAGCACGGGTCCACGGGTCTCGGACCTTACCAAATCTCCAATAATAAGGATGGAAAATATTGGGAGAGAAACTATTAGGGTTTATCTGATTTAAAATGGAGGAAAATAATAAATAAAGTCGTGAGCCACATATTTATACTTGGAAATTAAAAGGCTCCAGAGGTGCGATTCGACGGACGGATCGACGACCCGTCGACGTGTCGATAGTCCGTCGACTTGCCCGTCGACCTATGCCTGTAGATTTCCAGCTGCAGAACCCTGTCGATACTGCAGAACGACGGCCGGTCGACTATGTCGACGGCTCGTCGACGATGAGTGGTGTCTATAGATTTTCTCAGGTTTAGCTCAGATCACGTCGATTCGATTCGTTTAACTTCTAACTCTTTAATTTGCTAAGAATACCTGTTGGTACCTTTGAACACGGGGTACGACACTTTCTATGTCCAAAACTCGAACACGAGTCTCAATTCCAAGGGCATACCCGACTATGAAATCATAGGTTCTACTCCGACGAGAACGAGAGGCGTAACAAGAGCGTTCGATTCATTCTTTTGAAATGTTTGTGGATGCTTTTATCAAAGCACATGCTGGAGTAAAGAAGGTGTCAGCAAGGAAAGCGTATATCTTCAAGATTGCTCAAGGCGATGCTAAGTTGCTTCACGAGTTTTTTATAAGGTTCCAAAAAGAACGGAAGCTGTTGCCGACTGTCCCGAATGAATGGGCAGTAGAGGCATTTACCAAGGGTTTAAACCCTAGAAGTTCAAGAACCTCATTAAAACTAAAATAAAACCTATTAGAATTTCCCCCTACAACATGGGCGGATGTTCATAATAGGTATAAATCAAATATTCGAGTAGAAGATGACCAGTTTGGGTTACTGGCTGGATCGACTGGCCGGAGTCGAAACCATGATAGGCCTAGAAGGTATAATGATTACGATTTCAAATTTGGAAAGGAAAGATATCAGCTATATGGCCAACAAGAAAGGCCTCGTTCTAGACCAGAACGGAATCGAAATAACCAATATAAGAGGCCAAATTCTGACAGAAAGATCGATATGGGGGTTGCAGTCCAAATCAACAACAGTTGATTCAATTACAAACAATATTGAAAATCTGAGTTTATTAGAATATAATTTCAATGTTTATTTAGTAGAGTTAGTCGCAACAATAAGTAAAATTGATGGCGCAAAGCAGCCCAGACCAATGAGATCAGATCCTAGCCAGAGGGATATGAGCTTATTTTGCGATTATCATGGAACCCATGGTCATCGGACCACTGACTGTAGGCACCTCAGGGACAAGGTTGCACGGTTGTTAAAAGAGGGTCACTTGAGGGAATTGTTAAGTGACAGGGTCAAGGATAATTATGGAAAGAATAGGGACTTAGTAAAGCAGGAGGTTCAGACCGAACCACGCCACGTGATCAATATGATAATTGACGAGCCCATGCAAACCGAGGAAATTTCCCCGGTTAAAAAGGATATGTTGCCAGGAATGAACAGACAAAGAGCTCTGAATTCCAAGCAGAAAAATGTGTTGATGGTAGATGATAAAAGAGTGAGAAAGATCTTACCTAGTTCTGATGATCTGGTAATTTCAGCAATGATTAATATTCATATAGTTATAGGCGTCGCAGTCGTTTCGAGGATTGTGGAAAATATTATTCAAAGGGGAGTCATCGAACAAGTGGCAATGATGGGTGAGCTAGAACCGTTCGTAGAAGCAATCGGAGAAGTACCTGAGTCCGGAGAAGCTGCAAAGGGATTTGTACAGTTATTAGTTATTATAAGAGACAGTGAAAGGAATACAAATTTTTGGATAATAAATTTTGGCATGGATTTTAAGTTTGTGTTAGGAAGGCCTTGGATTCAAGATGCAAACGCTATGATCGCAGCTTCACACAGACAGTTGGAATTTCACACATCGGAGGGAGTGGAGTATGTCCCGGGGAAAAGTTTTGACGAATGGAATGTCCGGTATCAACGTAACTAAGAAAGTCAAGGCAGGCTAAAAACATATTAACAGGGAAGATGGAGGAATAGGTTCAAGGCTGTTTAACCGAGTAAGGTTACAGGGGAGAAATTTACGTCAAGTTGCTGCAAATCAGAATCGACCAAGGTAATTTTTAATCCTTTTTTACAAATATGTTTTCAAAAAAGTTATAACATTTGTTGCAGGAATAAGAGGAAAATGGTTTCCAACAAAAAATGGGGTTGAAATCATGACAAGATTAGAGGCTTACCCGGAGGATTTTTGAAAACACGTGCTACACTCTTTTTCCCTTCGTCCGTTTTTTATCCCTAAAAACAAAGAAAGGGTTTTTAATGAGGTAGTAACATAAAAAGTATTACTTTGGATTGATAGAACATCAGATGCAGCAAGAAATCAGGAGTGGTTCAAAAAGCTTTCAAGAAGATGAGTCACGGTAAGATGTTGGGGACTGAAGGAGGAAAGATCATAAGAGGCCAAAGCTTTTAAATCAAAAAGTTGATATAGTTTTCTCAAAGGTTAAATATTGTAAGAACTGGGGACTGTTGGCTAAGCTCTAAACTGGCTAGTCAAAAAGTCGTACAAATTTGATGGATTTATTTCCTGAAGTTTGATGTGCAATAAAAGAGAAATGTCTCAGACAAATAGACTTTTTCTCTTCAAGTAAGATTGTGATTGAGAGTAATATATAATCAAATTATACACAAATGATAAGGTTATACTTAAGAAAAGAATGCCCAAATGAATTAGAGACGTCTAAATTCATCAGCATAAGTATAAGGCCTTATTCATGAAAAGAAAATTGAGTCGGAAGCATCATTCCTGACCAATATATCAAAATCAGAGGTATTTAAACCTAAGAAAAACAAATTCGGAGGCACTTAAACCCAAGAAAATTAAGTGTTGAGGTATTTAAACCAGAAAAATTTATTATTTATTTGGAAGCATTTAGTGTTGCACCTCGTAGTTTCGTCCGTTGATATTCGTTAGGCGTTAGTTGTCCTAATCGCGAAAACAGGAGTTACCTTAGGATATATGAGATTATATGTTCCCATATTATGGTTATGTGGGTTTAAGCCCATGAAATGAGCTATGGAAGGATTTAAGAACAAACAAATAAAGGAATTGAGTTTGTGGGAACTTTGGTAAAACTTGGCAAAATTTTCAGACAGAATTTTGGTCCAAATTGGTGGGGGCATATCTCCTAGAATATGAGACGTTTTGGTGCGTTTCTTTTGTCCAAATTGAATTTCATCGAGTCTAGTTTTGAGCGCAACAAACCACTCATCAATGTGACGTCTGAGTAAAAATTTATGGCCATTATACAACAGACTGCCTGAGTAGAACATTTCTGCAAACCATTTGACGGCCTGCAGGAATTTTGACGCCCCGCAGAAAATTCTGCGGTCCGTCAAATTGACACAGCCCAGCTTCAAATGGTCACAGTGACCCATATATGACTGGGCAGTTCTACTGTCATGACCCAGCTAGGGGCCACGACGGGTACCCGGAGCTAGCCACCGAGCACCGCTTGGTCTACTACTCATCTTACTCATTTAATGCCCTTTTAATCAACTTTGTACACAAATTGTAGAAAAATCATATTTTATATGGAAACATAAATGCTTTATATATACTTGCCTCTCGGCCATCAAAATAATATATACATATAACAACATCTCGTGAGACCATCTAACCCACACTGCGTATCTACGAGCCTCTACTGACATACTGTATACAGAGACGGAACAAGACTCCGTCGTGCCCAAAATATGCATATATATATCAAAAGAATGAGCATAAGCACCTCCAGACAATGGAGTGCTCTCAATGATCTGACAGCAACTAAGAATCTGGATCGAGCTCACCTCCCTGTCTACCTGTGGGCATGAACACAGCGTCCAAAGGAAACGGACGTCAGTATAAATATTGTACTGAGTATGAGAGGCATAAACAATGAAGAAAGACAACAATGGTATCATGAGAACATCATTATGAAACATCTGGATCTGAATGACAATCATAAGAGATGTAATGCATGCTGTCTTACTCACACTCATCATCATATAATATATGCATAATATGTAAACTGCCCGTCCATATCGGAACGGTGTGATAATCGATAACATTAGCCCGCGTCCAGGCCTCTCGAGTCCGGGGTACCATCTCATGCCGCCCACTAGTGGTGTCTGCCCATGCCAAAAGGTGATGGTGTATCCGTATAGCTGCCCGTCTTGGCGGTGACTGCCCGGCCAACTAGGCCCGGTGTGATGCAATCATGACATGCTTATCATAGAATGCTTATAATAATATACTTATCAAAATATACTTGTCATCATACATGCATAAAGACTCTGGCACAACTGCATTCTATCGAGGTGACGTAAGGTCGTGAACCCTCGATTCCATTATGAACATATATGAGCATTCTGCCTCACCTTGAAGGAAATAATACATAAGGTGAGTGTGAGAAATAAATAACATCATTATCAACATGGCATCATCATATCATATCTCCTTATCTTATATGGGCACTTATGGATATAGGCTTTTAACTTTCCGGAATATAGGATTCATGAAGAGGAAAGGAATTCATGCTATAGGATTCATGCCATTAGAAAGAAAGGACTAGCCTCGCATACCTTTGTTTCTTAGTTTCGCTATCGATCGCTTTCTCTCCTTAGTGTCACGTCGCTACCTTCACGAAAGAATCCGTATTAACGTTAGCTAATCGACTTAAGGGAATACATCACTATTTCTAGAGAAAATTGGGTAGCATTTCCTTTATTTATACTACTTTTCCCATAGTCCACATCAACTCCCAACGTTCACAACAACATTCACCATATTACAATCAACAACCATCATTTATATACGTTTATCACATTCCACCATTTTCCTCCAATTTTCCCACATTTGTTCTTATAACTCATTTTTGTGTTTTCGCACATTTAATACTTGTTTCATGATATAAACATCATTTATAACGTATTCATAATCACAACACATCATCATTCATGATTCAATTCCACTATCATTCAATGGTGACACTATTCACCCATTCAAGACCCATTTACCATGTCTTTCTACAATTCAAGCTTCTTAGTCTTCTAATACCTTAAACAACATGATAAAGTCATGAAACTTACCTTGGATGATAGTTGAACAAGTCTTGAGTTGAAATGCTTCACTTGCACAAAACCCTAGTTCCACATTTTATGGAATTTCTTGACTTAAATGATCCTTGAGGTGTTCCTTACACTTGGTTTTGGTGGATTGATGAAGTTGATCTTAATTCTTCACTTGGATTCTTGTATTGGAAGAGCGTGGAATGTTCTAGAGAGAGATTGGGTCGTGGAGTGAGAAGGAGGAATGAATAAAATGAACTTGGATCATTTTTTTATAAAATGAAATCTGTCCTGATGCCATTATACGGTCCATTATACGGCCCGTATAAATTTATACGGTCCGTATAATCGACCGTAAAACTGCTCCAGTGGCTGCCCTTTTCTGTGTCATCTTGACGGTTCATTTTACGGGCCGTATAATTTTATACGGTCCGTATAATCTACCGTTAAATCCACCTTTCCTCAACTTCATTCTGTGACACTTCTACGGTTCACTATACGGCCGTAAAACCATTATACGGTCCATATAATCGACCGTATAATCCACCAGTTAACTGAATCTTATTTTTGTCGCTTCGTTAAATCTCCGATCCTTATGGAACCTTCTTAATAATTGTTCAACACCTCGATACCAATCTAATGGACGTTATCACTCGTCTCCAAAACATCGTATACACTATGTCCTTGGTTAGCCTATTCACTGTATGCTAACGGGAAAATTTTCGAGGTGTAACATCTACGGACCGTTAGGAATTTATACGGCCCGTCAAAATAGGCGCAAAATTGCCCGACGGGAGTTTAAGTTCCGCTTTATATATTTCGTTCCACTTCATTTGGACATATTATTTTACCAAATCAGATCCAAAGCTCTCCAAAAACCCTCTCTTGCACTCCATGAACTAATCCAAGACAAATCCAAGAGAGATTAAATATCAAGAGGCAAGAATCATGATACCCATGTGCTAGAAGTCTTGCTAGGGTTAATAAACTCCAAGGATTCTTTGGATATTGAAGCTAGGGCTTTCACATAAGTTGATAGCTTTCTCGAAAGCTCATTCTTATCAGATAAAAGGTTAGTTTTCATACTTATTACATACTATTAAGAATGTTTATTTGTTGAACAACTTGGGTAGAAGGAAAAAGTGGAAGATGAGTTCTAAATGTAATTTTTATGAGGTTTTGAGTAGTAAGCTAACTTGAGATATGATTCTTAGTATGATATGGATATAATCTTGCTATGGAAAGTAATAATGGTGATGAAGAAGCATTATATGAAAATGTGCTAAATGGGTATGAAGTTGCTAGCATAAGTTGAACACGAGGATGAATTTTGAAGGCTAAATTGAATGTGAATACTCGATTATGATATTGTGGATATTATTGTGGTTGTTGGGAGTTGTTTGTGATATGGTGGAAGTTGACGAAATAGGGGAAATGCTGCCCAATTTTCATTAGGTCATGAATTATTCTAGTTTGAATTTAGGAGTATCATTAAGGCTTAACCATGTTATGAATCCTTCCAAATATAGATTATTCAAGCTTTAACGGGGAACATTAAATAGTTAAGGAGACAAAGAGGTATGTAAGGCTAACCCTTCTTTCATTAAGGCATGGTTCCCTTGCTATATCTATATATATATATATATATATATATATATATATATATATATATATATATATATATATATAAAGAAGTATGTAAGGTTAACCCTTCTTTCGTTAAGGCATGGTTCCCTTGCTATATATATATATATATATATATATATGTGTGTGTGTGTGTGTGTGTGTGTGTGTGTGTGTGTGTGTGTGTGTATCCTTTCATGAGTTCCATAATGTCTTCCAAATGACTCTATCTCTAAGATTACCGAAGATTACGATTCTCGATACGTTCGCGATTCTATTATCTCTCTTATATGATAGTCGATTCTATAAGGATAGATATATTGAAAATGATGATGTCAATGATGATGATGATACTAATGAACTCCTACGTATACAGATTTAAGTATGTATGACTATTATGGATCACCGAGCTTATATGGCCGGGTATGATACCTATTGCGCGCACACCACTGCAGTTGGGTACAGATAACACTGAGCCTTGGTAGGGCCAAGTATGTATGACACCGAGCCTTGTCATGGCCGGGTATGTGAAACCACCGAACCTTTATGGTCTGGTATGCTATGGTTACGAATATGTATATGAATACGAATATGTATATGAATACGGATATGAATATAGATGTGAATATGTATATGATCATGGAAATGGATATGTATACGGATATGGAAATAGTTATATGCATATATGTATGTACACAAGCACGCAATAGGAATGGAAGGTCCCTATGAAAGACAAGTAAGTAATTATGATGTTGGCTCTACTACTCCCCGATTCCCCCATCCTATGCTATTTCTTGTGCTGTCTTTTATGCTCATATTATGATGTTGATTATGCTTTACATACTCAGTATATTATTTGTACTGACGTCCTTTTGTTTGTGGACGTTGCGTCATGCCTGCAGGTGGACAGGGAGACAGGATTGATCCATAGACTTCTCACTTAGGGACTACATAGAGAAGCTCTATTTCATTCCGGAGCTACAACTTTCGGTATTATTCTTTTGTGTACATACCCATGGGAAAGGCGGGGTCTTGTCCTGCCTATATGATGTGACATACTCTCCTTAGAGGCTCGTAGACAGTTGTGTATGATTAGATGTCCTTAGCCTTGTCGGCTTATATTTTGTATATCATTTTGATAGCCTCGTCGGCTTGTATATATGGATATGGGCATTGTTATTGATGATGATATAAATGTGTTGTTGCCCAACGAGATTAGCACTATTGATTCATATAAATTATGAGTAAGCCATGTGGCTCACCTAGATATGAATATGAGAGTACGATAAGAGGTATTGGGTGGGTTAGCAGCGGGTGCCCATCATGGCCCTCCGGTTGGATCGTGAAAAAAGTGGTATCAGAGCAATTCTGTCCTAGTGTATGTCTTCGAGCCGTGTCTAGTAGAGTCTTATTTATGGGTGTGTTGTGCGCCACACTTATAAACAGGAGGTTGCGGGCATTTTAGGAATGAATGACCTTCTTTCTTCATAAGATCGTGCGATAGAGCCATGATATAAGGATTTCTTTTTCCCTAACCGTGTATTATGTATTTCAGAAATGCCTGTAAAGACAAAAGCTACGGCAGCCCAAAAGGGCAAGGCAGTGGCAGGAAAGCAAGCTGAGAGAGCACCGGCAACAGTTGTAGAGGAAAGTGAGTCCCAGAATGCGGCTCAATCTCAGTCCTCCCACTCAGTGCCTATTTCTGAGGAGCATGAGGGAGCCTCAGCCCCAGCTCAAGCACCCCCAGCTCCTCCACCGGATGCTTCAGGCCAAGATGTAAAAGAGGCCATTCATTTAGTTACTCAGTTGGTTGCAGCCCAGACTCAGCGGCAAGGTACAGGGCAAGGTGATAGGGTTGTTAGGGGCCCGTGACTTTATTAGCTTGAACCCTCCGAAATTCTTCGGGTTGAGGCCGGATGAGGTCCCCCAGAATTTTATTGACGGGATGTTGAGGATACTTCGGTTAATGCATGCTTCGGATATTTAATCGGTGGAGTTAGCATCCTATAGATTGAGGGATGTCGCGGTTCATTGGTACACAGTTTGGATGGCTTCACGGGGAGTCAATGCACCTCCCCCGGTATGGCAAGAATTTGTGGATGCCTTCCTCCGATATTACTTACCTCCAGAGGTTCGGCGAGCTAGAGCCGATAAGTTCTTAAATCTTAGACAAGGAAGTATGTGTGCTTTAGAGTAAGTCTCCGCTTGAATTCTTTGGCTAGGTATGCTCCAGCCATGGTAGCAGATATGGGTGACCGAGTGCACTGATTTGTGAGAGGCCTAGGGCCATATTTGATGGATAGGTGCTTGACTGCGTCCCTTCAGGACAACATGGATATTTCACGCATTCAAGCCCATGCCCAAAATTTGGAAGAAAGCCAACAACAACAAAGGAGTGAGCGTGAGCATGAGCATGATAGGGGGTATAACAAGAGGGATAGATCTTCAGGTCCAACAAGTGAGTTTGGAAGCGGGCCAAGACAGCAGTTTTCTAGGCATTCAGGCCATTCTATGACTAGTACGCCTCCACGATTTACAGGCCAGAGATTTGACAGATCTATTTATTTCGGGCCGAGTCAGAGTTTCAGAGCTTCGGGTTCCCAGTTCAGGGGTGATTCGGGTCAGGCTAGGCCACCCGTGCCATGATGTTCCTATGTGGGAAGTTACATTGGGGCCAGTGTCGACTTGGTTTAGAGGTTTGTTATACATGCAGTTAGCCAGGCCATATCATGCGTGATTGCCCCTCGGTTGGTGGTAAGGGTAGAGTTCAGCCTTCAGGATCGGCAGTCGGGTCTTCATTATCGATACGCCCTATGGGGCAAGGTTTACAGGCGCCGGTCAGCCATGGTAGAGGTAGAGGGAGAGCACCTAGTTCTAGTGGTCCTCAGCACCGTATTTATGCCTTGGTTGGACACCAAGATCTTGAGTCATCTCCCGATGTAGGTACGGGAAATGCCTGATGAATAGAAGTAGCTACGGTGAATAAACAGAAAAGGGAGGAAATGGTTATACAAAAAATAGAGTGAACACATGATTGATACAACTAGAAATAGTTATGCGCCTGAAGATCATAAAAATTGACCTAGCCATATTACAAGCCCGGGGAAAGGACCAGTATGTCTGATCCCGAGGTCCGTTCGGGCTTAAAAGCAGAAGCTAACAATTGTTTGAAAAAATAAAGGGAAAGATAGCAATTTTAATATAAAGGTTAAGAACAGGTACGAGGGTTAAATATCTGGAGCAGCTCCAACATTAGGTGATGACCCAGAGTCTTCACTCCCCTCAAGGTCTTGGATGTCCTCGATTGCCATCTCTGTATCCTCCAAGTCAATTTTTGCTCGAGTAGCGATGTAGTAAGGTCAAATCGAGGGCACTTTCCTCTTCAAGCATATCCTTCTGAGTTTCTAGAATGGACAAATGTCACACCCCGACGAGGAGCATGACGGGCATATATATAATGCATGAGGATTCATAATGAACTAACATCGGGCCTTTCGAAGTGACGTAAGGTCTGTAACCTCCGAATAAATTATGGAATTTGTATCGAATCCAAAGAAATAACTTAAGCATGATAAATACGATAATAATTCAAGAATTATTGAAGAAGTACATCAAATCAATTGGGAAACAAGTAAGTAATCCAATAAATAACATCTATAAGAAGTGATATATGATTTGAGTGAATTGTTATGGAACACTCGTATTCATGTTCTAGTTGGATTTGTGCCAAAGAAAGAGAGAAACGAACACCTTACATACCTTAGTTGTCAAGCCGCCACTCGAAAGAATCCCTTATTCCGATGCTCATCCTTCACCCGAACCTATATTGAAAAAAATATTCTTAATCATTTTCCATTATGTCCATACATCAACTTAGATAAGTTGTATATCGAAGGATGATTCGGTTACGAGAATTCGGGCAGCATTTCCCCTATACAAAAATCATTAAGAACATCAACAGTAACATAATCAAGATACTACATAATAAACATAGACAAATCCATCCGAAACTTCTTTAAAAAATCAGTCCATAAGCCAACAACGTCAACAAATCAAACTACGACCTTTATACTATGTTTTTTTCCTTCACTTTAAATCATTAAAATCCTCCTAAAACAACTCAATATCAACAACATGAAATTCAATTCAACCACCAATTCATCCAATCAACCATAATTCAATACAAGGTTTTTCGTCTTTCGCTCAATTCACTAAATACGTTATAATCTAACGAATATAATCCCGAATCAATGTAATTCCATAGATATAAAGAGAGGATCTTACCTTATTAACTTCCAATTGATCCTTGATGGATTCAAACCCAATATCCCGCTATCTTTCACCTTGCTTCGCAATAATCACGATATTACGATGTTGCCACTAGCTTCCCGAGCCTAGATTACATAAACTCCTTATGATTTCTTGGTTTTAATGATAAAGAATGTTGGGAGAGGTGTGCTAGATGTTTCTAGACCTCTAAGGGTATAAGAATGAGGTAAAAATGAGTGGGAGTTGGTATTTATAGGGTGGAAAGTCAGTTTCCACCGACTCAATAATTGCCCTTCGCGTTCGCGAGGCCTTGGCTCGCGTTCGTTGAGAAGTCTCTGGCAGCCTATCTTGAAATGCCCATATCTTTCTACTCCGATGTTGTAGCGAGAAACGGTTTGTTGCATTGGAAACTAGACTCAATGAACTTAAATTTACATAGGTTATTTATTTCATAACTCATCATATTCTAGGAGATACACCTCCATCATCCCTCAAGTTGGACCAAAAGTTCTGTCTGGAATTCTGCCAAGTTTTTTCAAAATTTTGACAAACATAATTCCTTCATTTCGCTTGATCCCAGAAACCTTAGATACTCTCTTAACTCTTGTTAAAGGTCTTGATTAACCTTATAAGAGTTTCATGACCTTTCCGGCTTACGTTACTTTAGTTACGATGCAAACGATGCGAAAATTTTTTGAGGTGTAACATTCTCCCCCCCCCCCCCCTCTAAAAACATTTTTCCTCGAATGTTAAACTCTCAGAGATCTTATGGAAATTTCGGCAGAGTTTCTTCTATAACTATATTACTATCAACCTATCACGCAGCAAACCAACAGCACAATGCCACACAAGGCTGAAGGCTAGGATGTCTTAGTTTGAACCTCCTCTGGGAGTGATAACAAATGTGGATACATGAATCTCATATTTCTGTATAACTCCCTTGCCAACATACTCTATACAATAATGAGGCCCTTGTTAATATCTAGCTTATTGAGCGACATACATTGCTCTTTTACCTTACCTAACCAATCATGTCCCTTTTTAAACATTCAAACAATAACTATACTTGGCAAATTTTGCGATCCGTATCATATCATTTTTAGACTTTAGGTATCATCATCCTTATAACCTGTAGCACCTCGTACTTTTAAACTAGGCTATATGCGTGATTTGAGACTTAGAAGACTAAATGAGAAGTATGGGAATAAAAATCGTCGCAGTTGAGAAAACTATGTGTTACACGACCAGTTATACGGACTGTATAATGTTATACGGAATGTATAACTAGTTCGTGTTTCACAGGGGTAATAAATCTCATTTCTGCCAAGGTTGTGATAAGCCTCAATGTGGTTTGTATAAAGTTATATGGTCCGTATAATATTATACGGACCATATTTCAGTTCGTGGAACCCAAGAGGAAAGTTACAGTTTTTGGGATTTTGACCATTGTGAAATATGGACACATCTACGGACAGTGTAATATTATACTGACCGTATAAGTCGTCCGTATAATTTCGCGACACAGCTAAGTATAAATACGTCATGTTCAATTCTTTTTCTATTTTTTTCACATTCCCCAAGACCTAGAACGAAGGTATTCATCTCCCAACAATCCAAAAAACAAGGTAAGCCTATTCCAACCATTCCAAGTGAATTGTAAAATGACTCCATGAATTCTAATTATGGGTTCATCATTCCTAACTTAGGGTTTTCAAGAAAACCCATCTCAAGGCTCAAGTTTTAATCTTTTGGAATTCTACTTCAAGTTTTGGAGCGTTACCAGGTATGTAGAGTTGCTATCTACGTGTGAGAAAATCATTGTTCTTCCCCACGCCTCTTAATCCATAAAGTATGAATCCTTACGAAAACTAGGGTTTATATACCATGCTCATAAAAACCCTAGGTCCATGTCCATGATTATATTATGTATGAATTGCTATTATTCTATCACTGGGTTCTTAATAACTCCATATGATTATTGAGAATCAGTCTGTAATTCATGAAAACCCATATCTTGTATTCCATGGGTTCTTGCATGCATGTTTTTAGCTAAAAATGATTATTTCATGAATATGTTTTTAGCTAAAAATGATTATTTCATGAATATCCTACATGTCTACATGTTTTCATGCAACTATATTATATAATTATTTTCATGCCATGATACAAGATACATACATGCTAAATACAAGCTATTTCATGAAACCATGTTTACAAGTTATTTCGTGAAATCATGATTACAAGTCAAGTACAAGTTAATTCACGAAAATCATGGGCTTCTTAGCCAATTATATCATGTTCATGTTTTTAGGAGTCGCACGAATTACCGAGAAGGCTCAGATAACCTGAAACTACGTAGCCACTGTAGGACAAGGATCGCTCCGCCCAAATAGGACAATTCCTGAATTTTACATTGAATGGATCCATCAGGCCACCTTATACCTTGGAAAGGTATAGGGGCTCTGCTGGTTCAGCGAGGTACCAGACTCCACGTATCCACGTGGTGATATCATGTTGTCGGTTCATGAAATGCTCTTCCTACTTACCATGTTTTAATCATGTTATATATGTATTCATGCTCACGTTTATGTCCAGAGTTTCAGTTTCAGTTCTTATCATGTTATTCCATGTACCATGTTATTTCTTTCAGTTGTTTTACATACCAATACATTCAATGTGCTGATGTCCCCTTTTATTTCCCGGGGGCCTGCATTTCACAATACAGGTACGGATTTACAGGACAATGCATCTGTTTAGTAGGACTCTACACTTATCAGCTTAATTGGTGAGCCCCATCTTATTTGGGGTTTAGACGTTTGCATCTTTTATTTACCTATGCATTTAAAGGTATGCTGGGGGTCTTTTCCCAGCAAGTATGATTTCACGTCCAAATTCATGTTAGAGGTTTCATAGACTAGACAAGTCAGTTGTGTCATGTTAGACTTTCAGAGTCGGTTAACCATTTTGGCTCCTTTATGACATTATCCGTATTCATGATTTAAACAAGTATTTTTGTCAGTATCATGACTTATTATGTTTTATAAAGGCTCATCATGCATTTCATGTTATATTCCGTTAAAGTTTGCCCCATGATGATTCAGCAAGCCATGTGGTTCACTCGGTCACATGCAGTCAGGCACCGAGTGTCGTGTTACGCCCAGGCCATGGTTCGGGGTGTGACAAAGCTTGGTATCAGAGCCTAGGTTCAAGTGTCTTTAGGGAGTCTATGAAACCGTGTCCAGTGGGGTCACTTTTATATGTGTGAGGGCCCCATACATATAAACAATTGACCACCAAGACATTCAGGATTGTTTCACTTCTTTCATACTCAAGATCGTTCAATTAGAGCAATACTCTCAAAATGTCTTTCTAATTCTTGCGTGTACGTATTTTCAGAAAATGCCTGCGTAAAGAAAGTACACCAAAAAGGCTACAGCCACAAGCCAAGGGGCTATCGCGTTAGCAACTCGCGAAGAGACCGTTCTGACTTAGACATCAGCCCCAACCGTTCCTATAGTTACACCTCCTAGTGATTCAGATGGGGATGTTAGGAATGCTATCAATCTACTCATACAACTGGTAGCAGCTCAGGCCCAACGTCAGGAATCTGGGTCAAGTTCAGGAGGTAATGGAGAGCTTCTAAGATTAAGGACTTTCGCAGGATGAATCTCCCAGTCTTTACGGGGACAAAGAAAGATGAGGATCCTCAGGACTACATTGATGCTCTTCAGAAAATTTTCAGGATTTTGACAGTTACGGAAATTGAAGCAGGTACTTTTGGAGATCATTGGTTGTAGAGCCTTGCTAACACCTGGTATGAATCTTGGGAATTATCCTAAGGTAAGGATGCACCTGATGCTACATAGGATGAATTCACAAGTGCATTCCTGGACCGCTTCATACCAATAGTAGTCAGAGAAGCTAAGGCCTAGCAATTCCTGAAGCTTAACCAGAATGATAGGTTAGTTCAGGACTACTATGTGGAGTTTGTCAGTCTGGCTAAGCATGTTCCAAATATGGTATTGGACACGAGGGAAAGAGTGAGGAGATTTGTTGGGGGTATTGATTCCCATTTGTATGATGGGGCCAATATTGTTGCACAGAATAGGGGGATAACGGTCTCCAAGATGGTTGCTTTCGTACAAGGAAACGAGACAAGGCTGAAGGAGGAGGAAGCCTTGCAGAAAGAGAAAGACAAGGAGTTCAACAAGAGGGTCAAGTCTAACGGATAATTTAGCGATAATGGAAACAGAAAGTTCTTTAAGAACAGGTCAGCAAGACCTACTTCGTCCACAACAAGTGCCCCAGTCCCCAAGTTCCGTAATGATAAGAAGCAGAATTTCAGGCCATCAAGTTCTTACTCTCAGGCTAGTATGGGTCAGTCGACTTATACTTATTTGATATGCGGCAAGTGTAATAAGAGACACTCAGGTGAGTGTCGTGTGGGTGTTGATGCCTACTTTAGATGTGGTCAGAAGGGCTATTTTCAGAAGGACTGCCCATCAGCCAAACAGGATATCAGAGGTAGTGTGACGCAGTCCACAAATTCAGCAGCTCCTCATCACAATCAGGCCCAGCAGGGGCATGGGACGGCAAGGTCTGGCAGTACAGGTGGTGGTCAGAATTGTTTGTATGCATTGACAGGTCGTCAGGATACAGAGGCTAGAGCAGATGTTGTCACAGGTACACTTACAGTTTTCACTTTTGAAGTATATGCCCTTATTGACCCAGGATCCACCTTATCTTATGTAACCCCTTTTGTTGCTAAAAAATTTGGTATTAAGCCAGAAAAATTGCATGAACCCTGTGAGGTGTCCACCCCAGTTGGGGAATTAGTCATAGCCAGACGTATTTATAGGGGTTGCTCGATTTTAGTCTTTCACCGCAGAACCATAGCCGATTTAGCGGAATTCAAAATGATATACTTTGATGTGTTCATGGGTATAGACTGGTTAGCTTCATGTTATGCCACAGTATGTTGTAGAACTAAAGTTTTAATATTCGAGTTTCCTAATGAGCCAGTCATAGAATGGGAGGGTAATTCAGTAGTACCCAGGGGTAGATTTATTTCTTACCTAAAAGCCAGAAAAATGATTTCCAAAGGTTATATCTACCACCTAGTTCGAGTCAAGGATTCAAATGCCCAGACTCTAACTCTCCAATCCGTCCCAGTTGTAAATGAATTTCTAGAAGTCTTTCCCGAAGATCTTCCAGGACTCCCTCTTGACAGGGAGATTGAATTTTGAATTGATCTACCTCCCGATACTCAGCCGATATCTATTCCGCCATACAAAATGGCTCCAGCAGAGTTAAAAGAGTTCAAAGCCCAGTTGAAAGATATTCTTCACAAGGGGTTTATTAGGCCCAGTGCTTCGTCTTGGGGTGCACCAGTCTTATTTGTTCGAAAGAAGGATGGTTCCTTACGTATGTGTATAGACTACCGTCAGTTGAACAAGGTCACCATTAAGAACAGGTACCCTTTTCCTAGAATAGATGACTTATTTTACCAACTTCAGGGCACCCAATGTTATTCCAAGATTGACTTCAGATCAGGCTATCATCAGTTAAAGGTTAAGGAAGTTGATATTCCGAAGACCGCTTTCAGAACCCGTTATGGCTTTAGAATTTCTTGTTATGTCATTTGGGTTGACAAATGCGCCACCTGCTTTCATGAATCTTATGAACAGGGTCTTCAAGACTTATCTCGACTTATTCGTCATTGTCTTCATTGATGATATTTTGGTATATTCCCGTAATGAGGCTGATCATGCAGAACATCTCCGAATAGTGTTGCAGATTCTTAAAGATCACGAACTTTTTGCAAAATTCTCAAAGTGTGAGTTTTAGCTTAAGCCAGTGGCATTCTTAGGCCATGTGATCTCAGGAGAAGGTGTTAAAGTTGATTCTCATAAGATTGATGTTGTAAGGAGTTGGCCCAGACCCACCTCAGTTTCTGATATAAGAAGTTTCTTGGGTCTGGCAGGCTATTATAGACGTTTCGTAGAAGGATTTTACTCTATTTCTGCTCCGTTGACTAAGTTGACCCAGAAGAAGGTTAAGTTCTAATGGTCAGATGCTTGTGAGCGAAGCTTTGAAGAGTTGAAGAAGAGATTGACTTCTGCTCCAGTTTTGATGCTACCAGAAGGAACCGAAGGGTTCATAGTTTATTGTGATGCTTCGTGAGTGGGTCTTGGATGTGTCTTAATGCAGCATGGTAAGGTTGTAGCTTATGCATCTCATCAACTCAAGGTTCACGAAAAGAATTATTCGACTCATGACCTAGAGTTGGCAACTGTAGTTTTTGCACTTAAGATATGGCGTCATTATTTGTATAAAGTGCATGTTGATATTTTCACAGATCATAAAATCCTACAGTATATCTTCAAGCAAAGGGAGCTGAATCTTAGGAAGACGAGATGGCTCGAATTGTTTAAGGATTATGATGTGTATATTCTCTATCATCCGGGGAAAGCAAATGTTGTAGTCGATGCTCTTAGTCGGCGTTCCATGGGGAGTTTAGCTGACGTTGATACAGATAAGAGAGTTATGATCAAGGAAGTTCACCATTTGGCTAGTCTTGGAGTTCGACTTTTGGACTCCAAGAATGGTGGCGTGGTTGTTCCGAATCGAGCCCTTTTCTTCCTTAGTGGTTGAGGTCAAAGAGAAACAGTTTAGTGATCCCTACTTGTTGCAGCTGAGAGAGGGTATTCACAAACATAAGACGACGACTTTTGAACAAGGGGGAGATGATGGTACCTTGAGGTACCGAGGCAGATTATGTGTTTCAGATGTAGATGGGCTCAGAGAGGGAATCATGTCAGAAGCTCACAACTCCAGGTATTCCATTCACCTAGGTTCCACTAAGATTTCATATGTAGATGGGCTTAGAGAGCGAATCATGTCAGAAGCTCACAACTCCAGGTATTCCATTCACCTAGATTCCACTAAGATGTATCATGATCTTAAGGAGATTTATTGGTGGAACGATATGAAGAAGAATGTGGCAGATTTTGTAGCTAAGTGTCGGAATTGTCAGCAAGTGAAAGCCGAACACCAGAGGCCTGGTGGCTTGGCTCAAAATATTGATATTCTTGTCTGGAAATGGGAAATGATCAATATGGACTTTGTATCAGGTCTACCTCGTTCATTTAGGAGGCATGACTCTATTTGGGTAATCATTGACCGACTTACTAAGTCGGCGCACTTTTTGCCAGTCAAGACCATAGACTCAGCAGAAGATTATGCCAAGTTATATGTTAATAAAATTGTCAGATTGCATGGGACCCTAGTGTCTATTATTTCAGATCGTGATGCTCATTTCACAGCGAACTTCTGGAAATTCTTTCAGAAAGGATTGGGGACCAAGTTGAACCTCAGCACAGCTTTTCATCCGCAGACAAATGGTCAGACAAAGCGTACTATTCAGACTTTGGCGGACATGTTGAGAGCATGCGTCTTAGATTTCAAAGGTAATTAGGATGATCACTTACCCATGATCGAGTTTTTCTATAATAACAATTATCATGCTTGTGATGGCACCGTTTGAAGCTCTGTATAGGAAAAGGTGTAGATCACCAATTGGTTGGTTCGAAGATGGTGAAGCAGAGTTGTTAGGACTATATTTGGTTTATCAGGCTATGGAGAAATTCAAATTAATACATGAGCATTTGAAAACGGCTCAAAGTTGCCAGAAGTCTTACACAGATGTGAGGTGAAGGGACTTATAATTTTCAGTTGATGATTGGATATTCCTTAAAGTCTCACACATGAAGGGTGTTATGAGATTTGGCAAGAAACGGAAGCTCAGTCCCAGATATATTGGACCTTATAGAATTCTGATAAAGGACGGTCTAGTAGCTTATGAACTTGAGTTGCCACAAGATTTGGCTGTTGTACATCCCGTGTTTCATGTGTCCATGTTGAGGAAGTGTGTAGGAGACCCGTCGTTGGTTGTTCCTGCTGATACTATAACAGTTAAGGATGGTTTGACCTATGAGGAGATCCCTGTAGCCATTCTTGAACGTTAGGTTCGCAAGTTGAGAACCAAGGAAGTTGCCTCAGTAAATGTGTTATGGAGAAGTCAGAAAGTTGAAGAGGCTACATGGGAAGCTGAAAAAGATAAGAAATCCAAGTACCCATACTTATTTGAAGAGCAAGCAGAGAACTCTCAAGGTAAATGTTCATAGTCATGTCACGTCAGGTCCTATGTTTCACGCTCACGTCATGTATCCAGTGCTCATGTCTCATGTTTCATGCTTCAGTATTCACGAGTCCATGTAATCATGTCATGGCGATCAATCTTCATGTTTCATGTCATGTTTCCTTCACGTTCATATATTCAAGTCATGCCCAGCCTTATCCTTGACCATGACCCATCATTCGAGGACGAATGATCCCAAGAGGGAGATATTGTAACACCTCGTACTTTTAAACTAGGCTATATGCGTGATTTGAGACATAGAAGACCAAATGAGAAGTATGGGAATTAAATTCATCGCAGTTGAGCAAACTGTGTGTTACACGACCAGCTATACAGATCGTATAATGTTATACTGACCGTATAACCAGTTCGTGTTTCACAAGAGTAATAAATCTCGTTTCTGCCAAGGTTGTGATAAGCCTCAATGTGGTTCGTATAAAGTTATACGATCCGTATAATATTATACGGACCATATTTCAGTTCGTGGAACCCAAGAGGAAAGTTACAGTTTTTGGAATTTTGGCCATTGTGAAATACAGACACTTCTACGGACAGTGTAATATTATACTGACTGTATAAGTCGTCCGTATAATTTCTCAACGCAGCTAAGTATAAATACGTCATGTTCAATTCTTTTTCTATTTTTTTCACATTCCCCAAGACCTAGAACGAAGGTATTCATCTCCCAATAATCCAAAAAACAAGGTAAGCCTATTCCAACCATTCCAAGTGAATTGTAACATGGCTCCATGAATTCTAATTAGGGGTTCATCATTCCTAACTTAGGGTTTTCAAGAAAACCCATCTCAAGGCTCAAGGTTTAATCTTTTGGAATTCTACTTCAAGTTTTGGAGCATTACCAGGTATGTAGAGTTGCTATCTATGTGTGAGAACATCATTGTTCTTCCCCACGCCTCTTAATCCATAAAGTGTGAATCCTTACAAAAATTAGGGTTTCTATACCATGCTCATGACAACCCTAGGTCCATGTCCATGATTATATTATGTATGAATTGCTATTATTCTATCACTGTGTTCTTAATAACTCCATATGATTATTGAAAATCAGTCTGTAATCCATGAAAACCCATATCTTGTATTTCATGTGTTCTTGCATGCATGTTTTTAGCTAAAAATGATTATTTCATGAATATCCTACATGTCTGCAAGTTTTCATGCAACTATATTAGATAATTACTTTCATGCTATGATGCAAGATACATACATGCTAAATACAAGCTATTTCATGAAACCATGTTCACAAGTTATTTCGTGAAATCATGATTACAAGTCAAGTACAAGTTAATTCATGAAAATCATGGGCTTCTTAGACAATTATATCATGTTCATGTTTTTGGGTGTTGCACGAATTATCGAGAAGGCTCAAATAGCCTAAAACTACGTAGCCACCGTAGGACAAGGATCTCTCCGCCCAGATCGGACGATTCCTTAATTTTACACTGAATGGATCCATCAGGCCACCTTATACCCTGGCAAGGTATAGGGGCTCTTCTGGTCCGGCGAGGTACCAGACTCCACGTATCCACGTGGTGATATCATGTTGTCGGTTCGTGAAATGCTTTCCCTACTTACCGTGTTTTACTCATGTTATATATGTATTCATGCTCACATTTATGTCCAGGGTTTCAGTTTTAGTTCTCATCATGTTATTCTGTGTACTATGTTATTTCTTTCAGTTGTTTTACATACCAGTACATTCAATGTGTTGATGTCCCCTTTTATTGCCCAGGGGCCTGCATTTCACATTGCAGGTACGGATTTGTAGGACGACGCATCTGTTTAGTAGGACTCTACACATATCAACTTAATTGGTGAGCCCCATCTCATTCGGGGTTTAGATGTTTTCATCTTTTATTTACCTATGCATTTAAAGATGTGCTGCGGGTCTTGTCCCAGCAAGTATGTTTTCACGTCCAGATTCATGTTAGAGGTTTCATAGACTAGACAAGTCAGTTGTGTCATGTTAGATTTTCAGAGTCGGTTAGCCATTTTTGCTCCTTTATGACATTATCCATATTCATGATTTAAACAAGTATCTTTGTCAGTATCATGACTTATTACGTTTTATAAAGGCTCATCATGCATTTCATGTTATATTCCGCTCAAGTATGCCCCATGATGATTCAGCAAGCCATGTGGTTCGCTCGGTCACATGCAGTCAGGCACCGAGTGTCGTGTTACCCCCAGGCCATGGTTCGGAGCGTGACATAAGCGATACTCTTTCCGTTTTGGTAATTCCTATTTCACCTCTTTCTGCTCTTAAATCATTTCCATATTTACTCTCAAGGGTCATATTTCAACACATACGTATCCTTTCCATGTCTTACTTTGAGAGAAAAATTACAAATCCCATCTAATCTTATCGATGTCTCATTAATAGAATAAGAGTTACATTTGGTCTTGGCATACACGTATAAATTGAGGGAAATCGAGGGACGTTCGGCAATGAGATACCTTTAACAGGGAACAGTGAGGGTATTTGGACTTCATTTCCTCTTTGGCTTCTCATGTCATCTCTTCCCTGCCTTTTCTTTTTCCACAGCACCTTCATGAAAGCCATGCCTTTAGTTCTGAGTCTGCAGACTTGTCTGTCAAGAATGGAAATTGGTTCTTCTTTATAAGTTAGGTTATCCGTGACTTGCATATCTTTTAATGGTACAATCCTTAGAGTATCTCCAATGTGTTTCCTTAACATAGACATATGGAAGGCGAGATGAGCTGTTTTTAATTCTGACGGAAGTCCCAGTTCATAGGCTACTTGACCAACTTTTCAAAAGATCTTATAAGGACCAATGAATCTCGGACTGGGTTCTTCCTTCTTACTGAATCTCATAACACCCTCCATAGATGATATTTTTATTTTCACGAATACCCTATCGCCAAATAGAAATTCTAGGTCTCACCGTCGTACGTTTGATTAGGATTTCTGATGACTTTGAGCTGTCATGAATCACTCCTGGATCAACTTTACTTATAATCCTCAAGGGAAGATCTTTTCCTCAAAATTACTCCAACTGACTTGGAACAGATTAATCACGCGAATGGTGCGAAATGAAATATCTGGTACGAGATATAATATCCTTCCTCCTTAAAGACATTCCTTCTCGAATATAAGGGGTGTATGGGGGAGGTATCATTAATACAAAATAACGTGTCATAATATAATTTCAACAATACACGCGTACAACTAGTTATGTATTGGCTATCTGTAGGCATCAGTCCCTGTATTCATTGTTATCTGCCTCATTCTTGTGGTTTAGCCCTTAATAGCTCAATGCGCTTTTGTCCATACATCGGCTATTGTTCCACTTTCCTAGACTAGCAAGAACGGACCTTCGGACCCTCATACTCCGAATGTCATATTTATCTTTTGCCATTGGCTCGCCTTTAATCATAGCTAGTTATTCCCACCATGCTCTGTGAGTACTCTATTTTTGGAAATTTCCTTTTTCTTGTCATTCTATTCTTGGTGTTATGAAAAGAAAATATTATTCATACGAATCAAGGTCAAAGTATAACGTTAACGGCTAATACCTTTACTCAGTTACCAGTTGAGAAGGTTTCCTGGCTACAATATGCTGTCATCGACTTAGGGTCTTATAGGATGTCTCTTTCTTATGGGTTTTCTTCAAATGTTTTTCCTTTATAACCATCTTCAGTGTTCATCCCTTCGACTCTGGACCTGTGATCTCCTGTCACTGTATCTTTTTATTGCATTACACTAGCCTCAAACTTTATTCTGCCTTACTCAATTACGGATAATGTCTCCTTCATTATACGTTCTCATTTTGTGTTTTCACCCATTATGCATCATCTGCGTGATATCTCTTATTTGACACAGAACTACAGGTATCAATTACCATTCGCAATGTCCTCTAGATCTGGTACGCAGCTTGCCTCAGTGATTCGCGTCTGCTTGCTTCCCCTTATTTAAGACTATTTAATCTCCTAACTTGTTCCAATTCGCGCCTCGTTTATATGTGTTTGCGTCGTTGTTTCCCCTTTTTATATAGTGATTTACTTCACTAGGCTCCTTTCTCGCGTCATTCCTTCCATAGGAGGGCTAACTTATCATCTTATCACAATTCCTACCAATTGGGTTTAATACCTATGTACTTAGGATCTATGTCGTGGAATCCCCATGTTGATTCAGCTTCCTACATTCCGACTCATACCTCTTACAATAATTCGCCTTCTCATGGCTCGTCTTGTTGTTTCTGGAACAGCTCACTTGACCTCCTCTTGTCGTTATTTGACCACATGGTATCTCTTGTGTTAGCAGTCTTGAAGCCATCCGTCATGGAGTTAGCTTTCCTCTTACTAGCTAACTCTAGGGCCGAGCATATCCTTATGAAAAGACAATTAACCTAGACATTGTGGCGCTCTCATCTCCAGTTATGATGTCTTTTGCCTTTCTTCAACACATGCACAACATCCTTGTCATAGCTACATCTTTCTTAGTCTACTATCGACTTTGGGATTCCTTTACCTTTCTTATTAGTGCTAAACTAGCCTTATCTTTATGGCCTTAGCCCTTTGAGTACACAAATGCCCAACTCTTGTTTCTCTTCCATTCTCCTTTATCGCAGTCTGTCGTTCACACCTATGCATCCTTTTCCTTTCAGCTTTATGGTTTCCTAACCTTTTTCGCACTGTCCTAACTTTTTTTGTGGTCTATCGGGGTGAAATCCGGTTCGCTAAACATACATTGCTCATTCTCTTCACTTGTAAGGTCACCGCCGTCTTTCAACCCCCCTTCTTGCTTTTCTCAAGCCGTTTTGTTACTTTTAATCTCTTTTTTCTAGGAGAGCCAATTACTCATTAGGGTACATATTTCACACTAGGGCGACTCTGACATCCCTTAGGTGTTTAGCGAGACCTAATCGTGCATACATACTTTATTCGGCCGTGCTAAGAATCATTTTTTCATCACAATACGTGTCTATAATATTGTCCGTCACGATTGATTTACAAGGACTTTCCTTTCGTCACTTATCAATATCCTTTCCTAAGTCTAAATGTTTGTCTGTAAATCCTTGAGTCGTCATTCATTACGATGGTTCCCTTGTACCCTTATCTTGATGTCAGCTCTAACTCAACTTACTTTCTGGGACTAGTGTCTTTCTTCCTTTTGCCGAAAACGGTCATTTCCTCGAGGCGCTTATCACATTTAAAGGCTCGCTCCACTAGCTATCGTGCAGCTCGTTCCAGACCAAGTTCTGCTTATATAGTCATATTCTTGTATGGTAGATAGGATTCCTAGGTTCGCGTAGTCTACTTGTTAACTTAATTCATTTCTATCTACGATTCTCCATCATTATTACACTTAAGTTCTCATTTCCTCCGGATCCTCTTATTAACTTATTCTTGTTCGTCTTGATTGGCATCCAATTCATCCGTTAGCACCTTATCTCATAATTGGTCACAATACTTGCCCAAGGTGCTCTCAGTATCCCTAATTCCTCTTATTTTGGTTCCTTCTTACTCTCTAATGGTTTCTTGAACTCCTTACTTAATTTGCTATTAATCAATCGTGATTCCCTATACGTACTCTGAATCTCGTGTCATTCCATCATCAATGTTACCCACTTCGACAAGCCCTTACTCCCTTATGTGCACCACGTATCATATCGCAAGTACTAGGCTCTACTTCTAACTTCCTCTCGCTTAAGTAGTCGGCCTAAAGTAAATCTGGGGTCCCTTACTTCGATATCACTAATGGAAGGGGTGGAACAGTAAGTTATATTGTCTTGGATAGTGAAGTCCCGTATCTTATTTGTTTTTTGAACAGTGTCGCGATTTTGTCACTTCTGTTTTAATTCCCCTTTAACATCAAATTCCTAGAACCTTTATCTGTCGAATAAATAATGGCACTCTAGGTTCCAAAATATATACATATAAACACAAGAAATTTCAATGGAGGGATTTAGCATACCTGAAAGCATTCTATCCTGGTCCTGTACATGAGAGCTTCCATCAGATATACTGCGGAGCGAAATCCTCCTATCTTCCTCAACCACTCTCCTCCTTTTGGCTCGACAATCCTCTTCCTCTTGTATATATCTCATAACATATACTGGCGATCCCTGATTAACAGACTCCCAAGAGTGAGGACTATCCAGTTCCTCCGTAACGCTAACGTCTGTAGCGGCCCTAACATAATGTTGAACCTGAGGGCATACTGGATGTGTCAATCTCTGTTCTGCTCCCCTCACATCCTGCTCAATAGGCCACGAATGAGAAACTAGGATATGTGGTGAGCTCGTAACCAAAACCACTTGGACAGGTGTCTCATATAAACCCTCAGACGGATCCTCCTCAATAGAAGTCATGATCCCTGAGGGGTCTGTCTCAATCGTGTAACTTATACTTCTCATCCTTTCTTCTACTACCTTCTGACCTGCATCGGCGGGTGGCGCTGGTCTAATATCCATCCTCGGAGCTGTCCCCACACTTCTACAAACTAAGGCTTTTCTCTTCATTGACATTACTACAATCCAAATGGGAAAATAGGATTAGGAACGAACTTTCCTACGTTTCGGCTCTATCGCACGATCTAGATTATGAAGAAATGATACCTTCCTAAATATCTTGTAGTTTCTTGTTTATAAGTATGGCGCGCTTCATACTCATAAACAAGACTCTACTAGACACGGCTCATAGACATCCCTAGGACTGACCTGCTCTGATACCAAGTTTGTCAACCCCGATGAGGAGCATGACGGGCACCGACCTATAGGCCGGATGCCACCTGGTGTAACAGTTACCATGATTATCATATAATATAACTCGAGAAACACTTTTACGCAGAAAAGGCCCAAATACAGAAATATGCAATAATATATATATATATATATATATATATATATATATATATATATATATATATATATACACACACATACATAAGCGAGCCGGCACGGCCGCTTCAACATAATAAATGTCATAAAGTCGGCAAGGCTTTCAGGAGAATACCAAAATCAAAACATAACCGACAAGGTCCGACATAATATCATATCTATGTACGCCACTGTGCATATGAGCCTCTAAGAGTGTGCATATGGACATATATAATGATAACATAAATATACCCAACGATAGCAAGTCCGGTGTAGTGGCACTTGCTGACACCACTGAAGCTGATAGTCCTACTGAAGAGGTCCTCCGCTCTGTCTATCAGGACCTGCAGCATGAAATGCAGAGTCCCGGTGGGATGGGACGTCAGTACGGATAAAAGTACTGAGTATGTAAGTCAGGAAACAACATCATAATTGAGACATAATATAGAAGGATAGAAGTAACCTGAGCCATCTGAGAATGTATAATATGCAATGCATGAGTTTAAAAATCTTATGTAAGTATATACATATAGTAGTATCATTATCGTGTCATCATCATCCCGTGTCCGGGGCATCCCGCATACGGGACATCATCATAACATGCTCACTGCAGTGGTGTGCATATCTATATGCCTCCCAGGCTGACTATAGCGAATCGTGGTGTAATAAAATAGTGCAATACATACACACACACACACACACATATATAATGCATGAGGAGTCATAATGAACTGACATCGAGCCTTTCGGAGTTACGTAAGGTCGGTAACCTCCGAATGAATTATGGCATTCGTATCGAATCCAAAGAAATAACTTAAGGATGATAAACATGATAATAATTCAAGAATCATTGAAGTAGTACATCAAACCAATTGGGAAACAAGTAAGTAATCCAATAAAGAACATCTAGAAGAAGTGATATATGATTGGAGTGAATTGTTATGGAACGCTCGTGTTCATGTTCTAGTTGGATTCGTGCCAAAGAAAGAGGGAAATGAACACCTTACATACCTTAGTTGTCAAGCCGCCACTCGAAAGAATCCCTTATTCCGACGCTCGTCCTTCACCCGAACCTATATTGAAAAATATATTCTTAATCATATTCCATCCTGTTCGTACATCAACTTAGATAAGTTGTATATCGAAGAATGATTCGGTTACGAGAATTCGAGTAGCATTTCCCCTATACCATCTACTTCCTCCAAATTCCAAAACAACTCCCAAACATCATTAACAACATCAACAATAATATAATCAAGATAGTACAAGAAAAACATATACAAATTCATCTGAAACTTCCTTCAAAAATCAGTCCATAAGCCAACAACGTCAACAAATCAAACTACGACCTTTATACTATGTGTTTTTCCTTCACTTTAAATCATTAAAATACTCCTAAAACAACTCAATATCAACAACATCAAATTCAATTCAACCACCAATTCATCCAATCAACCATAATTCAATACAAGGTTTTTCGTCTTTCGCTCAATTCACTAAATACGTTATAATCTAACGAATATAATCTCGAATCAATGTAATTCCATGGATATAAAGAGAGGATCTTACCTTATTAACTTCCTATTGATCCTTGATGGATTCAAACCCAAGATCCCGCCATCTTTCACCTTTCTTCGCAATAATCACGATAATACGATGTTGCCACGAGCTTCCCGAGCCTAGATTACATAAACTCCTTATGATTTCTTGGTTTTAATGATAAAGAATGTTGGGAGAGGTGTGCTAGATGTTGCTAGACCTCTAAGGGTGTAAGAATGAGGTAAAAATGAGTGGGAGTTGGTATTTATAAGGTGGAAGGTCGGTTTCCACCGACTCAATAATTGCCCTTCGCGTTCGCGAGGCCTTGGCTCGCATTCGCGGAGAAATCTCTGGCATCCTATCGTAAAATGTCCATAACTTTCTACTCTGATGTTGTATTGACGAGCGGTTTATTGCATTGGAACCTAGACTCAATGAACTTACATTTACATAGGTTATGCATTCCATAACTCCTCATATTCTAGGAGATACACCTCCCCAAATTTGGACCAAAAATTCTGTCAGGAATTCTGCCAAGTTTTCCCAAAATTTTGACAAATTTAATTCCTTCATTTCGCTTGATCCCGAAACCCTTATATACTCTCTTAACACTTGTTAAAGGTCTTGATTAACTTTATAAGAGTTTCATGACCTCTCTGACTTACGTTACTTTACTTACGATGCAGACGACGCAAAAAAATTTCAAGGCGTAACAACAAATCATGACGGAGTCATAATTTTTGACACCAGGCTTAAAGGCTATCCTGATAAACCTCAACACTAAAAAGTTGGTCCCGGATGTTGTTCAAATCACCCTTGAGAGGTCTGGCCGCATCTTCTAAGTGCATTCTCATAGAGGTCTGGAGAGAATCAGAATCTCGAATTTCAGCCTAGAGCCTTTCTAATTCAAACCTCAGATGGTCATTTTTCTCTTGAATTTTGACTTCACCACGAGATGGAGAAATGGTCCGAGCAAATTCAGCAGTAGAGGTAGCAGCCACATGACCCTAAAAGAGGGATAGTTAAAGGGTCAACCATAAATACTGCGGACTTATGAAGAAATTCATGGGAAAGGCAGAATAGATACCTAAAGGAAAAAATTGGCCAGATGGGCCATTGAAGATTCCAAGCTGGCACCTAGAGGTTTAGGATATGGAGATGAGCCCGAAGTTCCAGTTTCAAGCGGCGGAATAAACTCCTTCGCGATGGTTCGCAGATTGGGACAACAAGGCTTTCTTGACATAATTCGGTGGGAGAAACCTTGGGCTCCCCGGATGCTTTGCTGGAACCATCAAGCAAGGGATCCTGAGGGCTACCAACCTGTGGCCGCTCATCATCATCATCGTCAATAAAAACTAGCTCAAGCTGAGCACCCTGTTGTGCTTTGCTCCATGCTTTCATAAGCCGGCGTCGAGTTCGTTCTCTAAAACTAATTCCTGCCGAGGAAGTTGATGCATCCTTTGGTTTACATTTTTGGATGGAGGAAGCAGCATTAACAATGTTTGACCGAGTGGTTTTTCGAGCAGGGACTCTCCCAGAAGTGGTCTATCTCACATGAAGGCCTGTAAGGAAAGGATGAGGAAAAAAAGGGAAGAAAGAAGAGGTGTGAAGCCATACTCAACTAATGAAATTGAGTTTCACTTACCTTGGCTTTTTCCCCTCCACCAATCGGAAGGCATGCTTCTCCAAGATCGAGTCATATTGGGAGTGACACGCAGAAGTGCAATGACCCATTCAAAAATCCCGACTGAAAGTTCCGGCTCAACAGGAACCGCTAGAAAATAGCATAGATACGAAAAAGGGATTAAGCAAAATGAGAAGCGATATAATAAAAGGAGAAGAAGGGGGAATTCCAGTGAAGGGATTACGATTATTATTCCATGCCTCTAGAAATGGCTCTGGCACGGAACGATGAAGGTGATAGGTCCAGATCATCACGAACCTATGAAGCCATTTCTGGTCAAAATTATCCTCTAGGTTGACCAGGTAGCGTTTTCCATGAGGATATAGGTGAACTAACCCTCCTCGGAACACCCGAGGAGCATACCAGTGCATAAGTGATCAAGAGAGAATGCAACTCTAGCCTAGTCAACCAGAAGTTGAATGCAGTAGACCATGCGCCAAATTTGAAGAGCAACTTGACCGATACAAACCCGGTATCGGCGGCAAAAATCTTCAATAATTTGGGGAACTGGGAGCTTGAAACCTATCGCAAAAGGATAGGTTCATACCATGGAGAAATCTTCAAAGTGATAGTTTATCCTGACTTCAGAATTAACAGCAGCAATTTCAACTTCAGGAGTGAAGTTGCAGTCCTCTCAAACTTTGGGAATAGTATCAGCTGTTATGAAGGAATCAATTTCTTCAATAGATTGATGATGGTCGACGTCGCTAAAATTCTCATGATACTTGAACCCAGCGGGGAGGATATCAGCGGCAAAGGAATTAAGATCAACTTCTTGGCTTGTTGTTGAGATTGGGGCTTTCCCAGAACGACATTCAGGGGATAGAGTAACATTATGAGATGAACGATCGGGGGATGAGGAAGCAGACATGGTAGGGTATTTGCAAAAAAAGTAAAAGATGAAGACAAGGAAGGTATCAAGAGAAGTTCTTTCTCGATTAAGGAAATAAAAGATTTGGTTGAATTTAGGCTTGATCTACTACCTTATTTATACCCAACTAAGGAAGATGAAACATTTGGTATTCAAAGGGACACGATTTTCTATGAACGGCTGCTTTATGTCAGCCATCGTGATTGAAAGGTTGTCGATGCTTCACAGTAGAAGCATTGAATTCGGATTTAACGGTTGCCTTTTTTAATGAACCGTCGGGACGATTCATTTTCCTGCTATTTAGAGGGGATAGGTCCAGTAACGTTTCAAATCCACTCCCCGGTGTCACTTTCCTCCACCGGGAAGTGGGGTGACTATCTGTATACATGACAAGATATCGCTCGACACGTGGCACAATGGGAATGGAACACGTGGCAGTTGGGAGTGAAACACTGCTCAGTCGTTTCATATGGTCGGAATGAGAATTCCCGGATAAAACCATAGCGAACCTTCCAAGGGAGTTGTCTTGGGTCATTAATGGAAGATTAGTGTTATATGACCGGTTCAAATTCGAAGCAGATGTTACAATTTAGAATTAAAGCAATATTTATTGTCTATTATTACCCATTATTAGGCTAGATTTGCAATTCAAAGCTGGTGATTATCAGTTATAAATTGATTTTCTAACTTTATATCAGATATTTACTCATTATTTGTAACAAATCAATTCAAGTATCTTTTAAACCACAAACAAATTTAACTGTACTCTTTTTAGGGTAAACACTCGGACTTTTTAAAATATCGACCGATGTATATCGAATCCTTCAAACATATACGTATTTTAAGGATCCAATACAAGTACATTAATATTTTTGGAAACTTCGAACAAATAGGTTAGCTAAGTCCTCTTATACCTACTTTGTGAGGTATAACATGATCAACGACTTATTCATCACCTCTCCAATAAACAAGAAGTTAAAATTACTAATATTACAATGGTAGTATTCTTTTATCCCTTTGCTGAAAAATTACAATGTATATATAAAGTATGTTAAATTTTCTCAACTTCTTCATGTATTTTTTTATTTTTTAATCCCCCTTATTAAAAGTTGTCTCTAACACGGATTATCAGTACCTAAGTTGAACTTTTATATACCGTATTCCTTGCCCTTCACCCTATAAGCGGCGCAGATGCTGGATGCTTAAGTCACTACTAAAAAAACAGGATTTTCCAACCTCCAAAAACCGACCTCAGTTGAGGTCGGAAAAAAACCGACCTCATGAGGTCGGTAATATTGTATCAAAATTTGAAAAAATAATGTACCGACCTCACTAGGTCAGAAATTTATTTGATGCTAACTATTATAATTTTATTTTTAATTTAAAAGAATACCGACCTCACGAGGTCAGTATTCTTTTAAATTAAAAATTAAAATATTAAATATACCGACCTCATGAGGTCGGTATAATTAGTCAAATAAAATTAAGACAGGCCCAATTAAACCCTTCTCTTTTCCATTTCTCCCCCCCTCCCCCCCCCCCCCCCCCCCCTCTCTAACCCTATTAACTCCGGCGACGTCACCATCATTCCTGCCAGTCACCGCCGCCGCCGTCCCTACCCAGCTAAAAAAAGCTTGTTTCGGATATGACATTGAAAAAAGAGTTTGCCTAATAGACTACTTCTTCCAAATCTCTCCCCCATTTTCCACGCTCTCAAACTTTCTTCACTTCATTTTCCCCATATCTCACGCCCTTCTCTTCTTCCAATGCTCTCCACCTTCATTTTCCATCTTCCGGTTAAGCCTAATTTCTCCTTTGATTCACTAATTTCCTTTTTCATTTTAATTCCCAAAGTTACTTCCCCCTCTTTTTGTTACTCTAACTAAAATGTTCGAGTCTTGGAGGGAATTGACCCAATCTTCCCTTTTCTTTTCTCAGTTGTTTGTGCTTGATTTAGGAGATCATTGTGCTACCTCTATTGACAACTTTGACGATCAGTAGACAGCATCCTTAATCTTTCTGGTATGTATTTTCCTATATCAAAATGTGCTTTCTCTATTTTAATTGTTGAATTGATGCTTAATGTAATTTGGAATTAGAAACACCGTAATTGTTATCTTGCTGTCTTTTGTCTTCCATTGTTTTGTAAAACTTTATTTGGGGCATGATGGCATCATTAACTGGCTAAAATAGTAGACCATTTTGTCATATTAGTAAAGTTCGTGTAGGACTTTGACAAAAAATAAATATAAAAAGAAAATAATTAATGAGGATATTAAAGTTGTTGAATTGTAAAGAAAAGAATGGAGTACCAAAGTAGTGTACAGGCTATGATTCTTTTCTTTATGAAAATTCAAGAATAAGTCCAGAATCATGACGTTCATTACTATTCCAACAAGATTAGTCAGTAAAGGATGGAAAAATTAAAAATAAATGATAATTAATTTTGAAATTTTCTTAGATTAAATTGTCCTAGTTAATTTTTTCTAGTCTGAAGCTTTAATTTGCTAATAAGGGCAACTGGTGATTTGGATTTTGAACATTGAATTAAATTAAACATTGAATTTTTTCCCTAACAATTTCAAATTTGGTGTTATTTGTGTAGATGGAATCTCGTAGTTAGATGTATAATAGGACAAACGAAAACCGAGGGGGGATGAGGCAAGAGTTAGAGGCTAAGATCTAGCCTTTTATAGGTGATCCTTCATACTTACTCAAAGTTGTGTTACTATGTGTATTAGCTTATATAAAACATATGCTTTTAATATGGTAAAAAAATCATCCAAATTTGGTTAGATCTAGCTATCGTTAAGCTTAGATGTTTGGACAAATAGATCTTAATTTTATTGAAACTAGAAAGTTACTAACTGCAACCTTCAAGCAAAGGCTTTGAGTTACTGGTCTAAATGTTAGCGCAAACTGTGGTATATTTGAACAAAATCCTACAGAAATTGGATGAGTATCATCGGGGTTAGGATAACACATCTTTCACCGGAGATTTCAGCAACATCAAAATCCTTCTTCTTGTTGTATGTAACCTTGCTAAGTATGAGATGGACTAGAAGTAACTAGTAATGTAGCCCTGTCCATTCTTTTCTGTTGTTGGAGAATTCTTCAAGTTCTCTGCTTCTTTGCTTTTACCCCATAGATTAGTATACAAGCCAACAATTTCCTACCGTGACAAGTTAGCAAAATCATGCAAGTTGTTTTCTTCTTCTCTTGAATATTTGGGCATCTAGAAGATAAAAAATTTAAAGTAAGGCTTAGCATCTATTCCCTCCGTTGTAATTTATGTAACATAATTTGAATTGACACATAGTTTAAGAAAAAAAAGGATGAGTTTTGAGACGTGTGGTTTTAAATATGTCATAACATTTATGTGGCTACAATACTTTTAAAACTTGTGGTCTTAATGACACCAAACCTGCAGATCAGCCTATTTGTTGTTCCTGTACAAATTTCTCCTCTTCCCTACATGGAATTGCCACCTGCAGGTCTGCAGCATTTCCCTTTGGTACAACTACCTGATTCTGCTTCTTACCTTTTTATGTCTCACAATTTGAATAAAGCTATTTACAAACACTACAAAAAAAAATCCTCTATGTAGGTAAACTTATCTTTCCAACAAAATTCATTTTGCTTCTCTTTTTTGACTTGATGACATTTGATGATTTGAAAATCTCAAAGTACTTCATTAAGAAGTCTGTTAATGAACCTTCTATATAAAGTAACATATGCCCTTTCTCTATATACAAGGTGGAGTGGCCTATGATATTCCCAACAGCACAGCCTCCATAAAACTATTGCTTCATCTTTCTGTATATGCATGACCTCATTTCTCCATAGTGGAAATGGAGGTCACGAGTGGAAAATATATTTCTTACTGGTTGAATGGTCTTGTGGAGAAAATGAAGAGGTTGCCAAGATTAACATGGAGAAAAATCTGGAAAGTAGGGAAAGAAGATAAAAAAAGGGTAATTCACTCTCTAAAAATGGGAATCTCCTTAACATTGGTCTCCTTGTTATATTTAATGGAACCATTGTTCAAAGGGATTGGTGAAAATGCTATTTGGGCTGTCATGACTGTTGTGGTTGTTCTTGAATTCACAACAGGTAATTAATTTATATTGTTTTTAGTCCTGCTATTATGTTTACTTTAGGTGATCCTAGGCTCAGTAGAAATGTTTTAGCTTTATCTCCAGAAAGCTCACCTTCCTCAATACCCTCTTCCACCTTATCACTCCACAACTTCCTCTCACCATTAGTGTTATTATCATGAGTAAAGGTAGTTGAAGGAACCTCTTCACAAGCTTTGTTTGTGGTAACTTCCAATCGTTTTTGTGGTTTTGCAGAACTTGGCACTACAACAATGTACGGGTTATAAACCATCTGAACTGAAAGATTGTGTTCTCGTAATCCATGAGTTGCAATCATCCTTGATTTCGGTCTCTACATTCTCAAAAGAGGTATTCCATTCTCTCTTTCCTTTATTATTTCAGTTCTCTCAATTTTCACTATCACTTTTTCTTCTGCCAAACTTTTTATTTTGTTTTCCGGATTTATATGTTAGACTAGATGCAACATTTTACAATATCAAATTGCAGTTAATGTTTAGATGCTTTGCATAGTCATGCAGTGATGAAGTTAGCAACAGCGCATAAAAAAAGGAACAAAAAAGTAGCACATGGAAAATCATAATCGATAAAATTGCATAGCTTATATCCAAATATGATCGCTAGAAAATGTCATATACGTAAAATGCTTGATTTGTAGTAGAGATGCAATAATAAAGTGTATTAGAGTAACAAAAATGTATTACTACTACTATGTATTGCAGTAGACAAACCTGCAAATTGCTCCTGAATGTTAGCACTTGCACTTGGAGTCAACAATTTTTATCTTAAAACTACAGTTTAAATATAGCTCAATAATGGTCATACTTATGCAGTTTAGAGATAGTAGAAGAGGATATTTTTGTTCCAAACTTAAAACCTTACATTTATTTCTTCCAGTTGAACTGTTATCTATCCTTAACTATTTATCAAACTCAGAAATGGCCTAAAACTGTTTCTGAAGATTTTCATGTAGAAGTTTTGCTACTGACTTAAGTTAAAATGTATCTTCTTTCAGTTTTCTTTTGCTATCTTATTTAAAGAAACGACATGATAAATAGAGCGATCTCTTAGTGTTTCCCTGTCCTATGGTGTTGTGAGTTTAGCTCAAGAAAAACATGTGTTTGGTTGAGTGTTAATGACCAACTTAAGACTTATTGATGGACTTAAGTTGGTGCTACAAATTGTTAATAAAGCAGCTAAATAAACTAAGAAATTGAAAATTGAATTGTATAAAGTGATAATTAGCAGGTGCTGATCAACCACTGAACAAAAAACTGCTACTAAGACTTGTGCTCTTGCCAAAAAATACTATGCAGCTGCATTTCTTGACACGCTGTATGATTGATTTTGCTTCGAGGGGGATTCCCTCGGGTCCTGATGATGCTCGTAACCCCCATACTCAATCTAGTGGTGCGGATGATGATGAGACTCACGTGTCAAACACACAAAGGCATGTTTGAATGTTAATGTTGTGGTGGATTTGTGGATTGTGTAAGTGTTTTGTGGATGTTTGCGAGGGGTGAAGTAGTGTAATGTTGTAGACTAGTTTAATGTTTTGTGGATGTTTACAAATGTTGAAGTAGTTTAATGTTGTTTTGATGTTTGCAAAGGTTGAAGTAGCTTAATGTCTGTTGTGAATGTTTGATTGATGTTATTATTCAACTTTGAAGTAGTTTCGAATTGAATTTGATGTATTGGTGGTTGTAATATATGTGTTGTAATAGTAGCTTAATGTTTTATGTATTTATAGTAGTTTGGTGTATTGTTGGCAGCTATTTGAGCTGGTTTTAGTTGAAAGTAAAATTATTTTCATCTTGACAGGGGAGCAGCTGGAATAATAGCTAGGTGCTACCATTTTTCTTGCAGAGTACCGACCTCACCGACCTCATGAGGTCAGTTTTCTGCACAATATTTCCAGAAATTGCAAATTACCGACCTCATGAGGTCGGTTTTCTGCAAAATTTTCCCATAAATTGCAAATTACCAACCTCATGAGGTCGGGTTTCGGCAAATATTTTGCAGAAACTGAGAAATACCGATCTCACGATTACAGAAATCTAAAACAATAGATTATATCTTCATATAACTTACCAACCTCAGGAGGTCGGTAAACTAATATCATTATATTATTAATACAATTTATCGATCTAATGAGGTCGGTAATTCATGTAATTAATATCCGACTAAAAAAATATTACCGACCTCATGAGGTCGGTTTTTTGCGACCTCATGAGGTCAGTAATATTTCCGACTCACTCTTTTTCGACCTAATTTTGAGGTCGGTTTTGAAACCGACCTTATGAGATCGGAAATTGCTCTTTTTTTAGGTCGGAAAATACAATTTTTTTTAGTAGTGAGTATTACTAACAGAATCTCTCTCTCTTTATGACCTAAAACAATGAGAAACAACTTTGGTTAGACCTGCAGCAGGTACAGGTGCACAAGGATTCATGACACAGAAAGCAAGACAGTTTTCGACGCAGCACTTAAAAATCAAATTGACTCGTACACAATTAATAACTAAACAATTACTCCTTATGGCTAATAAACAAAACTTCCGCGTTAATAGCATATTCTCGTCGACTCATCCTAATTAGGGAATCCAAAGTCCTCATTTTGCAGCATCCATCTATATTTGTCTAGGGCTTACCAAATCAACCTGACACTCTATTCTTCACTGAGCAATTTCAAACTCGAACTAATGGCTGCTCAAGAATCAAATTCCAATATTATAGATTCTAACAAATCATTGGAAGAGGATGATGCTCTAATAAATGAGCTGCCAAGTGCACTGTTTTGGGATGTTATGGAGATTAAAAAATGGCAAGGCTTCTGGTTTGAGCCTGGCCTTATCAAATGTGCCATGAAATTTAACTCTTCCTTCCAAGCTAAAAACGACGATGTTTTATTAGCATCAGCTCCAAAGACAGGTACTACTTGGCTCAAAGCCCTTTGTCTTTGCATCTTGCACCAGAACCATAACATTCCCGAAAACGAAGATCTGTTAACTAAAGACAATCCACAATTTCATGTTCAGACCATTGAATCCTCTATTTACTCCACAAAACCAACCCCTGATTTGTACGCTACACCATCTCCAAGACTGTTTCATACCCATTTGCCTTTCACTTTTCTTCCTGATTCCATCAAGAATACAAACTGTAAGATTGTTTGCGTAGCACGGAACCCGAAGGACACATTGGTGTCTTTATGGCATTTCTTCAATTCCATTTTCAGGGCAAATCAAGAACCTTATCCCCTGGAAAAGGCAGTTGAGGAGTTCTGCACAGGGGTTCATCAATACGGGCCGTATTTCGAAAACGTGTTGGAATATTGGTTAGAAAGCCAGAACAGGCCTGAGAAGATACTGTTCCTGAAATACGAAGAGATGATAAAGGATCCTAAAGAGCAATTGAAGAAATTGGCCTCGTTTCTTGGAAAGCCATTTGAGAAAGAAGAAGATGTGGAGAAAGTTGTGTGGAGATGCAGTTTGGAGAGGCTGAAGAACTTGGAAGTGAATAAAAATGGATCTGTAATTTATGGAGTTCCCAATGGTAGCTATTTTAGGAAAGGGATGGTTGGTGATTGGAAGAATTACTTGAATCGTGAAATGGAAGATCGCATTAACCAAACAACACTTATCAAGTTCCAAGGCTCTGGACTAGAGTTCGACAATTGAAATCTTTGTTTGTTTTTTTATTTTTTCCTTTTCAGAAACAGAAAGAAATAATAGTCTTTTTTGCTCTTTTTTTTTTTTTTTTTTTTTTGCTCTTCATGAATACATGCTTGTTAAAGAGCAGTTGCCTGGTAAATCGGGTCATATGCTCTTGTGAGTTGTATTTTTGATTTCCCAATTCTGTAACTCGGTATGATTATTTGTGTCTATTGGTTTTCCTTCTGTTCTCTCTTTTATTTAATTCAGACCATAATTATGTGTATACTAGTTTATTGCGGCTTTGTGCGGTCATAAAAATGATCTCATTAAATTTACAAATGATTTTTTAATATCTAATTTTATCAGTGTTTCGCACGGTCATAAATGACATCATTAAACTTACGAATGATTTTTTTAATATCCAAATATTAAAGATATTGAAAAGATGAATTTTATAAAAACTGAAACAATCAATAATATTCCAACATATATTAGAAGATTTGACATTGTCACTAATCTCAAGAATCTCTAATGAATGATCGCAAAAGTCTTCCTTCTCTATCAATTTCATCTTCTACATACTCTCCGATAGATTATATAATTTCACGGCATATTCTTAAAAACTTCATGATGTGAAGGTCTCCTAAAATCATCTCTATAAGAGATGAATCCTTAGTTTAAATAAGTTGGATCCGTTAATAAACAACACACAGAAAGAATCAATTATAATTTGAAATTTCTTGAGCACAAAAGTTTCCCAATAATTTTCACCCTTCAGGTCTAATTAAGAAACGCAAAAAGAAAAAAGAAAAAAAGAGAATAAAACAGAATACGAAGGCAAATCTTAAAGAAAAAGAGGATAAATAGGTGGCAAAATATTAAATAACCGTGATGATTCTCCTAATACTAGGGGTGTTCATGGTTCGGTTTGGATCGGTTATTGGTTAAAATCATAACCAAACCAATTTAGTCGGTTTTTAAATGTCTAAAACCATAACCAAACCAAATAAAATAATAACCACCGGTTTGGTTATTGTCGGTTTGGTTCGATTTTTCGGTTTATGACTAGCCGTGACAATTCAAATATTCTCTCTCTACGTTCTTCAAATTTCTTATGAAGCTCTTTTTTCCTCACGGCCCACAAGGGTGAACTTTGCTGCATATTGAGGGAAAGACACGCTGTTGGCAAATCAGGTGGACCAAACTTGCAACGCAGTTTAGATTCAAAAGAACAAGTCAAACAGAGGTTTCAAAATACAAACAACCCTTATGCTTACAACTTATTAGAGTTGGGCTTGGATTGTTGGACATATTCTTTTAAGACATGGGCCTTAAAAATAAGTAGACCAAAATTAAATTAATAATTAAAAGGTATAAAATATCTTTAATTATTTATGAAAAGCTAATATTATACATATAAATAATTATAAATTTTATGTATATAATTATCGGTTTGGTTCGGTTATTTATTCGGTTATTTTTTACTATAACCATAACCAAACCAAATATTATCGGTTTTTCAAATTTAAAACCAAACCAAACCAAACCAAACCAAATGTCGGTTATTTTATTCGGTTTGGTTAAATTTTCGGTTTGATTTTGGTTTTAACCAAAACTGTGAACAGCCCTACCTAATACCTTACAAAATCTCATCAATAGATTCAACAAAGATATTACACCTGAATATTTAAAATACTAATTAAAGAAGGTTAAATACTACAACAACAACAACAACAACAATACATATATAGTGTAATTTCACATGTGGGGTCTGGGGAGGATAGTGTGTATAATGACTTTACCCCTATCTTGTGAAGGTAGAGAGACTATTTCGGTAGACCCTTAGCTCAACGAAAGATTTTCAAAGCAGTTTTAAAATAAGAAAATACAAAAACAACAAGTAAATAATATGATAACCGAAGTACAAGAACAATAGCTAATAACAAAAATCGAAGAAGAAGAAGAAGAAGAAATTACGAGAATAATACCAATACTACTAGTATGAAATGAGAAGCAGATACGGTGTTCCAAACTACCACCACACCTATCCCACAGGAAAGCGAAACAATTCTCAAATGTCAACTAACTGTCTACCCTAATCTGCGGCCTCCATAACCTCCTATCTAAGGTTAGGTTCTCTGTAAGCTGAAGATATGTTATGTCATATCTAATCACCTCACCACATTACTTTGTCTTTCCTCTACCTCTCCTTAAAGACATATCAATCTCTCACATAAATGTTAAATATAAAATGAAAACAAAAAATAGAAGAAACGAAGATAAATAAATGATGTAGTTAAAATCTTGTGAAAGTAAGTAATAAGCCCAATATACAGCTCACCTAAGAATTGCCATTTGTAATTTTTTTTTTTTTTTTTTTTTTGTAGTCACAAAAATAAGTAACGTCTATAATTTATTTATTTTTGCGCGAAATGTCCATCAAAAAGACTGGCCTTTAATTTTTGTCCGTCAAATTGGTGGTCCTTAATTTTTGCTCATTTCTAAAAGCTCCTTGATTCCGGATTCGAACTCCCGCCCAGTCAAAAATTAAAAAAAATGGCAAGGCATAAGTTGAGATTCGCAAGGCATAAGTTGGGTTTCAAAGTCAGAGTTTCAAACTCTGCCTTAAGGCAAAAAAAAAAAAAAAATACTTTGCTGGAATTTTGCAAATCTCTGCCTTAAGGTCTAACTTTTAAGGTCTAACTTTGGACAAAAGTTAGGCCTTAAGGCAGAAGTTTGCTTTAAGGCCTAATTTTGGGTAAAAGTTTGCCTTAAGACAAACCTCTGCTTTACTAACTTATGCCTTGTGAATCTCAACTCATGTCTTGAGATTTTTTATTTTTTTTGAATTGAGCCTGGGTTCTAACTCAGGACCTCGGGATACTAAGCGAGGGACAAAAATTAAAGACCACCTCCAGTGAAGGACATTCCTGCAAATTGGCCGTCTATAATAAGTTAAATCTTTGAAGTAAGCCCACTTTTTGAAAAAAGCCCTTATAGACGCAAAAGTAATATTTTGCTGATGGTGTGATTTTCAGATGTAGGAGGTTCTGAACAAGCCAATTTCTGTGACGGCCCAATTCACTGCCTATGTACTTGGAAAATTGAAATTAAGCTCAGCAAGAAATGGATACATGTAGGGCTGTACAGGGCAAACCGATAAACCGCAGCAAACCGACAAACCGAACCAAATCGGAAAAAAAACTCGACTAGTGGTTTAGTGTTTGAAAAAAAAACCCGACCATTATAGGATAGGTTTGGTTTTAACTAAAAAAAGTCAAACCGAACCCAAACCGACCCGGTTATAGATATACTACTTTTAAATTATGTTATACATAAAAATATTTATTAAAATGTAATTTATAAATATTTTCTTAAAATTTTTCATAATTTTTGTTTTCTTTCTTACATTTAGATTTGGACTTAAGAAGCCCATCTAAATAATATACAAAAAAAGCCCAGAAGGAAATGAACACCATTACACCAAAAGTCCAAAACATATTATGTAATGCAAATGTAACTAAAAAACCCTATTCGGCTACATACCCCTTCTCCCAAAATCAGATCCCTTTCTCATTTCACAAAAAGCCACTGTTCTCCTTTTCTCATTTCACAAAAAGCCATTTTTCTCCTTTTCTCATTTCACAAAAAACCATTGTTCTTCCCTCTTTTGCTTTCCTCTCAAATCAGCAACCCTACAAGACTCAACTTTACACTGTAAGCCTTTTGTGTTTCCTAATTAGCTTTAAGGTTTTACAAATTTATTTATATTGATATCAATTTGTTGATTTATTACAAATTACAACTTTTTTATTATATACAGAAATTGTCTTTCGCGATGGAAGCTACAACTTCTGGAACTAAATCGCTAGTGATTGACAGCAACCCTGCGATTGTGCCAACAGAATCTCAACAACAACAAGGTAAGAACATTCCTCATCGATGCACTCCTTCTAAATAGCAAAAAAGAACAACTCCTAAAGAACCTTCTAAATCTGGGAATAGTGGTAGAGAGACTTCCGAGATTTGGGATCACTTCTCCAAATTTAAAGCTAAAGGAGGTAATTGTAGGGCAAAATGCAATTACTATCCAAAAACGTTTGCTGCCGAAAGCAAGAATGGGACTACTACATTATGGTCACATCTAACTGTTAAATGTAACAAATCTCCCTTTAGAATCGTTGATAAGAGACAAACAACATTAAAACCTATTAAAGAAGGGTGGACAGAAGGTCTTTCGGGTTCTAATGAAAGGGTAGTGTATAATGCGGATGAAATTAGGAGGGCCATTGCTGAATTTGTAATTGTTGATGAGCAGCCATTTAGAGTTGTAGAGGGAGAAGGCTTTAGGAAGTTGATGACTAAAGCCTTACCAAATTTTGAACTACCTTCTCATGTTACTGTTGCAAGGCATTGCTTGAGGATTTATCAAGAAGAGAAAGATAAGCTTAAATATCTTATCAAGGACCAACGTATTTTCCTTACTAGTGACACGTGGACATCACTCCAAAATTTGACTTATATGGTTGTCACCGCACATTGGATTGATGACCGATAGAATTTACAAAAGAAAATTCTGAACTTTTTTCCAACACCAGATCACAAAGGCAAGACTATTGCTAAGGGAATTGAGGAATGCTTATTGGGTTGGGGCATTGATAACTTGTTTACAGTAACCTTAGACAATGCGACTGCCAATGATGCTGCCATTAAGCATTTGAAGGTGCTAATGGATGATTGGAATGGGGTAATACTTGGAAATGAATTTTTATATGTTAGGTGTAGTGCTCACATATTGAACTTGATTGTAAAAGAAGGGTTAGATGAACAAATTGAACCCATTTCTCGTGTAAGGAATGCGGTAAAATATGTTAGAGCTTCTCCTTCAAGGTTTGCTTCTTTTAAATCATTTGTTGAAAAAACTAAGATAGACATTCATGGTCTTGTAAGTCTTGATGTTGAAACTAGATGGAACTCGACATATACAATGTTAGATACAACTATAAAATTTGAAAAAGCCTTTACAAGAATGTATCTGGATGACCATAAATACCAAAAGTATTGTCGAGAAATAAGTGCATTAAGAGGAAATCCATCAGCAAATGACTGGAAGAATGTGAGAGCTTTTGTCAAGTTTCTTGATCTTTTCTACCAGACCACTTTAAAATTTTCAGGGACTTTGTATGTTACTTCCAACAGTTTCTTCCATGAATTTTTTACTCTTCGAAGTTCTATTAAAAAGTATTCTACATGCGAAGATCTTATTTTGGTTGATATGGCAGACAAGATGAAAAGTAAATTTGAGAAGTATTGGGGAAATTTTGAGAATATGAATATATTGTTGCTTGTTGTTGTTGTGTTAGATCCTAGATATAAGATGAAGTATGTAAACTTCACTCTTTCCAAAGCATATGGTCCTTTGTTGGGAAGATTAAAGTCGGAAGATGTGGCAAGTGTTTTAACGTGTTTGTATGATTCTTACAGTAACTCTATCTTTGATGCTTCTTCTAATGACAATATTGGAGGTGATACTAGCATGAGTGAAACTGATGATTTGTTGGAATCTGAGTGGGAGAAACATTTGGAAGATGAGGGAAATATTGCAAAAAAATCTGATCTTCAGATATACTTGATGGATGATGTGGTTAAGAATAAAGATTTTGATATCTTGTCTTGGTGGAAAGTTTCGTCTAGTAAATATCCAGTTGTTTCAAAAAATGCGAGAGATGTTCTTTCTATTCCTATTTCTACTGTTGTATCTGAGTTGGCATTTAGTACAGGTGGTCGAATTCTTGATTCTTACCGGAGTTCTTTATCGCCAAAAACAGTAGAAGCTCTAATTTGTACTCAACAATGGCTACGATCACCTTCTAAAGAATACAATTTTCACGACAGTTTAGAAGAATTCCAGAACATTGAGAAAGTTGATGAAGGTATTGTCAAATAGCATCTGATGAATATTTGCATGCATGACCCTATTTTTTGATCCTGCTCATGTCCTGATGGTACTTATGAACTGCAACAGATATGCAATTCTGCATAATACTGCAAATTCATGTCACCAGATGCCAAAAAACAACACTCCAATCTTGATCCTGCTCATGTTGTGCTCATCTTCAATCTTGAACTTCCTAATTCCTGATTTCTTAATACTTGTGTTGCCTCTAAACTTGCTGCATATGTGAAACCATGTAGCTCTGGCTTCCTTCTTCCATGCAGAAACTGAATTGCACCAATACCATATAATGCTTGTTTCCATGAAAAACTCCAATCTCATATCATTTCCACTTGAAAATGGATCAATAAAGTAAAACCAAGACCAGTCATGGATCAGGTCATTTCTTATAACTTATAAGCATAAGTTCACTTGTATCAACCAAATGACCTGATGTTCTGAATTCTTTATGAAGCACTGCACTAGCCCATCCCATATTATTTCCTTATCTAACCATTACCAGTGCCAATAAAATACTTTCTGTGGATTCTGCAGGATTGAGGTTTGCAGCCATCCTGTAATCTGTGTGATGCATCTAGGATCCATGAGAAAAATGAGTAATTCTTTCTTGAGCCTTTTTTGCCTCACATCATTTCCAGAAATAGGATCAGTGACACAAACATCAGTACTTGTCATACTGTTCTGTTAGTCTTTTTGGAACCTGCGAAACAAAAAACAAGATTAGTAGAAATCAATATCACCATACTCTCCTCCAAAAGGACTTGAGTATGATGATAATCCCTTTTCCACTTCAAACCACCAGCTTCCATCATGAACTGTACCAGAAAAACTGATTCTATATCATTTCCTGCGAGAGGATCAATGAACTAGTTGCTGCAGTTATACATGCACCACCAAGGTACATAGACAACCATCATCAACAAAACAAACAAGTCTGCAAACTGTTTTCCAAATGTACTTGTAGCCTGCAAGTACAACACCAGTCCTCCAATCTCATATCATTTCCACTTGAACATATATTCAGTTTTTTAGAATCTGGTTATATTTTTATATTATTTATCCAACATATTAATTTATTCTTTTTTCTTGCAGAGTATCAAGACTCACCTTTGAGCATTGACTAGCCAGTTTCGTTCACGATGCACTATCTGTGTGAGAATTGGTATGTTAATTGATTACACTATTCTTCTACAAAAGTTACAAGCTTCTTCTACAAAAAGTTTTTTTGTACAGCTCATTTTCTTTGATAGTTATGAATTGGCTGGCACTTATTCTCCTATATTATTTCAGTTGGTAAAAGCTAAATTAAACTTCTGCATATTTACATTGCTTTAGTTTCTGCAAGAGAGGCTGATCATTCAAGTATAATCATAAGAAATGAGTAAATAAACCAAGATCGTTATAAGCTCCTTTGGAAACCTTTATACCTCCTCTAGAACTACATCTGACTTCACTTTTTATTTTGCAGATGAGGAAATAGAACCAGATATGCAGATTGCTTCCAACATTATGTTGCTTGAGTTTAATTGAGAGTTGAAACAACTTCAGTTGTAATAGTCTAGATGATTTAGAGTATACTCAAACTCTAAGGTGGATTTTTGTTTTTGCGACATCCGACATCCCATTTAGTCTAAAGCTGTAGTTGTTTAATTTTATGGAAGAAACTATATTAGTTTTTGTTTATGTGTGATCAAGTCAATTGGCAGAACACCTAGTTCCATTACGTGCGACATTTACCTCATATTTACATATCAAGCAGATTTTGGATGGTGTTATGAACACCTTTGAGAGTAAAAATATGACTATTTAACATTTTAGTTATACTATAAAGTTAAAACTTCAAACAGTGTTCTGCCTCCATCTTATATGTTGATATTTTGTACTAGAACTCTTTTTAAGAAGCATTGTTCTGTGCTTTTCAATAGATACTATGAAAAACCCGAGAAACCGAAAAAACCCGAGAATAATTGATATCGAAAAACCCGACTTTTATTGGTTTGGTTTGGTTTATAGATTTAATAACCCGACACAAATGGTTTTGTTTGGTTTGTAAAAACTCCGAACCAACCCGGTCCATGTACAGCCCTAGATACATGCAGGGACGGACCTAGATTGTGCTAAGAGGGTTCAAGGCTTCCTCGGAAAAAAATATTATTTGCAATTATAGATTATACACGAAATTGGTTATATAAAATAAATGAACTCACTTAACACAAATATGAAGCTAGCTTCTTCTGATTTATTGTTTTCGCTTCTTCTCATTTATTGTTTTCGTTAAATTAGTTCAATGTAATAGTATATTAAAAATTGAGAAAATGGCCAAATGAGCCCCCAACATTTGACCGAAATCCCAACTACACACTATACCTTAACGGGAGTCCTATTACCCGTTGGACTAATTTAAAATGGAATATATTGCTCCTTAAATGCTGAGGTGGCAAAGAAAGTGTATTTCACTCTCTCAAAGAGAGTGAGAGGCAAAAATAAATTATTAAATTTTTAACTTTTTGATTTTTTAAAATCTTTCCTTTCTTTTTATCCAATATTAAAATTTTATCACTATTCACACAAAAATGCCTTCTTCATTAAAACACGCTCCTTCTTCTCCCATTTTCATAGCCGCCTCCGCTCACCCTCCACTGTCGGAGCTCCAGCGAACCCAACCAAACTCATCGCCGCTGCCCCCTTTTCTCTCTCTCCCTCCCTTTCTCCATGATGACCAGCGAACCCATAGCTCCAGCGAGGCTCCACCACCACACTACTGCTCCCCCCATTCTCCTCCCCCACTGCTCCGACGAGGAGCTCCAGCTCCGGTGAACTGGAGCAGTCGCGAAACAACTCAAAGCCCACTGCAACCACCAATCTGTGAACCCTAGATCTAATGTGAACCCAAGAATCTTCCTTTTTTCTCTACATCAAGAATATGACAACAAATTTGTAGATAAAAGAAAAAGATTGTAACTTGTTTAACCCCACTTGGCTATGAATAAAATAAATTATGACAAGTAAGTTAGAGATAAAAGGACAGGAAAAAAAGGGGTTTTATTGCTTAAGAAATCAGTCGGCCATAGTCGTTTTTCGGTGATCACAATGGCGAATGCGGGGGAGGGGATGAGTGTGAGAACGGAGGTGGGAGAAGAGGGAAGGGGGCAGTGGCTGGTCTGGAGATGGAGTTCGCCAGAGCTCCAGCGTGGTAGCTCGTCGGCAGTGACAACAAAGAAAGGAGAGAGATGAAAAGAAGAAGGAACATGAGGAAGAGAAATGTCACGACCCAAGCCGATGAGTCTTGACGAGTGCCTGACCTCTATTGACTAGACACCCTTATAATCGTATCTGGATATCACTGAAAAATAGGGTGGCCCATCTATGACTTATAACCGAGCCATACTGACTGTTACAAAAACAACACCATGAACTAAGCATCAAGATCTCACAACCACTTATGTATATAAATAATGAAAAGAATAGTGTAAGAAGACTAGGCCACTACATATGCTATACACAAAAGAATAGGAGCCGACAAGGCTACATAACATCCCAACTACATACAACCGTCTACAAACCTCTAATAGAATACAAAGCTGTAGAAAGGACGGGACAGGGTCCCGCCATACCCATATATGTACAGGTAAAAAATAGCATACCAAAAGAAAGTGAACTGTAGCTCCGAACCAAGTGGAGCGCACTGACTACTGCTGAGTGGAAGTCCTACTGAGCTGGACCGCCTATTTGTTTACCTGAACCTGCGGGCATGAACGCAGCCTCCCTCCCGAGCAATAGGGGAGTCAGTATGGATAATTTACCGAATATGTAAGGCATAAGAACAACATGTACATAAGAATCATGAAAGAAATCTGAAACATTAAAGCTAATCTCAATATCTGAAAGTGCCTCTGCGGCGTATGATATGCATGCTCTCTTTAAAAATCATATACATATATATACTGTTAGTGCTGAGGAATGTACAGCCTGATCCATAAATGTTAGTGCTGAGGAACGTACAACCCGATCCATAAATCATGTCATCCTATGTTTGGGGTAATCTCATAATCTGCCCACTGCAGTGGTGTGCACATCTACGTGCCTGCCCGTTGACTATAGAGCGGCACGGTGTGAGAAAATAGCTATACGTATATATAAATACATGAAGGACTCATGAAAGGATACTCTGAAAACTGTAGATATGAACACATGAAGTCGATGATACAATGAATCCTATACCATCTAGGAGTAGAGTCTTTGGAACTCGCTTACTTACTTCTTTCGTTCATATGATAAGGATCATGCCAAAAGAATGAAAGGGACATTCTTAACATACCTTAAAGCATATCTAATCGTCCAACGTCTACTTCTCGAACTCGTAAGTCTACAATCAAGATAACATAGGCCATAGTTAGACCTTTTACACCACTTACTATCTAATTCAAATACGAAAGGAACTTAACGAATCTCGGACAACATCTCCTTTGTAAATGTAACAATCTCTCAATTTCCAATTCAGCCCAAACATCATCACCATCAACAACAACAATAATACCAGTAACTACATATTAAAATATAATCAATATCATCCCCAAACATCTCCCAAAACAGCCCCCCTAGCCTCAACTTAACTCAAATAACTTACCGCTTTCATAACTAGGCTTTCTTCACTTTAGAATATTAAAACAATTGGTATTTAACTTAAAAAACAAAGTTAAGAATCTTATGCATACCTTGAAGGGACTAGAACTCCAACAATCAAACTTCAACTCCAACTCCTAAGCTCAACAACTTCAATGGAACCCTAGGAATAACTTTCCCTTCAAAAGCTCGGGTTCGCGGGGCTCGGATCTTGCTAAAACTCCTTTAATTTGATGAAAAATGTAGAGAGGAAATATATTAGGGTTTTCTCTAGTTTGGTAATGAAATATGAGGAATAAAAACATGAGGGCTCCATGTATATAAGTGGGACAAAACAGTCCTAGGGACTGCAGGGCGACGAGTGGGTCGACGGCTCGTCGACTGGCTCCGTTGTTCTGCCACCTGAGGGTTCAGAGGCTACGACGTGTCGACGGCGTGGAATGACACCTTATCAACACGTCGACGGCTCGTCAAAGTGGACTATTTTCCAGCCAGTTCCCCGAGTCGTTCCAACTCGCGTCGGTTCGATTCGTTTAACCTTTAATCTTATCGAATTATAAGGAACATATACTTATACTTCGGTACACACGAGATCAGGTACTTAATGTCTCGAAAACTTAGGTGCGGATCTTTGTACTAAAGGTATCGACCATTAGGAATTCATGAAATTTATTACAACAAAAACGAGAGGTGTAACATCCTCTCCCTTTAGAAACATTCGTCTCAAATGTTCATACAAGTCGTGGGTTATAAATTTTTTGGCAGAGCCTCCCCTGTAAATATACCAATCCAACCTGTACACAACAACCCAAAATAATGCCACACAAGGATATACAAGGCAATAACAACCATAGTCTCACACGACCCAAAATAAAACAGCCATAAGTATATCACAAACCTGAAGTTTGAACCTCCTCGGAAGATGAGAATAGATGTGGATATCTGGTCTTCATATCCTTTTCTGCTTCCCATGTCATTTCTTCAACATTATTATTTCTCCAATGCACTTTAACAAAAGCCACATCCTTAGATCGCAATCGACGAACCTGTCTATCCAATATAGCCACAGGGTTCTCTTCGTATGATAATTGCTCGGTCACCCGTATATCATCTATCGGAACAACTCTTGAGGGATATCCCATACACTTACGGACGGAACATGGATACATGGAATACTGGGTGTACAGACTCCAGATCGGAAGGTAGCTCTAACTCATATGCTACATTATCCACTGTGCAAATAATCCTATATGGTCCGATGTATCGAGGGCTCAACTTACCTTTCTTGCCAAATCTCATCACTCCCTTCATAGGCGATATCTTCAGGAAAACCCAATCGCCTACTTCAAACTCCAACTTGCATCACCGATTATCTGCATAAGATTTCTGCCGACTCTGCACCGCTAGTAACCTTTCTTGAATCACTTTCACTTTGTCAACCGCTTGCTTTATTAGAGCTGGGCCTACTAATTGATTCTCTCCAACATCAAGCCATCCTATAGGTGATCTACATCTTCGCCCATATAAAGCCTCATAAGGATCCATCTGAATACTGGAATGGTAACTGTTATTATATGCAAACTCAATAAAAGGCAAATGCTCACCCTTGATACCTCGAAAGTCAATCACACACGCTCTCAGCATATCATCCAGTGTCTGTATAGTACGCTCAGCTTGTCCATCTGTCTGCAGATGGAATGCAGTACTAAGACTCACCTAAGTCCCCAATCCGTTCTGAAAGGATCTCCAGAAGTTAGCTATAAACTGCGCCCCTCTATCTGAAATAATGGTTATAGGAACACCATGGAGTCGTACAATCTCTCTAAGGTAGAGCTTTGCATAATCCTCAGCTGCATAAGTAGTTCTGACATGTAGAAAGTGAGCTGACTTTGTAAGCCTATCAACTATGACCCATATTGAGTCACACTTCCCACCGAGTACGGGGCAAACCTGTAATGAAATCCATATTAATTACTTCCCATGTCGGAATCTCCATAGCGTGCAATAAACCTCCGGGATTCTGGTGCTCTATCTTAACTTGCTGGCAATTTAGAAACTAGGCAACAAACTCCGCTATGTCTCTCTTCATACCATCCCACCAGTAAACTTCCTTGAGATCATGGTACATTTTTGTTGTGCTCGGATGAATAGAATAGTGAGAATAATGAGTTTCCCCCATAACTTTCTGACGAAGCCCTGCAATGTTAGGAACACACAATTTACCTCAATATCTGAGTACTCCATCCCTTGAAATTACAAAGGGTGTCTTTTCTTTCTGAGGTGATGTATCTCGATAATGAACTAAAATATGGTCCTCGTACTGACGCTTCTTTATCTCGGCTACCAAAGATGATGCCGCTGTGTCCTAAACAGTAATTCCTGTGTCACCCGAATCTAACAACCGAACTCCAAGGCTAGCCATCTGATGAACTTCGCAGACTATCTCCCTTTTATCTGGTTGCACGTATGACAAGCTACCCATGGATTTACGACTTAGGGCATCGGTTACTACATTAGCCTTTCCAGGATCGTGCAGATTATTAGCGTTATAATCCTTTAACAGCTCTAGTCGTTGCCTCTGACGTAAATTCAAGTCCTCTTTCTTAAAGATGTACTGGAGGCTCTTATGGTCGGTATAGATATCAACATGAACACCGTATAAGTAGTGCCTCCATATTTTCAAGGCATGAATCACTGCAGCTAACTCAAGATCATGGGTTGGATAATTCTTCTCGTGTTTCTTCAGCTGTCTAGAAGCATAAGCAACAACCTTGCCATGTTGCATCAATACACACCCCAACCCAATACCTAAAGCATCACAATATATCACATAGCCATCTGTTCCCTCTGGAAGAGTCAAGACGGCACTGAGGTCAACTTGTCCTTCAATATCTGAAAACTCCCCTCACATGCATCCGTCCACTGGAACTTAGCTAATTTCTGAGTCAACTTGGTCAATGGGGCTAAAAGAGAAGAAAAGTTTTCCACGAACCTTCTATAATATCCTGCCAGACCCAAGAAACTACGTATCTCCGTTGGTGTTGTGGGCCTTGGCCAATTCATCACAGCCTCAATCTTTTGAGTATCCACCCTAATGCCTTCATCTGATATAATGTGACCAAGGAAAGCCACAATATTCAACCAGAACTCATACTTAGAAAACTTCGCATATAACTCTCTATCTCGAAGAACTCTAAGCACTACACGTAGATTATCTGCATGTTCAGTCTCTGATGAAGAATAAGCCAGAATATCATCTATAAATACAATCACGAATATATCTAGAAAGGGTCTGAAAACATAATTCATCAAGTCCACGAATACAGCTGGAGCATTAGTTAACCCGAATGACATAACACAGAACTCATAATGCCCATATCTAGTCCTAAATGCCGTCTTCGGAATGTCTTCTTGCTTCACCCTAACTTGATGATACACCGATCTTAAATCTATCTTTGAAAAATATCTGGCACCCTGCAGCTGATCGAATAAATCATCAATCCTCGGAAGTGGATACTTATTTTTTATAGTCACTTTATTCAGTTGTTTATAATCAATACACATTCGCAAAGAGACATCCTTCTTTCGTACAAATAATACCGACGCTCCCCACAGCTATGTACTGGGCCTAATAAAGCCTTTTTCGAGTAAATCCCTCAGCCGCTCCTTCAATTCTTTCAACTCTGCAGGTGCCATTCTATAAGGGGGAATGGATATTGGCTGAGTATCTGGTAATAGATCGATAGTGAAGTCAATCTCTCTCTCTCTGGCGGAATGCTTGGAAGCTCATCTTGAAACATCGTTGGGAATTCATTAACCACAGGAACAGATTGAAGGGTCGGTGACTCTGCTTGCATATCCTGAACCCGAACCAGATAGATATACCCTTTTCTGGCCATCTTACTTACCTTTAGGTAGGAAATAAACCTACCCCTCGGCGAAGCAACATTATCTTTCCACTCTTAAACTGGCTCATCTCGAAACTGGAACCGAACTACCTTCGTTCTACAATCAACATTAGAATAGCACGAAGCCAACCAATCCATACCCATAATAACATCAAAATTGACCATATCTAACTCAATCAAATCTGCTATGGTAAAGCGATTACAATCTATAATTACACAACCGATACACTTGCCTAGCTATAACTGGGTCACCAACTGGCGTAGACACCTCAAAAGGTTTAATCGATTCAGGCTTTATCCCAAACTTGCCAGCAACGAATGGAGTAACATATGATAAAGTGGAACCTGGTCAATCAGTGCGTATACATCATAGGAGGAAACCGATAATATACCTATAACAACATCAGGAGATGACTCACCATCCTGTCTACCAGCTAATGCATAGATGTTGTTTTGAGGACCGTTCGAACTAGATGCTCCACTCCTTCCTCTACCACGTCCTGCTGGTGTCTGAGAATCTTGACTTGAAGGACGTACAGATGAAGAAGAACCAACTACATACCCTGTAGGCTGAACAATACCTGCACCACCCCTCGACGGACACTCCCTCATCACATGACCCGGCTGGCCACAAGCGTAACAAGCATCTGATCCTAATCAACACTGTCCTGCGTGTAATCTACCACACTGGGAATATCATGGAAAAGGTGGTCTCACCTGGCCTGACTCCAGTCTGTACTGAGAACCCGAAGCTCTAGAACTCTGACCCACTCCAGAATAAAAAGGCCGATCAATTCTCTGACCTAGAAACCGCGAAGGTGCACTCGCCGCTGAATGTAATAGATATTGAGAATGCTGCTGTCTTTGTCTCCCCCTGAACTCGCCAGCCATATCTAAAGATCTAGCCCTCTTTCCATGGCCCCGATCACTCTCATGCTCTATTCTCCGCTGACGCTTACGATCCTCCAGATTCTGTGCATATGCCTATATGCGGGAGATATCCATACCCGGCTGTAATGTAATTGTCGTACACTTATCAATCAAATGTGGCCCTAGTCCAGCCACAAAATAGTGAACTCGATCCTCCATCTCACCCACCATAGCTTGGGCATATCTAGCCAATGAATCAAAGTATACACTGTACTCCTGAATACTCATACTGCCCTGCTGGATGCCTAAAAATCTGTCTGCTGGGGCCCGCCGAATCTCTGGTGGTAAATAATGACGAATAAAAGCATCTGAAAACTCTCGCTAAATGGCTGGAGGGGCATCCTCTCCCCTAGATAGCTCCCACGCCTGGTACAACTGCACTGCAACATCACGGAGCCTATAAGAAGCCAACTTCACTGACTCAACCTCATTAGCATGCATGACCCTCAGAGTCCTTCGCATGCTATCAGTAAAGTCCTGGGGGTCCATATTCTACCTTAACACCGAGAACACTGGGGGACCTAAACCAAGGAAATTCTTAACCCTCGTGCTACTAGCTCGGTCTGCCTGATCAACACCAACTCCCTGACGCTGAGCCCGAGCGGCTACCAATCTAGTCAACAACTGTATAGCATCACGCATATCCTAACCCGGTGCATCTGACTAAGGGACTGGAGGTACTGGGGTAGGTGCTGGAGGCGGGGTATGTGAAGTCTGAGATGGGGTCTCACTCTGTCACGACCCAACTGGAGGGCTATGACCGGCACCCAATACATTTTCATTCACATCTAAGTGAGCCACATGGCTTACTCATAATTTACATACATCAACAGTGCTAATCTCGTTGGGTAACAATGCATTTATATCATCATCAATCCCAATGCCCATATCCATATACATAAGCCGACAAGGCTAGCAAAATGATATACAAAATATGAGCCAACAAAGCTACTAGACATCTAACCATACACCACTATCTACGAGCCTCTAATAAGAGTAGGTAACATCATATAGGTTGGACAGGACCCCGCCGTGCCCATATGTATGTACACAAAAGAATAATACCAAAGGCTGTAGCCCCAGATGAAATGGAGCTCCTCTATGTAGTCCCCGAATAACAAAGCTAAGGATCAAGTCTGTTTCCCTGGCCACCTGCGGGCATGACACAACGTCCAAAAATAAAAAGACGTCAGTACGAATAATGTACTGAGTATGTAAAGCATAATCAACATCATAGTAGAAGCATAATAGACAACACGAGCAATAACATAAGATGGGAGAATTAGAAGGTAGTAGAGTCATTTGTATCTCTAGTAGCCTTTATCATATCTACTTACTTGTCTTTCGTAGGGACCTTCCATTTCTAATGCTTACTCATGTACATATATATATATATATATATATATATATATATATATATATATAAATATTCGTATTCGTATTCATTGTTACACCTCGAAAATTTTCCCGTTAGCGTACAGTGAATAGGCTAACCAAGGACATAGTGTATACGATGTTTTGGAGACGAGTGATAACGTCCATTAGATTGGTATCGAGGTGTTGAACAATTTTTAAGAAGGTTCCATAAGGATCGAAGATTTAACGAAGTAACAAAAATAAGATTCAGTTAACTGGTGGATTATACGGTCGATTATACGGACCATATAATCGGTTTACGGCCGTATAATGAACCGTAGAAGTGTCATAGAGTGAAGTTGAGAAAAGGTGGGTTTTACGGTAGATTATACGGACCGTATAAAATTATACAACCCGTAAAATGAACCGTCAAGATGACACAGAAAAGGGCAGCCACTGGAGCAGTTTTACGGGCGATTATACGGACCGTATAAATTTATACGGGCCGTATAATGGACCGTATAATGGCATCGGGACAGATTTCATTTTATAAAAAAATGATCCAAGTTTATTTTATTCATTCCTCCTTCTCACTCGACAACCCAATCTCTCTCTAGAACATTCCACACTCTTCCAATACAAGAATCCAAGTGAAGAATTAAGATCAACTTCATCAATCCACCAAAACCAAGTGTAAGGAACACCTCAAGGATCATTGAAGTCAAGAAATTCCATAAAAGGTGGAACTAGGGTTTTGTGCAAGTGAAGCATTTCAACTCAAGACTTGTTCAACTATCATCTAAGGTAAGTTTAATGACTTTATCATGTTGTTTAAGGTATTAGAAGACTAAGAAGCTTGAATTGTAGAAAGACATGGTAAATGGGTCTTGAATGGGTGAATAGTGTCACCATTGAATGATAGTGGAATTGAATCATGAATGATGATGTGTTGTGATTATGAATACGTTATAAATGATGTTTATATCGTGAAACAAGTATTAAATGTGCGAAAACACAAAAATGAGTTATAAGAACAAATGTGGGAAAATTGGAGGAAAATGGTGGAATGTGATAAACGTATATAAATGATGGTTGTTGATTGTAATATGGTGAATGTTGTTGTGAACGTTGGGAGTTGATATGGACTATGGGAAAAGTAGTATAATTAAAAGAAGTGCTGCCCAATTTTCTCTAGAAATAGTGACGTATTCCCTTAAGTCGATTAGCTAACGTTAATACGGATTCTTTCGTGAAGGTAGCGACGTGACATTAAAGAGAGCAAGCGATCGATACCGAAACTAAGCAACAAAGGTATGCGAGGCTAGTCATTTCTTTCTAATGGCATGAATCCTATAGCATGAATTCCTTTCCTCTTCATGAATTCCTATACTCCGGAAAGCTAAAAGCCTATATCCATAAGTGCCCATACAAGATAAGGAGATATGATATGATGATGCCATGTTGATAATGATGTTATTTATTGCTCACACTCACCTTATGTATTATTTCCTTCAAGGTGAGGCAGAATGCTCATATATGTTCATAATGGAATCGAGGGTTCACGACCTTACGTCACCTCGATAGAATATAGTTGTGCCAGAGTCTTTATGCATGTATGATGACAAGCATCACACCGGGCCTAGTTGGCCGGGCAGTCACCGACAAGACGGGCAGCTATACGGATACACCATGACCTTTTGGCATGGGCAGACACCACTAGTGGGCGGCATGAGATGGTACCCCGGACGCGGGAGGCCTGGACGCGGGCTAATGTTATTGATTATCACACCATTCCGCTATGGACGAGCAGCTTACACATTATGCATTTATGATATAATGATGAGAATAAGTAAGACAGCATGCATTACTTCTCTTATGATTGTCATTCAGATCCAGATGTTTCATATTGATACTCTCATTATATTATTGTTGTTTTTCTTCATTGATTATGCCTCTCATACTCAGTACAATATTCGTACTGACGTCCGTTTCCTTTGGACGCTGTATTCATGCCCACAGGTAGACAGGGAGGTGAGCTCGATCCAGATTCTTAGTTGCTGTCAGCTGATTGAGAGCACTCCATTGTCCGGAGGTGCTTATGCTCATTCTTTTGGTATATATGAATATTTTGGGCACGACGAAGTCTTGTTCTGTCTATATGTATTCAGTCTGTCAGTAGAGGCTCGTAGATACGCAGTGTGGGTTAGATGGTCTCACAAGATGTTATCATATGTATATATTATTTTGATGGCCGAGAGGCAAATGTATATAAAGCATTTATTTTTCTACATAAAAATATGTTTCCTATAATTTCAGGTACAAGCTGATAAAAAGGGCATTAAATGAGTAAGATGAGTAGTAGACCAAGCGGTGCTCGGTGGCTAGCTCCGGGTACCCGTCGCGGCCCCTAGCTGGGTCGTGACAGAAGTGGTATTAGAGCAGTTCGTCCTAGGAAGTGTCTACGAGCCGTGTCTAGTAGAGTCTTATTTATGGTATGTTGCGCGCCACATCAATAAACAAGAGGCTACAAGGCATTTAGGAAAATGACCATCCTTCCTCTTAGGAAATCGTGCGGTAGAGCCATGTATACGGTCTTATCCTTCCTAATAGTGTGTTGTGATTTCAGAAAATGCCACCGAAGGGAAAACCTACAGCCGCCCAGAAGGGCAAAACTACCACGAAAAGGCGAGTAGAACGAGAGCTTCCGATGAATGTAGGGGAAGGTGAATCACAAAATGAGACCTCACCCGATGTAGAAGAGCAAGGATGAGCCTCAGCTCCGATCCCTCCACCGGGCGCTTCGGGTCAGCAAGTGACCGAGGCCATACACTTATTGACACAATTGGTTGCCGCCCAGGCACAACGACAGAATGTGGGGCCCTAGTGATCGTTCAGCTAGTATGAGAGCCCGTGATTTCATGACCTTAAATCCTCCGGAATTATTTGGGTCAAAGCCGAATGAAGATCCACAAAACTTTATTGATGAAATGTTGAGGACCTTAAAGATTATTCATGCCTCCGAGACCAAATCCGTGGAGTTGGCTTCTTATAGATTCCGCGATGTGGCGGTATTATGGTACAACAACTGGGTAGCATCAAGGGGAGAGAACGCGCCTCCTCCGGTTTGGCAAGAATTTGCGGATGCCTTTATTCGTCATTATTTGCCACCCGAGGTCCGCCGAGCTAGAGCAGATATGTTCTTGAATCTAAAGCAAGGAAGCATGAGTGCCCGAGAGTATAGTATGAAGTTCAATTCTTTGGCTAGATATGCTCCAACCATGGCAGCCGATATGGGAGACCGGGTCCATAGATTCGTGAGTGGTTTGGGGCCGCATCTATTTAGAGATTATTTGACGGCCTCTTTACAAGACGGGATGGATATTTCCCGAATACAAGCCCATGCTCAGAATCTTGAGGAACGACAACAGCTGCAAAGAAGTGATCGTGATAGTGACAGAAGACAAGGTAAGAGGGATAGATCTATGGGAGCGAGCAGTGAATATAGAGGGGGACCGAGACAGATGCACTCTAGACACTCAGGTCAGTCAGCGACTAGTGTGCCTCCCAGATTCTCAGATAGGAGGTTTGATCGTTCTTTTTAGTCAGGACAGGGCCAGAGTTCGAGGGCCTCAGATTCTCAATTCAGGGGAGATTTTAGTCAGCGGAGACCTCCAGTACCGCGGTGCAGCCAGTGCGGTAGATTGCATTCCGGGCAGTGCCGTCAGGGTTCGGATGCATGTTATGCCTGTGGGCAAGTTGGCCATATGATGAGAGATTGTCCTTCGGCGAGAGGTAGAGTTGGGACTCAGCCTATAGGATCAGCAGCAGGATCTTCTTCAGTACGCCCGACAGCACAGACTTCTCCGACTACAGCAGGTAGAGGCAGAGGTAGAGGGGGAGCATCTACTTCAGGTGCTGTTCAGCCCCGCGTATATGCTTTAGCTGGGCGACAGGATCTTGAGTCCTCCCCAGATATGGTTACAGGTACATTGACTATATTTTCCCGTGATGTATATGCTCTGATCGATCCGGGTTCTACTTTCTCATATATTACTCCGTATATTGCTGATTGTATTGGGGTGAGACCCGAGCCAATTAAACCTTTCGAGGTATTTACTCCGGTTGGTGATCCCGTAATAGTAAGACAAGTATATAAGAATTGTGTAGTTATTATATGTGATCGTCAGACAAAAGCTGGTTTGATTGAACTGGAAATGATAGATTTTGATGTAAACATGGGCATGGATTGGTTGGCATCATGTTACGCTAATGTTTGTTGCCGGACAAAAGTGGTTCGATTCCAATTTTCGAGAGAGCCCGTGCTTGAGTGGAAGGGTAATACAGCTTCTCCGAAAGGTAGGTTTATTTCTTACCTCAAGGCAAGGAAGATGATAGCAAAGGGCTACATTTACCATCTAGTTCGAGTTCATGACACCGAGGCAAGGCCACCAACTTTTCAATCAGTTCCGGTAGTAAATTAATTCCCAGATGTATTTCTAGACTAACTTCCAGGTCTTCCTCCAGAAAGAGAGATTGATTTTGCCATCGATGTGTTGCCGGACACCAAGCCAATTTCTATTCCTCCTTATTGAATGGCTCCGGAAGAATTGAAAGAGCTAAAGGCACAGTTGAAAGACTTGCTCGAGAAGGGTTTCATTAGGCCCAACTCATCACCGTGGGGAGCGTCGGTCTTGTTTGTGAGGAAGAAATACGGTTCCCTACGAATGTGTATCGACTATAGACAATTAAACAAAGTAACGGTGAAGAACAGATATCCTCTTCCAAGGATTGATGACTTATTCGATCAATTGCAAGGTGCCAAATGGTTTTCTAAAATCGATTTGAGATCGGGTTACCATCAAGTGAGAGTGAGAGAAGCGGATATTCCCAAGACAGCATTCCGAACAAGGTATGGCCACTATGAGTTCCGGGTGATGTCGTTTGGGTTAACAAATGCCCCGGCGGTGTTCATGAATTTAATGAATAATGTGTTCAGGCCATTCTTGGATCTCTTCGTGATAGTGTTTATTGATAATATCCTGGTGTACTCTCGCAAAAATTCAGAACATGCAGATCATTTGAGGATTGTTCTTGGCATTCTTCGAGCTCGGGAATTATATGCAAAATTTTCAAAGTGCGAGTTTTGGCTAAATTCTGTGGCATTTCTAGGTCATGTTATTTCAGATTATGGCATCCGAGTCGACACTCAGAAAATAGAAGCTGTGAAGACTTGGCCAAGGCCTATAACACCTACGGAAGTTCGTAGTTTCCTGGGTTTGGCGGGATATTATAGAAGATTTGTAGAGGGCTTTTCGTCTATTTCAGCTCCATTAACGAAGCTAACCCAGAAGTCAGCGAAATTTCAGTGGAACGATGCTTGTGAGAGTAGTTTTCAAGAGTTGAAAGACAGATTGACTTCCGCTCCAGTGTTAACACTTCCCGAAGGGCCGGATGGCTATGTCGTGTATTGTGACGCTTCCGGTGTCGGATTAGGATGCGTATTGATGCAGCATGGCAAAGTTATTGCATATGCTTCGAGACAATTGCGGAAACATGAAAACAATTATCCAACTCATGATCTCGAATTGGCTGCGGTTATTCATGCCTTAAAGATATGGAGACATTATCTGTATGGTGTGCACGTCGATATTTATACAGATCACAAGAGTCTCCAGCATATTTTCAGACAGAAGGAGTTAAATCTGCGGCAGAGGCGATGGTTGGAATTGCTGAAGGATTATGATGTAAATATTTTATACCACCCCGGAAAGGCAAATGTAGTAGCCGATGCGCTTAGCCGCCGATCAATGGGTAGCTTAAGTGAAATTCCCCCGGAAAAGAAAGAGATGGCTCGTGAGCTCCACCAACTGGCTAATCTTGGAGTATGTGTGATGGATTCGGGTGATGCAGGGATTAGCATTACTGATCCCATAGTTTCCTCTCTGAACACAGAAGTGAAAGAACGACAATATAAAGACCCTCAACTGCGTCATTACAAAGACACATCTCATGGAAAAGGGAAATCTTCATTTGAAGTTGCTACAGATGGGGTTCTTAGGTATCAAAACAGATTATGTGTGCCGAATGTGGCGAAATTGCGCCGTCGAATACTAGAGGAAGCCCATTATTCCCGGTATTCTATTCATCCCGGTGTAACCAAAATGTATCATGACTTTAAATTGCTATATTGGTGGGACGGCATGAAGAGGGACATAGCAGAATTTGTAGCACAATGTTCAAATTGCCAACGAGTGAAGGCCGAGCATCAAAAGCTAGGGGGCTTATTGCAAGCAATGGAAATTCCTACGTGGAAATGGGAAGTCATTAACATGGATTTTATTGTGGGATTACCCCGTTCACGAGGGAAGTATGATTCTATATGGGTGATCGTAGACAGACTCACGAATGCCGCCCATTTCCTCCCAGTTAGGACCACATATTCAGCGGAAGATTATGCCAGGTTGTACTTAAAGCATCATAATAGACAGCATAACCTTCTGATCCCCCTGGAAACGTTAGGACTGGGGCAGAAGTTAATCTATCCTTTAGCTCTTGGAAATTACGTTCACAAGTATCTGTCCATTGAAATTTAGCTAATTTTTGGGTCAGCTTCATGAGTGGTACAGAAATAGAAGAAAAACCTTCTACAAATCTCCTGTAGTAACCTGCTAAGCCCAGAAAACTACGAACCTCCGTAGGAGTTGTGGGCCTTGTCCAAGTCTTCACGGTCTCAATCATCTGGGTGTTTACTCGAATACCATCAACTGAAATAATATGCCCCAGAAAGGTCACTGAGTTCAACCAAAACTCACACTTAGAAAATTTGGCAAACAACTCTCGAGTTTGAAGAACTCTAAGGACAGTACGCAAATAACCCGCATGTTCTGCCTCGGACCTAGAATACACCAAGATATCGTCGATGAATACAATCACAAATAAATCTAGGAAGGGCTTGAACACACTGTTCATTAAATCCATAAATACTGTCGGTGCATTAGTTAGCCCAAATGACATTACCCGGAACTCAAAATGGTCATATCTTGTTCTGAAGGCTGTCTTAGGGATATCTTTCTCCCTAACTCTCACCTGATGATACTCGGATCTCAAATCTATCATTGAAAACCATTTGGCGCCTTGTAATTGATCAAATAAATCATCAATCCTCGGGAGTTGATATTTATTCTTGATCGTCACTTTATTCAGTTGCCGATAGTCAATACACATTCGTAAAGAGCCATCTTTATTTTGGACAAACAACACGGGTGCTCCCCACGGGAAGAACTAGGCCTAATAAAGCCTTTCTCAAGCAAGTCCTTCAATTGCTCCTTCAACTCTTTCAACTCTGCAGGAGCCATTCTATAAGGAAGAATAGATATGTGTTTAGTATCTGGTAGCACATCTATAGAAAAATCAATCTCCCGCTCTAGAGAGAGGCCTGGAAGTTCTTCCAGGAATACATCCGGGAACTCATTCACCACGGGGACAAACTGAAGAGTTTGCGGTTCAGCTTCTACATCTTGAACCCGAACTAGATGGTAAATACAACCTTTTCTGATCATTTTCCATGCCTTTAGATAGGAAATAAACCTACCTTTTGGTGATGCAGTATTTCCTTTCCATTCTAAAACTGGTTCTCCCGAGAATTGGAAGCGAACCATTTTCATTCTACAATCAACATTGGCATAGCAAGAAGCCAACCAATCCAGGCCCATGATAACATCAAAATCCACCATTTTTAACTCATGTAAGTCAACCATAGTACGGTGGTCACAAATCACAACTACACAATTTCTATATACTCGATTGGCTATTACTGGTTCACCAACGGGTGTAGACACCTCAAAAGGTTTGATCGACTCCAATGTGACCCCAAACCAACCCGCAATATATGGAGTAACACATGACAATGTGGAGCCCGGATCTATCAAAGCATATACATCATGAGAAAATACCGATAATATACCTGTCACGACATCGGGGAAAGACTCAAGATCCTGTCGCCCCGCCAAAGCATAAATACGGTGCTGAGGACCACTAGAACTGGGGGCTCTCCCCTTGCCTCTACTATGGCTGAGAGGCGCATGTGAACCTGGCCCTATAAGGCGTATGATGATGAAGACCCGGCCACCGATCCTGCAGGCTGGGTCCTAACCCTACCACCAACCGAGGGGCAATCGCGCATAATATGGCCTGGCTGACCGCATGCATAGCAAACGTCTGAACCTAGTCAACACTGGCCCTAATGTAACTTCCCACACTGGGAACATCGTGGCACGGGTGGCCTTGCCTGACCCGAATCACTCCTGAACTGAGAACCTGAAGCCCTGAAACTCTGACTTGGCTCGGAATAAGTAGATCTATAAAATCTCTGGCCTATAAACCGTGGAGGCACACTATTCATAGCATGGCCTAAATGCCTAGAAAACTGTTGTCTTAGCCCGCCCCTAAACTCACTCGTCAGACCCGAAGACCTAGCCCTCTTGCTATATCCTCGGTCATGCTCACGCTCACTTCTTTACTGTTGTTGGCTTTCCTCTAAATTCTGAGCATGGGCTTGAATGCGTGAATATCCATATTATCCTGAAGGGACGCAGTCAGGCACCTATCCATCAAATGTGGCCCTAGGCCTCTCACAAATCGGTGCACTCGGTCACCTATATCTGCTACCATGGCTGGAGCATACCTAGCCAAAGAATTGAAGCGAAGACTATACTCTAAGGCACTCATACTTCCTTGCCTAAGATTCAAGAATTTATCGGCTCTAGCCCGCCGAACCTCTAGAGGCAAGTAATGTCAGAGGAAGGCATCCACAAATTCTTACCATATCGGGGGAGGTGCATTGACTCCCCGTGAAGCCATCCAAATCGTATACCAATGAACCGCGATATCCCTCAATCTATAGGATGATAACTCCACCGATTCAATGTCCGAAGCATGCATTAACCGAAGTGTCCTCAACATCTCATCAATAAAGTTTTGAGGGTCCTCATCCAGCTTTGACCTGAAGAATTTCGGAGGGTTCAAGCTAATAAAATCATGGTCCCTTGCACTAACAACCCTATCACCTTACCCTGTACATTGCCGCTAAGTCTGGGCGGCAACCAACTGAGTAAGTAAATGAATGGCCTCTTTTACATCTTGGCCTGAAGCATCTGGTGGAGGAGCTGGAGGTGCTGGAGCTGGGCCTGGGACTCCCTCATGCTCCTCAGAAATAGGCACTGAATGGGAGGACTGAGATTGAACCGCATTCTGGTACTCACCCTCCTCTATATCCGTTGGCAGTGCTTTTTCAGCTCGATTTTCTGCCACTGTCTTGCCCTTTTGGGCTGCCGTAGCTTTTCTCTTTACAGGCATTTCTGAAATACATAATACACGGTTAAGGAAAGATAAATCCTTATATCATGGCTTTATCGCACGATCTTATGAAGAAAGAAAGCCATTCATTTCTAAAATGCCCGCAGCCTCTTATTTATAAGCGTGGCGCGCAACACACCCATAAACAAGACTCTACTAGATATGGCTTGTAGACACATCCTAGGACAGAACCTGGCTCTGATACTACTTTTTGTCATGACCAAACTGGAGGGCCATGGCGGGTACCCGATGCTAACCCACCCGGGTACCTCTTAGCGTACATTTCCATTCACATCTAAGTGAGCCACATGGCTTACTCATAATTTACATACATCAACAGTGCTAATATCGTTGGGCAGCAACGCATTTATATCATCATCAATCACAATGCCCATATCCATATACACAAGCCGACAAGGCTATCAAAATGATATACAAAATATGAGCCGACAAGGCTACTAGACATCTAACCATACAACACTGTCTACGAGCCTCTAAGAAGAGTAGGTAACATTATATAGGTGGGACAGGACCCTACCGTGCCCATATGTATGTACACAAAAGAATAATACCAAAGGTTGTAGCTCCGGATGAAATGGAGCTCCTCTATGTAGTCCCTAATAAGAAAACTAAGGATCAAGCCTGTCTCCCTGGCCACCTGCGGGCATGACGCAGTGTCCACAAATAAAAGGACGTCAGTACGAATAATGTACTGAGTATGTAAAGCATAATCAACATCATAGTAGAAGCATAATAGACAACACGAGAAATAACATAAGATGAGAGAATCAGGAGGTAATAGAGTCATTTGTACCTCTAGTAGCCTTCATAATTTCTACTTACTTGTCTTTCGTAGGGAGGTGCATTGACTCCCCGTGAAGCCATCCAAATCGTATGAATATATATTTGTATTCATATTCATATTCATACTTGTATCCATATCATATCCATATTCATATTCGTAGAATACCCGACCTTGAAGGTTCGGTGTTTCACATACCCGACCATGACAAGGCTCAGTGATTATACATACCTGGCCCTACCAAAGCTCAGTGTTATACGTACTCAACTGCAGTGGTGTGCGCGCAATAGATACCATACTCGGCCATATAAGCTCGGTGTTACATAATAGTCATACATACTTAAACACACACGCACACATATATATAGGAACCCATAAGCATCATCAACATCACTACCACCATCATTTTCGTTACGTCTATCCTTGGAGGATCAACTATCATATAAGGATGCAATAGAACCATGAAGGTATCAAGGATCATAAACTTTTGAAATCTTTGAGATAGAGTCATTTGGAGACATTATGGAGCTTATGAAAGGATGCATATAGCAAGGGAACTATGCCTTAATGAAAGAAGGGCTAGCCTTACATACCTCTTTGTCATCTTAACTATTTACGATCACCGTCAAATCTTGAATAATCTACATTTAGAAGATTCATACTATGGTTAAGCCTTAATGATACTTTTAAACCCAAACTAGAATAACTCATGATCTAGCAAAAATTGGGCAGCATTTCCCCTTATTTCGTCAACTTCCACCATTTCACAAAACAACTCCCCAAACATCCATAATATACTCACAATATCATAATCAAGTAATCACATTACATTAAGCCTTCAATATTCATCCTTATGTTCAACTTATGCCAATAACTTTATACCCATTTTAACACACTAACATGTAATGCTTCTTTGTCACCATTATTACCTTCCATAACTTGATTATATCCGTATCATACTAAGAATCGTGACTCAATATAGTTTACTACTCATAAACATCATAAAAGCTGCATTTAGACTTCATTTTCTACTTTCTCCTTATACCCAAGTTTTTCTACAACCAAACATTTTCATTAATCATGAAATAAGCATGGAAACTAACCTTTTTATCCCATAGAAACAAGCCTTGGAGCAGCTATCAACTTTTGCGAAAAACCCTAGCCACAATGTCTAAGTTTTCTTGAAACCTATCAACCCTAGGAAGACTTCTAACACATGAACACTTTGATTCTTGCTATTTGATCTTTATAATCTCTTGGGTTTGATTGAAATATGTTGAGAGAAGGGTTTTGGAGCTTTGGAGAGTTTGGATGAAATGTGGGAAATGAAAAATGAGTAAGGGTCGTTCCCCTTTATAAAATAAAATCTGACCCGACCCGATTATACGGCCTATTATACGGTCTGTACAATTTATACGGTCCGTACAATTTATACGGTCCGTATAATCGGACCGTATAGCCATACCAGGGATCACCCTTCTCTGGACAAAATCTACGGACCATTATACGGGCCGTATAATTTATACGGTCCGTACAAATAGCCGTTTACAACGGGAAAAATTCGAGTTTCGTTCTCGTCGACTCGTTTGAGTTCCAATCCTCATGGAACCTTCTTGACACTTATGTAACACTTCATTAACCATACAATAGGACCTATAGAAGCCCCTCAAGATATTCCTAAATAAACATTAACTCAATTGTAGCGGAAACCTTCGGAACACGACTTACATTTCACTTCCTTTAATGAACTTAGGCTCATATATTCATATTACTCCAAACTCTTATAGTATACACTTTAAGCTATCTAATGCTTCCCTTAATCCCATAAGGATTTCATAATTACCTTAAGCTCACCTTAGCCTATCCACAAGGCAACACATACACAATTTTGAGGTGTAACACACTCTGAGACTCGCCTCGAGCCCTAGTAGTCTGCTGAGTAAGGCTAGTAGCCTCACCTGCTACTCCTTTGACCTTCTGGTCAGCTGTAGCTTTCTTTCGAGGCATCGCTGAAATCAGAACAAATTATTAGAAGGAGAACTCTTAACACATGGCTCTGTCACACAATCTAAGAGAGAAAGAATGACAATATCCTAAATGTCCTGTAGCCTCCTATCTATAAGTGTGGTGTACAACACACCCATAAACAAGACTCTCCTAGACACGGTCTGTATACAACCCCAGGATAGAACTGCTCTGACACCACTTCTGTCACGACCCAAGCCGATGAGTTGTGACGAGTGCCTGACCTCTATTGACTAGACACCCTTATAATCGTATCTAGATATCACTGAATAATAGGGTGGCCCATCTATGACTTATAACCGAGCTCTACTAACTGTTACAAAAACAACACCATGAACTAAGCATCAAGATCTCACAACCACCTATGTATATAAATACTGAAAAGAACAGTGCAAGCCGACTAGGCTGCTACTTATGCTATACACAATAGAATAGGAGCCGACAAGGCTACACAATATCCCAACTACATACAAACGTCTACAGACCTCTAATAGAATACAAAGTTGTAGAAAGGACGGGACAGGGCCCCACCATACTCATATATGTACAGGTCAAAAATAGAAAACCAAAATAAAGCGAACTGCAGCTCCAGACCAAGTGGAGCGCACTGACTACCGCTGAGTGGAAGTCTTACTTAGCTGGACCGCCTATCTTTCTACCTGAACCTGCGGGCATGAACGTTGAACCCCCCCCCCCCCCCCCCCCCCGAGAAATAGAAGAGTCAGTACGGATAATGTACCGAGTATTTAAGGCATAAGAACAACAAGTACATAAGAATCATGAAAGAAATCTGAAACATGAAAGCTAATCTCAATATCTGAAAGTGCCTCTGCGGCGTATGATATGCATCCTCTCTTTAAAAATCATATACATATATATACTGTTAGTGCTGAATAACGTACAACCCGATCCATAAATGTTAGTGTTGAGGAACATACAACCCGATCCATATATGATGTCATCTCGCGTCCGGGGTAATCTCATAATCTGCCCACTTTAGTGGTGTGCACATCTACGTGCCTGCCCGTTGACTATAGAGCGGCACGGTGTGAGAAAATAGCTATACGTATATATAAATACATGAAGGACTCATGAAAGGATACTCTGAAAACTGTAGATATGAACACATAGAGTCAATGATACAATGAATTCTATACCATCTAGGAGTAGAGTCTTTGGAACTCGCTTGTTTACTTCCTTCGTTCATATGATCAGGATCATGCTAAAAGAATGAATGGGATAGTCTTAACATACCTTAAAGCGTATCTAATCGTCCAACGTCTACTTCTCGAACTCGTAAGTCTACAATCAAGATAACATAGGCCATAGTTAGACCTTTTACACCACTTACTATCCAATTCAAATACGAAAGGAACTTAACGAATCTTGGACAACATCTCCTTTGTAAATGTAACAATCTCTCAATTTCCAATTCAGCCTAAACATCATCATCAACAACAACAACAATAATACCAGTATCTACATATTAAAATATAATCAATTCTATCCCCAAACATCTCCCAAAACAGCCCCCCTAGCCTCAACTTAACTCAAATAACTTACCGCTTTCATAACTAGGCTTTCTTCACTTTAGAATACTAAACTCTCGGTATTTAACTTAAAAACAAAGTTAAGAATCTTATGCATACCTTGAAGGGACTAGAACTCCAAAAATAAAACTTCAACTCTAACTACTAAGCTCAACAACTTCAATGGAATCCTAGGAATAACTTTCCCTTCACAAGCTCGGGTTCACGGGGCTCGGATCTTGCTAAAACTCCTCTAATTTGATGGGAAATGTTGAGAGGAAACATATTAGGGTTTTCTCTAGTTTGGGAATGAAATATGAGGAATAAAAATTTGAGGGCTCCATGTATATAAGGGGGCAAAACAGTCCCAGCGACTGCGGGCCGACGAGTGGGTTGATGGTTCATCGACGGCTGGCTCCGTCGTTCTGCCACCTGAGGGTTCATAGGCTCCGGTGTCTCGACAGCGTGGAACGACGCCTCGTCAAAGTGGACTGGTTTCTAGCCAGTTCCCTGAGTCGTTCCAACTCGCGTCGGTTCGATTCGTTTAACCTCTAGTCCTATCGAATTACAAGGAATATATACTTATACTTCGGTACACATGAGGTAAGGTACTTAATGTCTCGAAAACTCAGGTGCAGATCTCCGTACTAAGGGTATCAACCACTAGGAATCCATGGAATTTCTTACAACGAAAACGAGAGGCGTAACAAGAAAAGAAAGAAAAAGAAATTTAAAAATTGAATAACAAATCAAAAAAGGGGAAAGAATAAGAAAACATTTTAAAAAATAGATTTAATTGAAATTTACACGTGTCAAGCGCATGTACTTCACCAGCCAAGACATATGTGAGTTTGTCTTTTTAAGGGTGTATATATTTCACTTTTAAAATGCTTAGGGGGTAATAGGACCCCCGCAAAGGTAAAGTTTATAGTTGGGATTTCGGTCAAACATTGGGGGCTTATTTGTCCATTTTCTCTTATAAATTCTTAGCTTACTTTGCTTTTTGAATTCAATAGCTGAGAATTAAATTGAAATTGTCTTAAACTGTTATAATAATTTAGGTTATATTATTTATATTTGTAAATAACTACTTATTTGATTTAGTTTAATCCTTCTATAATTTATAACGTTCTATCTTTTTTCTTCTTCTTTGGTATACATGAAATGTTAGGTTAGTTCGTTTTTATACATCTATTATTTTAGTAAGTTGTTTGCTTATTTTTTTCTATGGTGTTTCAATATTTGTACATTTTTATTGTTATAAAAGAAAAACATAAAAATTTAAATTGAAAAAATCTTTTGAAGTCTATAGATAGTCAAAATTTGTGTGTGTGCATGCATGCATGTATATCTTATGATTTATATAGTACAAAATAACATTGTTTCAAACTATTTATTTCATTACTAAAGGACGCAAGTTTTCAATGGGATATTTCGATTCATGAATTTTTAGTAGTATCTATTTTTTGGAGTAATGTCACCTCAAAAACGACAATTGGGAGTATTACGGGTAAAGACAAAAGCACAATAATTCCTATCATTGACTACCATTACAATTTGAATGTCTATTTAACCCCACTCGAAATCTATTTAACCCCACTCGAAAACAATCCTAGGTCGGCCACTACATAGAGGTTACAAGCTGCAACTAGGAGTATACAAAGAAAAGTGATAATCCACATCAAATCGATAATTCAAGTCAAATAAAAAATAACCCAAGTATGATTTCGTTTAATTTAGTTTGATACTAGAAAAAATAAATCTGACCATAAATAGTTTGGTTTGATTTTAACTAAAAAAGTCAAATCAAAATTAACTCATAATTAACTTTGTACCCCTCTTTTGTTGATAAAAGGAACGCGCCTCCTTAAGGCGTAAATTATATTAAAAACAAATCTGCATTACGTGCATACAAGTTTCGAAAAAAATTTATACATAAAAAAATTTATTCTAGTGTAATTTATAAATATTTCTTAAAAAATTTCATAGTTTTTATCTTTTAAATTATTATTTCAAGCTTGGATTTAGATATTTTAAATCGTATAAAAGCGCATTAATGATATCGTTAAATAATTTTAGTGGTTGGTTAGGTTATACTTTTGATAATTATACTAAGTAAAAGTGTATTAGTGGTATGTTTAAAAAATATTATTGATTGATTAGGCTATATGTCAAAAATTACTGTAAGTAGAAGTGTATAATATATAGTTTGGTATGTAATATATGTTTGGCAATACATAAGGTGTACTAATCTGCAAGATATTTTTGTTGAATAAAGTATATTTAATAAATGATAATATGTGAAGTACTATCTTCGTAGCATATAGTAAAAGTAAACAATGCTTACATATTGAATTTAGGACTTTAAAATATACGCATTCTTTTGACGCTTTTGAAATTTTTTCATACAAAACCGTGACATCTAAAATTATTTCCTCCAATTCCTTAATTCTTCAATCCCCCCAAATTCCCGATTCCCGCTCTCAAAATTCCCCTTTCACTCTCTTAACTTTCTGTTTGGATGGTTGTTTCCCGTGGTTCATTAATGAACAGTATGGTATGATAAAGTATGGTGTTGTATTATATTGTACAGTATTAATGAACACAATGTTTGGATAGACTGTATCATTTGTTGTGGTTTAATAACATTTTTATGGTTTGTTTTGACTGTATGGTACTGTATAATAGCATTTACGTTTACTAAAATACCCTTAACTCTTAATTAGAAATTAGTTTATATATATTAATAAAATTCAGGTAAAGGATAAAATAGAAACGTTAAAAAATAATTAGTTGGTGGATGGAGGTGGTCAATGGGTGGGTGGTGTGAGATGGGTGTTACACCTCGGAATTTTGGGTTGTTGTGCAGTGAATAGACTAATGCAAGTTAAGGTGTATATGATGCCCCTATAAGTAAGAAGGGATACTTAATGATTCTAATTAAGATTCCAAAGACATTTGAGGCGGGAGAAGAAAGCTCGTTGGAGAAAGTTAAGGTAGAAAGTGCCTTACCCCATATACAAATGTACCAGCAGGTATTCCCGGTAATTTACGGGATTAGAAGTTGAACGAATCGAATTGAATCGACGTTATCTGAACTGATTTAGGAAATTCTGTAGACACCAGTCAGTGTCGACGGACCGTCACCGTGCACCGTCAACATGTTTCTGCAATCGGTGATCTGCAGGCGCAAGTCGACGGACCGTCGACACGTAGACGGATCATCGACCCGCTCGTCGAACCGCCTTGCTGGAACTTTCTAGTTCCAATTATAAATGGATGACCCTTGTTCATAATTTTCATTTCCTACCTTCTCCACAAGTCTTGAAAGCTCCAGAATATTCTCTCCACCATATTAACACAAACTTAGGCGAAATCAAGGATCCATTACCAAGACTCATGAGAATCAAGTACAAAAGAGGGGAAATCAAGGGTTGATAGAAGTCAAGATTCCCTTTGGTATTGAAGTTAGGGTTTCTCTCAAGTAAAGTATATTCATCCAAAGTTCATCCTTACATGATCAAAGGTGAGTTTTATATCTATTTTATGTTATTACGAGTATTTGAGTGGTTGAAAGACTTGGATGAGAGAAGAAAATAGAATATGAGCTTAAATATGGAAATAATGAGATTTTGAGTAATAAGATAATTTGAGTCATGATTCTTAGTATCCTATGAGTATAATCTTGTTATGAATGATACTAAGGATGTTGAGGAAGTATTATATGTAAATGACTGCGGCGTTGTGTCATAACTATGGTTATGTATGACTTTAAAAAGGAGTTTTGAGGCTTGAACAATGTTTAACTTGAAGAAGTCTATAGATTATGATATTATGGGTGTTTCTATGGATGTTTGGGAGATGTTTACTATATGGAGAAAGTTGTTGAAACAAAGGAAATGCTGCCCAATTCTCGCTAGCTCTTAGTCGCTTTAGTTTAGACTTAAGCATGTTTTAAATGATTCAATTTAGTACGAATCTTCTTGAATATAGAGTCGTAAGCTTGGAAGGGGAATATTTAGTCGTGAAGAAGCCATAAAGGTATGTTAAGGCTAGTCATCCTTCTTTCAAAGGCATGACTCCTATATTATGATTTCCTCTCTATATTTCTATGACCTTCTTACATTCCAAAGTTGAAAGTCTAAGATTATTAAGAGTCCCTTATAAGCTAGAGACAAGATATGTTCTATGATAATAATGATGCTGATGATGATGATGATCCTATTTTTCAGAGATTCCGAAGCTTATGAGATGATGCTATTATGAGTTGACAATCTTATTTCATGAATTCATTGATGTTATTTCTTGTTGTAGTCTCACCTCACGATATTAGCTCCTTCAAGGTGAGACATAGTGATGATGAATGTTTCATAATACAATCGGAGGTCACCAACCTTACGTCACTCTGATACGATTGTAGCTTTGATTGGGCTCACATGCATGCTTATTTTTATTTGTGACTATACCGGGCCTAGTTGGCTGGGCAGACACCACTACGCTGGGCGTAAGTGGGCGGCTTATGGATGATGATAGTTACATCAGGCCTAATTGGCCGAGCAGTCACCACTAGTGGGCGGCGTGAGATGACTATCCCGGACGCGGGCTAGTGATGATATATGACTCAGACAGCTTACTTATATATATACATTTGTTATGATGTGGTTTTAAAAATAAAAGTTAGCATGCATGGTATCCGCCTTAAGAGGCAATCATATGTGCAGGTTATCTCTCTATCTCATGTTCTTTATCTCTTTATTATGTCATTATTCATGCCTTACATACTTAGTACATTATTCGTACTGACGTCCTTTCTTTTGTGGACGCTGCGTTCATGCCCGCAAGTAGACAAGGAGACTCCCCAGATCCCTAGGAGCATTATCAGCAGATACACAGGAGCACTCCGCTTCTCTGGAGTTGCCGTTCATTGGTATAATCTTTTATGCACATATTTGGGGGATAGCGGGGTCTCATCCCGTCCTTATGATTTTAGTACTCCAGTTAGAGGCTCGTAGATATATATGGGGGTAGTAGCTATTCTATGATCTCTTTAGTGTATGACTTGCATATTATTTTGTAGCCTAGTGGGCTTGTGCATATATGTATATTTTGAGGGGTAATTGAAGATCGTTGTATGGTAAGCTTTTCTTGAGAATTGTGTGGAGCCAAACTGAATATGATGATGAGCAGGATGGGTGGTGCTCGGTAGGTTAGCTCCGGGTACCCATCACGGCCCTCTAGTTGGGTCGTAACAAAAGTGGTATCAGAGCAGGGATGATTCAAGTCAAGTGAGATTACCTATAGCACGATGTACTCAGTGTGGTAAGCTATATTCTGGACCGTGTCGCTTGGGTTCAGATGTTTGTTATGCCTGCGCTCGCCCAGGCCATTTCAAGCGTGACTATCTATCGCTACATGGTAGAGATAAGGTTCGGCCTATGGGATTAGCAGTTGGCTCTTCATTATCGGTGCGCTCTCCGAGGCAAACCTTGCAGACACCAGCAGGCCGTGGCAGAGGTAGAGGAGGAGTATCCGGTTCGAGTGGTCCTCAGCACCGCCTTTATGCACCAGTGGGACCACATGATCTTGAGTCTTCCCTTGATGTTGTCACAGGTATATTATCGGTATCCCCCTTATAATATATATATGCATTGATTGATTCAGGGTTTACTTCGTTATATATATATGTATATATGTATACACTCCTAATGTTGCCGACCGTATTGGGGAAAAACCTGAGCCAATCAAACATTTTGAGGTGTCTATACCTGTTGGTGACCCAGCGATAGCTAGAAGTATGATTTATGAATAAGTAAACCTCCGTGAAGGGAGTTAATTGACATGATGCTTTAGAAAAAAAAATGGAGTTCTAGAAAGGGTGTTCAGGTACAACTTATGAGCCAAGCCTTATTATCTTACATTCTTTTATAGTAATCATCCCTGTGCGGTTAAGTTGTATATCATATGTGTTTCTATAGGTGGCCTCCTAAGGCATGAGATATGTTTTCTGGCCTGTGTGCAGGTTTGGGATTGTTATGTTTGCAGAGGAAACTCGGCCGAAATATTTTCAGGAATCTAAGGGGAATTGGGGAAACTTTAGGTAGGATTATGGCGAGAAGAAAGAAAGGGCCCAGCAGCGAGTGGTTAGAAACGAAGTTAGTAGTCAAATGCGGGATAAATGTAGCAAGTATGTATTAAGTTAAAAGGAACGATGATTAGGTCAGGATAGAATAAGAAGCACGAGAAAGGAAAATGATGTGCTTGGGATAGGAAGAAGTTTTATACTAAGGAGAATTAAAGAGATAATCATTCCAGAAGAAGTTGCAAGTTAGAAGAATTCGGCTAGTCCTTTTTATGGTTTGGAAGATTGAGTTATGAAATGAACTTGATATATACGTATATGCCGATGCACGTAACACCAATTCAGATTACTAAGTTAGACTTCACCCGATGACTATAGTGGGAGAAAAATCTTCATGTCACTATGAGCCAGCCTTATTGACCTCGGTGATACCTCGAGGAAAGAGATCAAAAGAGATGTATTCACAAAAGCTCCTTGCCTGGCAATTGGTTGACATTATGATTGCAGTTGTATTATGTGTTATAGTTCAGGTTATTTATTCAGGAATCTACTCGAATGGTTACATGACAAGAGCTTGTTATTATTGATATGAAGAGAAGCGAAAACAAGACAAGATTGATCAACAAAACAAAAGAACGATCAATGATGAATGCTCGGTATGTGTGATGTGTGTAGTAGAAAAAAAAAAGGTAAGAGAGAAAAGAAGAAAGAGAGACATGTTGGAAACAGAGAAGGAAGGGAAAAAGTGAGGCACATAGAAAAAAAGTCTACCAAAGCAGAAACCCGATAAATAGAGGGTGGAAGAGAATCGAACCCTGTGGATATTCTAACATTAAGTGGGAATGTAATCAGAAGACGTGAAGTGATAGAATTTTGAATTATGTTGTACGGACAGTGTGGCTAATTAAGTTATGACGAGAATTATGGAACCAAGTGTCGAGTAAGATATCCTATGTGTGAAGAGCGAGTTTACACAACATCTATACAAAGAATTCTAAAAGGACTATGTGTTACCCCGTTATTAATATGTTGGGATAACAAAGTACAATACACCGATAGCAGTGTGAACTGATCGGAGAAGAGTGTAGAAGGATTGACCTTGAACCTTATGTTACAGTTTTATCAAAAGATGGTGTTCTGAGAGAAAAGAGAAGAAAGGAAAGAGAAGCCAATGGTACTCTAAAATATGTTTAGGGTTATTGGCTTATGCATGAAATCATTTGAGGAAAGGATGAGGGTTAAAACGAAAGGAGGAACAAGGTTTGGTTACGAATGATCAATGGACTGACTTTATACGTATGTTAGGACAACAACAAATGGAGTTGCATCCCCGATGGGTTACATGGTAAAGGTCCCAGGGAGAGGTTATTAAGGAAAGGTGAGCCAAGAGAGAGCGAGTTTGGGGACTATTTGGCATAGGGAGTATAGAGCGGTTATGAGCTACATCGATGGAAATGGTGAACATACAGAACGGTCTATGGGTATTGATAGAAGTAATGAAAGAAACATTGAGGTAAAGACAATTCCCTCATGGTTTAATAGCCATGGCAACAAAACGGTAACCAAAAAGAGACCATCAAAGAAGTAGTTTTTGATTTTCCGAGCCAACGTGGCCGTCGGAGACGTAAGAATGAGATAATACAAGATATGGGCTGTAGAATGGAAGACGGGCGGACAATTAAACATGGCAGTTGTACAACAATAAGGTGGGTTATGAGGTAGAGTTAAAGGATGGGCATCTGACAGAAGAACGGTATTAGCCTCAAGAAGATACATCACGTGAGCATTGCGGCTTCTATTCAAGCATAAGATAGACAAGGATAAAACGGTATTTTCATACTATAGGAGCTCATGCGAATGATTTCATAGTGAGAAGATACAGGCGATGAGAGTAAGATTTGGATTAGAGGGTGAAGTGAATGATGGACTAAGACGGGAAGCCAAGTAGAATAGCCTCTGCAAACAAGACACATGGATGCGAAGTTCCAATGTCACATAATGATTGGGGAAACATTGTACAGGGAAAGCCTTGAAGGCAAAAATAATTGACTCAGAATTTGGTAATGTCTTGCTAATGGAAGGATGAGAAGTTAACAATAGAAGAGGATTGAAATGGAGACGAACTATTTGAAAGCATGTGAATACTTCACGGTAGCAACCTACAACGAAGAGGAACAAATATATATGATTGTTTAGAAGAGAAAGTGTATGGGTGATACGAAAATTCTAAGCTTAAAGTACTCAAACATGAAGGAATTAAGGCCGCATCGCGAGGTAAATATAGTAAGATAGATTTAAATGAGAAACTGAAAGCGAGAGGTGGTGGTGAAGAAAATAATAGGGAGCAAACTTGTGTAAGACAATTTCGTGGCACTAGTCAAGAATGAGGATGAACCTAAAGCTAAGATGGGTGTTGCAATTGTAAGGAATCACATAAACTATCTAGGGAAAATTTTCAGGCTAAAATGCTTGGTTCTCTACCGGTACCTGAAGATCGATGCATTCCGAGAATTCTAGGAAAGATCCCATTCTGAGATGGATAAGCAGATAGAGCTCGTTTTCTAACTTTTCAAGGCATGCTAGAAGCACGTACGTTAGACCTTTAAAGACCTGTCAAGATGATCCGAAAATGATATATCCAGATGGCCGTATGAAGCTTGCAAGAATGAGTGAGTATCAAATTAGTGGAATGTGGAAATTTCATTTTGAAGCCAGATTTAGAAATATTATTAAAAGACTCTGAAAGGATTTCTTACTGCCCTCCCAAATGGTTCTGGAGTAGTGAAAGACGAACTAAAAATATAAGCTTGACGAAGGTATTATGAGGGGGCGCGGAAGTAAAAGAGGTGCATTGGGAAGCGCAAGAAGATATGAAGTCCAAATACTAGTACTTATTTCCACCCCCAGCAGAAATGCAAGATGAGACGCCATTGCCCCGAGGTATGTAATGTTTCTTTCAATGCTTTTGGGTCGTACGTGGCCATGTCTTCTTGCTATTATTGTTGTAGCCCTGTGAGGCGATGTTATTTTGGGTTGTTGTGACAGGATGGTAGTGCCATATTACAGGGAAAACTCTGGCGAAATTTTCGTAGAATCCCCGAGAACTCAACATTCGAGGACGAATGTTCCTAAGGGGGGGAGAGTGTTACACCTCAGAATTTCGGGTTGCTGTGCGGTGAATAGACTAATGCAAGTTAAGGTGTATATGATGCCCCTACAAGTAAGAAGGGAAACTTAATGATTCTAATTAAGATTCCAAAGACATTTGAGGCATGAGAAGAAAGCTCGTTGGAGAAAGTTAAGGTAGAAAGTGTCTTATCCCATGTACAAATGTACCAGCAGGTATTCCCGGTAATTTACGGGGTTAGAAGTTGAACGAATCGAATCGACGCAATCTGAACTGATTCAGGAAATTCTGTAGACACTAGTCAGTGTCGACGGGCCGTCGACATGTCGACGGACCGTCACTGTGCACCGTCAATATGTTTCTGCAATCGGTTATCTGCAGGCGTAAGTCGACAGAGCAAGTCGACAGACCGCCGACACGTCGACGGATCGTCGACCCGCTCGTCGAACCACCTCGCTAGAACTTTCTAGTTCTAATTATAAATGGATGACCCTTGTTCATAATTTTCATTTCCTACCTTCTCCACAAGTCTTGAAAGCTCCAGAATATTCTCTCCACCATATTAACACAAACTTAGGGGAAATCAAGGATCCATTACCAAGACTCAAGAGAATCAAGTACAAAAGAGGCTCACTAGGGTTGATAGAAGTCAAGATTCCCTGTGGTATTGGAGTTAGGGTTTCTCTCAAGTAAAGTATATTCATCCAAAGTTCATCCTTACATGATCAAAGATGAGTTTTATACCTATTTCATGTTATTAAGAGATTTGAGTGGTTGAAAGACTTGGATGAGAGAAAAAAATAGAATATAAGCTTAAATATGGAAATAATGAGATTTTGAGTAGTAAGATAATTTGAGTCATGATTCTTAGTATCCTATGAGTATAATCTTGTTATAAATGATACTAAGGATGTTGAGGAAGTATTATATGTAAATGAATGTGGCGTTGTGTCATAACTATGGTTATGAATGACTTTAAAAAGGAGTTTTGAGGATTGCACAATGTTTAACTTGAAGAAGTCTATTGATTATGATATTATGGGTGTTGCTATGGATGTTTGGGTGATGTTTACTATATGGAGAAAGTTGTTGAAACAAAGGAAATACTGCCCAATTATCGCTAGCTCTTAGTCGCTTTAATTTAGACATGAGCATGTTTTAAATGATCCAATTTAGTACGAATCTTCTTTAATGTAGAGTCGTAAGCTTGGAAGGGGAATATTTAGTCGTTAGTGAAGAAGCCATAAAGGTATGTTAAGGCTAGTCCACCTTCTTTTAAAGGCATGACTCGTATATTATGATTTCCTCTCTATAGTTCTATGACCCTCTTACATTCCAAAGTCGAAAGTCTAATATTATTAAGGGTCCCTTATGAGCTAGAGACAAGATATGTTCTATGATAATGATGATGTTAATGATCCTATTTTTCAGAGATTCTGAAGCTTATGAGATGATGCTATTATGAGTTGACAATCTTATTTCATGAATTCATTAATGTTATTTCTTGTTGTAGTCTCACCTCACGATATTAGCTCCTTCAAAGTGAGACATCGTGATGATGAATGTTCCATAATACAATCGGAGGTCACCGACCTTACGTCACTCCGATATGATTGTAGCTTTGATTGGGCTCACATGCATGCTTATTTTTATATATGACTATATCGGGCCTAGTTGGCCGGGAAGACACCACTACGCTGGGCGTAAGTGGGCGGCTTATAGATGATGATAGTTACATCGGGCCTAATTGGCCGGGCAGTCACCACTAGTGGGCGTCGTAAGATGACTATCCCGGACGCGGGCTAGTGATGATACATAACTCATACAGCTTACTTATAGATATACATGTGTTATGATGTGGTTTTAAAAGTAAAAGTTAACATGCATAGTATCCGCCTTAAGAGGCAATCATATGTGCAGGTTATCTCTCTATCTCATGTTCCTTATCTATTTATTATGTCATTATGCATGCCTTACATACTCAGTACATTATTCGTACTAACGTCCTTTCTTTTGTGGACGTTGCGTTCATGCCCACAGGTAGACAGGGAGATGGCCAAGATCCCTAGGAGCACTCCACTTCTCCGGAGTTTCCGTTCATTGGTATAATCTTTTGTGCACATATTTGGGGCATGGCGGGGTCCCGTCCCGTCCTTATGATTTTAGTACTCCAGTTAGAAGCTCGTAGATGCATATAGGGGTAGTAGTTGTTATATGATCTCTTTAGTGTATGACTTGCATATTATCTTGTAGCCTAGTGGGCTTGTGCATATATGTATATTTTGAGGGGTAATTGAAGATCATTGTATGATAAGCTTTGCTTGAGAATTGTGTGGAACCAAACTGAATATGATGATGAGAAGGATGGGTGATGCTTGGTAGGTTAGCTCCGGGTACTCGTCATGGCCCTCTAGCTGGGTCGTGACAGTGGGTGTGTTACACCTTGGAAAATTTTGCTATTTTTGACGTAAGAAAGTTGGTATGAGTGGAACAAGTTTCAAAAATTTCCAGAGTTAAGAAGACAAGATAAGATTCGTGTCACTCATTTCCCGTACTTTGAGGTTCTATAATAATCTTAGTAATTTAGACTCTTGCCGAGGATCTATTGGGGGAATTGTATAAGTAGCTTATGAGCGTGTCTTCAAGGAAGATATAATCATCAACTTATGTCTTAGAGAATGTGAGAGTCAGGATTTAAGTGAATCAGGAAAGAATACGCTACGCCTCTTGTTTGTTGCATTGATGTATATGGTACACTAGTCGTCTTGGTCTCGAGTGTTAGCCTTCGAGGTATGGGATATGTTATCCCTCATATATGAAGGTTTAAGTTCATATGTAACAAGTGTTGGAAGTTTGGAGGTCAAACAAATCAAAGGAATTCAGTTGTCGAGACTTTGGGAGAACTTGGCAGATTTTCGGACAAGATTTTTGGGTCCACTTGTGAGGGGCATATCTCCTAGCATACGAGGAGTTACGGAACCCATAACCTATGTAAACGTAAGTTCAGAGAGTCTTCTTTCCAATGCAATTGGCAGATCAAAATTTGGAGTAGTACAGAAAATTATAAGCTGTGCAATTCGACGGTGCAATTGTAAGGACCGTCGACATGATCGACGACCGTCGAAGTGCACCGTCGAAGTGAGGCGGTGCACTTTCCAGAAAGACTTAAATGCATATATATCAATTTGGCCTTCATTTTTTTCACATCTCCTATCTGGAGTTCAAATGATTCCCAACAAAATCCTACCAAAGTTTAGCAAGAAATTATCTTGGAATCAAGGAACTAGTAAGGAAATCATAGTAATGATAGTGCTTGGTACATGGCTGTTTGTTTGAGCTTGAAGCTGGGGATTTGGTTGGATTCTCTGGACATTAAGGTATGTGTTATATTCTACTCTTTTTGGTTAAGTTATTTGTGGAGGAACTCCTTAGTTTCAAGTGAAGAAAAACATGTTATGAAAGGCATGAACTAGTTTGTTGATGTGGTTGCCTTGAGGGCTGTTTTTGATTAAAGTTTTGGAGGGATTTACACTTGTTTATATTGTTGTATATTGTTCTTGTTGTTGTTGATGATGTTGTGTATGTTGTGAGCTGTTTTGAAATTGGAATGGAGTAAGAATTATAAGGGAAATGCTGCCCGAAATTTCATTAAGATTTCTACTTACTTAAGGTAGATGGTAAGTAATGTATATGGCCTAATTGTAGCCTATGTTGTCTTGGCTGTAGTGTTGTAAGCTCGAGAATTAGACATTGGAAAATTAGGTAGACTCCAAGGTATGTTAAGGCTATTCCCTTTATTCTTTTTGGCATGAATCATATGAGAAAGAACGAAACGAACGAACGAGCATTATCCATAACGATTCTATTCTTAGAATGTTAGAAAGCTTTTGTTTCTTTGAACTCCTGATAATGTTATTGCTTCATGATTATGACTCTCATGATCATTGATCCAGTAGAGGTAAGAGATGTTGATGATGTTAGATCCATAGTGATATTCGGAGGTTACCGAATCTACGTCACTCCGAAAGGTTCAGGCACGTAGATGTGCACACCACTGCAGTGGGTAGATTATGATGATATCCCGGACGCGGGATGATATGATATATGGATCGAGCTGCACGTTCCTCAGCACTGACATTTATGAATTGGGCTGTACGTTCCTCAGCACTAACAGTTATTAAATATGTATATGATTTTCGAAAGAAAACATGCATATCATATGCCCTCAGAGGCACTTTTAGTTATAAAGAGTTATACAGACACTTTCAGATATACAGTCATACAGATACATTCAGATATACAGATTGACTCTCATGTCACAGATTTCTTTCATGATTCTTGTGTATATGCTATTTTCATGCCTTACATACTCGGTTCATTATTCATACTGACTCCCCTATTTCTTGGGGGGCTGCGTTTCATGCCCGCTAGTCACAAGATACAGGTTGGTGATCTATCTATTAGAATGTCAACTTAGCAGATGAGGTTGATGCACTCCATTTGTTCCGGAGATGCCAGGAGTCAGCATAGTCTTATGTATATTTATGTATGCACATATGTATAGGTATGGCAGGACCCTGTCCCGGCCACGTTATGTTATGTTTTCCAGTAGAGGCTTGTAGATAGTTATGTATAGTCTGATGATGTCCATACTTAAGGTCTTATATGTTGTTGCATATGATAGCCTTATCGGCTTATGCAGTATGTCCAGCATATTCACACTGATGAGTCTTTCAGATCAGTTGACATATGCATGTCCCTTATGAGTTTATTGAGAGTCATATGATGGCCCTATCGGCCTACCTATGTTTATGTTGACGTCATAGATGTATGTCAGATAGTACTTGACTAATACGGTCAGTTGCCTGTCATGGCCCTCCAGTTTGGGTCATGATAGGGTGGTTGTGGGATGAGGTGGGGGTAGTGGGTAGTAGGGTGGGGGTGAGTGGTTGTAGTGAGGGGTAGTGGGTGGTGGTAGGTGGTAGTGTGGGGGTGGGTGGCAGAGGGTGGCGGGTCAATTTGGGTGTGATGGAGGTGGGTGGGTGGGGTATAATGGAGAAATGAAATACATTACCACGCAAAAACCATCAAATCCGTGGTTACGAATATTGAACTTTTTCATAGTTATATAATCGCGGAATTACAATGGGTGTACAACACCATACAACATAATTTTAAGAACAATAAATACAAATAGGGGTGTTCATGGGTCGGTTTGAGTTGGTTTTGGGTTAAAATCAAAACCAAACCAATCTAGTCGGTTTTAAAAATTATTAAAACCAAACCAAACAAATATAAGACATAACCATCGGTTTGATTGTAGTCGGTTTGGGTCGATTTTTCAGGTTTTAAGAAAACTAACAGTATTTCTCTCTTTCATGTTTTAATTTTTCCTACAAAGAGAATTTTCTATCATTTTCCAAATTACAATTCGATATTATCCTTTTATTGTGGTAGCTATAGTTTTCTTGTGTTGCAGAGAAAATGTCATAGGATTTATATTTTAATTAAGTAAATACTGTTTATAAGAAATACAAAAATCTAGGTAAATCTCATAGTTCTTTCTTTGAATAAATGAGTTTGAATTCATGGATTTTTCTTTGAAAAATGGGCTAGCTTAAGGTATAAACTTCATTAGCCTATTAGAGATAAATTCGATTTTGCTTAAGAAGTATATAAATTATTTAAAAGTATTTATAAAAATTAATGTATTGTATACATATATTTTATAAAAATTATGTACAAACGATTGTCGTTTCGGTTCGATTGTTTCTCTGGTATGCTTTTAGTAAAACCAAAACCAAAGCAAATATGATCGGTTTTTAAAAATTTAAAACCAAACCAAACTCAACGCAAGTAAATATCGGTTTATTTAACCAGTTTGATTCACATTACGATTTGGATCGGTTTTTAACCAAACCGTGAACACCCCTAGATACGAACATAGTTTCCTAGAAAACCATACATTAATGAATCATGGGAAACAACCATCCAAGAAGGGGGTAAGGTGAGTGGCTAACCCTAATTCCCATTCTTACTGTCCTTTCAACAATCCATTTGGTTCTTCTCTCAACTAATTCTCTGAGCCATTACTTCCCCTGGTTAGCTTGCTTCTATAACTCTTAATAGTTCCTGAAGTGAATTTTCTTTTAGTCCCAGGTTAAAAGAAATTCGACTATAGTTGGTTCCATTTGATTTTAATTAAAAAAAAGTCAATTCAAAATCAAACCAAATCAATCCGACATTACATGTATACAAGTTTCAAAAATATTTTATAATAAAAATATTTATTATAATGTAATTTATGATTATTTTTTAAACTTTCTCATAGTTTTTATTTTTAACGTATTATTTCTAGCTTGGACTTAGATTTTTTGAAAGGTCTAATATTTCTATAGTTTGCAAGCTCAAGAAGTCCTTTTATGGCCTCTAGCAGACTTCTAGACAATGATTTTCTAAACCATCTGAAACTTTGGTCACAGAGGCTACATTTCTAGTAAGAACGACTATTTTTTACTCACCAAACCACTTCGATTTCCTCAGTGTTTAGTAGTGTATGCTCATGATATATTATTAGCTGACGATGAAACAGTTGAACTGGATAGTTTTCAAGCTTTCTTGATGCTCAATTCCAGATCAAGGATTTAGGGTCTATCCATTATTTCTTGGGGCTGGATGTTACTATGTGTTCTCAAGGTTTTATTATGAATCAACTTAAGTTCGCTATTGATCTCTTAGATGAGTTTCACTTCCAGAATTTTACCTCTATTATGGCACCCTTCGATATTTCTCTCAAGTTGTCACTTGTCTATTGATACGGGAGAGCCTTTATCTGACCCAACACTTACAGAAAGGATTTGGTAGACTGAATTTCCTCCGGAACACGAGGCCAAATACTCCTTTTTCAGTTCAACGCCTTAGACAATTCTTTCAAGCTCCTCAGTTTTTCATATGCTTGTTACTATTCATGTTCTGAGGTATCTGTCTAATGCACTCAACTTTAGAATTCTTCTTTCCAACAACTTTGATTTTTTCCTCGAGGCATATTTTGTCCAGATTGGGCTGCTTGTTCCCAATTCAGAAGCTATGTTTCTGGTTATTTCATTACTTTGGAAGGTATCCCATCGTTTGGAAGCAACCAAGTCTGTTACTTCCCTCTATTGAAGCTGAATATAGGGTCCTTTAAAAGGTTGTTTGATACTTTTGGTTAGTCAGGGTGATTGGTGACATTGGCCTGCCTATTTCCAGCCCTTTTTGTTTCTTTTGTGACAATCAAGTTGCTCTTTATATTACTATAAGAACCTCGTGTTTCATGAGCGTACAAAACACATTAAAGTTGATTACACTATGTGAATGATAGTTTTCTTTCTCGGTTGTTCTCTCTTCATTTTGTGCCCAATTCTTGTATACATCATGACTAAATTTCTTTCTGACAACCTTCATATGCTTTCGCAAGCTTGGAGTGTTATCACCCCCAAGGTTAAAGGAGTGTTATCACTTATCACCCCTCAAGGTTAAAGGGGTTGTTAACCATATTGGAAAGCCCAACATTGATTCAGAAAAGGCCACTAATTCCGATACACCGTGGATCCTATTTTACAGTTGCATCAATACACTTGTATTTTCATTTTAGCCATTTGTAATTACAATTGTAGCCACCGCGTATATAGTTAAAAATACTTTATTCATTGCAGAGATAAAGTTCGACAGTCATTTTCGATTCTATAAGATATTTTGATTCTGTTATCTTTCTTTCTCTTTCTTCGTTAAACAGGGGTCTTTCCACCATGAAAATTTCCCTCTAGCTTCCGCAATTGTCCTTCTAACATGGATTTATGGTTATACTTATAAAATTACTAAATATATTGATAATCCCTTAAATTCATCAGTAAATTTCATTTATACATCCGAACTACGACCTATTCCAATGGATCACCTAAACGTATGATTAAATGTTCCTGTTAGACACTTCTGGCTCATATTTTGAAAAAAAAATTTGCATGTTTTTTTAAATGTTCATTACATAGATAAGTTAATCATATAAAATATGTATCCTCCTCTGTATACATCAACATCAATTGGAACAAGTCTGAGGTTTAACGGCTTATTGAGGCTAATGTGTCTAATTATTAAAAGAGGTGATATATTTTAAGTGATTAATTAGCTACGTAACGGGTGCTTGAGAATATACAAAGAAGCCTCTCCAAAATTTTGAGCCGCATGTGTCTAGTAGGAACATTTTATTATGTTTTCAGGTGCTCAATCGAAACAGGTTTATAGTTTGGGTATTTAAATAAAATTTACTGACAAGTTAAATGGAGAAAATATCTGATGTGTTCAGCCTTCTAAATTTGTAACCTTAACACATTCACACATTCGTTTTGTGGACGGGAGCGATGGAGTGGATTAGATAAGAGAATAATTTGCCTAAACTGGTTTGAAGATTAGGTTAACATATACTCTCTCCCTATCAAAAAGATTGTCTCACTTTTCTTATTAGGTTATTTCAAAAAAATTGACACATTTTTATATTTAGAAATAATTTAACTTTATGAGATGATTTATAGCCACACAAATATTTAAGACATGTTTTGAATTACACATTTTAAAAAATTTCTTTTATTTCTTAAATTTCGTGTCAAGTCAAACTAAAATAATCTTTTTGGGACGGAAAAAGTACTTATCAATGATTTTCGAGAATGTTCATGTGAGAGAGTGAAGAAAGTCCTTGCAAATTTATGGGTCCAATGTGACAGACGGTAAAATACATGTGCAAGGAAATATATATCCACCTTTCTATAATAAATATCAGAAAAGAAATTCATTTAAGTGAATCTCTCTCTCTTTTTTTTTTTTTTTTCTAAATAAAAAATTGAACTTTTTATAGTATTGAAGTCACAGATCAAAATGTCCGAAAAAGAAAGAGATCTAAAGCCAAAAGATAGAGATCTAAAGCCAAATATCTTTTTTCAAATGTGAAAAGTGACATTAACACACACACACACGTAAAATTCGCTTATATGCCAATGATTTTTCTTTTGTCTTCTTTTTTTGTAATTTTGTTTTTATTCCTTTGTTGAAGGTATATTATCCTCCAGGGAAAATTCTGTCTCCCTTGTTTGCAATGCAACATCTTTGTCGAATTACTTGTCATCGTATAGTGCTAACTTCCTTTATTATTTTTAACTTGCTCAATTTAGAGGGATAAAGCGAATATTATCCATTTAATAAATCAAAAGTGAGGATATGAAAATGTGTTTTTCATTAAGCACAAAACGAAAAGTGCACTTTACACGCCAGAGACACATAATCCAAATGGCCTTCTTGGCCCACTTCTAAGCTAGTGGAATGATTTGCTGTTTGGTATTCACTCCAAACCAAACAAGCCTTTGCCGTTGAGTTCTTAGCTCATATCTTAACTGACCAATAGCTGCTCGCCAACTGGCATTACATTTGGTCGGCTCTGAACTTCTAATTCGGCTTGCTTAGCCACTACAGCTTTTCTCCTCCTCTTTGGTGAGCCACTTTCGGAAGCCGATGATATCGACGAGCTAGCCGGTTCAGCTGATCGTCTCTTAACCGTCACTCGAACGGGTTCCGGCTCATTTAAGCCGATTCTATGCGGGAAATTTAATAGAGCCTTTGAGCCGCGCATCCTGTAAGCCGCTTTATCATAAGCGAGCGCAGCTTCTTCAGCCGTCTCGTAAGTTCCAAGCCAGACACGTGCACCATTTTTAGCTGGATCTCTTATCTCCGCTGCGAATTTCCCCCACGGTCTTTGTCTGACGCCCCTATAATGCCTTCCCTTAGGCTGCACAACGGCTCGAGCCGTTGTAGTCTCGGCCGTTGGAGCCACTGAAGGGACAGGACTCGTAGCTGGCTCAGTCTCCTCCCTTGGCTCGGCTTTAACTTCTATGGACGTTAAATTTAACGGGGTCCATCCGATATTTAAAGCGTCTTGTAGAAGCCCATAAATTACCATATCTTCGGAATCGTCAACTTTTAACGGCAAGTCACCCCATGATTCTGTCAAACATGACATGAGACTACTGAAACTAGTTGGAGCTAACTCAGTAGAAATGGGTTGATACATTATGGATTTTTGAAGGTTTTTTTATAGCAGGTATAGAGTAAAGAGGAATTAAAAGGTTTTGAATTCTGGAAGTGAAGAAGGAATTGGGGTATATATAGGGGTGTATTGGAGCAAGAAGATACATGCACCTGAAAAAGGGACCCATTCAATTTTTGATGTCTGATTTGATTAATGAATAGTATTCATAATTTCAGGCTTCTTCGAAGTTTCTCACTGGCCAAGTGGACTAGTTGTTTAAGCCCTTTTTCCAAGTTTTTCTATCACGTGCCCCTAATAAGGAGATGAGTTCCAGTCGTTGACGGAAGCCATTTGTCATTTACCATTACTTTGTTTTTTTTTTGGTAACAACTTTTACCATTACTTTAAATTTACTGCAAAAATTTGCCTGTTTCCTGTTTCTTAATTTTTGCTAATCTTTTTTCTTTTTGCTTTTTCCTCCATATTTTATATTGCCTAGTCCGATATTTGCACATTATTATTTCAGAACAAAAAAAAAAAAAAGAGAAATTTTAACCAAGCAAAAATTCTCGTCTTCTAATTTGTAAAGATAGATAAAGAATTAAAAAAATAGATAAAGGATTAGAATCCAATGTATCAACAAAATTATTTTTTTATTTCTACTGATGTGATTTATGACGACCTGAATTTGTATTTTTTTTTAATAAGAAACTAGAAGAATTGGCATATTTGACGTAGTGAATCAAATTATGATCTCTTTATCATTAATAAATGAGTCTCATCCATTTTGTCACCGTAAGAACAATTATGAAGGAAAACCGCCGCCCCTCGCCCCCTCCCCCCACAGTGCTCCCCCCCCCCCCAAAAAAAAAAAAAAAAAGAAACTCAAAGCGGAAATAGTTTAGACCGATATTTGTTTGACAATTGTTTATCATTAAGTACTAATCCTAATTTAGACACAAATTAAATAGTCGTCTGATAGTTAGATCATCGGTTCAAAGCAAGAACACGTATATCCGTTTGGACTATAAGTCTATAACATACTCCCTCCATTTCAATTTATGTAAATCCATTTGACCGGGCACGACATTTAAGAAAGATTGAAGATTTTTAAATTTTGTGATTCAAAATAAGTCTTGAATATTTATATGTCTGTAAATCATTTTATAAAGTAAATTTGTTTCCAAATTAAAAAAAAAATCATTTATTTTGATATAAATTAAAAAAAAAAATAGGTTCACATAACTTGACACAGAAGGAATATATTTTAATGGCAATGCTTATCTATGATGGCCTGTGATATATGTTTATCGGGATTTGTTTACTTAGTTTGGGAAGTGAAGAGTCTAGATCTGGGCTTTTGTTTTTCTTTATCTTCCTTTTGCAGTTTCTTTTGGTCTTCTGTACAGCTTATAGTCTATTATTAATAAAACCATCTCAGGTGGTCAATTATATATATAAAAAAAATAAAATAAAAAAATAAAAAAAAGATGGCCTTTGATATGTGAATAGATCCTTATCTTGTAAATGGACAATTAACTTACAAATCCTTTTGTTTGTCCGATTGTCTTTCTTTAGGCTATTGTATAAAGCGAATGCGAGTTGTTTAATGGCGAGATAGTAATAATTTCCCTTAAGAATATATATAGTTTTTATCCACCACACTCCTTTATCCTCACTGTCATATAATAATAGCAGGTGCTTTCAGTAGTCTATAAAAATAGATGGTAGCCCCACCTTAAAAGAAATGGTGTTTTATTAAATAATCTTGAAAGCATCAATATGTCACTTGATACGTGAAGTCGGTAAGAAACATCCTCCAAATCCTCTCTTCACTATACCTGTCAACCGGTTCCAACCGGAACCGGACCGGAAACCGGCCGGTTCCGGTTTCAAAACCGGAACCGCCTAACCGGTTCCGGTTAACCGGTTTTAAGATCCAAACCGGAACCGGTCCGGTTTGGATTCGTTAAATTTTTTTTTTTTTTTTGTTTTTTGTATTATATATATATATTATAGTATTTATTTGTATATTGTAGGTATATTTACATATGTTATACAATTTTATAATTAAAGTTTAAATATTTACTGACTAACAGCCTAACAGCAAGTCAGCAATACGGAATAGTGCTTTTCGTACACATATATATGTATAACTTACATATACTTATATATATGTAACTTAATATATATATATATACTATATGTACTTATATATATGTACTATATACTCTATATACTTATATATATGTATAACTTAATATATATACTATATATACTTATATATATGTATAACTTAATATATATACTAAATATATGTATAACTTAATATATATACTATATATATGTACTATATACTATATATAGGATAGCTTAATATATATATAGGTATAACTTAATATATATACTATATATACATATCTACTATATATACAATATATACTTAATATATATACTATATATACATATCTACTATATATACAATATATACTATATATACTTATATATGTGTATAACTTAATATATATAGTATATATACTATATATACTTACTTATTATATACTTGTATATATGTACTATATACTATATATACTATATATACTTACTTATATACTATATATACTATATATACTATATATACTATATATACTTACTTATATACTATATACTATATATACTTACTTATATACTATATATACTATATATACTATATATACTTACTATATATACTTATAGACTATATATACTATTTTTTCTATATATACTTAAAATATACTAAGAATATACTAAGAATATACTATATATACTATATATAACTTAATATATATAGTATATATACTATATATACTTACTTATTATATACTTGTATATATGTACTATATACTATATATACTTACTTACTTATATACTATGTATACTATATATACTTAAAATATACTATATATACTATTTTTTCTATATATACTTAAAATATACTAAGAATATACTATATATACTATTTTTTCTATATATACTATATATACTTATATACTATTTTTTCTATATATACTATATATACTTATATATGTTTAAGTATACTATATAACTTAATATACTTATAAGTATATTCTTAGTATATTTTAGGTATATTCCTAACTTAATAAAAGTAAAAATATGAACACAAGTAAATAGAAGAAAGCTCAATGAGCCATATATTTTATTCATTCTTGGATAACATTTATTTGCAAGTTGTATTTTTTTTTAACTTGCAAATAATACATGAGTTATACAAAAATAGTAGAATAATAAAATCACCAATTTTGAACCATTTCGTTAATTTCCCCCACATCATATTCGGTCATGGAAATATCTTCAAAGTCTTCCATTTGGTCCGGTCCACTAGCTATCAAATCTTCAATTTCTTCCTCTTCGCCTTGCTCCGCTTCTGAGTTTTGGTTGCGTCGCTCCGATCTAATCCAATCTCGAATGCACACTAGTACTTGCAAGCTAAAGCCGGATAATGAATGTCTATGGTCTCCAATTTGCTGTCTTCCTTGGCTAAATGCGCTCTCCGAAGCCACGGTTGATACTTGAACCGTAAAGATATCTCGAGCCATTCTTGAAAGTATCGGATAGCTTGCCTTGTACTTCTTCCACCATGCTAAGACGTCCACCTCATCCAGTTGGCTGATATCCACATTTGGCTGCATCAAATAAAAGTTAAATTCATCAAAGTTTGCAGTAGAAGAAGAAGTAGGCTGTGAATGTAAAACTTTTAAACCCGATAAGCCCTTTTTGCTACTATGAGAAGTAGTAGGGCGTGGAGCAACTGGTGTAGCACGTTCTTCCAAACTAGAATAATGAGTAAAAACTTTTCTAAACTCATCATCAATAGCGAGATCGGCTTCAGCTAAAGATGGTTGAACTCCCTCTTCAATTTCTAAAAATGTATAAATTTGACTAACCAAATTTTTAGTATAAGACACTTTTAAACAAGGATTTAAAAGGGAACCCAATATAAATAAAGTTGGAATGGGAAAAAAATACTTTTTAAATTTGATTATCATTTCAAAAATAGCCACTTGATAATCGGGTTTATATTTATACTCTTGTAAAACTCTAGCTATTTCCGCTAAGTAGGCTAAAATTCCGGTTACCGTGGGATAGAATTGTCTAGAAAAAGCAAGAGCTGCATTATAAAAATTTTCTAAGAGTTCAATACATTCTTTAACATCTTCCCAATGCCTATAAGTTAACCAATCCTCACTATCAATATTATATTTGTTGTGAACTTGTTGTATGGGAATCCTATACTCATATGCTTGTTGTAGCATAATGTAAGTGTATTTCCACCTAGTGTCAATTTCTACTTGAATTTTCCTAGGTCTAAGGTTATTTTCCACACAAGCATTCTTAAAATATCTAATTCTTCCCCTATTAGCATTACAAAAAAGAAACGCAACAGCATTTCTAACTTTTTGAACAGAATCATCAAAATGCATAAGACCATCTTTAACAATTAAATTTAAAATGTGACAACTACATCTTACATGAAAAATATTTCTTAGAGGAGGGTTTATTTCTCTTTTTAAAAGACCAATTGCCTTTGTATTATTAGAAGCATTATCTAAAGCAATACAAAGTGTTTTTCTATAAATGTTAAAAAATCTCATTATAGTAGACATTGAATCGGCTAAAATTTTTCCATCGTGACGACCTTTTCCTTCGTCGTATAAAAAAGCTATAATTCTTTTTTGCATAACCCAGTTGTCATCAACCCAATGACATGTAATAGCAAAGAAATCTAAATGGTTAATACTAAGACCCAAATCAGCGGTAAGACAAACATTACAATTTAAAGAATTAAATACATGACGCAAATAAAATCTATATTTTTTAAACAAATCTATAACATCGGCTCTACAAGTACTTCTAGGAATACCCTCAAATAACGGGTTATAACAACGTTGAATGTAAGTAACAAACCCTAAACCCGAGGGAAAGGAAAATGGTAAACAATCATAAGCTACCATTTTAGCTATTTCTACGCGTTCTTTTTTCTTGTCATACTTAAAATTTCTACCGGTTCGTGGGTCTATCGTCATTTGAATCCCCCCCACATTTGAACCCGTTTGCTCTCCCCAAACATCCATATGTTTGGTTCTCATATGAGCATTTAGTGTACCCGTTCCACCATCCTTACCAGTTCCTTGCTTAAAACTAAATACTTGTCCACATAGGGTACATGTAACTGATTGATTTTCCCTATCCTTAGTCATAAATTTCCAAACTTTAGCTGTTGGCCTACGAGTTCTAGGCGGTTTGTCTTGTGTATGTGATTGTGCAGGACCTGTATCTCCTATGGGATTTTCGGGGGGTTGTGTTTCATCATCATCATCATCATCTAAGTCTTCATTAAAAGTGTCGGTAAAATGTTGTTGCATTGCCTCATGACCTAAAAGTGGATTATTTCCACCAACATCAATATCTAAATTAGGTGTTTCTTCCACAAATGTTTCCTCATTAAGCGCACCCCTAACAGTACGACTACTACTACCGGCACCACGTCTTAATCTCTTTGACATTATTAAATAGAAATAATTTAAATCACAATCAAATAAATCACAAGAAAATAAATTACAACAAATTAAATTGCTAGAATTAAATTGCGTAAATTAAATTTCAAAAAATAAATTGCTAGAATTAAATTGCGTAAATTAAATTTCGAAAAATAAATTGCTAGAATTAAATTGCAAAAATTAAAGACAGAGTTGGAACGAAGGTACCAAATTGCCGGATTAATTTCCAACAAAGCGAAGACGGCTAGAATTGCAAATCCACCAAAGCTACTTCGGATTGTTGCAAAATCACCAACTCCACCAACAATATTATAATTGCAAAATTAATAATTGAAAGTTGAAACTATAATAAGACTTTGTGGCTAATTATTGCAAAGTAACTATAATTGAGAGATTGAGATTTGAGAGAAAGATGAAGAAGAGTGAATTGAAATGAAAATGAAGAAGGGTTTATATAGGGGTGGGGGAGGGGTTAAAGTGTTAAAAAATAATAATTTGGGGGCCAAAAATTAAGAAAATGACCGTTTGGCAACGACCATTTTTGCAAATGGACCGTTGCCAACGGTCCGCGAGGCCCAACGGCTCGTTACTATTTTTTTTTATTTTAACCGGTTTAACCGGTCCGGTTCCGGTTAAAAAAAATTTGGAACCGGACCGGTTAACTAATATCCGGTTAACCGGAACCGGTTAACCGGTTATACCGGTTCCGGTTCCGGTTTAACCGGTCCGGTTACCGGTTAAAACCGGTTACACGGAACCGGTTGACACGTTTACTCTTCACATATTCATTAGTATTGTAAAACATAGAAAATCCGATAATCATGTTGTTCTTGGGAACATCCGTCTGATTTCTATCACTTTGCCTCCTTTTTCCTTGTGGGTCAACGTTTAAAAGAAAGCCATCTCGTATTGCCAAAACTTTATTGAAAGATAAATAAGAAAATGATTAGTAAGGCACTCATCCTCACCTCACTAAGTGTAACTTAGATGAAATAATCATCATCTTTAAATTACCCATGGTTAGTACGTGTTAGAATATGTCCCAAAAGGGTTTCACCAAATCGTCCCATTTTAACTCGGATTCGATAATTGTACCATTTCAACTAAGATTCAACTGGCTTGTCCCATTCCAACTGGGATTTTGAACATCTTCAACCCCTATTTAAAGGAGATTTTCAGCCAAAACATCAACAAAAAAAAAAAAAAAACAACTATCAAGACTACACATAAAACTATATTCCACACTTATGTTAGAGAGTTTTCATTGGGAGACTGTAATTTTTCGTTTCCTTTGATCTCGTTATGCTTCGACACCCTATTGAGATCGTTTTGTACTCCTCACTTTATAGTTGATTTCTCTACGCTTCGCGCCCCGTGGTTTTTCCCGTCTTGGGTTTCCACGTAAATCTTGTGTTCATTACGTTTATTGCTTTCTTGCATTATTGTTCTTGTGTTGGTGCATCCTAATTGGTTCCACTGCATCGCTCGTTTAATTCTTAAAAAGTGGTATCAGAGCGTTCAAGATCCAGGATGTCTACTGTAACCAAGTTTGATATCTAGACGGCAAGATAAGCTTTAGTATCTGGAAAGTTCAGATGCAAGCCGTTCTCACCCAGAACAGATTGAAGAAGGCTCTTCTTGGGAAATCCAGGAAACCCGAGTCTATGACAGATGATCAATGGGAGGAATTGGATGAAAAAGTGCTTTCAACTATCCAACTATGTCTATCTAAGACGGTTCTTCGCGAGGTTATTCATAAGACTACTGCTGCAGGCGTCTGGTTGAAGTTAGAGTCACTCTGCATGATGAAAAGTCTCGCAAATAAAATTTGTCTGAAGGAACGATTATACATATTCTCTATGGCTGAAGGTCCCCCAATTCAAAATCATCTTGATGAGTTCAACTCTGTTATTCTTGACCTAGAAAATTTAGACGTTAAGGTCAAAGATAAGGATAAAGCAATATTGTTGGTGGTCTCCCTACCCTCTACGTATAAGCACTTTAAAGAAATCATGCTATATGGTGGTAATGAAACACTGTGTTATGAGGATGTTAAGTCTAATTTGTTGTCCAAAAAAAAATTAATTTTGAATTGTGTTCTAAAGACAAAGGAACACTTTGTTTGTCGGTTGAAAAGATCTCTTTATGGCCTTAAACAAGCTCCAAGACAGTGGTACAAAGGTTTGATTCCTTTATGATTGGCCAAGTTAAAATCTCAACTTAATTCTGAGTATAAGATGAAGAACCTTGATGCAGCTAAGAAGATTCTAGGTATGGAGATTTATAGGGATCGAAAAGTTGGGAAGCTTTACCTGTCTCAGAGGAAGTACTTTGAGAAAGTCCTCGATAGGTTTAATATGTTTGATTGTAAACCTGATTCTACTCCGTTTGATGCTCATTTCAAAATGTCAGTTGACTCTTGTCTTAAGTCCGAGGAGGACATTGAGAGGATGTCTACTATCCCGTATGCTAGTGTTGTTAGTAGCTTTATTTATGCTATGGTTTGCACCAGGCCTGATTTAACTTTTACGGTAAGCATGGTGAGCCAATACATGCAGGAAAGAATCTTTAGAATGCCGTGAAGTGGATTCTTCGTTATGTGAAAGGGTCCGTTGATATTGATTTGGTATTTGATAGAGCCAAGGCATCGTCTTATAATGTTGTTGGGTTCGTTGATTCTGATTATGATGGTGATCTCGATAGTAGGAGGTTTATTTCTGGTTACATTTTCTCACTGTGCTCTGGTGCTATCACTAGGAAAGCACAATTACAGTCTATTGCAGCCCTTTCTACTACCGAAGCTGAGCATATCGCTGCAACTGAAGGTGTTAAAGAAGCTACATGGTTACGAGGTCTTCTTATTAATCTTGGTGTTCAATAGGGTACTACCGTTATATTTTATGATACCCAGAGTGCTATTCATCTTACCAAGACCGATTCTCATCAGTCGAAGACCAAGCATATTAGCATTAAATACCACTTTATTAGAGATACTATTGCTGCAGGGGAGATTGTGGTAAAGAAAGTGCACACGTTAAAGAATCTCACAGATATATTAACCAAGCCATTTGCTATCACTAAGTTTAAGCATTGCTTAGACTTAGTTGGTGTTCTTCATGCTTAAATTGCCCTTCGGGGCTTTATGGGGTGACGAGTGTTGATGTTGATATATTTTGGTCCAAGGTGGAGATTGTTAGACTATGTCTCAAAAGGGTTTCACGAAATTGTCCCATTCCAATTGGGATTCGATAATTTTCCCAATCCAAGTGGGATTCGACTGGTATGTCCCACTCCAACTAGGATTTTGAATGTCTTCAACCCCTATTTAAAGGAGATTTTCGGCCAGAACATCAAGAAAAAGAGAACAACTATCAAGACACACAAAACCATATTCCACACTTATGTTAGAGAGAGTTTTCATTGAGAGATTGTAATCTTTCGTTTCCTTTGATCTTGTTGTGCTTTGACATCCTGTTGAGATCGTTTTGTACTCTTCACCTTATAGTTAATTTCTCTACGCTTCGCGCCCCGTGGTTTTTCCCGTCTTGGGTTTTCATGTAAATCTTGTGTTCATTACGTTTATTACTTTCTTGCATTATTGTTCTTGTGTTGGTGCATCCTAATCGGTTCCGCTGCATCGCTCGTTGAATTCTTAACAATACGTAATGCAGAAAAAAATTCCAACACTAATTTAATAAAAAGAATCAAAATAAGAGAGGTCATAACAATGCATGATAGAATGGATTGGCACATTTTAATTACCCAATTCCACGCTCCCAACAATGCACGATGAATGGTGAGACGTGATTGGAACTCAATCCTATTCCAGTTGAGTGAACCCTATCTTAGCTAACTTAAAGACACATCTGAATTCGGCTGTTTTTAACAAAAACCAAGAAAATAATTATTTAATAATGTCTGAAACTGAATAATGAACGTAATGAAATATCATCTCAAACATAACCCACTAACATTCATGAGCCTCTAAGAATATTGAATCTAATACACAGTCAACTGCATATGTCTTATAATAATCAATGTCGGAAAAGGAATTGCTACTGCTAGAATGAAATCAATGGAGCCTATCAGTTGAGCCTAAGAGATCACCCTCTAGCCATGGTTTCATTACCTGCCACACTCAACACCTGCCACATGACATGGTAGACCCAAATTAAACTGGCTAAGTATCTCCAATGGCACCCAGTTAGTCTTTTGTCACGACCCAACCGGAGGGCCATGACAGGCACCCTGAGCTAACCCACTCGGGCACCCTGAGCTAACCCACCCGGGCACCTCTCGTCGTACATTCACATTCATATCTAGGTGAGCCACATGGCTTATCAACAAACTCTATGCCTCAATAATACCATTTCCAATGGCTAAAATATTTTTTTATCAACATCAACAACTACCCCCATATACATATACACAAGTCGACGAGGCTAACAAAATAATATACCAAAAATATGAGCCGACAAGGCAAAAGACATCTACTATAAATGACTGTCTACTAGCCTCTAAGAAGAGTATGAAACATCATCATAAGGACGGGACAGGGCCCCGCCATGCCCATATATATACACAAAAGAATAGTACCAACAGCTGCGGCTCCGGATCAAATGGAGCTCCTCTAAGCAATCACTGGATATGCAGCCTAAGGATCAAGTCTATCTCCCTGTCCACCTGTGGGCATGACGCAGCGTCGACAAAAAAAAGGACGTCAGTACGGATAATGTACTGAGTATGTAAGACATAATCAATAACACAATAAAAACATGAATGATAACATAAGGAAGAAGAGTCATGGGATGATAGAGCCATTTATACCTCTAGCGACGTTCATCATATTTACTTCCTCTTTTTCTAATGGGAACCTTCCATTTTATACATTTATACATATAGTAGTATCATACCCGACCGTAGAGGTTCGGTGTCTCATATACCCGGCCATGACAAGGCTCGGTGTTATACATACCTGGCCCTCCTAAGGCTTAGTGTCATCCATACCTAACTGCAGTGGTGCGCGCGCGATAGATATCATACCCGGCCATATAAGCTTGGTGTTCTTAGTAGTCATACTTCAATATATAAATATATATATACATAGGAGTACATACATGTCCTCAACATCATCATCATCACCATTATTTTCACTATATCCTTCCTTAGAAGATCAACTATCATAGGATGGGACCAATGGTATCGTGAGAATATCAAAATCATGTGCTTTAGTGATTCTATCACGACCCAAACCGATGGGTCATGACTAGTGCCCCAGCGAACCTGCTAGATATAATCAGACTGAAACTAAAGACAATATGGAAATTTGTAAAAGCTTGCTGTCGACTCATAATGTCATATATCAAAATGAACCCGTTTCCTGAGGAGTCACAGTTAACCAAAACATGACAAAATATGCAAGCCGACAAGGCTGCCACTATATACGGGAATATACAAACGAACTATGTCGATGTAGCTGACCAAAACATATATACAACCCACACATGTCTACAGACCTCTAAGAGTATAACGGTGAAACACGACGGAACAAGGCCCCGCCGTACCCCTGGATATGCATAAGTTTATATCAAAGAATCTGTACCAAAATGACTCAAAATCCGGACCAATAGAGCTCTCCAAGTAGCTGAGCAAAGGTCTTAGGCTGGAGGATCACCAAACCGAGTATCCGCACCTGCGGGCATGAAACGCATCCCCCGAAGAAAGGGGGTCAGTACGGAAAATATACTGAATATGTAAAGCATGAAGTACAGTAATGAAGATCATGACTGAGTGAAAAGATGATAGGAGATAAGTATGATAATCAAGGAATACCAATGCCTTTGTATCTTGTGTTGTGAGTCATACATATATATACTCTATATACCGTATCCGGCCCATTATGGGACTCGGTGAGTGAAATCATATACATACATATATACCGTACCCGGCCCTTTAGCAAGGGACTCGGTACCCGGCCCTTTAGTAAGGGACTCAGTGAAATATAAATATATACCGTACCCGACCCTTTCGTAAGGGACTCAGTGAAATATAAATATATACCGTACCTGGCCCTTTAGTAAGGGACTCGGTGAAATATAAATATATACCATACCCGGCCCTTTAGTAAGGGACTCAATGAAATATAAATATATACCATACCCGGCCCTTTAGTAAGGGACTCGGTGAAATATAAATATATGTCGTACCCGACCCTTTAGTAAGGGACTCGGTAAAGTGATGCAATGAAAATGAGTACGAATGCCAAGCCTTTCATTAGTAACTCGTGATCCTGTATGAAGACTCTTTTGTCAATGGACAATCATGTTATCTCAGGATATCTTTTGAAAGAATTATTATCGAGGTGAGAACACTTAATATTAGGGGCAATCATGTACAAAATGAATCATCATTTTGGATTCGAGAGAATAGATAGGATGAACTAACACTTGGGGGACTAAAGACAACTATCATGTCAAGTACTACTAAGAACTAGAGTTCATTGGAGTCAAATGTGTTCGTCGTTTGTTCGTTTTATGTAATTCATGCCAAAGAAGAAAGAAGGGATAACTTTACATACCTGAAAATTCACGTCCCGGCCTTCCCACCTATTTCTGGTCCCACAATCTACATATAAGACCATTCATGCTATAATTAGGTCCATTGATATATACTTATCCTAAGCCTCCAAATAAATCTTTCTAGAATCTGCCGAAATTTCGGCAACATCTCCTCTGTTTATATGCCTAGCCCGAAATTACAATTCAGTAACCAACAACAACAACATCAATACCAACAATAACAACATCACTTTCAACACCAACATGTGCCATAAAACAGGCCACACGCTGTTTTCCAACTTCCATAACTAACCAACTTACTATACCATTATTTAACGACTTTGTCTCTGAGAATAAACCGGTATTAACGTAAATAGAAAGAGATTCATACCTTATTCTTGTTAAAACAGGAATATCTTCGACATCCACTTAAATCCACGCTAAAACCCACCGCAAAACAATTCTAGAATCACAACCATGCGTTATCCGGGCTTGATTAACGCTTCGCCACTTGAAAATCACTCAAACCCTTTTTTTTATGACGAAATTTCCCTTTATGGTGCTGAGCTCCCAATCTGATTTTTTGATGAAAAAATGAGGCTTAGCCCCTTTTATAGGTTCAAATTCGGGGGGCCACTGTAGCAGTACGGTTACTGTAGCAGTACTGTAGCACGCGTTTCTGCTCTGTCAGCCGAACTTGTAACGTCCATAAATCTCTACTCTAATGTCCTATCAACAAGCGGTTTGTTGAGTTGGAAACTAGACTCGACGAACTTCATTTTTGGCTTTTGAAACACCTTAAAACACCTCATATGTTAAGAGATATTCTTCCCTAAAGTTGGACCAAAATTTTCACACGAAACTTTACCCATCCTTTCTCCAAAGTCGTACTACTTCATTTCTTCCACTCATTTCCATATAAAACCTTCCGGTATACCTTATATATATCCTTCACTCATTTAATATACTTAATAATGCTTGATTATATTCCAAAGTGCTTTTACTTAACCAAAACTCAACGTACTTATGTTTCAAATTATAGGTGCTTCTTCGAAGATACGGGGTGTAACAGATTCTAGGAATGAAATCATCATGAAAGATACTATGGCTTTCACATGAAGGTATACATCAATGGGATCATGCCTTAAGAATGAAGGGTTAGCCTTACATACTTTTATGTCTTCCTAACTACTTAAAGTTCACCTCCAAAGCCCGAGAAATCTACATTTAAGAGGGTTCATACCAAGGTTAGGCTTCAAAGACACCCTTAAGTTCAAACGAGTATAATTCATAAGCTAGCGAAAATTGGACAACATTTCCCCTATTTCATCTACCTCTACCAAATTCCAAAATAACTCCCAATCAATAATGACATTATCAACAATACCACAATCAAGAGATTTCATTCAAGTTAAGCATCATCCAATCCCAAAACTCCTTTTCATGATCATTCATAACAATGGCTACAACACAACACCATATATGCTTACATACAATATTTCCTCAATATCATCTATAACAACCACAACAAGATTATACTCCTAACATGCCAAGAATTACAATTCAAGTTAACTTATAGCTCATAGTATCTCCAAGTTCATACTTGAACTCTATTTCCACTTTTCTTCCTTTACCCACATGGCATAATAATCAAACAACCTTAACCATATGTAAAAGATGTGAAATCTTACCTCACTTAAGAACAAGTCTTGGATCAACTTACTCCACTAAAGTGAAGTCTCCAACATTAACACCATAAGAAATCTTGAGTTCCACAAACCCTAGCAAGCTTCCTAGCACTTGAACCTCTTACTTAGATTTTCTTGGATTTTGGCTTGGATTAGTTTATAGACCTAGAGAGAGGGTTTTGGAGAGATCAAGGATCTGTTATGGGGAAATAATGAGTCCAAATGATATGAAATATATAAAGCGTAACTTAAAATCCCATCGGGCAATCCTGCGCCCACTTTGACGGATCGTCAAAATTCCTACGATCCGTAAAAATGCTCCGTCAAACTGCCCAGCCAAACATGGTTCACTGTGACTGTTTTATGCTGGGAAAATAACATTTGACGGGCCACAGAAATTTCTGCGGTCCGTCAAACTGATCCGTCAAAATGTTCTGCCCGAGCAGTCTGTCTTAAAACACCCATAAAATTTTACTCCGAAGTCACATTGATGAACGGTTTGTTACATTGGAAACTAGGCTCAATGAACTTCAATTTGGACAAAATAAACACACCAAAACTCCTAATATTCTAGGAGATATGCCCCTCTCAAGTTGGACCAAAATCCTGTCCAAAATTTTGTCAAGTTTTCCCAAATTCCGATAAACTTAATTTGCTTAATTCGCTTGTCCTCAAATCCTTCCATGGCTTATTTCATGAGCTTAAACCCCCATAGCCATAATATAGGAACATATCATATATCCTAGAAGATAACTCCAGTTTCCACGATTAGGACAACTAACACCTAACAAATCTCAACGGATGAAATTACGAGGTGTAACATTCTCCCCCTCTTAGGAACATTCGTCCTCGAATGATAGACTCTTGGGGATTCTACAAAAATTTTGACAGAGTTTTCCCTGTAATATGGCACTACCATCCTATCACAGCAACCCAAAATATATCGCCTCACAGGGCTACAATAACAACATCAACAACCATGGCCACACACGACCTAGAAAACATCATCGAAGAAAGCATTACATACCTGGGGGCAATGACGTCTCTACCTGAGTCTCCTCTGAAGGTGGAAATAAATGCGGGTACCTGAACTTCATGTCTTCTTCCACTTCGCAAGTCATTTCCTCTCTGTTATTATTTCTCCATAAGACTTTAACTGAAGCTACATCTTTGGTTCTGAGTCTCCGTACTTCCCTATTTAGAATGGCAATGGGAACTTCTTTGTAGGATAATTCCTCAGTGACTTGAACATCATCTACCGATACAACTCTAGAAGGATCTCCAACGCACTTACGAAGCATCGATACATGGAAAATCGGATGGACTGACTCCAAATCCGAAGGTAGATCTAATTCATAAGCCACTTGGCCTACCTTGCGTACAATCTCATAAGGTCCAATATACCGAGGACTAAGCTTGCCCTTTTTTCCAAATCTTATGACGCTCTTCATTGGCGACACCTTCAAGAATACCCAATCTTTCACTTGAAACTCTAAATATTGTCGACGATTATCTGCATAGGATTTCTGACGACACTGAGCTGTTAATAATCGATCCTGTATAAGCTTGACCTTTTTTATATCTTGCTCGACCAAGTCTGGCCCTATCAGTTTAGTTTCCCCCACTTCAAACCACCCAATTGGCGATCTGCACTTGCGCCCATATAGAGCCTCATACAGGGCTATTTGGATGCTGGAATGATAACTATTGTTATAGGCAAACTGAATAAGCGGTAAGTGATCATCCCAACTACCTCCAAAATCCAACACACATGGCCGTAGCATATCCTTAAGAGTCTGGATGTTACGCTCAGCTTGCCCATAAGTTTGTGGATAAAATGTTGTACAAAGACTCACCTGAGTCCCCAAACCTTCTTGAAAAGACTTCCAGAAATTTACGTTAAACTGTATCCCTCTATCGGAAATAATAGATACTGGAACACCATGGCATAATCTTCGGCTACATATGTAGTCTTGACTGGTAGGAAATGAACTGACTTTATAAGTCTATCCACAATTACCCATATAGAATCATATTTATGCCTAGAACGAGGCAAGCCTGTAATGAAGTCCGTATTAATCACTTCCTATTTCCAAGTTGGAATTTCCATAGCTTGTAACAATCCACCGGGGTTTTGATGCTCAATTTTCACTTGCTGACAATTAGGACATTGGGCCACGAATTCCGCTATGTCTCTCTTCATCCCATTCCACCAATAAATGGATTTAAGGTCATGATACATTTTTGTTGCTCCGGGATGAACAGAATAACGGGAACAACAGGCTTCTTTCAATATTTGATGGCGTAATCCCGCAATATCAAGAACACACAACCTGCCTCGACATCGGAGAACTCTATCTCCAGAAATCTCAAATGATGATTTCTTCTTTTGAGCAAGTGTATTTCTGTAGTGAACTAGCATGGGATCCTCGTACTGGCACTCTTTCACTTCCACCACTAGTGACGAGATAGCTAAATTCTGAATGATAGCTCCCATATCGCCCGAGTCCATTACCCGGACTCCTAGGCTAGCTAATTGCTGGAGTTCACGAGCTAAATTTATTTTCTCTGGCTGAACATCACATAAACTTCCCATAGATCTTCGGCTAAAGGCATCAGCCACAACGTTCGCCTTCTCGGGATAGTATAAGATGTTAACATCATAATCTTTCAACAACTCCAACCATCGCCGTTTTCGTAAATTCAATTCTTTCTGCTTGAAAATATACTGAAGGCTCTTATGATCCGTATAGATATCCACATGGACACCATACAAATAATGTCTCTACATCTTCAATGCATGAATCACCACAGCTAACTCAAGATTATGGGTTGGATTATTTTTCTCATGTCTTCGTAACTGCCTTGAAGCATAAGCAATCACTTTACCATGCTGCATCAACACACATCCTAACCCAACGCCTGAAGTATCGCAATAGACAACATAGCCTTCCGATCCCTCTGGAAGTGTCAGGACCGGGGCCGACTCTTGAAAACTACGTTCACAAGAATCCGTCCATTCAAATTTATCTTATTTCTGAGTTAGCTTTGTCAATGATGCAGAAATAGAAGAAAAGCCCTCTACAAATCTTCTGTAGTAACTTGCTATGCTAGAAAACTACAAACCTCCGTAGGTGTCATAAGCCTTGGCCAAGTCTTCACGGCCTCAATCTTCTGGGTATCCGCCCGAATACCATCGGCTGAAATAACATGCCCCAAAAGGGTCACCAAATTCAACCAAAACTCGCATTTTGAAAATTTCGCAAATAACTCTAAGAACGGTGCGTGGATGATCCGCATGTTCTGCCTCGGACCGAGAATTTACCAGGATATCGTCAATGAACACAATCACAAATAAATCTAGGAAAGGCCTGAACACATTGTTCATCAAGTCCATGAACACTGTCGGTGCATTAGTTAGCCCGAACGACATTATCCGGAACTCGAAATAGCCATATCTGGTTCTGAAGGATGTCTTAGGAACATCTTCCTCCCTAACTCTCACATGATTATACCCGGATCTCAAGTCTATCTTTGAAAACCATTTGGAACCTTGCAATTGATCAAATAAGTTATCAATCCTTGGGAGCGGATATTTATTCTTGATTGTCACCTTATTCAGTTGCCTGTAGTCAATGCACATTCGCAAGGAGCCATCTTTCTTCCTCACAAACAACACGGGTGCTCCCCACGGGGAAGAACTAGGCCTAATAAAGCCCTTTTCAAGCAAGTCCTTTAATTGCTCCTTCAACTCTTTTAACTCTGCGGGAGCCATTCTATAAGGAGGAATAGATATGGGCTTGGCATCCAGTAGCACATCAATAGCAAAATCAATCTCCCGCTCTGGGGGAAGGCTTGGAAGCTCATCCGGGAATACATCTGGAAACACATTCACCACGGGGACAGACTGAAGAGTCGACGATTCAGCTTCTATATCATGAACCCCAACTAAATGATAAATACAACCTTTAGCAATCATTTTTCTCGGCTTGAGATAGGAAATAAACCTACCTCTCGGAGACGCTATATTTCCTTTCCATTCCAAAACTGGAAGCGAACCATTTTTGTTCTGCAATCGACATTAGCATAGCAAGAAGCTAACTAATCCATGCCCATAATAACATCGAAGTCCACCATTTTCAACTCATGTAAATCAACCATAGTATGATGATCACAAATCACAACTACACAATTTTTATATACTCGGCTAGCTATTACCGGTTCACCAACGGGCGTTGATACCTCGAAAGGTTTGATTGACTCCGGTTTGACCCCAAATTGACCCGCAATATATGGAGTAACATATGACAATGTGGAACCCGAATCTATCAATGCATATACATCAAGAGAAAATACCGATAATATACCTATAACAACATCAGGGGAGGACTCAAGATCCTGCCGTCCAACCAAAGCATAAATACGGTACTGGGGACCACTAGAACTGGGAGCTCCTCCTCCACCTCTACTGCGACTAACTGGTGTCTGAAAGCCTTGCCCCGGAGGGCGTATAGATGATGAAGACCTGGCTGCCGACCTTGAAAGTTGGATCCTACCCCTACCACCAATCAAGGGGCAGTCACGCATGATATGGCCTAGCCGGCCGCATGCATAGCAAACATCTGAGCCTAATAGACACTGGCCCTAATGTGACTTCCCGCACTGGGACCATCGTGGCATGGGTGGCCTTACCCGACCTGAGTCACCTCTGTAATGAGAACCTGAAGCTCTAAAACTCTGACTCGGCCCGGAGTGAGTAGATCTATCAAATCTATGGCCCATAAACCGTGGAGGCGCAGTAGTCATGGAATGGCCTAAATGCCTAGAAAACTACTGTCTTTTCCCTCCTCTAAACTCACCAATCGAACCCAAAGATCTAGCCCTCTTGTGATAACCTCTATCAAGATCATGCTCACCTCTTTGCGGTTGTTGGCTTTCCTCCAATTCTGGGCGTGGGATTGAATGCGAGAAATATTCATATTGTCCTGAAGGGACACAGTCAAGCACTTATCCATCAAATGTGGCCCTAAGCCACTCACTAATCGGTGCACTCGATCACCTATATACGCTACCATGGCCAGAGCATACCTAGCCAAAGTATTAAAGCGGAGACTATACTCTAAGACACTCATACTTCCTTGCTTAAGACTCAAGATCCTGTCAGCTTTAGCCCGCCGAACCTCAGGGGCAAGTAATGTCGAAGGAAAGCATCGACAAATTCTTGCCATACCGGGTGAGGTGCATTGACTCCCCTAGAAGACAACCAAACCGTATACCAATGAACCGCAACATCCTACAATCTATATGATCCTAACTCTACCGATTCAATTAGCCGAAGCGACATCAACATTCCATCAATAATGTTTTGAGGGTCCTCATTCGGCTTTGACACGAAGAATTTCGAAGGGTTCAAGCTAATAAATCACGGGCTCTTGCACTAACCGCCTTATCACTATGACCCATACCTTGCCACTGGGCCTGAGCGGCAACTAATTGAGTCAACAGTTGAATGGTCTCTTTCATCTCTTGGCCCGAAACCTTTAGTGGAGGAGCTGGGGTGTTGGAGCTGGGGTGGAGGCTCCCTCATGCTTCTCAGAAATAGGCAACGAGTGAGAGGGCTGAGATTGAACCATATTCTGGGACTCACCCTCCTCTATATTCATTGGTAGTGCTCTTTCAGCTCGTCTTTCTGTCACTGTCTTGCCGTTTTGGGCTGCTGTAGCTTTTCTCTTTACAGGCATTTCTGAAATACATAATACACGGTTAAGAAAAAGAAAATCCTTATACCATAGCTCTATCACACGATCTATGAAGAAAGAAGTTCATTCATTCCTAAAATGCCGATAGCTTCCTGTTTATAAGTGTGGCGCGCAACACACCCATAAACAAGACTCTACTTTACACGGCTTGTAGACACACCCTAGGACGGAACTGCTCTGATACCACTTTTGTCATGACCCAACTGGAGGGCCATAACGGGCACCCGGAGCTGACCCACCCGGGCACCTCTCATTATACACTCACATTCATATCTAGGTGAGCCACATGGCTTATCAACAAACTCTATGCCTCAATAATACCATTTCCAATGGCTAAAACACTTTTTATATCAACATCAACAACTACCTCCATATACATATACACAAGCCGACGAGGCTAACAAAATAATATACCAAAAATATGAGCCGATAAGGCTAAAGACATCTACTATACATGACTGTCTACGAACCTCTAAGAAGAGTATGAAACATCATCATAAGGACGGGACAGGGTCCCGCCATGCCCGTATATACACATAAAAGAATAGTACCAATAGTTGCGGCTCCAGATCAAATGGAGCTTCTCTAAGAAATCACTGGATATGCAGCCTAAGGATCAAGTCTATCTCCCTATCCACCTGCGGGCATGACGCAGCGTCCACAAACAAAAGGATGTTATTATAGATAATGTACTGAGTAGGTAAGACATAATCAATAACACAATAGAAACATGAACGATAACATAAGGAAGAAGAGTCATGGGATGATAGAGCCATTTATACCCCTAGCGACGTTCATCATATTTACTTACCCTTTTTCCAATGGGAACCTTCTATTTCATACATTTATACATATAGTAGTAGGCAAAATACATCAAATGACCCCTAAACTATATCCACAATGTCGATATCACACTCAAACTGTACAAGTGACCTATTACACCCCCGAACATCTTAAAAGTGAATTATTTTACCCCTGATACATCTATAACCAGTTGCACATGGGGAGGTGCTGCACACTCACCCGCCAAGTAGGCGCCACGTCAGAAAGTGAATTATTTTACCCTTTTTATCTTTTCTTATCTTTTCTCGTTTCTTTCTCTTTCTTCCGTCTTCTTCAGCTATAAGTTTCCTCCTTCAGCTCACCTTGAGTTACCATCCTACCACCCATTTTCGTCGGAACCACCATATCCACCACAGTTTTATGCTTCTTTTTAAAAAGAAATTCCTGCACAAACTAATAATCATCATTTCCAAAAACAAAAAACAAACAAAACCATGTACCACCACCAGGAACTGTTGATGATGATGATGATGAATTGTCAAAAAGAAATAACGTGTTTGGGGCAAATACGTATCCCACAACCAAATCCTTCACCGGAAGATCAAGACAAAACTTTACCAGATTTAATAACTATTTGTTTGACTAAAGAAAGTGTGTTATGGCTACTCTTTGTGATATTTCGCCGGAACTTCACCGGGAAAATTAGTACCCCAATTTCTTTTTACTTCTTTCCATCGACAATTCAGTGCACACTTAGTTCCTTTTTTTTTTTCTTGTTTCTAATTTTGAGGTTTTTCATTTAATTTTATAGAGGGAAGTTTGATTCAACAACTGGGTTTGAGAAATTTAATGGATTATTGTGGAATTGTGGCAACTTAAGTGTTGATTTTATTAAAAAAAAAATACACCTCAATTGCATATAGGAGGTAGAATAATTGTTGGGATCAGGGATTAAAGTAGTGTCTGAAAATTGCTTGTGATTTACATGGAATAATAATGGAGGAGGTGGTCAGAGAATGAAAAGGTGTTCCAAAATGTTGGTTTGCTATGGAGGAGGGAAAAACGATAGAGATGGGAGAAAGAACGGATCTGCTGTTGAGTTTTTTCTGGTGGTTTAACATGGTTTAGGCAAAGAGATGGAAGGGTACAGTGGTGCTATGGTAGGGCGTGGTGGTTAAATGAAGAAGAAGAATAAAGGTTTGCGGGGTGGGGGTGGCTTGGTGCTGATGGTACATATTCTCCATGTTTGCCCCTTTTTTTCTAGCTAGCTCAACTTGTTTGAGGAAAAAAAAAAGAAAGAAAGAAAAATAAATTGAAAGAATTTGAAGCTAATCTATGGCTGAAAAATGGTGAAAGAACGAGGAGCAGGAGAAAGTGGGACGGGTGGGATGAAGAAGTAGAGGGGGCCCACTTGTTGTAGAGTGAAATAATTAAGTAAAAATAAGAAAATGGGCCCTCATTTCTATTTTGAAGATTCAAACGCGCCTATTTTCTTTTTATATTTATTTTGTTTGCCATGTCACCTTCTAGGGTGGAATTAGTTCCACAAAAAATAAATCTAGGGAGGTAATAGGTCGCTTGATTAGTTGGAGCGTGAATTCGAATTTTCGTGTATAGTTTAAGGTGGATTTGATGTATTTTGCCTATAGTAGTATCATACCCGACCATAGAGGTTCGGTGTCTCACATACCCGGCCATGACAAGGCTTAGTGTTATAAATACCTGGCCCTACTAAGGCTCAGTGTCATCCGTACCCAACTGCAGTTGTGTCCGCACGATAGATATCATACCTGGCCATATAAACTTGGTGTTCTTAGGAGTCATACTTTAATATATAAATATATATACATAGGAGTACATATGTCCTCAACATCATCATCTTCACCATCATTTTCATTATATCCTTCCTTAGAGGATCAACTATCATAGGATGGGACCAATGGTATCGTGAAAATATCAAGATCATGAGCTTTAGTGATTATAGGAATGAAATCATCATGGAAGATACAATGGATTTCACATGAAGGTATACATCAATGGGATCATGTCTTAAGAAAGAAGGGTTAGCCTTACATACCTTTATGTCTTCTTAACTACTTAACGTTCACCTCCAAAGCCCGAGAAATCTACTTTAAGAGGGTTCATACCAAGGTTAGGCTTCAAAGACACCCTTAAGTTCAAACAAGTATAATTTGTAAGCTAGTGAAAATTGGGCAGCATTTCCCCTATTTCAGCTACCTCTACCAAATTCCAAAATAACTCCCAATCAACAATGACATTAACAACAATACCATAATCAAGAGATTTCATTCAAGTTAAGCATCATCCAATCTCAAAACTCCTTTTCATGATCATTCATAACAATGGCTACAACACAACACCATATATGCTTACATACAATATTTCCTCAACATCATATATAACATCCACAACAAGATTTTACTCCTAACATGCCAAGAATTACAATTCAAGTTAACCTATAGCTCATAGTATCTCCAAGTTCATACTTGAAATTTATTTCCACTTTTCTTCCTTTACCCACCATAACAATCAAACAACCTTAACCATATGTAAAATATGTGAAATCTTACCTTACTCACTTAAGAACAAGTCTTGGATCAACTTGATCCACTAAAGTGTAAGTCTCCAACGTTAACACCATAAGAAATATTGAGTTCCACAAACCCTAAAGCTTCCTAGCACTTGAACCTCTTACTTAGATTTTCTTGGATTTTGGCTTGGATTAGTTTATAGACCTAGAGAGAGAGTTTTGGAGAGCTCAAGGACCTGTTATGGGGAAATAATGAGTCCAAAAGATATGAAATGAAATATATAAAGCGTAACTTAAAATCATGTCGGGCAATCCTGCGCCCACTTTGACGGATCGTCAAAATTCCTACGGTCCGTCAAAATGCTCCGTCAAGCTGCCCAGCCAAACATGGCTCACTGTGACTATTTTACGTTGGGAAATTACCATTTGACGGGCCGCAAAAATTTTTGCGGTCCGTCAAACTGATCCGTCAAAATGTTCTGCCCGAGTAGTCTGTCTTAAAATACCTATAAATTTTTACTCCGAAATCACATTGATGAACGGTTTGTTGCGTTGGAAACTAGACTTAATGAACTTAAATTTGGACAAAAGAAACACAACAAAACTCCTAATATTCTAGGAGATATGCCCCTCTCAAGTTGGACCAAAATCCTGTCCAAAATTTTGTCAAGTTTTCCCAAAGTTCTGATAAACTTAATTTGCTTAATTCGCTTGTCAAATATAGGAACATATAATCTCATATTTCCTAGAAGATAACTCCAGTTTCCACGATTAGGACAACTAACGCCTAACAAATCTGAACGGATGAAACTACGAGGTGTAACAGTCTTGTTTAGCACCCCTAAATGGAGGAGAAAGACTGGACTAAACAATTATAACAAAAATGTCATAATCATAACTTAAGCATTTTATAAATCATATTGAGATCTGGAAGCTGAACTAAAACATAAGACCTGTGTTAATTTATGATGATTGAATATAATTGAGTGTCTTTATTCTGGAAATTTTAATCTAACAAACAATGACACCTACGAGTATGAGGATGGCCGGCCCATTCCCTGACCTTTGTTACTTTTACACTCGGGGAGGTTGGTCACTTCTCCCAAAAATATAAATCTGAAGAGGTGGAGGACCTACAAGTGTCGGATAGCTAACCCTAGAAATCGTGACTCTTACACTTGAGATGTTGGTTACTTCTCCCAAAAGGCTTGTGAATCTGATAAATGCAAGTAATGGCATAACATCAATCAAATCAAACAAGAGATTCAATTACTTTTGATATTCTAAGGTAGATGAGTTATTAAGCAAAGGAATTCATTTTTGTGAGATAATATATATCATGAACTAATGATAGATTCATAGCATTTAAGACATCAAGGATTTTCAATCGAACAATCTGAACATTTACACTTAAGAAATTCAAGTATCTTCTTATCACACAATTTTATTAATAAGTATTTTCTTGTCAATCCCTTGACATAGGGAATTGTAAACTCAAATTACCTCAAAACATTTCCTTTCTAGTAAGGTTAGCTTCCACACGTGACAACTACAAACATTTCCTCTCTCTTCTCTCTCTTCTTCTGGCGCACGTTAGATTGCTACCAAAGTGAGCCTCCATCGGCCATGCCATAGGAAGGATGAAGACGAGTGGATCCACAGCTAGCAAACTAGCACTGATTTTCATGGAAGCTATATATGAAGAACAAGCCTCGAGCCCCTCAGATGAAGTCACCACCAAATATGTGGAGACATGGTCTGCCATGCCAAGTCGAGGTAGGGATAGGTTTACCTCTCTGGTAGTGGTTATGGGTGTTGCATCCAAGCCTCTATTAGGGCATGCAATCACTGGGCCACTGAAATAGTAAATGTTAGGGCTATGCAGGTCAGTGACAATGGAACAGTGCAACAACAGAAAAAGTGATGAAACAGTGTCGTAACTCAAGTTGTCAATGGAACAGTGCCAGATGGTAAAAATGCTCAAAGGCGTCTGGAGATGCCTACCACAGAGCAGGGTGGTCATCCATGGACCAATTTATTCCATGGGAGTTCTCTAACCGCTACCTGCATGAGTCTCAATTGCGCTTAAGATTTGAAATAGGAAAAAGGTACTCGAATTGCAACAAGATGAACTAGAAAAGGAAAGTTCTAAATGAAACCATGCCATCATCCTATATATAATAGGTATAGATCCAACAATTGGTTCCCTAGAAAGATTTATTACCCTGTAGTGGAATTTTGCTTCAAAACTCAAGATTTTCTTCCACAATGATGGTTATTTTGTGGTTAAATTCATGAATTTGGATGATAGGAACAAGTACTATATTTAGGGCCACAACTGATCAACAACAGATAAATGATAATCAAATCCCAGACTACTAAATTTGATTTTGCGACTAAGGTATTGAAGACCACTCCACTTTGGGTTAAATTTCCTAATCTTCCACTTAATTGTTAGAGTATGGACTCCTTAGGTAGAATGTCTAGTACTGTGGGTACACCTTTATATGTTGATGAGTGCACAACCATCATAAAGAGAATTTTCAATGCTAGAGTTTTGTGGAGGTTGGTGTTACAAAAACGTCCTTGCCTAATTCTACTAAGGCCTGGATCCACAAAGCAGGGAGTTTAGTCAAAGTATATGGTATGATTGAAAGCCCATGTATTGTGGGATTTTCTTACAAGTGGGACATGATTGTGTTAAACAAAAGTATAAATAAGTTGAACCACAACCTAGAGAAGAGGCAATTACACATAAACAAGAATAGAAATCTAGAGGGGTAGCTCCTGAGATTGTACAACCACATGGTGATAGCTAGGGAACCAAGGTTTCTGATCAGCTTCTCAATACTGGGAAGGACCGAGGGGCACCTCCAAATAAGTAGGCAAAAGAGAAGGACTGGCAGTGCGTCAAGAGGAAATCAGCTGCAAAGGGTAATGCAACAGTGGACCCTGTAGGATTGATAAATGATGGTAATTTTTTTTATCCCTTGACTAATATTGAATCTATCTTTGGAACTACTACCCAATCACTGCATGGAGTGGCCAGTGTAGTAAGGTGGTTGTAGATCATGGACACCAACCCCCTAATATACCTCAATAAAGTTGATCATTTGAAATGTTATGGGTTTAAATAAAGACGATAAGCAAAGGGATCTAAAAATGTTCATTCATAAATAGAAAGTAGATTTACTAGCAGTAGTTGAACATAAAGTAAATAAAAAGTATGATGAGGCTATCATCAGAAGAGTGGCATAAGGATGGAGGTGGAGTTCCAATTATACTACAAAGAAGAAGAGTAGAATTTGAATATTGTAGAATCCAAATTCCATTGTTTTTATTGATCTTATAGTGTATGATCACTTTATCTATGGTACAGTGAGAAATCATACTCTCGGGCTACACTTTGCTGTAGTGTATGTTCTCCACTCTGTGGAAACTAAGAAGCCCCAATAGCATAAACTCAGACAACTTGCAGCAAGTATCTAGGAGCCATGGATTCTAACGAGTGATTTTAATGTCATAATTGATGTGGATGACAAATCAAATCAAATCATAATATTGTCCATGACAATGGTGTAAGGGATTTCATGAATTTCCTTCTCGATTCCAGTGTAAGAGAAATACCTTATATAGAGAGAGAATTCACTAGCAGTAATGGCCATGTCCAAAGTAGAATTGATTAGGCTATGTAAATGATATCTAGATGCTACAGATGCCAAGTCTCTTTATTATATAATCGAGCCTTTTTTCTTTGATCACTCACCTTTGTGTTTCCAGGTGAAGGATTAGAGGAAGAGAGTACCTAGGCATTTTAAGTACTTCAACTATATGGTAGATCACAAGAACTTTAAATCTATTATTGTAGAGTGCTTGGAGAGGAGTGGGCATGGAACATGTCTGGATAGAATCTAGCAAAAGCTGATGTTTGTTAAGAAATAGAGGAAGGACTTGGAGGTTTATGAGTTAAACAATATTGAAGCTCAAGGTAATGATACCAAGAGACAATTTCTTGACACTCAGAGACAGATGATAGATGGACAACATCCAGATCTACTGGAAACAGAAAGGGAGCCCAGGAAGCAATTTGAGAAGTGGTCATCATTGAGGAGAGCATAGCTTGGAAGGAATCAAGGGTCAAATGGCTTAAGCAATGTGATTCTAATTCTGTCTTCTTTTTTCTTTCTAGTATGAAGAGTAAGAGTGGCCAATAATGCCTTACAAACAACTGGTGGGGACCTAAAGGGATTGAACATGAAGCTTGTGGTTTCTATAAGCAGATGTTGGAGTCTTCTGCTCCCCATTTATTAGCTATTGACCCAAGAGTTCTCATCAATGGTTATCATTAGTAAGGCATGAACAGTCCCTGCTTATTCTCCTATGACCAGTAAGGAGGTATATAAGTCCTTATATGGTATTGATGATATGAAGGAACCAGTACATAATGGTTTTACTCCTGCTTTCTCAAGAAATCCTGATTTATTATTGATGGTGAAATCACAAGTTATAATGCATATCTTTGACACTCTGACTTTGCCCAAAGCAATGAACTGCGCTAGTGTTACCATGGTCCCTAGAGTTAAAAATTCCACCACCATCAGCGAATTTAGAATCATTTCATACTGTACTGTGCTCCACAAAATCATCTCCAAAATCATGGCAACAAGCATGCAGGGTATTATGGATCTTATTGTAGAGAACAGTCAGGATGCTTTTGTACCTGATAGGTTAATCACAGATAACATTCTCCTTAGGCAGGAGTTGTTAAAGGTTATGGTAGAAAAGGTATATCTCCTAGACGCATGTTGAATATTAATATACAAAAAACATATGACTTTGTTGAACGGATATGCCTGGAACAAGTTCGCAACAGTCTTAACTTTTCAGAATTGTTTGTCAAATGGATAATGCAGTGTGTGACTACTGTTTCTTATGCTATTGTAGTTAATGGGAAATGGACTCAGGCCTTCCCTGCAAGAAGGACCTTAGACAAGTGGATCTTTTATCACCCTTTCTCTTTGTGATTGTCAGGGAGTATCTCAACATTTTAGTGAAGAACCTACAACATGACCCTGACTTTCTCCAATTAGGGTTTGTTGATGATCTACTTTTACTTTATAGAGGTGATGTCGTTTCTTTCTCTAAGTTGCATGACTGTTTTCTGGCTATGCATGACTGTTTTCTGGCTTTCTCTGCTACCTTAGGATTGATTTCTAATACAATCAAAAGTTCTATATATTTTGGTGGCGTTGATGTGGTGACTCAAAACCTTATCCCGGTGAGATTACATACCTTTCAGGTACCCATGGCTCTTAGCTACAAGTTGATCTATATTATTCAATGCTAGCCCTTTATTGACAAGATGATGGGGAGAACTACTCAATGGACATCAAAATAAGTGAACAAAAATATTGAGGCCTTATATAGAACTTATCTTTGGACAGGTAGCCATAATTCAACAAACAAGGCCCTTTTTGCTTAGGAACAATTAAGTATGCCAAAGAATGCAGGAGGGCTAAACATACTGCATATGCAAACATGGAAAAAAGCAGCAATTTGAAAAATTATTTAGAACCTTTACAAGAAAAAAGGACATGCTATGGGTACAGAGAGTTTATATTTATTAAGGTAACGGGCAACCTATTTGGAGTGTAATGCCAAAGCAATCATCACAGATGCTGCAAAAAATCTTCAATTGTAAGGCACTTTTTTGAGAGATTGGATATGATATTGATGACATACAGCACATGAAATATTTCTCTATCAAAGATATGTATATTAAACTAACAGGGTATTACTAGAAAGTACCATGGAGGAGACTGATTTATAACAACATTGGTGCTCCAAAACGAATCTTTATTCTCTATTTTGCAATTCATGACAGATTATACACCAACGATAAACTCATGAGGTGAGGACTAATTACTGACATGCAATGCCCTCTATGCAGCAGAGAGGATGAAACATTGATCATCTTTTCTTCTTGTGTAACTTCTGTGCTAGCATCTTGAGGAAACTGTTGATATGGCAATGATTGTATATGGTAAAAATCAGATTAATGCCAGACCGGTGAGACCGGGGATCAAGGGAAGGAAGAAACAAGCACGAGCGTAAAGGTTTTCTTTCGGACCGGGGGTATTGCACCGGAAGTAGTTGATCAGAAGAAAGCGGAGGAAAATCGTTTGGTCCGATATATCCGGAGCAAACTCCTCATCACAGCCAGTCCGGTTTCTCCATGGCCGAGTTGATCGTGGCCGTTAGTCCGGTTTCTCCATGGTCGAGTTGATCGTGGCCGTTAGTCCGGTTTGGTTAGTTACGAAATGCTACGCGTCAAGACCGTTCTGCCCCACTGTGCTGCCAACCGTACGGGTGTCAGACTGTACGGCCCAATCTTATCCTTTTAGGGTTTTCTTTATTCTAAAAGGGCTTTGTGTTGTAGGCAGGGCCCATAAGGCAAAACTATAAATAGGGGACATTTCCCTACTTTTAAGAGTTAGCTTCTTGGAATCCAGAGCATTGTAATAGCGAATCAAAATATTATTTCTCTCTTCAGTCCGAATCTGTGGAGTTATTGTTTGAGCTTACTTTTCTAGTATTACTATACTTATTCGTCCATAGCAACCTACATAACATTTATATCCTCAAACCATAGTGCATAAATCCATATATATATATATATATATATATATATATATATATATTCCATCAAAAACCAAAATAGATTAAAGTTTTCCCACATATCCTATACCTCATCTACAAATTCAATTGATTACCTAAATTCGGGGTAAACAGTTTGGCGCCCACCGTGGGGCTAGGATAATAGTGGTCTTGTAATATTTGGCTTCTCTCTCTCTCTTACCCGTTAAGTCTTAAAAATCTTTTGTTCATCTCTGTGACAACGGACCAAATGGCAAGCAGTGGACAATCTGGTTATGTCAACAACAATGAGATTGTGGTCGAAAATGAGAACAGTGGGCTACGGGGCTTACCAGCAGATCCTATCGACCCAAATTCCGTTGATTCGAGGGAGGGCCTCAATCGGCAGAACACCGTGAACCAGGAGAATGCTACCCAGTCGGCTACTGATCCCTTAAATACTCACAATTCAGTTACTTTGTCCCGGGCACTAGGCCGGAAAGTGTCGGACACCCCGGACGATATTAACTTACGTTTAATTTTTGAAATGTTGCAGGAGCAGAGAACAACTATTGCCGAGCAAGGAGTCGCAATAGCTCGGTTACAAAGCAAAAATGATGAAACGGCCCCAGAGAGGGCGAAAGGTGTTGCCGAGCCCAGAAGGGAAGAAACACGGATGATCGAGAGTAATGGGTCCGGAGCCGGTTCGTCCACCGAAGTTCTGAGAATGCTCGAAACATTGGCGAAGCGGGTAGACTCAACTGAGAAGAGGGTGGAAATATATAACTCTCGGGTGGACCAGATCCCGGGGGCTCCGCCTATTCTGAAAGGACCGGATTCGAAGAGGTACATTCAAAGGCCTTTTCCTCCGAGTGCGGCTCCGAAATTGATCCCGAAGAGGTTCAAAATGCCAGATATCCAGAAGTATAATGGCATAACGGACCTGCATGAACACTTGACTTCATACACCTGTGCCATAAAAGGCAATGACGTCGAAGAGGATGAAATCGCATCCGTGTTGTTAAAAAAATTTGGGGAAACTCTATCGAAGGGAGCACTGACTTGGTACGACCATCTGCCCGAGCATTCAATCACTTCTTTTGAAATGCTTGCGGATGCGTTCATAAAATCTCATGCCGGTGCTAAGAAGGTGCAGGCCCGTAAGGCAGATATTTTCCGTATAGCCCAAAGAGATGATGAGTTATTACGTGAGTTTGTCAACCGGTTCCAAAGGGAACAGATAGAGCTCCCTCCGTTTCCGGAGGAATGGGCTGCGCAAGATTTTACCAAAAGGCTTAATCCTCGAAGTTTGACGGCCTCGTTCAAGCTAAAAGAAAACTTGCTGGAATACGAGGCTGTGATCTAGGCTGATGTTCATAACAGGTGTGAATCAAAGATCCGGGTAGAGGATAACCAACTTGAGCTCCCCCCAGGACCTGTAAATATGAGCAAAGGCTCTGACAGATCGAGGAAAAATTACGAGCCAGAGTCAAGACCGTCGAGGGAAAGGTACAGGCCGTACTTTCATTCAGAAAAGCCAAGCTTCAGGTCAGAAAAATCGAGGGTTGGACCCAGCCAATTCCCTAGCCGGGGTGATAAACGGACCAAGCGGCCATCGAACAGCCGAGGCCTGTCATTTAGGAGCGATGCCGGGATCACGGCTATGAACAGAGACCCGCTGAGGGTATCGGAGTACAACTTCAGAATTAATACCTCGGAGCTCGTCTCGGCCATCGGACGAATTTCAGAAACAAAATGGCCGAGACCGTTGAGATCAGATCTCGGTCAACGGGACCCGAACATGATATGTGAGTACCACGGAACCCATGGGCACAGAACTGAAGACTGTCGCCAATTGAGAGAGGAGGTGGCTCGGTTGCTGAAAAATGGTCACCTTCGTGAATTCCTGAGAAAGGGATTCAAACAAACGGGCTGCACCGGTGGAACCTCAGCATATAATCAACATGGTAATCGGGGGTATGGATGTGCCTCGGGGCCCGGTGATGAAACGGACAAAGGTTTTCATTGTACGAGAGAAGTGCAGCCGGGATTATATGCCCGAAGGTTCCATCTCCTCAGGAACGAGGATGCAGAAGGCATCATTTAACCACACAATGATACTTTGGTAATTTCTATTCTTATTTTTAAATCACCAGTCAAGCGTATTTTGATTGACCCAGCTAGCTCAGCCAATATCATCTAGTGGAGAGTGGCCGAACAACTGAGGCTACTCGACCAAATTGTACCTGTGGCTCGAGTGCTCAGTGGGTTTAATATAGCGAGTGAAACCACGAAGGGGGAGATCTCTTTGCCGGTCAACATTGACGGCACCATTCAGCAGACGGTGTTCTATGTAATCGAAGGAGACATGAAGTATAATGCTTTGCTCAGCAGGCCGTGGATACATAGCATGAGGGTTGTTCCATCGACATTACATCAGCTGCTGAAATTCCCAACGCCGGAGGGGGTAAAAACCATCCGAGGAGAACAACCCGCTGCAAAGGAGATGTTCGCTGTCGAGGAAGCGTCGCTCATTCCCAAAAACCCGGATCCGAAAGAGGACGATTGAATCAGTGGCAAGGACTCTAAATAGCAACTAAAAGGTACGGGTCCGACAGCGGAGCAACAAGGGTCGGACCCGGGGTATGACGAGGATGATTTCGGTGTACCTAGATCTTTCGTCTTACTAGATGACTCGGATGCAACCAAGTCTACAGTGGAGGAACTGGAGCAAGTCGTCTTGTTCGAATATCTACCGGATAGAAAGGTATACCTGGGCACGAGGCTAACCTCGGAGCTCAGGAACAAATTGATTAAGTTTCTGCAGGCTAATGCCGATTGCTTCGCATGGTCCTATATAGATATGACAGGTGTGCCACCGGAAGTAACAACTCACAAGCTCAGCCTCGACGGGAGATTTCCCCCGGTGAAGCAGAAGCGGAGGCCTATGGCAGAATCGAAGCACGCCTTCGTAAAGGATGAGGTAACAAAGCTTTTAAAAATAGGCTCTATTCGGGAGGTAAAATACCCGAATTGGCTGGCTAATATAGTGGTGGTGCTGAAAAAAGGTAATAAATTTAAAATGTGCGTTGATTATAAGGATTTAAACAAAGCATGCCCGAAGGATTCATTTCCGATGCCTCACATCGATAGAATGATCCATGTGACGGCCAGGCATGAAATGTTGAGTTTTCTCGACGCTTACTCCGGGTATAACCAAATCCGCATGCACTCGGAGGATGAAGAGAAAATGTCCTTTATTACCCTGTACGGGACTTACTGTTACAATGTCATGCCCTTCGGATTAAAAAATGCCGGTGCAACTTACCAACGCCTGGTTAATGGGATGTTCGAAGAACAGATAGGAAAAACAATGGAAGTTTATATTGATGACATGGTTGTCAAGTCCCTGGAAACAGAGGACCATTTAAAACATCTACAGGAAACTTTCGATGTACTTCGCAAATACAATATGAAGCTCAACCCGGAGAAATGCGCCTTCGGTGTCTGGTCGGGCAAGTTCTTGGGTTTCATGGTGTCTGACCGGGGAATTGAAATCAACCCAGACAAGATCAAAGCCATCGAGAACATTGAGGTGGTAAATAACGTCAAAGGAGTGCAGAGGCTCACCGGAAGGATAGTGGCGCTGAGTCGGTTCATATGGAGATCCTCGGACAAGAGTCACTGTTTCTTCTCCTTATTAAGGAAGAAGAATGACTTCACTTGGACACCGGAATGCCAAAAGGCCCTACAGGAATTGAAAGGATACCTGTCCAGCCCGCCTCTGTTGCGCACACCGAAGGTGGATGAGCAGCTTTTCCTCTACCTTGCCGTATCCGAAGTAGCGGTAAGTGGCATTTTAGTCCGGGAAGAATCAGGTACACAATTCCCTATATATTATGTGAGTAGAACTTTGGGGGATACGGAGACCCGTTACCCCCACCTTGAAAAATTGGCATTGGCATTGGTAAGTGCTTCTAGAAAGCTCAAACCTTACTTTCAATGTCATTTGATATGTGTAGTGACCACTTATCCTCTAAAGAACATCATGCATAAACCAGAATTTTCAGGTAGATTAACTAAATGGGCCGTAGATATTAACGGATACGATATCGAATATAAGCCTCGGACGACCATCAAGTCCCAAATCTTAGCCGATTTTGTGGCAGACTTCACCCCGGCTATGGTCCCCGAGGTTGAAAAAAAACTTCTACTGACTTCGGGGAAAGCTTTGGGTATTTGTTCATTACACACGGACGGGGCCTCAAACCTCAAAGGTTCCAGGCTAGGAATCGTCCTTAAAACTCCCGCCGGGGATGCCATTCGACAGTCCATTAGAGCTATTAAATTGACTAACAAAGAAGCCGAGTATGAGGCTGTGATTGCAGGTTTGGAATTAGCTCGGAGCATGGGGGCCGAAATAGTCGAAGCAAAATGCGACTCTCTCTTGGTCGTTAACCAGGTGAATGGCGTCTTCGAGGTCAAGGATGAAAGAATGCAAAAGTACCTGGAAAAAATCCAAGTGATATTACACCAATTCAGAGAATGGACCATGCAACATGTACCCAGGGAGCTGAACAGCGAGGTCGATGCATTGGCCAATCTGAGCTCTTCAGTCGAAGGGGAAGAAATTCGGCGATAGAAACCGTACATGCTGAAATAAAGACGATGGGTCTAACATGGGATTGGCGCAACAAGTACATCGAATACTTGCGAGATGGAAAGCTCCCGAGAGACTCAAAAGAATCTCGGTCACTAAGGACAAAAGCTACACGGTTCTGCTTAGTAGATGACCAATTGTATCGACGATCTTTCTTTGGGCCCTTGGCCAAGTGTTTGGGTCCCGGAGAAACCGATTATGTGATTAGAGAGATACACGAGGGGACGTGCGTCAATCACTCCGGTGCAGAGGCTTTAGTTCGAAAAATCATCAGGGCCGGTTATTACTGGAACCGAATGGAGGAAGATGCGAAGGATTTTTTTCGGAAATGCGATGGGTGTCAAAGACATGCCCCAATGATTCACCAACCGGGGGAGTTGCTACACTCGGTGATGTCACTTTGGCCCTTCATGAAGTGGGGAATGGACATTGTTGGTCCACTGCCATGGGCACCAGGTAAGGCCCGTTTTATTTTGTTTATGCCTAACTATTTCTCTAAATGGGTTGAAGCGCAGGCCTTCGAAAAGATTAGAGAAAAAGAGGTTATTGACTTCATATAGGACCACATCATCTGTCGTTTCGGCCTCACGGCCGAGATAACTTGTGATAACGGCCCTCAATTTATTGGCAGCAAAGTCAATGACTTCCTCGAAGGGTTGAAGATCAAGAAAATTGTATCAACCTCGTATCACCCAAGTGCAAACGGACAGGAGGAATCCACAAATAAAATAATAATTCAAAACCTAAGGAAAAGACTTGAAACATCGAAGCATCACTGGAGGGAGGTGCTCCCGGAGGTATTATGGGCTTATAAAACCACAACAAAATCAAGCACGGGAGAAACACCTTTCTCGTTGGTCTACAGGGCTGAAGCCCTCATCCATGTAGAAGTTGGTGAACCGAGTCTCCCGGTCAGATACGCCACCCGTGAATCAAATGAGGAGGCCATGGCCATAAAACTCGACCTTACGGATGAACTTCGCGAAAATGCGTCGGTCCGAATTGCAGCCCAGAAGCAGAGAATGGAAAGGTACTACAACCGAAGGGCCAATTTTCGACATTTCCAAGTTGGGGACTTGGTGCTTCGGAAAGTTACTTTGAACACAAAGAATCCCAACGACGGTAAGTTGGGTCCGAACTGGGAAGGGCCATACAAGATAACTGGAATAACATGTGAAGGGTCATATCAGCTGGAATCCATGGACGGATAACGGCTGCGTAATAACTGGAACGTGGCGCATTTGAAGAGATACTACTGCTAAGGTATGGACACTTGCCCTTGTGTTTTACTTTGCTCATCTTTCTTTCTCGCAGGAATTCAAATACCGGATGAAGCTAGGTGTTAGGTCTAAAAACACGTGTTGCACTCTTTCCTTAGTACGGTTTTGTCCCAAAATGGATTTTCCGACAAGATTTTTAATGAGGCAACGAGTACAACGTGTTACTTGATAAAACCAAAGTTAAGTGTCCAGAAACCCGATTGTATACCCTACGAGTGGGACTGGATAGTGCTTACCCGATCATGCAGCTCGGATAAACACTAGGGAACTACTATACCCATATTGAGGCTTACCCCGGTAAACAGAAAATGAAGCAGCTCAACAAAGCAGAACGCCGTTGGATCCTCGAAATTTTGTTTCTCACCTCCGACCAAAACCGAACCTTCTGTATTAGGTTTCGATGTAAGGACCAAATGATCAGAATGAATCGTGTGCACTTAGTATTTGCTACGGCAAAAACAGAAGGAAATGGACAAAATTCTCATATCATGTATGTACAAATACTTGCAATACAAAGATTATTGAAAATTTGGATTATTGCATTTCGGATATGTCATCTTGTTAAACACCTTACCCGGGTGATTACCGCCGAATTTCGACATCGCTTTATTCATATACCCTACTCCTAGCACTACAGTCGAAATTCGACAAAGGCAACAAAGTCACATTAAACCAAGCCAAAATCTTTAACACCCTCGAATGGGGACTGCTACATCAGAATTTGCTAAGGCTTGGATTCAGGTGTCCGAACCTAATCCATGATAAATGAACTAGCAAAAAAATATCGGCCCTAAAATGCCTAATATGATTCGGAGACGTCTGAATTCACAGAGCATAATTAAGTCCCATAGGCAAACCACTTGATCAAATCACCGGACAAATTACATTGGACAAAGTGAAAAGCCGATAACGAGGCATAATCTGGCAAAATGGCTCCGGGCAAAAGTCATAATAAACACAGATAAAAGAATAAAGGTAATCAACAAGAGAAATGTGCATTCCATATATGTGAGGTTTTTTACACACCTGAAATTCCTACGAAGATAAAAATAAAAAAAATCCAAAAAGGCAAAGTCAAAATAAAGGCTAAGTTCAGGCCTTGATCTATCCGGTGCAGCTGGAACCAGAACGCTCGGATACTGTCTGCTCGGAGTCCTTGGAATCGGTATCAAGGGCTCTCTTAGCTTCCTCCTCAGTCTTTTTGACTTCAAGTATCATGGCCGGAAGGTCCCCAAAACCTTGTTGAGCTTGCTCGAGGGTGGCCCTCTAGGACTTCCACCGCTCATACTCCACTACAATTGTGGTATGAGCCTCGGCAGCTTCCATATTCTTAAGGGCTTCCGCCAGGTCGGCCTCAGCCTAGGCCAATTTGTCAACCAATTCAGATCTCTTTTTATCGAGGATTCTTTGAATTTGAGTAGCCGACTCGAGATCGGCCTTCAGGAGGTCATTGGCCTCGGTTGTCTTCTCGAACTTGGTCTTGAGCTCGTCGCATATCCGGGCCCTATCCTCGACTTTCTGCATGAATACCCTCAACTTGTCTTTGTACTCAGCATTCTCGGACTCAAGCAATCGATGCCTCTTGGCCATGTTCACGGCGTCAGACTTGGCCGAGTCAAGCTCTCCCCGAAGTCGAGATATAGTAGCCTCAAGTTCACCAAGCTTTGAGGAGAAACGAGCATTATCTTGGCTAAGGCCGATCTTGTCTGCTTCAAGGAGCCGGTTCTTTTCGACCATCCCAGCCAGCTCATCCTTTAACCGAAGGTTTTCGGCCTTCGCCGCTTCGAGCTTGGGTCGAAGATTGGAAAGGGCTGCTGCTCGGTTCAACTCATCCTCCTTCACTTGCAAAAGATGCTGGAATTTCTCTGTTTCCCTACGCTGGGCGTCCAGCTGGCCTATAAGGTCGTCAACCTCTTGCTGGGCATGGATGAAGGCCTCATTAACGAGCACCATGCTCTGTGAAAGAAATGAGACGTTACAAACATAGAAAATAAGATGGAAAAGTTCACATCGAGTTGGGGAAAAATAGGCTGATAAGCTTACTCGGTTGCCCGCGCGCATGCCCTCATTAATAAGACTCTGCCAGGGGACCCCTGTCATCTTCCGCTTATCCGAGTCCAAGACAAGGGGCCTCAGGTAGCTTGCAACTCCCACAAGACGAGATAAAAAACTGCAGTCCTCGGGGACGGTGATCACGGCCGATCTTGTCCTTCTAGGTTCGACACTCGAGGCCGGGAAGATAGGCACAAGGCTATCTCTTGCACCGGTATCGGTGGACTGGCTAGATACCTTCGGGACTCGAGGGATAGGGAGATTTCCAAAACCAACAGCTTCCCCGGTAGCAGGAGGAGTATCCGGGAACATATCATCAAAGTTATCTGACCTCGAAGCTGGAGTGGGGGAAGCCGGAACAGCACCAGCAGTCTCGGTAGGAACAGGTGCTTCGGATGCCGGAACAACACTAGCAGCTTCAGTAGGTGCAGGTGCCTTGGATGTTGAAGCTGGGTCCCCAGCGGGAAGTGAGCCGGTATCCAGTGGAGCCTCAATTTCGGAAACCGGCTCAGCCCTCTGTTCGACCTCAGTAGTTGGTGTATGTCCGGTCCTTCTGGTCCTTTGCAGGGGGGTCTCCTCAGACGAAGCATCAGCTGAAATGTCAACATATTCAATTGACCTTGGAGGAGTTGGGTAAAGAATTTCTTCCCCACCTGTGTGCAGTGCCGGAGCCGACGGTCCTTCCCTGGCTGAAGGAAATGGCAGAATGATGGTATCCTCCTCCGGAATAGAGTCAACGGAGGGAGTCACACCGACCTTCCGAACAATGAAATCGGGCTCTGTTTCATCTCTTAGAGTCCGAACGACGCTTCTTGCCCTCTTTTTTGATTTCTGCCCTTTGACCGAGGGTTTTCTCCACCTTTTGTTAGCAGAAGCAATGATGCGGGATGTACCCGCTGAATCAAATTCAGGAGCCGGCGCAGTTGGCTCGGCTGCTGGCTCCGGTCTGGGCTCTACCGAACCCTTGGGTAAACCTGAATATCGAAGAGGTTATGAAAAAGGGGAAAGAAAAAGGTAGAAAATGCGATAAATTCCGACCTAAGCGTAGTATTACCGTGGTTTTGAGCGACCCATCGGCCACGCAACAGGAGGGTCCATGTCCGCGCTTCATAGGTGTGTTGGCTAAGGAGAGCGCCAACACATTCATTCATGTTCCGGACAGCCGGAGGTCTCCATGCCACGGCTGGTATAAAGAAGGAGACAAATCGTGTTAATACGAAAGGGCAGACGTTTGACAAAGCGTTCAAGGGTAACTGTTAAAAGAATTGAGAAACTTACGATTATCATTCCACCTCTCTGGAAAGGTCATATAGTTGGACGGAATAATGTCCACGGTCCTCACCCGGATGTAGCGCTCTAGCCAACCTCGGTCTTTGTCTTTATCTATCTTTGAAAAGATCGGGTTCCGGCTTCGCTTGGCGAGCTTTATCACACCCCCCTCGGAATAACCTCGGGGAATATAATCGGATGAAGTGAGCCATCGTAAACTCCTTCAAGTTGTTGGCCAACAGCTGAAGGCAGGCCGCGGTCCTCCACACTATCGGACCAATCTGGGCCAAGGTTATATTATATGTCTGGCACATATCCAAAATAATCGGGTCGATTGGGGGGTCGAGCTTAAGTGTAAAAGGATAGGTGTAAACATACAGAAAGACCTCCTGATGGTCGGTGATCGATTCGTCGGGTTCGGGGGCGAACACTTGTACCGAACGGTTATCCCATCCACAATCAGCCCGGACTTGATCAAGTTTGTCCTCGGTAATGGACAATGGATACCGCCTTACATCAAACCCTCTATCAGCAATGGGGGAAGGATTCTCAACTTCAAACTCCTTGTTATAGTTGGGTTTGGATGGTACAATGTCCAAAGCAGTGGGCTCAACGGTGGATTTTCCCTTGGGTTGTGAAGTTGGTTCGGTTCCTTGAGAAGAAACTGAGGGAACATCCTGGGAGGTGGTTTCGATGTTGGCAGAAATTTGAATGAGATGATGAAAAAGGAGATTCGGTGAACTCGATGAGGGAGAAGGAACAAGTTGCAAAAAATAATAAGAGTGAAGGAGCAGTTGAGAGGAAATTTCAAAACGGCAAAGTGAAAGAAGAAACAAAGTGGCACTTTTAGTCAAAAGAACAACAATAGAGAAGGTGACAAAGTTAGTCTTTTTTATGATCAAAACAAATAGGAAGAGAAATGATCACAATCAACGAAGAAATATTGGAGAGAAAAATGATCAGAGAGTGAAAGAAGTGAAGAAGAGGAAGTGAAAATGGTAAAATGAGGCGGTTAGAGGCCTTATATAGGCATGGGAATCTAGACACTTACAGATCCCATCCAACCGAGGGATTCCACGTGTACCACAATTAATGAGTCATGATTTGAAACGATGTGAGTTACGGCAGTTACCAAAGTCGGCTATTCGGGATGAGACACGTGGCTGATGGCAGAGGGACGTGGCGCAACTGCTCCCGCCAAAATGAAAAGATAAGAACGAGCATATGGAACCACCAGTTTCGTGACTCATCCACTTCCCGTTACTCCGGTAAAACTTCAGTCCGGAAAGTGTGGGGACTATCTATATGTTACATCCCGTATTTTCATGCATTGGAAAGCGTGCGCAATAAATGACACTAGAAACAAAAATGAGGTTATCCCCCAAGCTTATAGGTGGTTAAAGTGATAGTACAAATGTATCGTAAGGATTAGAAGTTAAACAAACCATAGAAGATAAGATTCGTCGAGGTTCGAAATCTATTTGAATGGAATATGGTCCAACCTAAAATATACCGCATAATGGACCAGGAAATTTGACCGACCAATGTGAGCAAATTTATTCGAGTCTCGAGGATTTGGTCATATTCAAGTATGGGAATCAAGAGATCAATATGTAGAAGGAATGGCGTCCCGAAATTATTTAGGACTCGAAAAGTGGAATGACGGTGATTGAAAATAATATTTTGTGTGTACCAAAAGGGGCTATGGACTACTGCTATGTCACATGATCATGACAATGAATATGGAGTGTATTAAAAATGATTACTATTTAAGTGAACCGTGATCAAGAAATTAATTATGTGAGTACCGATTAAATATTGGATTTTAGTGGAAGACTAAATAACTAATTAGTGGATAACACCCATTAAGAAGCCTTCCACGTGTAACTTTTATAAGAGGCCAGCATATGATTTATTAGTGTTTACGTGTATGTATTAGGTTGTGGCAATTTGGAGCCATATCTTTATAATTCATAGATAAAGGACACTTTACATTTAATTCACTTTGTAAAATACTTCATTCTTGTCCAAACGTATACCAGCAACTTGTGGAGATCCATCCGTGCCTTAATTAAGTTCTTACAACTTGAACAAACAGCTATATTTAATATCTCCATTTCTGGAAATTTGGGCAGCAACGTTACTAAATTGGGTTACGAGTTTCGCTCACCGCTTCGATCTCGTCGTTTTGTTTTGTCGTGTTGTTGAGTACGGGCTTTCTTCAAAGTGTAGTAAGGTTGAAGAAGAATGTTTCTTGGCACATAAGGTAAGAATTATCATCTTCTAAGTATATTTAAATTCATTGAAGTCATGGCTAAATCATGGGACGAGAAATACGAAAAATATACCGTAAATCGTATATGATGTTGTTGTTGGCTCATGGGCTGTTTGTGGACTGTTTTGAAGGAGTTCTTGAGCTATTTATGGCTAGAATTGTTGGAACATATTTTATTATATTGTTGTTGTGATTTCGATTGATGTTTTACATGTTTATGAAGAAGGAGAAGTTATACGGCATAATGATATATTGTGTATATAGGGGCTGTTTTGATCATATTCTTGAGTTGTTAATGATGGGGACCCTTAAGAAATGACTTAGTTATAAGGTTGTTGGTGTTGTTGTTGAGGATTTGGTCGAGTTAAATTATCTGGGTTTGTTGAATATATAGAGGAAATGCTGACCGAATTCCTATAAATGACGTGCTAGCTTAGGGTTGGATTCCTAAGTACCTTTAGCCAATGTTTGGTATTTACTGTCATTGTTGTAGATCTTGGGAAGCCCGAGACTTAGGTTTGGATTAGCTTAAGAAGTGGACAAGGTATGTAAAGCTAACCCTTCTTTCTTTTTGGCATGATCTTTATGAAACAAACAGACGACGTATATATATGACTCCAAAGAAGCTCCTATTCTTAGAGCCACTAGGATGGCTAATGTTCTTGACTTCCAGAAGCTATTTCATTATGTCTTGATACGTGTATATGATTCTAGAAATTCTATTTTAATATAATCTGTAGTGACATTCGAAAGGTACTTGATATGACTATCGTCTAAATTTTCAACTGATGGTTCATTTTTATTATCTTATTGAGTCTCAGATATGATTTAATTTGCATATGGTTGCTCACTACTCTACTCGTGATGCCTCAATACATCTTTCACTGAGTCCCGGGCCAGGATACGTTTTCGTGCACAGTTTCACTGCATTGTTCACCGAGTCCCTCCCAAGAGGGCCGGGTACGGTATATATATATATATATATATATATATGATGGTGTTATGATGTGCTGATGTGATGGTGTTATGATGTGCTGATGTGACGGTGTTATGATGTGTTTATGGCGCCATGGATGGTATGTGGCGACCTTATTCACCGAGTCCCATAATGGGCCGGATATGATATATGATATTGATATGCATGATTTTCATTTCATAAGGCAAGTGTATTGATGTTTTAAAAAGTCATACTTGTTTCTGGTAATCTCTATTTAAGTTACGATCCTCTTTATTGTATTTCATGCTTTATACACTCAGTACATATTCCGTACTGACCCCCTTTCTTCGGGGGGCTGCGTTTCATGCCCGCAGGTACAGATAGTCGGTTTGGTGACCCTTCAGCATAGGACTTCTACTCAGCTGTCTTGGAATGCTCCGTTGTTCCGGAGCCCAGACTTTTGGTACAGATCTTATGATGTATACGTATATGTTTATCCAGGGGTACGGTGGGGCCCTGTCCCGTCATATTTCGCTATCGATACTCTTAGAGGTCTGTAGACATATGTGTGGGTTGTGTATAAGTTTGTTCAGCTGTGTCTATACGATGTGCTATGGATATTGATATGTTGTGGCAGCCTTATCGGCTTGCGTATGATATTGATATGTTGCGACAGCCTTGTCGGCTTGCGTATCATAGTTTGTTTTGATTAGTTGTGACTCCTCAGGAGACAGGTTATTTGAATATGTATATATATGATGACGTTACAAACCTTTGGAGTTCTTATGCAAGTTTCCATATTGTTCCATAGATTCGATTTGACTATACCTAACATGTACGTATGTGAGTGTCCAGCTCGGGCACTAGTCATGGCCCATGGGGTTGGGTCGTGACAAAAGTGTTCTCAGAGCAGTTCATCCTCGGAGTGTCTACAGACCGTGTCTAGTAGAGTCTTGTTTATCGGTGTGTTGTGGACCACATCTATAAATAGGAAGCTACAGGACATTTAGGATGTTACCTTTATTTCATATCTAAGATCGTGCGATAGATCCCAGCCATAGGAAATGAAATTCCTTATACTAACCCTTGATTTCAGCTGAAGAACGACATCGACAGAAGAAAGTGACTGATTCTATTGGAAGTCAAAAAGTACACAGGGGAGTAACAGTGTGAAAGATGCATGTCGGATAAAGTAAGAATATGGAAGTATGATTGAAATGTAAAATTGAAGAATGAAAGGAAAGGTAGATAGGAAGGTATAACAGGACAGATCGTTAAAGGATCAGGTATGTCTCGAGGTGTGATATGTGAGGTAAGTTTCGACATCTTTATACTTTTACTCGAAATTGGGAGCCTTGTGTTGCTATGATACGATATGATAAATATGTATATATGTTGGCCCTGTGAGGCATTGTTGGTATTTCCTGCGTGCAGGTTTTGGGATAGTAAGAAAAAGAGAGGAAACTCTGCCAAAATTTTCTTAGAAATAAAAAGGGAATGAGATATAAGTTTGTAATATGTCTTGAAAGGTTGTGTCAACAGTAATGATAGGATTTGACCAAGTTGCAAGTCTGACTTCGAGAAATAAGTTAACGGTTGAATTAATGGTAATAGTAATTATGACGTCAAGATCAATATGGTAAAAGGGAAATGTTAAGACAATTTGGAGGGGCTTGTGATAATAAAAGATGATTTAGAAAGGGCTGACAAATCTTAATAGAGTGTTATATTGAGGTATCAACTGAATTGATCAGCAGAAATAAATTACGACGAGTTTATAGTTAAAAGGAGTAATAGTATGATTGAGACAAGAGTACGAAGGAGGAAGAATTATGACGAATACGAATGTATCGATAAGACAGCCTGTGAGGTATTAAGGATAAGATTAATCAGAAAGGGTAAAAGGTTAAGTACGCCTACCCACAGAGTGAAATTAAACCATAGTTAGAATCGTGAATCCTTAAGGTAGAGAAGTGTTACACCATAGGATTTATTACGAACAAGATATTATGTTGATACAATAAAGATTGTTATGAAAATGAGTAAAGCCAAGTGAGGAAGAAACTAAAAGAGATGACGTGATCTATGCGACTAAAGTGGAAGGGCAAATGTGAAATGGAAAGGCAAAGGATAGAACGAATAAGAAAGACTTACAAAGTCCTATAGGGAAAGTTCAGAATAGAGATCATGTGGTAGCGAAAGTGAAAGCAAGCACAGGAAGAGAAGGAGTTAATTGAAAGACGAAAATAAGAAGCAAGCGAGTGGAATAACAGTGTAGCGATGGGTTATGACATGTATAGTTAAGAAAACGATTAATATAAGCGACGGAACTGTGAAATACCAAACTATAGAAAAGACGAGCAACGAAGCTCAATGAGTGCCAAAAAATGACTAGTATGGTAAGGACAAATAGGGATGAACAGAACACGTTCTGAAAAAGAGAAAAGGATTATGCAGGAGTGGTGTTTTCCAAAGGATACAGGGGTAGCATGAGATTCCTCGTGCACAGAGCGAAAGTTGGACATAGACTGGAGAAATGGAAAGGAATACTAAAGGAAGCACCCAAGATAGATGTAATGAATTGGGTACGAGTGTAAAATAAAAAGGGAAATATACATCCACAAACTTAAAGGTGGAGTTATAACTAAGTAATTGTATTGCTGCGGTTGATGGACTATGGTGTATTCGTGTTAAATTAGTTATATTGCTAAGAATTTAGTACTGCTGAAGTTAATCAAGGTGACGATCATGACAAAGGATTTATAACAATGGTGAAAGAAAAGTCTGAGATAAAGGAAATATCAAGTTGGAAACCATAAAAGTCGACACCAAGTATAAGGCTTGAAATTGACTGCGAGAAAAGGATGAGAGTAGAAACATTTGATCTAAGGTAAGCTCACATGACTACAGTACTTTTATACCCTGGGGCACAATAACTATTCAGGAGGAGCATAAAATCATAGGACAGTATGGAGTGGAAGGAAATGTATCGAGGGACATGGAAAATATATCTGTATAGTGCGCTTTCTGATTATGTATAAGTTGGGGCAAATGTGATATTACAAGAAGACTTGGGACACTTATCACCAGGATATAAGTGCTACCTAATTGAGAATTTGGAACGACTATAAGTACTAATTAATTACTAATTGGAGTAAGTGGAATGTGGCTTTGGATGAATTGCTACATGGGTTGCATTATTCGAGTACAGATGGTCAGATGAGATTTTATACTATATATGAAGAGGTTCTCGTCGCTTAATGATTTTGTTAAGATTTCGTACGTGAATAATCAAAGTTATAAATTATAAAGGGAGGACATAGATATGGTACAGTATACCAAGTGAATTGAAAAAAAAAAAAAAGAGATAAGGTGAATTTGAGATTGGAAATAGGGACATAGAGCAGAATATAAACAGATAATGGTATAAGTACACCCTTAAGGGGGGAAGCGGATAAAAGAAATGCAAGTGTAAGATTGAAACAATTGATACTACAATATATTTGACAGGGATACTTAAACTTCAAGTGAGACCCCTTGCTGAAACAAGAAAGATCTGAAAGCCAGCAATAAATGGATGGGATTCAGGATGATATTTGAGACAGTGCTGAGAATTATTTGTAAAGATATTGGATAATATGACATTAGAAAGTAGATGCTTATAAAAAGGAAGAATACGACAAGAGAATGATAACGAGTAACTTAAGAAATATTATAAGGGATAGCAATGCTATACTGGATTAGAGGTTAAGATGTTGGCAACAGAGTTGTTTGCTAATGATATTGTGAGTTATAAGTAGCAAAGAAGAAGGGATAGGAAATCTCCTATAGTAGGATATGAGAAAAGCAAATGATGAATAAAGGAAGGGAAAGGAGTATGACAAGATAGACAGCAAGTGAGTTTTAGTACAAATAAGATATGTAAAGCAGAATGAACCAGGAGAAGGAAAGCTATGACTAAGATTGGATATGTTTTATACAAGTTGCACAAGAATAGTTATGCAATCTACGAATATTTGTATGCTAAGGATGATATCAAGTGAGTACTTGATAATAAGAGTAAGGATTCGGTAATAGCAATGCAGTTATGATATTTTGGGTACATCAAGGAAAGGTGTAAGATGGTTTGAGACAAAATTACCGAGATAGAATTAGTACTGAGGGCAAATAGGACATGACCATAGCCGAGCCCGATACTATTGAATGATACGAGAGAAGAATGCAAGGTAAAGTATAAAGACTAGTGAAACGACGCTAAGGTATTTCTCGGGCTAATTTGAGCACCTTCGCATATTCTTGTAAAGATTGCAACATAATGTGTGATGGAGAAATTAAGATCAAGATCTGAGTAAAGAGGCGCAATAGAAGGGTTTGAATTAAAGATAAAGTAACGACACGAGATAATATGCCTAAAGTGTTAGAAGTTGGATTAAGGGAAATGGTTTAAGCGAAACGATCAGAACAAGCGGGTTACTGGATGACAGTGAATTTATATGTCAAATCAAAAATTCCTTTAGAATTATACCAGTTAATGGTAGTCAGATCACAAGGCAGCTATGTAAAGTTATTATATGAGGGAACGCTAGGGCTACTTGATAGCCAACTCTAAGGATTGAGATTAAAAGCTAAAGAGTAGAGTGACAGTTAAAATCTTTTAAAAAGAAAGTCGAGAAATGATACATGAGGCCGAAGGTTCCAGAATATGGATTGAAACAACAGAGCAATGTAAGGTTATTGAGGTCAAATAATGAAACACCTTGGAAAAAAAAAATTTGTAAGAATCTGCGAAGGGTCTACAGGTTACAAAGGAATGGAATACTCAGGGACTGTAAAGTCTAGTAAATTGACGAGGGACGCCTACGCGTCATAAAATTTCAGGTAAAGATTAAGAGGCAAGACAAAGTAAACGATACATCTTAAGTGAGTAACCTATAGAAGAAGAAAGAGTCGAGTTATGACTAAGTGCACCAGAGAGATTAAGATTTCAGCAGAAGAGCTCGCAGTACAACTGTCAACCAACTGCGAAACAAAGAGAATAATAAAGGCAATGATGTGGAATTATTACCTCGAGAGGCGAGAGCAAGAGAGAATATTACAGGAATGGTTACTTAGAGATTTGGAATACGTGATAGTAAATTAAAAGGATTTGACCAATGAAAAAGGCATGTGAAAAGCATCATAATTCAATAAAAGAACACTTGAGGAAGTATTGTGACTAGCTTAACATTCGAGGACGAATGTTCTAAAGGGGGAAAGGATGTTACATCCCGTATTTTCATGCATTAGAAAGCATGCGCGATAAATGACACTACTAAAGGAAATGAGGTTATGCCCCAAGCTTATAGGTGGTTAAAGTGATGGTACAAATGTATCGTAAGGATTAGAAGTTAAACAAACCAAAGAAGATAAGATTCGTCGAGGTTCGAAATCTATTTGAATGGAATATGGTCCAAGCTAAAATATCTCATATAATGGACCAGGAAATTTGACCGTCCAATGTGAGCAAATTTATTCGAGTCTCGAAGATTTGGTCATATTCAAGTATGGGAATCAAGAGATCAATGTGTAGAAGGAATGACGTCCCGAAATTATTTAGGACTCGAAAAGTGGAATGGCGGTGATTGGAAATAATATTTTGTGTGTACCAAAAGGGGTTATGGACTACTGCTATGTCACATGATCATGACAATGAATCTGGAGTGTATTAAAAATGATTACTATTTAAGTGAACCGTGATCAAGAAATTAATTATGTGAGTACAGATTAAATATTGGATTTTAGTGGAAGACTAAATAACTAATTAGTGGATAACACCCATTAAGAAGCCTTCCACGTGTAACTTTTATAAGAGGCCAGCATATGATTTATTAGTGTGTACGTGTATGTATTATAATTTTTATATAAAGGGCACTTTACATTTAATTCACTTTGTAAAATACTTCATTCTTGTCCAAACGTATACCAGCAACTTGTGGAGATCCATCCTTGCCTTAATTAAGTTCATACAACTTGAACAAACAGCTATATTTAATATCTCCATTGCTGGAAATTTGGGCAGCAACGTTACTAAATTGGGTTACGAGTTTCGCTCACCGCTTCGATCTCGTCATTTTGTTTTGTCGTGTTGTTGAGTTCGGGCTTTCTTCAAAGTGTAGTAAGGTGGAATAAGAATGGTTCTTGGCACATAAGGTAAGAATTATCCTCTTCTAAGTATATTTAAATTCATTGAAGTCGTGGCTAAATCATGGGACGAGAAATACGAAAAATATACCGTAAATCGTATATGATGTTGTTGTTGGCTCATGGGCTGTTTGTGGACTGTTTTGAAGGAGTTCTTGAGCTATTTATGGCTAGAATTGTTGGAACATATTTTATTATATTGTTGTTGTGATTTCGATTGATGTTTTACATGTTTATGAAGAAGGAGAAGTTATACGGCATAATGGTATATTGTGTATATAGGGGCTGTTTTGATCATATTCTTGAGTTGTTAATGATGGGGACCCTTAAGAAATGACTTAGTTATAAGGTTGTTGGTGTTGTTGTTGAGGATTTGGCTGAGTTAAATTATCTGGGTTTGTTGAATATATAGAGGAAATGCTGTCCGAATTCCTATAAATGACGTGCTAGCTTAGGGTTGGATTCCTAAGTACCTTTAGCCAATGTTTGGTATTTACTGACATTGTTGTAGATCTTGGGAAGCCCGAGACTTAGGTTTGGATTAGCTTAAGAAGTGGACAAGGTATGTAAAGCTAACCCTTCTTTCTTTTTGGCATGATCTTTATGAAACAAACAGACGACGTATATATATGACTCCAAAGAAGCTCCTATTCTTAGAGCCACTAGGATGGCTAATGTTCTTGACTTCCAGAAGCTATTTCATTATGTCTTGATACGTGTATATGATTCCAGTAATTCTATTTTAATATAATCCGTAGTGATATTCGAAAGGTACTTGATATGACTATCGTCTAAATTTTCAAATGATGGTTCAATAAGTCTCAGATATGATTTAATTTGCATATGGTTGCTCACTACTCTACTCGTGCATGCCTCAATACATCGTTCACTGAGTCCCGGGCCAGGATACGTTTTCGTGCACAGTTTCACTGCATTGTTCACTGAGTCCCTCACTAGAGGGCCGGGTACGGTATATATATATATATGATGGTGTTATGATGTGATGGTGTTATGATGTGATGATGTGATGGTGTTATGATGCGATGGTGTTATGATGTGATGATGTGATGGTGTTATGATGTGATGATGTGACGGTGTTATGATGTGTTTATGGCGCCAAGGATGGTATGTGGCGACCTTATTCACCGAGTCCCATAATGGTCCGGATATGATATATGATATTGATATGCATGATTTTCATTTCATAAGGCAAGTGTATTGATGTTTTAAAAAGTCATACTTGTTTCTGGTAATCTCTATTTCAGTTACGATCCTCTTTATTGTATTTCATGCTTTATATACTCAGTACATATTCCGTACGGACCCCCTTTCTTCGGGGGGCTGCGTTTCATGCCCGCAGGTACAGATAGTCGGTTTGGTGACCCTTCAGCATAGGACTTCTACTCAGCTGTCTTGGAATGCTCCGTTGTTCCGGAGCCTAGACTTTTGGTACAGATCTTATGATGTATACGTATATGTTTATCCAGGGGTACGGTGGGGCCCTGTCCCGTCATATTTCGCTATCGATACTCTTAGAGGTCTGTAGACATATGTGTGGGTTGTGTATAAGTTTGTTCAGCTGTGTCTATACGATGTGCTATGGATATTGATATGTTGTGGCAGCCTTGTCGGCTTGCGTATAATATTGATTTGTTGCGACAGCCTTGTCGGCTTGCGTATCATAGTATGTTCTGATTAGTTGTGACTCCTCAGGAGATAGGTTATTTGAGTATGTATATATATGATGACGTTACGAACCTTTGGAGTTCTTATGCAAGTTTCCATATTGTTCCATAGATTCGGTTTGACTATACCTAACATGTACGTATGTGAGTGTCCAGCTCAGGCACTAGTCATGGCCCATGGGGTTGGGTCGTGACACTCTTACACCTCGGAAAATCTTCGGTTGATGCACAAGTGAATAGACTAGTGAAGAGTACGAGTATATGGTATTTCGACAAGTGAGAAATGACATTCGATGGCCCTAAATGAGATTTCAAAGATGGTAGATATAGGGGAAGAAAGTTGGCCAAGAGAAGACAAGGCATACGATAGGTATCGGAGAGGAATTACGAGTAACGAGTTAACGAGGACTTAATGATGTTTTGGAGAAGAGTGAAAACATCCCCTAGATTGGTATTGAGGTGTTGAAAAAGTGTTAAGAAGGTTCCATAAGGATTGGAGATCAAGCGAGTCGACGAAACGAGCTTCGGAATCACTGGGGATTATACGGCCAAACATACTGGCCGTATAAATTATACGGTCCGTATGTTGGGACCATATAATCAGCCCATAATGTCATACCTTTCTGGACCAAACATACGGCCCGTATAAAATGTACGGACCGTATGTTGGTCCGTATATATGGTCAGGGACAATTTTGGATCATTAAATAAGGGACCAAGTCTTATTTCATTTCACTTCCATATCACACCCCTTCTCTCTAAAACATCTCTCTACATTTATTCCACAAGAATTCAAGAGGTATTAGTGATCAACAACATAAATTAAGTGTATCAAGTGTAAGAAAACCCATTAAAGATCATTCAAGTCAAGAAATCTCATTGGAGATGAACAAGGGTTTTGCTCAAGTGGAGTGTTACCAACCAAGGCTTGTTCCTACAACATCTAAGGTAAGATTTATGGTATTTCTATGTTGTTTAAGGTATTTGAGAGTTCAAATACTTGGATTGTAGAAGGATATAGAAAAATGTGTCATGAAAGTGGAATAGTGCCATTTTGAGTAATAGCTTGAATTGAATCATGATTACTAATGTGTTGTGATATAAATGTGTTATAAATGATGTTGAGAACACGGGATAGGCAATGTATGTGAGTGAACGTAGTCGTGTGTTATGACCATGGATGTAGGTGATTGAAAGTGAATTGAGAAATGTGGATGAATAAAGATTATTGTTAGGATATTGTGAATGTATTATTGACGCTTGGGAGTTGATATACACTATGGAGGATTGTCGTATAAATAAAGGAGATGTTGTTCGATTTTCTCTAGTTTAGTCATGTATGCTAGCTATCGATTTCTAATGATAGTATGACTTTAATGAAGGTAGAGACGTGAGCTGCGGAGGAGAACGTGCAAGTGGTAAATAGTTGAACAGAAAGGTATGTAAAGCTAACCCTTCTTTCATAAGGCATGGTTCCTTGGCCAACCATCTAAATCTTCTATAAGGCTATGATATCCTTCAAATGATTTTATATTTCGAGCTATTGAGCTCATGATCCTCGATACGTATTACGATTGTACTAAGTTCCTCCGATGACGAGTAAGCCTATAAAGATAGATGAAATGAATGACGATAATTGTGATAATGATATTGATGACGACTATAATGGTGATAGCGATGACGATAATGATGATGATGATGATAGTGATGATAATAATAAAAATACTTATGAGCTATTATGTATATGTATCTATCTATGACTATTATGGAACCCCGAGCTTATAAGGCCAGGTAGATTATGTATGCATGTTTACGTAACGCGCGCGCACCACTGCAGTTGGGTATGGAAAACAGTGCGCCTTGGTAGGGCCAGGTATGTATAACACTGAGCCTTGGTTGGCCAGGTATGTGTGATCACCGAGCCTAGCTATGGTCGGGTGCGCGAAACACCGAAGCTTCGCGGTCGGGTATGCTACATAAATGATACGTGTATGATAAGAATATGTACATGCTATGGATAGGTATATGATATAGATATGAGTACGAAATACGAATATGATACGATTATGAATAAGAATATGTACATGATATGAATACGAATAAGGTATGTAAATGAGTACGGATGTGAATATGGATGTGGATATAGATGTATGTACATAATTACGCACTCGAAACGGAAAGTTCCCATGTAAGGCAAGTAAGTGCTTATGACGATGACTCCACTATCTCCCATCTGATGCGATTTCTTATGTTGCTTATTATGCTTCTATATTGATATTGATCATGCTTTACATACTCAGTACATTCTTCGTACTGACGTCCTTTTGTTGGTGGACGCTGCATCATGCCCACAGGTGCACAGAGAGACAGACTTGATCCATAGCTACATTCTCAGAGACTACATAGCAGAGCTCCACTTCATTCAGAGCTATAGCTTTTTGGGTACTTATTCTTTTGTGTACATAATTATAGGTATAGCGGGGTCCTGTCCCGCCTATATGATATGTTTTACTCTCCTAAGAGGCTCGTAGACATGTGTACGTGGTTAGATGTGTTTGGCCTTCTCGGCCTATATTTTGGATTTCATTTTGTAGCCTTGTCGGCTTATGTACATTGACATGGGAATAGATGTCAATGATAATATAAAGGCATTGTTGTCCAATGGGACTAGCATGATTGATTTATTAGAATATACGTTTTATTATGTGGCTCACCTAGATGTAAGTGAAAAGGTATGCTAAGGGGGCGCCCGGGTGGGCTAGCACCGGGTGCTCGTCGCGGTCCCTAGTCGGGTCGTGACGAAAAGTGGTATCAGAGCCAGGTTCAGTCCTAGGGTGTGTCTACGAGCCGTGTCTAGTAGAGTCTTGGTTATGGGTGTGTTGCGCGCCACACTTATAAACAAGAGGCTGCGGGCATGTTAGGAATAAATGACTTTCTTTCTTCATAAGAATCATGCGATAGAGCTATGATATAAGAACTTTTTGTTCCTTAACCGTGTGTTGTGTATTTCAGAAATGCCTGTAAAGAGAAAAGCTACAGCAGCCCAGAAGGCAAGACGGTGGCAGAAAAGCGGGTTGAAAGAGCACCGCCACCGATAGTAGAGGAAAGTGAGTCCCAGAGTGCGGCTCAATCTCAGTCCTCCCGTTCAGTACCTATATTAGAGGAGCGTGAGAGAGCCTCAGCCTCAGCTCCAGCACCTCCGGCTCCTCCACCGGATGATTTAGGCCAAGATGTAAAAGAGGCCATACATTTGCTTACTCAGTTGGTTGCTGCCCAAACTCAGCGGCAAAGTACAGGGCAGGGTGAAAGGGCTGTTAGCGCAAGGGCCCGTGACTTCATTACCTTGAACCCTCTGGAATTATTTGGATTAAAGCCGGATGAGGACCCTCAGGACTTTATTGATGGTATGTTGAGGACGCTTCGGTTGATACATGTTTCGGACACCGAATCGGTGGAGCTAGCTTCATATAGACTGAGGGATGTCTCGATCCATTAGTACATAGTTTGGATGGCTTCACGCGGGGCCAATGCACCTTCCCCGGTATGGCAAGAGTTCGTTGATGCTTTCCTCTGACACTATATGCCTCCAGAAGTTCGGCGAGCTAAAGCCGATAAGTTCTTGAATTTGAGGCAAGGCAGCATGAGTGCTTTAGAGTACAGCCTCCGCTTCAATTCTTAGTCTAGTTATGCTTCGGTCATGGTAGCAGATATGGGTGATCGGGTACACTGATTTGTGAAGGGTCTAGGGCCACATTTGATGGATAGGTGTTTGGCTGCGTCCCTTCAGGACAATATGGATATTGCACGCATTCAGGCCCATGCTCAGAACTTAGAAGAAAGTCTGCAACAGCAAAGAAGTGAACGTGAGCATGATAGGGGACATGGCAAGAGGGAAAGATGTTCGGGTCCGATGAACGAGTTTAGAGGTGGGCACAGGCAGCAGTTTTCTAGGCATTCAGGCTATTCTATGACCAGTGCACCTCCACGGTTTTCAGGCCAGAGATTTGATAGATCTACTCGTTCCGGGCCGAGTTAGAGTTTTTTGGGGTCTCAGTTCAGAGGTGATTCGGGTCAGGTGAGGCCAACTGTACCACGATGTTCCCAGTGTGGGAAGTTACATTGGGGTCAGTGCCGATCGGGTTCAAAGGCTTGTTATTCATGTGGTCGACCAGGCCATATTATGCGCGATTGCCCCTCGATTCATGGTAGAGGTAGGACCCAGCCTTCAGGGTCGTTAGCCGGGTCTTCAGCATCTGTACACCCTATGGGGCCAGGTTCACATGCGCTAGTCGGCCATGGTAGAGGCAGAGGGAGAGTTCCCAGTTCTAGCGGTCCTCAGCACTGTATTTATGCTTTGGCTGGACGCCAAGATCTCGAGTCTTCTCCTTACGTGGTCACAGGTATATTATCGGTATTTTCTCATGATGTATATGCTTTGATTGGTCCGGGCTCCACATTGTCATATGTTACTCCATATGTTGCGGGTCGATTTAGAGTCGAACCGGAGTCGATCAAACCTTCTGAGGTGTCCACACCCATTGGTGAATCGGTAATAGCTAGTCGAGTATATAGAATCTGTATAGTTGTGATTTGTGACTGTCGTACTGTGATTGACTTGCATGAGTTAACAATGGTAGGCTTTGATGTTATTATGGGCATGGATTGGTTGGCTTCTTATTATGCCAGTGTTGATTGTAGGATGAAAATGGTTCGCTTCCAATTTCCGGGAGAACCAGTTTTAGAATGGAAAGGGAATACTGCGACACCTAAAGGTAGGTTTATTTCCTATCTAAAGGCAAGGAAAATAATCACGAAAGGATGTATCTATCATCTAGTTCAGGTTCAAGATGTAGAAGCTGAATTGCCAACTCTTCAGTCAGTTCCCGTGGTGAATGAATTTCTGGATGTGTTCCCGGAAGAGCTTCCAAGCCTCCCTCCGGAGCGGGAGATTGATTTTGCTATTGATGTGTTGCCGGATACTAATCCTATATCTATTCCCCCTTATAGAATGGCACCCGCAGAATTGAAAGAGTTGAAGGACTTGTTTGAGAAAGGCTTCATTAGTCCTAGTTCATCCCCGTGGGGAGCACCCGTATTGTTCGTCCGAAAGAAAGGCGGCTCCTTGAGAATGTGCATTGACTATCGGCAATTGGATAAGGTGATGATTAAGAACAAATATCCTCTCCCGAGGATTGATTACTTGTTTGATCAATTACGACGCGCCAAATGGTTTTCAAAGATAGATTTAAGGTCCGGATATCATCAAGTGAGAGTTAGGGAGAAAGATATCCCTAAGACAGCCTTCAGAACAAGATATGGCCATTTTGAGTTCCAGGTAATGTCATTTGGGCTAACTAATACACCGGTAGTATTTATGGATTTGATGAACAAGGTGTTCAGGCCCTTCCTAGATCTGTTCGTGATTGTATTTATCGACGATATCTTTGTGTACTCTAGATCCGAAGAAGAACATGCGGAACATTTGCATACTGTCTTTGGAGTTCTTCGAACTCGAGAGTTGTTTGCAAAGTTTTCTAAGTGTGAGTTTTGGCTGAACTCAGTGACATTTCTGGGGCATATTGTTGCAGTCGATGGTATTCGGGTAGATAGTCAAAAGATTGAGGCCATGAAGACTTGGCTAAGGCCTACAACTCCTACGGAGGTTCGTAGCTTTCTGGGCTTAGCAGGCTATTACAGGAGATTTGTCGAAGGTTTTTCTTCTATTTCTGCGCCGCTCACAAAGTTGACTCAGAAGTCAGCAAAGTTCCAATGGACAGATGCTTGTGAACGTAGTTTCCAAGAGTTAAAAGATACATTGACTTCTGCCCCCGTCCTGACACTTCCAGAGGGATTGGAAGGTTATGTTGTATATTGCGATGCTTCAGGTATTGGGTTAGGCTATGTATTGATGCAACATAGTAAGGTGATTGCGTATGCTTTGAGGTAATTGCAGAAACATGAGAAAAATTATCCAACCCATGATCTAGAATTGGCTGCCGTGGTTCATGTATTAAAGATATGGAGACATTATTTATATGGCATCCATGTGGACATTTATACAGATCACAGGAGTCTTCAGTATATCTTCAAGTAGAAAGAGTTGAATTTGCGGCAACGACGATGGTTGGAACTGCTAAAGGATTATGATGTTGATATCTTATATCACCCCGGAAAAGCGAATGTTGTGGCTGATGCTCTTAGCCGTAGATCTATGGGAAGTTTGTGTGATGTTCGACCAGAGAAAAGAGAAATGGCTCGTGAGCTCCAGCAGTTAGCTAGCCTAGGAGTTCGAGTAGTGGACTCAGGTAGCAGGGGAACTACTATTCAAAATTCAGCAGTCTCGTCGTTAGTAGCGGAAGTGAAAGAGCGACAATATGAAGATTCCATGCTAATGCATTACAGAGATACCCTCCCTCAGAAAGGGGAGTCATCATTTGATATTTCAGAGGACGGAGTTCTTCGATGCCAAGGCAGATTATGCGTTCCTGATGTGGCAGGTTTACGCCACCAAATATTGAGAGAAGCTCATTGTTCCCGTTATTCTGTTCACCCCGGTGTGACGAAAATGTATCATGATCTTAAGTCTATATATTGGTTGAATGGGATGAAGAAGGACATAGCGGAATTCGTGGCTCAATGTCCCAACTGTCAACAAGTGAAAATCGAGCACCAAAAGTCGGGTGGACTGTTGCAACCTATAGAAATCCCGACTTGGATGTGGGAAGTAATTAACATGGACTTCATTACAGGTTTACCCCGTTCTCGACATAAGTATGATTCCATATGGATGATTGTGGATAGACTCACTAAGTCAGCTCATTTCTTACCAGTCAGAACGACGTATATGGCAGAAGATTATGCAAAGCTCTATGTGAAATAGATAGTGCGACTCCATGGTGTTCCAGCATCTATTATCTCAGACAGAGGAACCCAGTTTACAGCTAATTTTTGGAAATCCTTTCAAGAGGGTTTAGGGACCCAAGTGAGACTTAGCACGGCATTTCACCCTCAAACTGACGAACAAGTTGAGCGTACCATTCAAACTCTTGAAGATATGTTGCGGGCATGTATGATAGATTTTGGAGGAAATTGGGATGATCACTTGCCACTCATTGAATTCGCTTACAACAATAGTTATCATTCTAGCATTCAAATGGCACAGTACAAAGCTCTATATGGGCGAAAGTGTAGATCCCCAATTGGGTGGTTTGAAACAGGAGAGGCTAAGTTGATAGGACCAGACTTGGTCCAGCAATCCATAGAGAAAGTTAAGCTCATGCAAGATCGGTTGTTAGCAGCCCAAAGTCGTCAAAAGTTCTATGCGGATAATCGTCGAAGAGACTTGGAGTTCCAAGTTAAAGATTGGGTATTCTAGAAGGTGTCGCCAACGAAGGGTGTAATGAGATTTGGCAAAAAGGGGAAGCTTAGTCCCCGGTACATTGGACCTTATGTGATTGTGCACAAAGTAGGCAAAGTGGCCTATGAATTAGATCTACCTCCGGATTTGGAGTCAGTTCATCCATTTTTCCATGTCTCGATGCTTCGAAAATGTGTTGGAGATCCTACTAGGATCGTGCCAATAGATGACGTACAAGTGACAGAGAAGTTGACTTATGAAGAGGTACCCATTGCCATACTAGATAGGCAAGTACGGAGGCTTAGAAACAAAGAAATGGCCTCAGTTAAGGTTTTATGGAGAAGCAGTAAATGAGAAGAAATGACATGGGAAGCAGAAGAAAGTATGCGATCCAGATACCCGCATTTATTTCAGCCCTTGGAAGAGATCCAAGATGAGACGTCAAGATCATAAGGTACGTATGTTTTTCTTTTATGCTTCTTAGTCATGTGTGGCCAAATTCTATTGCTATTATGTTGTGGCCCTGTGAGGCATTGTTATTATGGGTTGTTGTGACAGGATGGTAGAGCCGTATTATAGGGGAAACTCTAGCGAAATTTTTATAGAACCCCTGACAACTTTAACATTCGAGGACGAATGTTCTTAAGGGGGGAAGAATGTTACACCTCAAAAAATCTTCTGTTGATGCACAAGTGAATAGACTAGTGAAGAGTACGAGTATATGGTATTTGTACAAGTGAGAAATGACATTCGATGGACCTAGATGAGATTTCAAAGATGTTAGAGATAGGGGAAGAAAGTTGACCAAGAGAAGGCAAGGCATACGATAGGTATCGCAGAGGAATTGCGAGTAACGAGTTAACGAGGACTTAATGATGTCTTGGAGAAGAGTGATAACGTCCCTTATATTGGTATTGAGGTGTTGAACAAGTGTTAAGAAGGTTCCATAAGGATTGGAGATCAAGCGAGTCAACGAAACAAGCTTCGGAATCACTGGTGATTATACGGCCAAACATACTGGCCGTATAAATTATACGGTCTGTATGTTGGGACCGTATAATCAGCCCAGAATGTCATACCTTTCTGGACCAAACATACGGCCCGTATAAAATGTACGGACCATATGTTGGTCCGTATATATGGTCGGGGACAGTTTTGGATCATTAAATAAGGGACCAAGTCTTATTTCATTTCACTTCTATATCACACCCTTTCTCTCTAAAACATCTCTCTACATTTATTCCATACGAATTGAAGAGGTATTAGGGATCAACAACATAAATTAAGTGTATCAAGTGCAAGAAAACCCACTAAAGATCATTCAAGGTAAGAAATCTCATTGGAGATGGACTAGGGTTTTGCTCAAGTGGAGCGTTACCAACCAAGGCTTGTTCCTACAACATCTAAGGTAAGATTTATGGTATTTCTATGTTGTTGAAGGTATTTGATAGTTCAAATACTTGGATTGTAGAAGGATATAGAAAAATGGGTCATGAAAGTGGAATAGTGCCATTTTGAGTAATAGCTTGAATTGAGTAATGATTCCTAATGTGTTATGATATAAATGTGTTATAAATGATGTTGAGAACACGGGATAGGCAATGTATGTGAGTGAACGTAGCCGTGTGTTATGACCATGGATATGGGTGATTGAAAGTGAATTGAGGAATGTGGATGAATAAAGATTATTGTTAGGATATTGTGAATGTATTATTGACGCTTGGGAGTTGATATACGCTATGGAGGATTGTCGTATAAATAAAGGAGATGCTGTTCGATTTTCTCTAGTTTAGTCATGTATGCTAGCTATCAATTTCTAATGATAGTATGACTTTAATGATGGTAGAGACGTGAGCTTCAGAGGAGAACGTGCAAGTGGTAAATAGTTGAACGGAAAGGTATGTAAGTCTAACCCTTCTTTCATAACGCATGGTTTCTTGGCCAACTATCTAAATCTTCTATAAGGCTATGATATCCTTCAAATGATTCTATTTTTCGAGCTATTGAGCTCATGATCCTCGATACGTATTACGATTGTACTAAGTTCCTCCGATGACGAGTAAGCCTATAAAGATAGATGAAATGAATAACGATAATAGTGATAATGATATTGATGACGACTATAATAGTGATAGTGATGACGATAACGATGACGATGATGATAGTGATGATAATAATAAAGATGCTTATGAGCTATTATGTATATGTATCTATCTATGACTATTATGGAACCCCGAGCATATATGGCCGGGTAGAATATGTATGCATGTTTATGTAACGCGCGCGCACCACTGCAGTTGGGTACGGACAACACTGTGCCTTGGTAGGGCCAGGTATGTCTAACACTGAGCCTTGGTAGGGCCAGGTATGTATAACACTGAGCCTTGGTTGACCAGGTATGTGTGATCACCGAGCCTAGCTATGGTCGGGTACGCGAAACATCGAACCTTCGCGGTCGGGTATGCTATGTAAATGATACGTGTATGATAAGAATATGTACATGCTATAGATAGGTATATGAGATAGATATGAGTACGAAATACGAATATGATACGATTATGAATAAGAATATGTACATGATATGAATACGAATAAGGTATGTAAATGAGTACGGATGTGAATATGGATGTGGATATAGATGTATGTACATAATTACGCACTCGAAACAGAAAGTTCCCATGTAAGGCAAGTAAGTGCTTATGACGATGACTCCACTATCTCCCATCTTATGCGATTTCTTATGTTGCTTATTATGCTTCTATATTGATATTGATCATGCTTTACATACTCAGTACATTCTTCGTACTGACGTCCTTTTGTTGGTGGACGCTGCATCATGCCCACAGGTGCACAGAGAGACAGACTTGATCCATAGCTACATTCTCAGAGACTACATAGCAGAGCTCCACTTCATTCAGAGCTATAGCTTTTTGGGTACTTATTCTTTTGTGTACATAATTATAGGTATAGCGGGGTCCTGTCCCGCCTATATGATATGTTTTACTCTCCTAAGAGGCTCGTAGACATGTGTACGTGGTTAGATGTGTTTGGCCTTCTCGGCCTATATTTTGGATTTCATTTTGTAGCCTTGTCGGCTTATGTACATTGACATGGGAATAGATGTCAATGATAATATAAAGGCATTGTTGTCCAATGGGACTAGCATGATTGATGTATAGAAATATACGTTTTATTATGTGGCTCACCTAGATGTAAGTGAAAAGGTATGCTAAGGGGGTTCCCGGGTGGGATAGCACCGGGTGTTCGTCGCGGTCCCTAGTCGGGTCGGGACACTATCTGTATACAGTAAAAATCAGATTAATGCTAAACCGGTGAGACCGGGGATCAACGGAAGGAAGAAACAAGCACGAGCGTAAAGGCTTTCTTTCGGACCGGGGATATTGCACCGGAAGTAGTTGATCAGAGGAAAGTGGAGGAAAATCATTTGGTTCGATTTATCCGGAGCAAACTCCTCATCACAGCCAGTCCGGTTTCTCCATGGCTGAGTTGATAGTGGCCGTTAATCCGGTTTCTCCATGGTCAAGTTGATCGTTGCCGTTAGTCCGGTTTGGTTAGTTACGAAATGCTACGCGTCAAGACCGTTTTCCCACACTGTGCTGCCAACCGTTCGGCCCAATCTTATCCTTTTAGGGTTTTCTTTATTCTAAAAGGGCTTTGTGTTGTAGGCAAGACCCATAAGACAAAACTATAAATAGGGGGCATTTCCCTACTTTTAAGAGTTAGCTTCTTGGAATCCAGAGCATTGTAATAGCGAATCAAAATATTATTTCTCTCTTAAGTCCGAATCTGTAGAGTTATTGTTTGAGCTTACTTTTCTAGTATTACCATACTTATTCGTCCATAGCAACCTACATAACATTTATATCCAAGTTATTAACGCATATATTTATATCCTCAAACCATAGTGCATGAATCCGTCTATATATATATATATATATATATATATATATATATATATATATATATATATATATATTTCATCAAAAACCAAAATAGATTAAAGTTTTCCCACATATCCTATACCTCATCTACAAATTCAATTGATTACCTAAATTCGGGGTAAACAATGGTATAATAAAAGGGTCATGAAGTTAATGAGCTGGTTTGGTTGACGACTAATGCAAATGTGAGAAACAACTCACATGAAGTGTCCAAAGTATTGCTTTTGTATTGCATCTAAACCATCTTACAAGAGAGAGAAATAAGAGAGATTTCCAAGGAAAGCAAAGAAACGATGACGTGGTAGTGAGATTGATCATCCAAGAAGTTGTCTAGCGAGCAAATTAGAAATAAAAAAATTGCTAAGAGATTGAGCGACTTAATTTTTATCCTTAGCTTTTTTATGTTGCAATGATGAGATAGTGCTACTTGAACTTGGGAAAGTTTCCAAGTTCCCAGTATTTTTTTAATTGTATGTACAATTTCTCTATTAGATAATAAAGTTTTTTGTTTACCAAAAATAAAAAAGATAAGTACTACACATGACTCATATGGAACAATATATTATTTATAAACAATATCAGCTGATAAGAAATGAATCATGTTGAAATGATTATCAAATTCTTTTCTTATTTCTATATAGTGATCATTGATTAAAAATTTAAAATAACCTTGTGCTAGTCCATATCATATTTTTCATGTAGTGTGTTAATGGTGGAGTTTTGTAGTTATGAAAAATACCCTTAGATCCTCCTGAATGTTCGAGGGAGAAACTCTTTTAACTTGATCCTCCTGAATGTTCGAGGGAAAGACTTTTTTAACTTGATTTTGCAAAGGGATTTTCAGTCCTTTTCCTTAGGAAAAAGTTTCAAACACTTTATTTTTCTAAATGTTTCCGAAACCTGTTTTAAAACATTTTATCTTTTTATCTATAGCAACTGAAACATTGAAAGCTTTACAAGTTAAGGTTCGTGTTAGAAAATATTATTGGGCCAGTTCCCCATATGGTTGCAAATTAGCTTATTGGCTTATTTGCCAATCCTTCACCACAACCTAATTAATTTCTTAGCATCAATGAGGACATTTGAGTTGTGAAAAAAAAAATGATTTCTCTGCTTTGTGAGAATTTTGGACATCAAGTGATACAATCTTTGATTGGGAAAGTATGAAAACAACAATCCAAATATGTGAAAATTAAATATAGTAGATGAATAGAAGAAAGAAAGAATCTAATTAACTATAATTGTGACTAATTAACATAGGACTTGACACCTACACCTATTAATCAACAATCAAAAGAGAAATTCAATCCAAGAGAAAAGAGAAATTTGAACTCATACAGGAAATCCAGTCCAGGATTTTCCAAGCGAGGTTAAAAGTAAAGAAATAAGGGAGTCCACCCACTAATGTCTAAACTTTAACATAAACTCCACAAAGGAGAAACTACACTCATAACAGTGTCTTCATCAATAACAATATAAGTAATGAAAATGGCCTAAGGAAAGTGTTTATAGTTTTTGCCTTTACATGTCCTAGCCACAATTATTAAAAACTAGCCACATTCGGCATTTGCAACAACTACCGAAGCTTGCAATTGTAGCCACATCATAAATGTTTGGGATTCTTTAAGAGGAAAGCTTTTGTAACGACCCGTTTGGTCGTTATAGTTCTTTTGGCACTTTTGGCCGCTCCCGAACCTTGATTAGCTCCCTTTTGACCCGAGAGGACCGTTGACATGCTTCCCGAGGTGTATAGCCCAGAGTCGGGCAATTTTGGTAAAAATATAGGCTTAAAAGTGAAAATGATTGATCCAAAGTTGAATTTTGGACAAATGAACCTATTTCAGAATTTCGTCAATTTCGAGAGGTCCGGATAGTTATTTAGAACTTGTGTGTGCATTTGGTTTGATTCCCAATGCATTTCGATGCATTTCGGGACATTAGATGGGAAATAGGAGTTAAGACATCCGTGGTTGATTCGGTCAACAAGACCTCCGTTGGAAATTCTGAGGTCACAGGTGCATTCGTAGTGCATTTTACGTAGGACTAGGTATCTGGCAAGTGAGCAGATGGCCTCGGGAGTTAGTCAAAAAATCGTATCGAAACGAAAAACTTAGGCCAAGTTCTGGTGTCTGGTGTCCGCTTTGGCGGCACCACCACTACAGCAGTGGCAGCGATGGGGTGGTAGCCCTGCCGCTGAAGTGGTCCATGCCATTTTGGCTTGACCGCTGTAGCGGGTGACAGACAGCTAAATCCATTAAATGAGTCCTAAATGAATCGTAGACCCTCATTATCTCATATCTCGATATTGGAGCTTCGGGATACTGTTCTTGGAGTCAAATTGAGAAAATTCTTGAAGGTAAAACTTTGTCTAATCCTTTACTCCTCTTTAATCACAAACATCTTAGATTTTCCCCTTCCCTTTTCAATCCCTTAGAAATGGAATTTGAAGAAGGGTTTTGGGGGACTTTTCCCTATGATTATAATTGATAAATTGATGACGTTGATGTTAAAATATGATGAATCTAAGCTTAGTAACCTCATATATTCCACTTTTAACGTTGAATTTTGGATTTGAAAAATTAGGGTTCATACCCAATTTGGGGGTTGTTTACTTGAAATAAGATTTAGACAAGTTCTTGAGCTAATTCAACAATTAATCATTGGGGTAGGATTCCCGAGTACCTAATTTGGTATTTTGTTCGCGAATTTTCCATTTTGCCCTTGTGGGCCCATTTCTCTATTTTCATGGGTTAAAATGGACCTAATTGATGTCATAGCAATATTAGTATCATTCTCCATGATTTCTAATTTAGAATTCGATTATGCTTAGAATACTTTGGTTCTGAGCTTTAAAGTAAGGACAAGGCGATAGGGTGACTTGTTGGTGTTGCGGTTCGGCAGTCCAGGTAGGTTATGGCTTACCTCTAGTGATACTATGCATAGCGAATCACACATTTAGAATATAATGTCGGAGACAGCATATGAACCTTCGGGTATGAAGTTGGGTTAGATATTGCCTTAGGTTGGGCCCTGATATGTGTTGGGACTAGCCACCCCGTTATGTATGTGTATTGTTCCATTATGATGGTTGATGCTACGAGTAGTGGTAAATATCAGAATCTGTGAGACTATCTTGATTGAGATTTGGTTGACATACCGTTATTGGTATTTGCAGTGTGATACATTGTTGACGTACCCGTTACTGGTACTAGTAATATTGATATATTGTTGGCATACCCTTGATGGTATTGTGATATGATACATTAATGGCGTACCCCTTCGTGGTACTTGTGATATTGAACTTGATTGTTGAATACTTGATGTATGCATTGCACTCATTCTCACACATTTATGATGCATGGCCGATACCCAGTGATGATCCGGTATCGTTGATTGAGTAAATTGTTATTTGATAAACTTGTTATTTGAGTTATTGTAAAGGCTGATGTCCGAAGATCCATTCCGGAATCGTTGATTGTATGAAGCTGATGTTTGATAAATTCTTTTACATGAGTGATTGTAATAATGCTAATGTCCGATGTTCAATTCCGGAATCATTGATAAGATCATTCCATACATTCCCTCATATTCATGATGCATGGCTGATAGTTGGTAAGTATCCGGTATCGTTGATTGAGTGACTCTTTTACTTGAGTGATTGTGAGAGGCTGATGACCGACGATCTATATCGGCATCGTTGTTGCATGGCCGATTATGATATTATTCCGGAATCGTTGTTAGTGCATGGGCTCAACAGGTCCCCAAGGGTGGTGCCGGTGAGACTCCCCCTGTGAGCAATTAGCTAGGGTCCCGTCTGTCTGTTGGGCAAAGATCTAGGATGGGTGGCACATAGACTTCACGAGTCATACTGGGTTGTGCTGCCGAGACGTCGATATTTCCGTCCAGAGTACATGTGTACACCTCATTTTCATGACATTACATCTTATCCATTCAATTATTGCATTGCACCGCATTGCATTGCATTGGCTTGATTGCGATTAGTGTTGATTCATTGATTGATGATTGAATTGGATATATACATATTTCGGACTTGGTGTACTTGGGTTTAGAGGCTTACGTAGGCGATGACTAATACTTGGTTGTGATCATATTATCTCATACTTGTTGGATTCCTTGCTATCTACTTATTTCCTGAATTGTGTTATCTATGCTTAGTCGGCCGATGATGCCTACCAGTACTGTTGTTTGTACTGACCTGAACTTGCTGCATTCTTTTACGAATGCAGAGTATCGGGTCGGATCTACTTCTCTGACTCGTGGCTGATCGACTCTTCAGCTTCAGTCGAGTTTTTCAGGGTGAGCATGGTGTCCGCTGACCTCGAAGACTCTTTTGTTACTTAGGTCTTACTTTCCATTCAGAGACATGATTTGAGATTACTTATGTATTATTATTCAGACCTTTAATATTCAGATTTAGATGCTCTTGTATGACCAGACTAGATACTGGGGTGGATTTCATTTACTTCCGTACTTGTTAACCTTATATTATATTGTGAGACTTACGTTATTTTATTTTTTTCGCTATTTTCTATTATTGTGAATGTCGAGTTAAAGGTTCTCCTACCGAGGTGGGAAAGGTAGTTGGCCGCATGACCTAGGCTGAAATGGATCATGACAAGTTGGTATCAGAGCGCTAGGTTGCCCGGTCTTTAATACAAGATCGTGTCTAGTATATTCTCGTGGATCGGTACGATGAGCTCTGTACTTATCTGCCGAAGGCTATGGGACATTTAGGAAATCTCACCTTCTTTCTTTCCATCGAGCTACTTTATTCAAGTTGGTATCTGAAAAAACCAAATTGGTATTTGACTCTTATCTCTTCTCTTACAGATGGCGAGGACTCGAGTTACTATGGTCCGAGGTCAGGTGCCAGAGCCCGCAACTACGGCTAGCACCTGAGGGCGAGCGACAGCCAGAGGGCCCGGCAGTGCGAGTGGCAGCGGAGCTGCCCCAGCCAATGGTAGAGCTCTGATAGTGGGCCAGCGATGAGAGAGGTCTCCATCTCTCGAGCCCGAGTATCAGCCGGGTAGAGACGAGACCGTAGAGGATGGCGTGGCCCTAGCACGGACACAACGTGAGGTTACTTCTGACCAGGTCTTGCATGACACTATGGCCAGGATCCTACTTCATATTAATGCCCAGCAGGCGGCCGCCGGTGCTACTACTCCCGGTGGGGTTCACAAACTATGGTTGGGGCGCAGACCCCTGAGCAGGGACCTACGCAGGTAGCATATCTCACCGCAGCTATGGCTCCCCGCATTGATGCTATACCCGCCCCTGGACACAATATTAGGCCCATGGATAGCGCCATTATGACTGCTTCTGATTAGGACCTGGTGGGGAGGTTCAGGAAGTTAGAGCCGCCGAGGTTCTCTGGTACTTCGTCTGATGACGCCTATGAGTTTATTCTTGATATGCATGAGCTGCTGCACCGTATGGGTATAGTGGAGACCCACGATGTTGATTATGTGTCCTACCAGTTTTGCAGCGACGCAAAGACGTGGCGGAGGTATTTCACAGCGTGTAAACCTGAGGGTTCTCCTCCATTGACTTGGACTCAGTTCTACCGGGCCTTCCTTGAGAAGTATGTGCCCCGGTCTTTGAGACAGGCTCATAGGGAGCAGGTTTTACACCTTGAGTAGAGGGGCATGTCCTTGGTGTCTTATGCGACCCGTTTCCTCTACTTGGCCCAATATTCTATTCCGTTGATCCTTACTGAGGCCGATAGGATCAGACGCTTTGTGGGAGCACTAGTGGGCTCTCTACAGATTCCTTGTCTTCTGATGGAGTCTATGGGGGCTTTCGTCCAGTCCATTATTGAGCATGCTTCTATGGTTGAGCGCGCCAAGGCCCGTACTTTTAGTGGTGGTGACAAGAGGCCACGTCAGACTGGCAGTTCTGGGGGTTCTAGTACGAGGGGCGTCGGTCAGTTTTTGAGGCCACCGCAGCCCTATTCCGGTAGTCCTGTGCATTCAGCATTATCAGCTTCCTCTAGTAAGCCACCCAGACAGAGAGCTCCTGAGAGTTTGTTCTCTAGACCAGTGGGCAGGGCTGCTTCATCCGGGTCTTCAGTTTCCGTGTTTTAGCATTCGACTCCTCTTACTTGTTTCTCTTGTGGAGAGGTTGGGCATGTTGCCAGGAGATGTCCCCGGCCTAGGCGGGATTATTAGCCGTCGAGGACTTCTGTATCATCCGGTGGCCGAGAAGGGATTTCTCATTGAGGCGGTGCTCAGTCAGGCCGCGATAATTCCCATGGTTCTAGTGGTGGGTCCCAGCCAGTTAGAGGTGGTACGCAGAGTGCGAGAGGAGGATCCCAGATTGGGCGTGATGGAGCCCATTATTACTCATTTCCTAGTAGGCCCGAGGTAGAGGCCTCAGATGCTGTGATCTCAGGTACCATTTCTGTCCGTCATAGAGCAACATCTGTGTTATTTGATCCTAGATACACTTATTCGTATGTATCTGTATTTCACGCCGTTGATTGGGATTTATCCTGTGATAGCATAGATTACCTGTTCATGTGTCTACTCCAGTCGGAGATTCTGTTGTTGTTGATCGAGTCTACCGGTCTTGTTTAGTTACTTTTATGGGGTACGACACTTGAGTTGATTTGATGATTCTGGATATGGTGGACTTTTATATTATATTGGGTATGTCCTGGCATTCTCCTTATCATGCGATCTTGGAATGTCACCGCAAGACAATCACTTTAGCCATGCCAGGCATCCCTAGGCTTGAGTGGAGAGGTACTCCTAGTCCCGCTTCGAAGAAGATTATTTCCTTCCTTCGGGCGAAGAAGTTAGTAAGTAAGGAGTGTTTAGCGTATTTGGCACATGTTCGTCATATGACTGTGGCATCTCCATCCCTTGAGTCTATTCCTATTATGAGCGAGTTCGCAGAGGTATTTCTGTTAGATTTGCTAGGTATGCCACCCAATCGTGACATTGATTTCTGTATCAACGTGGACTAGGGTACTCATCCTATTTCCATCCCACCATATCGGATGACACCTGCCGAGTTGAGAGAGCTTAAGGAATAAATGCAGGATTTATTGAGCAACTGATTCATTAGACCGAGCGTCTCCCCTTGGGGTGCTCTAGTGTTATTTGTGAAAAAGAAAGATCGGACCATGAGGATGTGCATTGGTTAGCGCCAGTTGAACAAGGTCACTATCCGGAACAATTGCCGTATGCCTCGTATTGATGATCTATTTGACCAGCTTTAGGGTGCTTCAGTGTTTTTAAGATTGATTTGCGTTCCGACTATCACCAGTTGAATATTAGGGCGGAGGATATTCCGAAGACAGCATTTCGGACGAGATATGGCCACTATGAGTTACTAGTGATGTCTTTTGGGCTTACCAATGCCCTAGCTGCATTTATGACCTTGATGAATGACATCTTTAGGTCGTTCTTTGATTATTTTGTGATTGTGTTTATTGATGACATCTTGGTGTATTCGAAGAGTAGAGTGGAGCATGAGATCCATCATCGTACCGTCCTTGGGTTGTTGAAGAAACATAGCCTATTTGTGAAATTTTCTAAGTGTGAGTTCTGGTTAGAGTCTCTGGCATTCTTGGGTCATGTGGTGTCCAAAAAGGTAATTATGGTTGACCCACAAAATATTGAGGCTGTGAGGGGTTGGACGAGGCCCACTACTGTTATCGAGATTTGTAGTTTTATGGGTTTGGGTAGTTATTACCATTGCTTTGTGAAAGGCTTTATTGCCATTGCTTCGTCCTTGACCAGATTGACTCAAAAGGATGTTCCCTTCCAGTGGACGGATGATTGTGAGGAGAGCTTTCAAAAGCTCAAGCTTCTTTTGACCACAGCCTGATCCTAGCCTTACCTGTAGAAGGCAAGGACTTCGCGGTCTATTGTGATGCTTCCCGTATGGGTATGGGTGCGGTGTTGATCCAGGAGGGTAGGGTGATAGCTTATGCTTCCCGTCAGTTGAAAGTTCACGAGAAGAATTACCCTACCCATGATTTGGAGTTGTTGACCATAGTCTTCGCCTTGAAGCTTTGAAGGCATTACTTGTATGGTGTCCATTGTGAGGTTTTTACCGATCACCGTAGCCTTCAGCATGTGTTTACCTAGAGAGATCTTAATTCTAGGCAGTGCCGATGGATGGAGCTCCTGAAGGATTATGACATCTCTATTCTGTATCACCCTTGTAAAGCCAATATGGTGGCTGATGCCTTGAGTTCCAAGGCAGTGAGTATGGGGAGTTTAGCTCGATTGATTGTTTCCGAGCGTCTGTTGGCCATTGAGGTTCAGACTCTGGCCAACAGTTTCGTCTATCTCGACATCTCGACCCCGGGCAGGATTTTGGCTTGTATAGAGGCGACATCATCGTCATTGGATCGGATCAAGGCTCATCAGCTTGATGATTCCCAGTTGAGCAAGATCCGAGATAGCGTGTCAAAAGGGGAGGCCAAGGAGGCCGTGATCGATTCTGAGGATTAGGGGACGCGTATGCGTTTCTCGTGTTGGTGATCTGATTCAGTTGATCTTATTTGAGGCCCACAGCTCTCGCTATTCCATTCATCTGGGAGTGACTAAGATGTATCGTGACTTGAGGCAGCACTATTGGTGGCACTGTATGAAGAGGGATATAGTGATTTTGTGGATATGTGTGGAAATTGTCAACATGTAAAGTATGAGCACCAGCGACCCGGTAAGGTGTTTCAGAGGATGCCCATTCCCGAGTGGAAGCGGGAGAGGATAACCATGGATTTTGTCACGGGTCTTCCGAAGACCCTTGGCAAGTTTGATTCTATTTAGGTGATAGTGGATCGATTGACTAAGTCCGCTCACTTTGTTCTGATTCAGGTTTCTTATACCGTGGAGAAGTTAGCCAAGATGTATATTCGGGATATTATGAGATTACATGGGATCCTGATTCTGTTGTATCTGATCGGGGTACTATCTTCACTTCTCGATTCTGGAGAGCATTTTATGACGAGATGGGTATCCGATTGGACTTTAGTATAGATTTCCATCCCCAGACCGATGGCCAGTCCGAGCGGACCATTCAGGTGCTTGAGGACATGTTGAGAGCTTGTGTATTGACTTTGGTGGTCATTGGGATCAACATTTTCCATTGGTGGAGTTTGCATACAACAACAACTAACATTCGAGTATTGGTTTGGCGCTTTTTGAGGCCTTATATGGTAGGAGGTGTAGATCTCCGATTAGTTGGTTCGAGGCTCGACTTGGGAGCACAGATCTGTTGAGAGAGTCCCTTGATACAGTGAGGGTTATTCAGGCCAGACTCGTAGAAGCTCAGAGCCGGCATGTCATGACCCAAACCGATGAGTCATGATGAGTGTCTGACCTCTAGCGACCAAACACCCCTAAACACGCATCTGAAACATACTGAACATCAAGGGCCCATAAATGGCATGAACTGATCTCATAAAAGGGAAACATCATGACTCTGTACAATCTGTATATACATAAACATGCGGAAAGAACAATGCAAGCCAGCTAGGCTACTATATATACTGTACACAAAATAATAGGAGCCTATAAGGCTACATCATTTGTCTAATACATACAAACTGTCTACAGACCTCTACTAGAATAAAGCTGTAGAGATGACGGGACAGGGCCCCGTCACACCCATATGCATACACATCTTAAAAGGGTGGCATACCAAAACTGACTGCAGCTCCGGATTCAATGGATCGCACCGACCACTGCTAGATTTAGAGGTCCTACTGAGCTGGACCACCTGTCTGTCTACCTGTACCTGTGGGTATGAACGCAGCCCCCCGAGCAACGGGGAGTCAGTACAAATAATGTACTAAGTAGGTAAGGCATAAGAAGAACACATATATATGTACAAGAATCATGAATAAGATCTGAACTCATAAGCCGAAATGACTATTTGCATGTACTTGTGTGAACTAGTATCTGCCTGTAATTGCATAAATCTGTGTAACTGACAATGCCACTGTGGGCGCATAATATGAATTCTCTTGCCTATTAATGAAGGTCATACATCTATATATGTGTGCGTATATAACGCCTGATATATGTGCGTATATAACTCCTGTCTCTTTTCTCATATCATATAGGCCTCTCTGCGGCCATCATCATATATATTGCTACGGTACTTGCAGCCTGATTCTCATATCATCATCATAGTGGTAATGCGTATATAACGCCTGTATCTCTTCTCATACTCGACACACACACACACACACACACACACACATACACACACACACACACACACACACACACACACACACACACATATATATATATATATATATATATATATATATATGTATATATAATATTCGCATATATAATGCCTTCTGGTCACGAGTCAATGTACAAGAATATATGTAATGAATGTAATGCATGAATAACTGTATACTTAAAGTTGGACCCATGAACAGAAGGAACACTCATAAACTATGTACATGAACATCAAAGACTGAAGGACTTCTAATTCTTCTAAGAGTAGAGTAATATGGAAGCTCGCTTACTTGCTTGTTGACTCATATCATGGGATCACGCCAAAAGAAAGAAAGGATAGCCTTAACATACCTTGACGTATATCAAATTGCCCAACTTCTACCTCTTGAACTTGCAAGTCTACAATTACAATAACATAGGCCTCAATTAGACTATTTACCTCGCTTACTAACCATCCTCAAATACATGTAAAGCTTAACGAATTATAAACAACAATTTCCTTTGTAAGCTTACAACTCTTCAACTTCCCATTCAATCCAACATTAACCACAACAACAATGACAACACTTATATATAAATATATACTCAAATTTATCCCCATCATCTCTTCAAATAGCCTTAAGTCACTACATGACCCTTCATCAACTTACCACTTCCACAAATACCCTCTTTTTAGTTAGGATCACTAAAACCCTTGATAATAAACTCAAATACTAGGGTAGAAATCATTTACATACCTTGAGGGGTCTAAGATTCCAAGATTCACTTCAACTCCAACTTCCTAAGCTTCACAACCTTGAAGAAACCCTAGAAGCAACCTTCTTCTTCACAAGCACGGGTTCACAGGGCTCGGATCTTACCAAATCTCCACTAATATGGTAAGAAATGTTGGGAGAGAAATATTAGGGTTTTTCTCTGATTTGGAAGAAGGAAAAATAAGAAATAAGGTCGAGGCTCCTATATTTATACTTGGAATTAAAAAGGCTACAGCGGTCCGGTTCGACAAAAATGAGGGGTGTAACACGGCAAAAGATGTATGCGGACCGAAAGGTTCGGGATTTGAAGTTTGTTATTGGTGATCAGGTTCTATTGAAGGATTCACCATGAAGGGTGTTATGAGGTTTGGCAAGAGGGGCAAGTTGAGCCCTAGATACATTGGCCCATTTGAGATCATGGATTGTATAGGTGATGTAGCTTATGAGTTAGCATTGCCGCTAGGTTTGGTGGGAGTTCACCTGGTTATCCATGATTCGATGCTGAAGAGATACCATGCCGATGGAACCTACATTATCCGTTGAGAATCTATACTTCTTGATGAGAATTTGACTTATGAGGAGGAGCCTATCACGATCTTGGATAGGCAGGTTCGAAAGTTGAGGTCCAAGGAGATTGCTTTTGTGAAAGTGCAGTGGAAGCACCGTCCTGTGGAAGAGGCAATGGAGTCTGATATGCATAGTCGATATCCCCAGTTGTTCACTGATTTAGGCATTTTCCTACTTTCCTTATTTTCTTTGCTCGAGGATGAGCAACGATTCAATTGGTATCTGATGCAACGACCCGTCTGGTCGTTATAGTTCTTTTGGCACTTTTTCTAGCTCCCAAACATTGATTAGCTCTCTTTTGACCCGAAGGGACCGTTGACATGCTTCCCGAGGTGTCTAGTCCGGAGTCGGGCAATTTTGGTGAAAACATAGGCTTAAAAGTGAAAGTGATTGACCCAAAATTGACTTTTGGGGAAAAAAACCTTTTTTGAAATTTCGTCAATTCTGAGAGGTCCAAATAGTCATTTAGAACTTGTGTGTGCATTTGGTTCGATTCCCAATGCATTTCGGGACATTGGATGAGAAGTAGAAATTAAGGCATCGGTGGTTGATTCGGTCAACGAGACCTCCGTTGGAAATTCTGAGGCCACAAGTGCGTTCGTAGCACATTTTTATGTGGGACAAGGAATCTGGCTTATCAGCAGATGGCCTCAGGAGTTAGTCGAAAAATCAGATCGGAATGAAACACTTAGGCCAAGTTCTGGTGTCTGGGGTCCGCTTTGGCGGCACCAGCACCGCAGTAGCGGCACCGCTGGGGCAGTAGCCCTGCTACGAAAGTGGTCCCAGCCATTTTTGCTTGACCGCTGAAGCAGTCAGGTGGCCGCTGAGGAGAACAAAGTACCACTATAGCGGGTGACGGGCAGTTAAATCTATTAAATGAGTCCTAAATGAGTCTTAGACCCTCATTATTTCATATCTTGATATTCGATCTTCGGGATACTGTTCTTGGAGTCAAATTGAGGAAATTCTTGAAGGTAAAACTTTGTCTAATCCTTTACTCCTCTTTAATCACAAACATCTTAGATTTTCCCCTTCCCTTTTCAATCCCTTAGAAATGGAATTTTCATGAGGGTTTTGGGAGACTTTTTCCTAGGATTATAATTGATAAATTGATGACGTTGATGTTAAAATATGATGAATCTAAGCTTAGTAACCTCATATATTCCACTTTTAACGTTGAATTTCAGATTTGGAGAATTAGGATTCATACCTAATTTGGGAGTTTTTACTTGAAATCAGATTTAGACTAGTTCTTGAGCTAATTCAATAATTAATGGTTGGGTTAGGATTCCCTAGTACTTAATTTGGTATTTTATCCGCAAATTTCCCGTTTTCCCCTTCTGGGCCCGTTTCCCCAATTTCTAAGGTTAAAATGGACCTAATTGATGTCATAGTAATATTAGTATCATTCTCCATGTTTTTTAATTTAGAATTCAATTATTCTTAGAATACTTTGGTTCTGAGCTTCAGAGGAAGGGCAAGGCGATAGAGTGACTTGATGGTGTTGCGGTTTGGCAGTCCAGGTAGGTTATGGCTTACCTCTGGTGATACTATGCGTAGCGAATCACATATTTAGAATATAATATCGGAGACAGCATGCGAACCTTTGGGTATGAATTTGGGTTAGATATTGCCTTAGGTTGGGCCCTGATATGTGTTGGGACTAGCCACCCCGTTATGTGTGTGTATTGTTCCATTATGATGGTTGATGCTACGAATAGTGGTGAATATCAGAATCTGTGTGACTATCTTGATTGAGATATGCTTGACATACCGTTGTTTGTATTTTCATTGTGATACATTGTTGACGTCCCCGTTATTGGTACTAGTAATATTGATATATTGTTGGCATACCCTTGATGGTATTGTGATATGATACACTGATGGCGTACCCCTTCGTGGTACTTGTGATATTGAACTTGATTGTTGAATACTTGATGTATGCATTGCACTCATTCTCACACATTCATGATGCATGGCCGATACCCAATGATGATCCGGTATCGTTGATTGAGTAAATTGATATTTGATAAACTCCTTATTTGAGTGATTGTAAAGGCCGATGTCCGAAGATCCATTCCGGAATCGTTAATTGTAAACTGATGTTTGATAAACTCTTTTACTTGAGTTATTGTGAGAAGGCCGATGTTCGAGGTTCAATTCCGGAATCGTTGATAAGTGAATTGCATACATTCCCTTATATTCATGATGCATGGCCGACAACCGGTAGTATCCGGTATCATTGATTAAGTGACTCTTTTACTTGAGTGATTGTGAGAGGCCGATGACCTACGATCTATACCGGTATCATTGTTGCTTGGCCGATTCTGATGTTATTCCGGAATCGTTGTTAGTGAATGGGATCCGCGGGTCCCCCAGGGTGGTGCCGGTGAGACTCCCCCTGTGACCAGTTAGCCAGGGTCCCGTCTGTTTGTTGGGCAAAGATCTGAGATGGGTGGCACTTAGACTTCGCGAGTCACACTGGGTTGTGCTACCGAGACGTCGATATTTCCGTCCAGAGTACATGTGTACACCTCATTTGCATGGCATTACATCTTATCCATTCAATTATTGCATTGCATTGCATTGGCTTAACTGCGATTCGTGGTGATTGATTGATTGATGATTGAATTGGATATACACATATTTCAGACTTGGTGTACTTGGGTTTAGAGGCTTACGTAGGCGATGACTAATACTTGGTTGTGATCGTATTATCTTAGACTTGTTGGATTCCTTGCTATCTACTTATTTCCTGAATTGTGTTATCTATGCTTGGTCGTCCGATGATGCCTACCAGTACTATTGTTTGTACTGACCTGAACTTGCTGCATTTTTTTATGAATGCAGAGTATCGGGTCGGATCTACTTCTCTGACTCATGGCTGATCGACTCTTCAGCTTCCACTTGAGTTTTCCAGGGTGAGCATGGTGTCCGCTGACCTCTAAGGCTCTTCTGTTACTTATGTCTTGCTTTCCATTCAGAGACATGATTTGATATTACTTATGTATTATTATTCAGACCTTTAGTATTCAGATTTAGATGCTCTTGTATGACCAGACCAGATATTGGGGTGGATTTCATTTACTTCCACACTTTTTAACCTTATATTATATTGTGAGACTTACGTTATTTTACTTTCTTCCGCTATTTTCTATTATTGTGAATGTTGCGTTAAAGGTTCGTCTACCGAGGTGGGAAAGGTAGGTGCTCGCATGACCTAGGCTGAAATGGCTCGTGACAGCTTTGGGCCCTGGACTCTTGCAATTTTCCTCCATGCTATCTTTCATAGCTTGAAAGACCACGCATGGTTGTCTTCAAGTGCTTCCATAGCTTTATGCTTCATGAGCTTGGCCTGTAAAGCTTGAAAGTCCTTGGCTTAACCTCTAGTACAAGGCATTAAGGAAAGTTAAGCACTTGAGCCATCCAATATCGTATCATCCTCACCTTCTGGAAAAGGATTAGTCCTCGAATCCATACCTTGTAAGACATAGAGAATGAGTACTTGCTCTCACACAAAACACACAAGGTAATCATCATAAGGTTTATGATAATACCTAAAGTAAGCATCGTTTGTAACCAACTCACTAAATGATTCATTTTTATGATGTAATCAAGCATTATAAAGATCTAGAAAGTGTATGTATCCAAATAATGCTAAAAACACTTGGCTACTCAAAACACTTTGACAAAAATACAAATCAAAGGAATCAATGCATTTAGAAAACCAAACATGCAAGTCCTCATTGGTACTAGCCATCAAGAAGCACATATCTCCCATTAAGTCGAGAAATAGGTGATATCCCTCATGGCTAATATTACAAAAAAGACCATCCCAAGTGAAGACTCTATTCATTGCACTAGCCCACCTCAAGAAAGTACTCACTACCAAGTTAACCCCGGGGTCGAATACAAAGGTTTCCCCCACACTAGTTTGCAAACTTTCTTCATGTTCACCCAAAATGAAATCAAGCGATAACACTACAAAAAAAAAATACATGAATGGATAGAAGTGTTACTACTATACTCATCACACAAAAAGTTACCTCCATGGCTTTAGAAAGCACAAGAATAAGCATGACCCACGTATACATACCATCCTTGAAGGAAGTACAAGATGTAACTGCATATCAAGTTGTTGCCCATTGAAGCCTCCTCCAATGGGACTCTTTTTCGAAACTCCTCCTTTGATGAAACTTCACAAACAAGTCAATCAAATAACCAAGTTTATCAAAAGAGAGAAATTTACCTTTAGGATCATTGATCATGCGTAAGATCCTATGCGAAGCTTCGAGTAGCATCTTCTCACCCTTTAGGTTAGATGATCTAGCATAGTCTTTTCTAAAAGCATGATCCTTTTCTTTCAATACGCTCCCCTTCTTTAAAGTGCATTTCTCACTTTTGGAAGACTTTTCCTCTCACGACGTCGGTCCATTAAGTGGGCCACAAAACCCCAAGGAAGACTTTCCATCATCGAAAAGGGTGTCAACAACTTCACCCGCTTCATGCTTTTCATCACGACCAAGCATCACCTTGCATTCCCTCAAGAATGAAGTTTGTTCATCAGGAAGGTTATCGTCACCCCACAGTAGATTATTAATCACTTTGTAGTCACCAAAAGTGGCTACATTTTCAACACAACAACACATACGACTATGCACTTCACTTTCAATACCCATGTCATCATGAAATAAGATATTTTCATTAAAGAGATAACAATCAAGGAATGATGAGGAATCAAAGCATATAATTTCATTATCAAAAAGATAAATATCATTTTTCAAACCTTCACTTGACTATGACCAACTGTATAAAAGTCATCACAAATTTGAAGTTCATTAATCAGATCATAAAATTCCTCAATTAGTGGAATCTCATCACAAGCAAGTTGATCACACAAGTATCTACAGTAGTTGGACTCAAATGGATCTTGCTAGAAGAATCAATTCGGTCATCAATAGGATCAACTAGTGCGTGAGCATTCATATCACATGACAATGCACTATCATTCTTATCATGAGTGTCCACACTAGGTGGACACAAATTGATCTTACAAGAAGATTAATTCAGTCATCAAGAAGATCGACTAGTGTTGACCTACATCATAGACATTGTCAACAATCATTAAAGATGTTACACCTCGGAAAATTTTTCCGTTCATGCACAGTGAATAGATTGACGAAGGGTACGACGTATGCGATGTTTTGATGAGTAATAAATAACATTCGATGATTCTAAATAAGATTTCAAAGACATTCGAAGTAAGAGAAGAAAGTTTGCGAAGAGAAGGCAAGACATACGAAATGATTTAGTGACGCTTTGGAGGAGAGTTATAGTAACCCTTATATTGGTATTGAAGTTTTAGACAAGTGTCAAGAAGGTTCCATAAGGATTGGAGATCAAACGAAGCGACGAGGACAACTTCGGAAAAGCTGTGAGTTACACGACCACTTACACGGACCGTGGAATGTTATACGGACCGTATAATGGTCCGTATAACTCAAAAACAACTATGTGTTCCATGGTGGTGAACCACGGACACTTATACGGCCCGTGGAATGTTATATGGACCGTATAAGTGGTCCGTATAAGTCCCAACGGGCTGAGTTATTCCAAGTATTTAAATGTGATCCTACTTCATTTTATTCATTCTCCTCACTTCACCACTTCTCTCCAAGCTTCTAGAGGGTTCCACACACTTCATATACAAGTATACAAAAGAAAGCAAAGATCAATATCAAGAATTCAAGTGAATCAAGTGCAAGAAGCTCACTAGGGTTCCTCCAAGTCACGGATTCTCTTGGGAATGAAGTTAGGGTTTTCTCCAAGTGAAGGATTGTCAACCAAAACCCGTTCCTACGCATTCAAAGGTGAGTTTCATGATTATTCCATGTTGTTTAAGGTATGGAAAAGTTGAAACACTTGGATTATGGAAGAAAATGGAAAATGGATTACAAAAGATGAGATTAGTGGCAATTGTGAATAGTAGGTTAATATGAATCATGATTCTTGATATGTTGTGATCGTAATTACGTTATGAATGATGTTAAGAGCATGAGAGAAACGTTAGATGTGGATGAATGTAATGTTGTACTATGATCATGATTAGGGATGACCTTGAGATTGGATAATGATGAATTTGACGAAAGTTATTGATGATGATATTGTGAACGTTATTATAAATGTTTTGGCAGTTGATATACAATATGGGAAAGGTTGTATAAACAAAGGAAATGCTGCCCAATTTTCTCTAGCTTTAGTAAGCACGTTCATGTAATCGATTAGCTAATGTGAATACGAATTCTCTTGAAGGTAGAAACGTGAGCATTGAAGGAGAACAACTAAGCGATGGAAATTGTTAAACGAAAGAGGTATGTAAGGCTAGTCCTTTCTTTCTAAGGCATGAATCATATGGTATGAATCTTCCTATCCCTCTATGATTTTCCTAAATATTGGGAACTATGAATCTACGAGTATAAAGAACTTCATATGAGATAAAGAAAAGAGATACATTACGAATATGACGATACCGTTGATGAATCTAAGTCTAGAAGTCATAAAGCTCATGATATGATATTCCTACGAAGCTAATGATCCTTATATGATTCCTATGGTAGTATTTTCCTTACCTCTCAATGACTGTCCTACCTTCCGGAAAACTAAGAGCCTATGTTCATGAATAGCCATATGGGATAAGATAAGAGTTATGTTACGAATGCGGTAATGATGATGATGAGTCTAAATCTAAGGATTCTAAGGCCTATAATATTATGGTTCTACAAGGCTAAAGAATCAAGAATCAATGCATCATTTCATGTCACAATACCCCTGAGAAGATTATATTAGCTTCTCATCACAACACATCCGCTATAGATTTAATCACACAGGAATAATGGCACAGAGCCTACACAGTCAATCAATTCGCATTCACATAGGAATTAACCACACAATACCATGCATGAAACTAGACATGCTTTCTCCTATGGAGATCACCAAACATACAATCAACTAACTAAAGTCTAACTTAAGTAAACCGTAACCTACCTCAAAGTAGAGCTGGAACACGAGGTTACTCTGCTACAGCCTTTCCTTTCGTCAAAGCCTCAATACGTTCACAGTCTAAAAATAGAAGGCTCAATGAGTCACATTGCTTAATTCACAAACACCAAAGCAAGAAAAACCCGTCCTTTTCCCCATTCTAAGGGTGGATGATTTTTCTAGGTGACAAACAACCTATCAAGGCCCCTAGTATTCATTTACCATAAATTTATACAACATTCTATCCAACATTCCCATTACAAACAGTTTTCTATGGCAAAGACACCATTTTTATAGAATCCTAGGTCTCAAATAACTTGGTTTACTATTCTAAATGTTCAATTTATGACAAATAGTGACTAATCAATCCATTTCAATGATAAATAAGCAATAATAACCCCAACCCATCAAGTTTAGAAGGTTTATTGTCATTCTAGGGTTTCCACTTAACTTTCACTATTAAAGAACCAAGAAGATGGTTATCATAATGAAGGGAAATGGAATGATAGAATGAAAAGCAATGGAACTTACTTCTCAAGGTTATCTTGCCCTAGCCTGAAAATTATCTCTAGGTGCTTGTTGGGAAGTGTGTTGGTGTTTTGTGAGAAGGGAAAATAAAACTAAGTATAAAAATCCCGGGCCACTATTTTCTATCGATCGCTACAACAGTCATCACGCTGCTGCAGCAGTCCCCAAAGGAAATCCGCTCCCTTCTATGGTGGTCTACTCACGAGTATAGAGGTACCGCCATAGCAGTCATTCGTCCGCCACGGCGACCACCCGACAAATGGCAGGCCGCTGGATGCAGTCCACCCACCGCCACAGCGGTACCGCAGCAGTGGTACTCCCACCGCTGTAGCGTGTCTTAGCTCGCTTTTTGTCCAGTTTTTCCCCCTATCACCCCACATTTCATCCAAGGCCTCAAAACACAACATAAAACATGGACACATACAAAAAAAATCGCCCTACGAATCCAACCGCGGCCTCGGAATTCCCAAAGAGTCCTAATTTCCCATAACATTCGGAAGGTTTGTTACATATGTGTGGCTTGTCGCCTAGTGACTCAAGCCTGGTATATCCTTGACTGTGTGTGCTAGTGACTAGTTGGTATGATTGGGCTCACGCCAAGTGACTTGAGTTATATTGTTGCCCTAGCTTACCCTTGGTTAGACTCCGGTTAGCGAAGTATATGTAGAGTTAGTTATTGTCGGTGAAAGCATGTTACGCCTTCGGGTATGAAGTTAGGATGGATTACTTAAGATTGGTATTGTTAACTGAATTGTTTGCTTGTTGCCTCTTTGTGGTTTATTGGCTTGTTTCCATGTGTATGGTATTGGATTTGTGCTTAGTTTCCATATTGTGATTATGATATGGTTGTCTCTCACTTATCTTGCCATTATCATGGATAGAGGAAAGGACTTGACTTGATATTGATATTGTAATATGTGTCCATGTGTGGCACGATTTCGATTGATATGATTCACTTGATATTGTTATTCTACATTACGTTCATCTTCATTTCCATGATACATTGATACTACCTGTGATTGGTCCTGATGGTGATAAGTGAGAAGGAAACATCCGTGACTCTTTGGACATACTTGATACATTGTGTGTGGAATGGCTAGTGGTGTGGTTGGTGTTGTGGTGTCATCTCTGGGCTGTGTGCATAGTGACCAGTACATGGAATTTGCGGGTCCGCCATGGGTCATAACTATCGAGTCGTGGAGGTATTCTGTCTGTAGCATGGGTGTGCGAAGACTTACATTTGGCCAGTGCATATCCTTGCATTGCATATGCACTCATTACTTCATTCTCATATTTCATGGATCACGACTTGATATTTCTATTACTTGAGTTGTTGTTCTTGGATTGTGTTGTGATTGTATTTGATCAAGCATGCACATTGCATATTATATCATGCGCTCCCATGTTGTCTATTCTTTTATGCTATGAGTTGTTCTTGATATATTGTCAGTGAGGCGGTAGAACCCCCTATCGTGAGAAAATCGTATTTTAATGATTGGATGTATAACTTGGAATGCAACCGAATATAGTAAGGTTACTTCAATTTGATGAATGGAGTTAGTTCTTGTGAATCGAGGCAATACGTTGAATGGTTAACGGATTGAGGATTAGAAGTGTATATTTAGGCATGAATACTAAATTATGTGTGAAATATATCTCTCGTGATAGACCCCTCCCCTTGTACTGATTCTGCTGATTGACTGAGTTATTGCCTATCATTCTTATCTGCTGATTTCTATTGTTTGTTATGTTCTCCTAATCGTTGTCGGCCTGTGATGCTTACATGTACCAGTGTTGTACTCATACTACTCTTGCTACACCCTCTTCAGGATGTAGATTCGTTACAGGTTGTGTTCGTGGATTTATTAGCTTCCGAAGATCTTCCGGTGTCCTTTTCAGAAGCTTATGTTAATTTCATTCCAAAACAGAGGTTGTATTTGTTGTGCTGTATTTCAATGAGTTAATTCTTAGTAGCTCCTGTACTAGTCTAGACCCAATTTTGTGAAATCGTTAATGTGTAAAGTACTCTTTGTTCATTTCTGGTTTTAAATGATGTTGGAAATTACTAAGGACTGTATCATTATTTTATCTATATAAATTGAGTTGTATTTTGGAAAAGGGTTCGCCTACTAGGTGGGATTGAGTAGGTGCTCGCACGATCCGTGATTTGGGTTGTGACAATATATGAAGAAAGAAATCAACAAATAGGCATACAAGCAATTAAATATAGTCACTAAGCCCATCCACGTAAGACTTGCAGTCATTGCCTAAGCGGAAACCTCTAGCATCAAATCCATCAAGTGTCTAGGTAAGTGATCAACAAGCACACAACAACTCAATGAATCATCAACCAAGGAATCAATACGGAAACGAACCATGCAATGCAATAAATGCATCAACCAGAATCACTGATATGAGTGGAGGTAATATGAATGCAAGTGTGATGCAATGCACCGACCAACTGTCTCATACCATACACACATGCTATGGACGGAAAACCTCCACGTATCGATAGTCATGACCCATGGAGGACTCACGAAGTCCATGTACTAGTCACTCTGAACAGAGCCCAGAGATGACTTTCACAAGACTAGCCACTCAGCACACAACCCAGAGGTGGCTTCCACATCACTATCCATTCCGCTCACAGCCCAAAGATGGCTACTATATCAAATTTGTCCATAGTCACTCCACACACACCCCAAAGGTGACTTTCATCCTTCACTTCCTTATCATACATTTCCATAATCTTTTTCCAGCAATTTCTCCATTAGAACCACACAACATCACTATGAGAAATGCAGGATGAAATATATGCATGAATGTCGAATTCAACAATGATCATGAGGGTGAATAAACATAACAACATCTGTAAATCAATTACCAATATTAACTTATTCCCAAATATGTGCAATAACACGTCCGAAATAATTTCCCTTCGGACCACATAGATAACATCAAATAATATATGCAAGGGATTCCATATGAAATATGCGTGTAGCAAACACCATAATAAGAAGCCTCGGATGTATCACTTTATCTCTTGTCATTATTAATATCAAATCACAATTCATAAAAATAAATCATTTAGAATGTGTATAAATGATAAGCATGATATCATTCTCAAGTATAAATCATAATCCAACCTAATTTGTTCCTCTACAAGAGGACACATGTTACACCTCGGAAAATTTTCCGTTCATGCATAGTGAATAGACTGACGAAGGGCGTGACGTAAGCGATGTTTTGATAAGTAAGAAATAACATTTGATGGTTTTAAATGAGATTTGAAAGACATTCGAAGTAAGCGAGGAAAGTTTGCCAAGATGAGGCATGACATATGAGATGTATCGGAAAGGATTTACGAGTAACGAGATAATGATGATTTAATAATGCTTTGGAGAAGGTTTATACTGTCCCTTAGATTGGTATTGAGGTGTTCAACAAATCATGGATGAATGGAAGTGGAATTGTGAAATGAGGGTAACGTAGATGAATGAAGATTGTTGGTTATGGTATTGTGAACATTATTATAAATGTTTGGGAGTTGATATACAATATGGGGAACGTTGTATAAACAAAGGAAATGCTGCCCAATTTTCTCTAGCTTTAGTAAGCACGTTCATATAATCGATTAGCCAATGTGAATGCGAATTTTCTTGAAGGTAGAAACGCGAGCATTGAAGGAGAACAATCAAGCGATGGAAATTGTTAAACGAAAGAGGTATGTAAGGCTAGTCCTTTCTTTCTAAGGCATGACTCATATGACATGAATCCTCCTATCGTTCCATGATTTTCCTACATAACGGGAATAACGAGCCTACGAGTATAAAGAGCTTCATATGAGATAAAGAAAAGAGATACATTACAAACATGACAATACCGATGATGAATCTAAGTCTAGAAATCATAAAGCTCATGATATGATATTCCTACGAAGCTAATGATCCCTATATGATTCCTATAATATTATTTCCTTACCTTCCAAAAAACTAAGAGCCTATGTTCATGAATATCCATATGGGATAAGATAAGAGGTATGTTACGAATGCGATAATGATGATGATGAGTCTAAGTCTAAAGATTCTAAGGCCTATAATATCATGGTTCTACAAGGCTAATGATTCATATTAGGATCCATTGATGTTGTTCATTGAATGCACTCACCTTATATGTTAATTCCTTTAAGGTGAGGCAGAATGCTTATGAATGCTCTATAAAGGAATCGGGGGTTCTCGACCTTATGTTACACCTTGGAAAAATCTTCCATTGTTGCCCAAGTGAATGGACCCGCGAGGGGTATGAGTATCCGATATTTTCATGAGTAAGAAATAACATTTGACGACCCTAATTGAGATTCCGAAGGTAATTGCAATAAGAGATAGGTTATGCTCCATAATGAATAATTATAGGTTCTGAAAATGTGGAAAGTTGCAGATCTGCATTTTTTCCAGTTGCACGTAAAATGAAATATGGACCGTAAATTGGTATACGGTCCGTCAACTGCCATGTCGTATTCTAGTTTCCAAAACTTCAACTTTCTGCCAAATGATCAAATGCCTAAAAACGACCTGGAATACGGACCGTAAAGTGGTTTACGGCTCGTAAACTGAGACCGTAAATCACTATGTCTTCAGCCTGCCTTTCTGGATTTTGATATGCATAAATAAGGTCACAAAACACGGTCCGTAAGTTGGAATACATACCGTAAACCCAGTTTACGACCACTGTATTGTTTATTCCGGATCAGATTTAAGTCATTAAATAAGGGATCCAAGTTTATTATCTCATTTCCACCTTTCATCCCTTCTCTCTAAAAACATCTCTCTACATTTATTTCCACAAGTTTTCAAGGGTTTTTAGTGACCAACAACATAAACCAAGTGAATCAAGTGTACGAAAACCCATTAAAATCATTCAAGTCAAGAAAACTCATCAAAGGGAAAACTAGGGTTTTTGCTCAAGTGGAGTATTTTGAGCAAGGCTCGTTCCTACAACATATAAGGTAAGATTTATGGTATTTTATATGTTGTTTAAGGTATTTGAGAGTTAAAATGCTTGGACATTATATGAGTATAGGAAAATGGGTCATGAATGATGAATAGTGACGTTTTGAGAAATAGTTTGAATTGAATTGCGATTCTTGTGGTTAATGTAAACGATTAATGACCATTGTTATGGTATTGTGAATGTATTGTTGACGTTTGGGAGTTGAATTACGATATGGAGGAATGTTGCATAAATAAAGGAGATGCTGTCCGATTTTCTCTAGCTTTAGCCATGTGTGCTAGTTGTCGATTCTAATGATAGCATGATTTTAATGAAGGTTGACACATAAGCTTCGGAGGAGAACAAGCAAGTATAGAATAATTGATCGGAAAGGTATGTAAGGCTAACCCTTCTTTCATAAGGCATGGTTCTTTGGCCAAACGTCTAAATCTTCTATAAGACTATGATTTCTTCAAATGACTTGATATGCCGAGCTAGTAAGCTCACGATCCTCGATACACTATGATTGTACTAGATCCCTCTTATGACGAGTACGCCTAGAAAGATAGACGTGACGAATGACGATAGACGATAATAGTGATAATGATAGTAATGATGATGAGAATAATATGATGCTAAAGGTGCCTACGGGCTATTGTATGTACATGTGCCTATGAAGGGCTATAATAAGACCCCGAGCTTATGATGCCGGGTAGAATATATGTATATGAATATGTATAGAGTATGTATATGAATATGAAACGCGCGCGCACTTCTACAGAATGTACGGATCATCCTGATGCCTTAGTAGGGCCAGGTATGTATGACCTTGAGCCTTGGTTGGCCAAGTATGTATGAAACACCGAACCCTCGTGGTCGGGCATGCTATATTTGTATATATATATGCTATGTATATGACATCTATATGAGTACGAATATATTATGTATATGAGATGTAAACGATATGAATGTGAGTAAGGATATGTAAATGGTTACGGGTACGGGTATGGAGCTATGTACACAAATACGCATTAGAAATGAAAATTCCTATGTAAGGTAAGTAAGTGCCTGTGACAATGAGATTATTGTTTCCCATCTTGTGCTAATTCTCATGATTGTTCATTTTGCTTCTATATCGATATTAATCATGCTTTACATACTAGGTACATTCTCCGTACTGACATTCTTTTGTTTATAGACGTTGGGTCATGCCCGCAGGTGCACAGGGAGACAGACTTGATCCTTAGCTACTTTCTCAGAGATTACATAGCAGAGCTCCATCTCATTTGGAGCCGTAGCTTTTGGGTACTTATTCTTTTGTGTACATGATTATAGGCATAGTGGGGTCCTGTCCCGCTCATGTGATATGTTATACTCTTCTTAAAGGCTTGTAGACATGTGTATGTGGTTGGATGTGTTTGGCCTTGTCGGCCTATATTTTGTATATTATTTTGTTGGCGTCGTCGGCCCATGTACATTGATGTGGCATAGATGCCTATAGTGATATAAGAAATGTTGTCGTCTAATGGGACTAGTATGATGGATGACTAGAATACATGATTTGATTTATGGCTCACCTAGATGTTATGTGAAAGTATGTCAAGGGGGTGCCTGGGTGGGACAGCACCGGGTGCTCATCGCTGCCCCCTAGTCGGGTCGTGACAAAAGTGGTATCAGAGCAGTTCAGTCCTAGGGTGTGTCTACGAGCCGTGTCTAGTATAGTCTTGTTTATGGGTTTGTTGCGCGCCGCACTTATAAACAAGAAGCTGCAGACATTTTAGGAATGAATGACCTTCTTTCTTCATAAGAATCGTGCGGTAGAGCTATGTTGTAAGAAATTCTTGTTCCTTAATAATGTGTTGTGTATTTTAGAAATGCCTAGAAAGAGAACGGCTATAGCAGCCCAAAAGGGTAAGACGGTGGCAGAAAAGCGGGCTGAAAGAGCACCACCACCGGTAGTAGAGGAAAGTAAGTCCCAGAGTGCGGCTCAATCTCAGTCCTCCCAGACAGTGCCTATTACTGAGGAGCGTGAAGGCGCCTCAGCCCGAGCTCCAGCACCTCCAGCTCCTCCACCGGATGCCTCAGGCCAAGATGTAAAAGAGGCCATACATTTTCTTACTCAGTTGGTTGCGGCCCAGACTCGGAGGAAAAGTTCAGGGCAAGGTGATAGGGCTGTTAGTGCAAGGGCCCGTGAATTCATTACTTTGAAGCCTCCGGAATTTTTTGGGTTAAAGCCGGAGGTGGACCCTCAGGATTTCATTGATGGTATGCTGAGGACGCTTCGATTGATACATGCTTCAGACACCGAGTCGGTGGATCTAGCGTCATAGAGATTGAGAGATGTCTCGATCCAGTGGTATACGGTTTGGATGGCTTCATGGTGAGCCAATGCACCTCCCCCGGTATGGCAAGAGTTTGTTGATGCTTTTCTCCGACACTATATGCCTCCGGAAGTTCGGCGAGCTAGAGCCGATAAGTTCTTAAATTTGAGGCAAGGTAGCATGAGTGCTCTAGAGTATAGTCTCCGCTTTAACTCCTTGGCTAGGTATGCTTCAGCCATGGTAACGGATATGGGTGACCGGTTACACCAATTTGTGAAAGACCTAGGGCCACATTTGATGAATAGATGCTTGACTGCATCCCTTCAGGACGATATGGATATTGCACGCATTCAGGCCCACGCTCAGAACTTAGAATAAAGTTTGTGTTATGTCCCGTGTTTTCGTATAATTGGAAATCGAGAAATAATTACGACTTGTGTGTTATAAGGACATAATTTGATTTTAGTGAATATGATTATGTTGGTTATGGAATTATTAATGTTAAGACCTCGGGAAAGGCCGAGAATAAATTTGGAATTTCGGAAATTAGTTTCGGGAATTACAAAACGGGACGTTTTATGAATTGGGCCAAGAAAATGGAATATAAAATTAGGCCCAAAGAGTGGGGTTGGCCGGCCATTGTAGAGGCCCAAACCCAAATTTTAAGGACATGTGCTATGCACATGACCTCTAAATAATGGATATATACTAGCCTTGAGTTGGAATTATCATGAAGCAAGATCAAAAACAAAAACAAAAAAAAGAGAAGGGGCATCAACAAGCTCTCGGCCGAGAGGTTAGGGAAAAAGAAAAAAAATTGGCAAGCTTTGATCTTAGCCTTAAAAATCCTTGCTCTTCATATATTGTGAAGTACTCACGACCCTCTTCAACGGGGTACAATTTGTTTGGTGAAAGAGTGACGTTTGCGGCAAATCGGAATTTTAAGAACAAGGTAAGATTTCTATGTTTTGATGTTATGAAATGGACATGTATGTGTTAGTGATTGGATTAGTATGAAGATTATGGGATGGGGTTGTGTTTGTGCATGGTGTGTGTGTGTAGAAAGGGTGTGTTTGGCCGTGGCTTGTATGTAGTGCAAGACCATGTGCATTTGATTCCGTTTAGTCGTTTGAGGTGTCGTGGTAACCTTTGTATCGTAAATGAATGTTTGAAGAATTGATTTGGTGTTAGAAAATGATTTCGGACATTATCGGAAAGTGTATGCCTTTGGTATATTTGTGTATATCATAGTATATTTATGATATTAAGGACTCTAAATATGATTTATGGTTGATGATAATGAATTCGGAATGAAACGACGTGAATTAGAATGTTCGTCGTGAATTTTGATATTTTAAAGAATTCTGGAAAATAATGGATTTTGGTGTAATTTCGTGTATGGCTTGGATTGTAGTTAGGATGTGATTGTATAAGTTTGAATGTGGAAATGAATACAATTTTGTAGATTTAGAATTGGAGTTTTGAAAGTTTGAATGAAAGTTGCCAACTTAGATAACAAAGTAGAACCTTGAAGCTAGAATGGTTTGATTGTTGTTTGTTGACGTGTGGGCTGTTGTGGTTGATGTATTTTGAGCCGAGCTAAGCCTCGGGGATGTTAGATTTATAGGGGAAATGCTGCCGAAATTTCGGTAGGCAAAATTGAAGTTAAAGGCATTTTTAAGCCTAAGAATCTTCAAATGACTTGATCTGCCGAGCTAGTAAGCTCACGATCCTCGATACACTATGATTGTACTAGATCCCTCTTATGACGAGTACTCCTAGAAAGATAGACGTGACGAATGACGATAGACGATAATAGTGATAATGATAGTAATGATGATGAGAATAATATGATGCTAAAGGTGCCTACGGGCTATTGTATGTACATGTGCCTATGAAGGGCTATAATAAGACCCCGAGCTTATGATGCCGGGTAGAATATATGTATATGAATATGTATAGAGTATGTATATGAATATGAAACGCGCGCGCACTTCTGCAGAAGGTACGGATCATCCTGATGCCTTGGTAGGGCCAGGTATGTATGACCTTGAGCCTTGGTTGGCCAAGTATGTATGAAACACCGAACCCTCGTGGTCGGGCATGCTATATTTGTATATATATATGCTATGTATATGACATCTATATGAGTACGAATATATTATGTATATGAGATGTAAACGATATGAATGTGAGTAAGGATATGTAAATGGTTACGGGTACGGGTATGGAGCTATGTACACAAATACGCATTAGAAATGAAAATTCCTATGTAAGGTAAGTAAGTGCCTGTGACAATGAGATTATTGTTTCCCATCTTGTGCTAATTCTCATGATTGTTCATTTTGCTTCTATATCGATATTAATCATGCTTTACATACTCAGTACATTCTCCGTACTGACATTCTTTTGTTTATAGACGTTGGGTCATGCCCGCAGGTGCACAGGGAGACAGACTTGATCCTTAGCTACTTTCTCAGAGATTACATAGCAGAGCTCCATCTCATTTGGAGCCGTAGCTTTTGGGTACTTATTCTTTTGTGTACATGATTATAGGCATAGTGGGGTCCTGTCCCGCTCATGTGATATGTTATACTCTTCTTAAAGGCTTGTAGACATGTGTATGTGGTTGGATGTGTTTGGCCTTGTCGGCCTATATTTTGTATATTATTTTGTTGGCGTCGTCGGCCCATGTACATTGATGTGGCATAGATGCCTATAGTGATATAAGAAATGTTGTCGTCTAATGGGACTAGTATGATGGATGACTAGAATACATGATTTGATTTATGGCTCACCTAGATGTTATGTGAAAGTATGTCAAGGGGGTGCCTGGGTGGGACAGCACCGGGTGCTCATCGCTGCCCCCTAGTCGGGTCGTGACAAAAGTGGTATCAGAGCAGTTCAGTCCTAGGGTGTGTCTACGAGCCGTGTCTAGTATAGTCTTGTTTATGGGTTTGTTGCGCGCCGCACTTATAAACAAGAAGCTGCAGACATTTTAGGAATGAATGACCTTCTTTCTTCATAAGAATCGTGCGGTAGAGCTATGTTGTAAGAAATTCTTGTTCCTTAATAATGTGTTGTGTATTTTAGAAATGCCTAGAAAGAGAACGGCTATAGCAGCCCAAAAGGGTAAGACGGTGGCAGAAAAGCGGGCTGAAAGAGCACCACCACCGGTAGTAGAGGAAAGTAAGTCCCAGAGTGCGGCTCAATCTCAGTCCTCCCAGACAGTGCCTATTACTGAGGAGCGTGAAGGCGCCTCAGCCCGAGCTCCAGCACCTCCAGCTCCTCCACCGGATGCCTCAGGCCAAGATGTAAAAGAGGCCATACATTTTCTTACTCAGTTGGTTGCGGCCCAGACTCGGAGGAAAAGTTCAGGGCAAGGTGATAGGGCTGTTAGTGCAAGGGCCCGTGAATTCATTACTTTGAAGCCTCCGGAATTTTTTGGGTTAAAGCCGGAGGTGGACCCTCAGGATTTCATTGATGGTATGCTGAGGACGCTTCGATTGATACATGCTTTAGACACCGAGTCGGTGGATCTAGCGTCATAGAGATTGAGAGATGTCTCGATCCAGTGGTATACGGTTTGGATGGCTTCATGGGGAGCCAATGCACCTCCCCCGGTATGGCAAGAGTTTGTTGATGCTTTTCTCCGACACTATATGCCTCCGGAAGTTCGGCGAGCTAGAGCCGATAAGTTCTTAAATTTGAGGCAAGGTAGCATGAGTGCTCTAGAGTATAGTCTCCGCTTTAACTCCTTGGCTAGGTATGCTTCAGCCATGGTAACGGATATGGGTGACCGGTTACACCAATTTGTGAAAGACCTAGGGCCATATTTGATGAATAGATGCTTGACTGCGTCCCTTCAGGACGATATGGATATTGCACGCATTCAGGCCCACGCTCAGAACTTAGAATAAAGTTTGTGTTATGTCCCGTGTTTTCGTATAATTGGAAATCGAGAAATAATTACGACTTGTGTGTTATAAGGACATAATTTGATTTTAGTGAATATGATTATGTTGGTTATGGAATTATTAATGTTAAGACCTCGGGAAAGGCCGAGAATAAATTTGGAATTTCGGAAATTAGTTTTGGGAATTACAAAACGGGACGTTTTATGAATTGGGCCAAGAAAATGGAATATAAAATTAGGCCCAAAGAGTGGGGTTGTCCGGCCATTGTAGAGGCCCAAACCCAAATTTTAAGGACATGTGCTATGCACATGACCTCTAAATAATGGATATATACTAGCCTTGAGTTGGAATTATCATGAAGCAAGATCAAAAACAAAAACAAAAAAAAGAGAAGGGGCATCAACAAGCTCTCGGCCGAGAGGTTAGGGAAAAAGAAAAAAAATTGGCAAGCTTTGATCTTAGCCTTAAAAATCCTTGCTCTTCATATATTGTGAAGTACTCACGACCCTCTTCAACGGGGTACAATTTGTTTGGTGAAAGAGTGACGTTTGCGGCAAATCGGAATTTTAAGAACAAGGTAAGATTTCTATGTTTTGATGTTATGAAATGGACATGTATGTGTTAGTGATTGGATTAGTATGAAGATTATGGGATGGGGTTGTGTTTGTGCATGGTGTGTGTGTGTAGAAAGGGTGTGTTTGGCCGTGGCTTGTATGTAGTGCAAGACCATGTGCATTTGATTCCGTTTAGTCGTTTGAGGTGTCGTGGTAACCTTTGTATCGTAAATGAATGTTTGAAGAATTGATTTGGTGTTAGAAAATGATTTCGGACATTATCGGAAAGTGTATGCCTTTGGTATATTTGTGTATATCATAGTATATTTATGATATTAAGGACTCTAAATATGATTTATGGTTGATGATAATGAATTCGGAATGAAACGACGTGAATTAGAATGTTCGTCGTGAATTTTGATATTTTAAAGAATTCTGGAAAATAATGGATTTTGGTGTAATTTCGTGTATTGCTTGGATTGTAGTTAGGATGTGATTGTATAAGTTTGAATGTGGAAATGAATACAATTTTGTAGATTTAGAATTGGAGTTTTGAAAGTTTGAATGAAAGTTGCCAACTTAGATAACAAAGTAGAACCTTGAAGCTAGAATGGTTTGATTGTTGTTTGTTGACGTGTGGGCTGTTGTGGTTGATGTATTTTGAGCCGAGCTAAGCCTCGGGGATGTTAGATTTATAGGGGAAATGCTGCCGAAATTTCGGTAGGCAAAATTGAAGTTAAAGGCATTTTTAAGCCTAAGAATCTCAATTGGTAACTTTGACCATTTGCAGATTTTTGACGAAACGGGACTGGACTTTTGGAAGAGCATACGACGTCTATGAGGTATGTAAAGCTTCCCACTCCTTCATTTGGCATATCTTAGTGTGTTAGACGAATATGAGAACTTCCGGAGCATTTCTTCTCCTCGAAACCCGATCCACAGAAAAGTTACTATTCATTCAATTCGATTGAAGCCTAAGGGCTCTATTTTGGCTAGAATGCCACCGCTCGTCCGAAACCTATCGAAATGTGGTCGTGTAACCTAGAAACGACCATGTATGACCTTTTGCACATAAATGTTCGTAAAGATAAGTTCGCCACCTCACTTTGACTCGAGGTGGGTCCGCTACCCTGAAACGCCCTATTTGCCTTATTGGGCTATCTCTATGAATAAAGTTGGATACGATACTTTCGATTGTGAAACTCCCTCCTATGAGATGTATTTTGAATATTATGGTACGCTAAGTTACGTTTTGAGCTATACGTACTATTTGGAAATGTTTTGTGAAATGAAACTTTATATCGGCTAAGTATCCGACTATTTTGCATTATGATATGACTTATGGGTTTACTTCGTTTTGGAAAACTATTTTGAAGTACGAATTGCATTGGTTTGCTCACGACTCCGCTCGTGCCTTATTATGACTTCGTTCACCGGTTCCCGGGCCGGTTTTGATTGGTGCGCCTTATGATAATTCGGCCGTATGCTGTGTTACGGTTCCCGAGGCTTCGCCATAGGGCCGGGTTCCGTTTGGAGTTATGCTGTGATATGGCTCGTGATGCGATACGCTCACCTATGATTATGCTTGTGTTCGGGGATGTACGGAGATTTGAAACCTTCTGGTGTTATGCTGTGTGTGGCGCCAGCGTCGGAGTGGCGACCACGTTCCTAAGCGTTTGCATGATTCATTGCATTATGTATAAGTATATGATTTCGATATAGATTTTGATCTACCCATTTGTACTCCACTTTGACATTTGATTTGCTTTCGGTTTTGATCCATATTTCTGTACTCCGTGCTTTACATACTCAGTACATATTTCGTACTGACCCCCTTTCTTCGGGGGCTGCGTTTTATGCCCGCAGGTGCAGATATCGGTGATCCTCCGCAGTAGGCTTCACTTCTTGCTATCCCGGAGTACTCCTATTTGATCCGGAGTCCACTTTTGGTACAGACTCTTTTTGCTTTGTATATATTCGGTATATTTGACTATTTGGGTACGGCGGGGCCCTGTCTCGCCATATGTCTTTGTTTTGAGTTCGTAGAGGCCTGTAGTCATATATGTGGGGCGAGGGTCCTATGTATGTTTGTCTGATTCCGTTTTCTGGTCTTAAGGCGGTATGTTTGTTATGCCGGCCCCAAATGGCCCTTATGCTTATATTTGCACTTTTGACCAGCGATGTCCATTCCGCCGCTCAGTTTGTATTTGATATGATATTTTGATTTGGCACGACCGCTTAAGACATATTTGATATAAATTATGTTCGATATGATTTCGAAAAATTATGGAATGAGTTTGGATTTGAAAATGAATGTGTGATTCGGTCTGGGTACCCAGGTAGGGTGCCAGTCGCGGCCCACGGGGCTGGGTCGTGACAAAAGTGGTATCAGAGCAGTTTGTCCTCAGAATGTCTACAGGCCGTGTCTCGTAGAGTCTTGTTTATCGATGTGTTGTGCACCACATCTATAAACGGGAAGCTACAGGGCATTTAGGATGTCACTTTCTTTGGAATCTTAGATCGTGCGATAGAGCTGTGCTATTAGGATGATTTTGACCTGACTCGCCTTTGTGTTTGCAGTGATGCCTCCGAAGAAGGCAACGACGGCCCAGAAGGGCAAGGCGAGGATTGGAGAGACTAGTCAGGCACAGCGAGCTACCCGGGCTCGTGTCTATGATTTGCCTGCGGATGTGCCTCATTCTGAGGGGTCTGCTACACCCCCACTAGTACAGCCTGGAGCAGGACCTTCAGCAGCTCCAGAGGTCCGTGTACCCGCACCTGAGACTCCAGCTCCTCAGCCAGGGGCGGAGGATCGGACCCTGAGGGAGGCTGTACAGTTGCTGACTACAATGGTAGCAGGACAGGCTCGCAGACGCGGGCGGAGGGACGATGATGATGATGACAGGCGGGACAGCCTGAGAGTTCGGGAGTTTCTGTTATGTGGCCCTCCAGAGTTCTTCGGGTCTAAGCCCGATGAGGACCCCCATGACGTTATTCGGGGGATGCGACGCTCACTGGACTTGGTCAGGGCTTCAGAGACCGAGTCAGTTGAGCTGGCTTCGCATCGGCTTCGAGATGTGGCTACCCACTGGTACGAGACTTGGGAGCTGTCTAGGGGAGAGGGTGCCCCTCCAGCCACTTGGGATCAGTTTGTGACAGCATTCACCCGCCACTTTTTGCCACCAGAGTTACGGCGGGCACGGGCTGATCGATTCTTACGTCTGCAGCAGAAGGGTCGGAGTGTTCGCGAGTATAACCTTGAGTTTGATTCTTTGGCCCGATATGTACCGGCCGTGGTAGCAGATATGTCCGATCGGATGCACAGATATGTTATGGGATTGGACCGGTATTTGGTTGATAGCTGTATGGCAGTGTCATTGCAGGCAGACATGGACATTGCCCGACTTCAGGCCTATGCGATGGGTATGGAGGACCGTCGCAGGTCTGATCCTGCTGGCAGAGATCGAGATAGGAGGCCGCCCAAGAGGGCTAGGTCCGCAGGTTATTCTGGAGATTTTCGAGGCGGACAGCCTCAGCAGCAGCAGTCAGATAGGCATTTTCCTTCGTCCGGCCGGATTACTCAGTCAGGCAGCCGGAGATTCGATAGTACAGGACCGTCTGGGGCTGGTCAGAGCTCCAGAGTGGCAGGTTCACAGGTACCCAGGGGTCCCAGCCAGGCCAGACCACCCAGACCCCGTTGTCCTCATTGCGGGAAGTCTCATCCCGGGGAGTGTTATCGAGCAACTGGAGCTTGCTTTTCGTGTGGTGGTCAGGGCCACTTTATGAGAGATTGTCGTTTGACTAGCGGTTCTGGTAGTGCTGCTCAGCAGACAGGGTCAGCCGCCGGTTCTTCTTCTGCTCCATCAGTTGCACTTCCTGGAGGGCGAGGTATTTCAGCACCGGCAGGACGCGGTCTAGGCCGCGGTGGCACTTCAGGTTCTAGCGGTCCCTCGAACCGCATATATGCTTTGGCCAGCCGCCAGGATCAGGAGGCTTCGCCAAATGTCGTCACAGGTACATTGCTGGTTTTCTCCAGATCTGTATATGCATTGATTGACCCTGGCTCTACTTTATCATATATTTCCCCGCTCGTTGCTAGTAAGATTGTGATAGTGTCTGAGCCTATAGAGCCATTTGAGCTAGCTACGCCAGTTGGGGATTTTATTGTAGCGAGACAGATTTATAAGGATTGTTCTGTGACCATTTATGATCGTAGCACTAAGGCTGATTTGATAGAGTTAGACATGCTTGAGTTTGACGTCATTATGGGCATGGACTGGTTGTCTTCCTGTTATGCTAATGTCGACTGCCAGAAAAAGGTAGTCCGTTTTCAGTTTCCAGGAGAACCAGTCATAGAGTGGTTCGGATCTACAGCATCGCCGAGGGGTAAGTTTATTTCATACCTCAACGCTAAGAAGATGATCCAGAAGGGGTATATCTATCATTTGGTTCGTGTGCACGATACTGCCGCGGAGGTACCTACCCTTCAGTCTGTTCCGGTCGTCAGTGAGTTTCCAGATGTATTTACTGACGAGCTTCCTGGCCTTCCGCCTGAGCGGGAGATTGATTTTACTATTGAGTTGATGCCGGATATGCAGCCTATATCTATTCCTCCGTACAGAATGGCAACAGCTGAGTTGAAGGAGTTGAAAGAGCAGCTGAAAGATTTGCTGGATAAGGGCTTTATTAGACCCAGCACATCACCCTGGGGAGCGCCGGTACTGTTTGTCAGAAAGAAAGATGGGTCATTGCGAATGTGTATCGACTACCGGCAGCTGAATAAGGTGACTATTAAGAATAAATATCCCCTCCCCCGGATTGATGATTTGTTTGACCAGCTCCAGGGTGCTAGACATTTTTCAAAGATAGATCTGCGTTCTGGTTATCATCAGGTGCGAGTACGGGAGTCAGATATCCCGAAGACTGCTTTCAGGACTCGGTACGGGCATTATGAGTTCAAAGTTATGTCTTTCGGGCTGACTAATGCTCCAGCAGTATTTATGGATCTGATGAACCGGGTATTTCGGCCTTTCCTGGATATGTTTGTTATTGTGTTTATTGATGATATTCTGATTTACTCGCGATCAGCCGAGGAGCATTCAGATCATTTGAGGACGGTACTTGGCATCCTCCGTCAGCAGAAGTTATATGCTAAATTCTCTAAGTGTGAGTTCTGGTTGACTTCTGTGGCATTCTTGGGCCATATTGTCGGCGCAGACGGTATTCGGGTCGACACGCAGAAGATTGAGGCTGTGCAGAATTGGCCCAGGCCTACTACACCGATAGAGGTGCGTAGTTTTCTTGGATTGACTGGGTATTACCGCAGGTTCGTGGAGGATTTCTCTTCTATTTCAGCACCACTGACGAGGCTTACCCAGAAAGCAGCAAAATTCCAGTGGTCGGATGCCTGCGAGCGCAGCTTTCAGATGCTGAAGGAGAGATTGATTACAGCACCAGTTTTGGCTCTTCCAGAGGGATCTGACGGGTATGTTGTCTATTGTGACGCCTCTGGTATTGGGATAGGATGTGTATTGATGCAGCACGGTCGAGTCATAGCCTATGCTTCCCGGCAGCTCAGACCGCACGAGAAGAACTATCCCACTCATGATCTTGAGTTGGCCGCGGTGATTCATGCTTTGAAGATTTGGCGGCATTATTTATATGGGGTCCATGTTGATATCTATACGGACCATAAGAGTCTCCAGTATATTTTTAGGCAGAAGGAGCTAAATTTGCGGCAGCGGAGGTGGCTTGAGCTACTAAAGGATTACGACGTCGATATTCTGTACCATCCAGGGAAAGCTAACGTGGTAGCTGATGCGCTGAGCCGCAAGTCCGTAGGCAGTCTGGCCGGTGTCCCATCTGATAAGAGAGATTTGGTTCGTGATATTCATCAGCTGGCCAGCCTCGGAGTTCGTTTGGCAGATTCTGGAGATTCTGGGATTTCTGTTCATCCAGTTGCTGAGTCATCTATTATTCAGGAGGTAAAGCAGCGCCAGTTTGAGGATCCACTTTTGATTCAGTACAGAGATGTGGCCCTTAGTAAATCAAAGACTCAGTTTGAGATCTCGCCTGACGGAGTATTATTATATGACGGCAGATTCTGTGTACCGGACGTTGCGGGCTTACGGCGGCAGATTATGGGCGAGGCCCATAATGCACGGTATTCTGTTCATCCTGGTTCCACTAAAATGTATCGGGACCTCAGGTGTTTGTATTGGTGGGACGGCATGAAGAAAGATATTGCTGAGTTTGTTTGTCAGTGCCCGAACTGCCAGCAAGTTAAGATCGAGCATCAGAAGCCCGGTGGATTATTACAGGAGATGGAAATTCCAGCCTGGAAATGGGAGATGATTAATATGGATTTCGTTGTTGGATTACCGCGCACTCCACGCAGGTACGACTCTATCTGGGTTGTTGTTGACAGGCTGACGAAATCAGCCCATTTCCTTCCGGTTCGGACTACTTATTCGGCTGAGGACTATGCCAGATTGTATATCAGAGAGATAGTCAGACTTCACGGAGTCCCTATATCTATTATTACTGACCGAGGTACCCAGTTTACAGCTAATTTCTGGAGGTCATTTCAGGAGGGATTAGGGACTCAGGTGAGCCTCAGTACAACTTTTCACCCTCAGTCCGACGGCCAGGCCGAGCGCACTATTCAGACGCTCGAAGATATGTTGCGGGCCTGCGTTATTGATTTCAGGGGCAGCTGGGATGATCATTTGCCGCTTATTGAGTTTGCCTATAATAACAGTTATCACTCCAGCATCCAGATGGCTCCGTACGAGGCCCTTTATGGCCGGAGATGCAGGTCTCCTATTGGCTGGTTTGACGTGGGCGAGACTAAGTTGATTGGCCCAGATGTGATCCAGGAGGCTATAGATAAGGTAAAGCTTATTCGAGAACGATTATTGGCTGCTCAGAGTCGACAGAAAGCTTATGCAGATAGACGACGTCGACCGTTAGAGTTCCGGATTGGCGACTAGGTATTCCTGAAGGTGTCGCCCATGAAGGGTGTCATGAGGTTCGGTAAAAAGGGTAAGTTGAGCCCCCGGTACATTGGACCGTATCAGATCGTGCGAAAGATAGGCGAGGTCGCCTATGAGCTAGACCTACCATCCGACTTGGAGGCCGTACACCCGGTATTTCATGTGTCTATGTTGCGGAAATGTATTGGTGATCCTGCCAGTATATTCCCAGTAGATGACATTCAGGTGACGGAGCAGTTATCTTATGACGAGCAGCCTGTATCTATTCTGGATCGACAGGTGTGGAGACTACGCACTAAAGAAGTGCCCTCCGTCAAAGTCCTGTGGCGCAACAATAATCGGGAGGAGATGACTTGGGAGGCGGAGGACGAGATGAAGAAGAAATATCCCCACTTGTTTCCGACATCCACAGGTAATCTAATTTCTTTTTCAGTTGTTGTGTTGATTGATAAAATGAATTATGTATGTCATTATTAAAAAGGGACACTCCTGCCTTGATCATAAGACCTTATAAGATTAATTTGACATTCGGGGACGAATGTTCTTAAGGGGGGGGGGGAGAATGTTATGTCCCGTGTTTTCGTATAATTGGAAATCGAGAAATAATTACGACTTCTGTGTTATAAGGACATAATTTGATTTTAGTGAATATGATTATGTTGGTTATGGAATTATTAATGTTAAGACCTCAGGAAAGGCCGAGAATAAATTTGGAATTTCGGAAATTAGTTTCGGGAATTACAAAACGGGACATTTTATGAATTGGGCCAAGAAAATGGAATATAAAATTAGGCCCAAAGAGTGGGGTTGGCCGGCCATTGTAGAGGCCCAAACCCAAATTTTAAGAGCACATGACCTCTAAATAATGGATATATACTAGCCTTGAGTTGGAATTATCATGAAGCAAGATCAAAAAAAAAAAAAAAAAAAAGAGAAGGGGCATCAACAAGCTCTCGGCCGAGAGGTTAGGGAAAAAGAAAAAAAAATGGCAAGCTTTGATCTTAGCCTTAAAAATCCTTGCTCTTCATATATTGTGAAGTACTCACGACCCTCTTCAACGGGGTACAATTTGTTTGGTGAAAGAGTGACGTTTGCGGCAAATCGGAATTTTAAGAACAAGGTAAGATTTCTATGTTTTGATGTTATGAAATGGACATGTATGTGTTAGTGATTGGATTAGTATGAAGATTATGGGATGGGGTTGTGTTTGTGCATGGTGTGTGTGTGTAGAAAGGGTGTGTTTGGCCGTGGCTTGTATGTAGTGCAAGACCATGTGCATTTGATTCCGTTTAGTCGTTTGAGGTGTCGTTGTAACCTTTGTATCGTAAATGAATGTTTGAAGAATTGATTTGGTGTTAGAAAATGATTTCGGACGTTATCGGAAAGTGTATGCCTTTGGTATATTTGTGTATATCATAGTATATTTATGATATTAAGGACTCTAAATATGATTTATGGTTGATGATAATGAATTCGGAATGAAACGACGTGAATTAGAATGTTCGTCGTGAATTTTGATATTTTAAAGAATTCTGGAAAATAATGGATTTTGGTGTAATTTCGTGTATGGCTTGGATTGTAGTTAGGATGTGATTGTATAAGTTTGAATGTGGAAATGAATACAATTTTGTAGATTTAGAATTGGAGTTTTGAAAGTTTGAATGAAAGTTGCCAACTTAGATAACAAAGTAGAACCTTGAAGCTAGAATGGTTTGATTGTAGTTTGTTGACGTGTGGGCTGTTGTGGTTGATGTATTTTGAGCCGAGCTAAGCCTCGGGGATGTTAGATTTATAGGGGAAATGCTGCCGAAATTTCGGTAGGCAAAATTGAAGTTAAAGGCATTTTTAAGCCTAAGAATCTCAATTGGTAACTTTGACCATTTGCAGATTTTTGACGAAACGGGACTGGACTTTTGGAAGAGCATACGACGTCTGTGAGGTATGTAAAGCTTCCCACTCCTTCATTTGGCATATCTTAGTGTGTTAGACGAATATGAGAACTTCCGGAGCATTTCTGCTCCTCGAAACCCGATCCACAGAAAAGTTACTATTCATTCAATTCGATTGAAGCCTAAGGGCTCTATTTTGGCTAGAATGCCACCGCTCGTCCGAAACCTATCGAAATGTGGTCGGGTAACCTAGAAACGACCATGTATGACCTTTGGCACATAAATGTTCGTAAAGATAAGTTCGCCACCTCACTTTGACTCGAGGTGGGTCCGCTACCCTGAAACGCCCTATTTGCCTTATTGGGCTATCTCTGTGAATAAAGTTGGATACGATACTTTCGATTGTGAAACTCCCTCCTATGAGATGTATTTTGAATATTATGGTACGCTAAGTTACGTTTTGAGCTATACGTACTATTTGGAAATGTTTTGTGAAATGAAACTTTATATCGGCTAAGTATCCGACTATTTTGCATTATGATATGACTTATGGGTTTACTTCGTTTTGGAAAACTATTTTGAAGTACGAATTGCATTGGTTTGCTCACGACTCCGCTCGTGCCTTATTATGACTTCGTTCACCGGTTCCCGGGCCGGTTTTGATTGGTGCGCCTTATGATAATTCGGCCGTATGCTGTGTTACGGTTCCCGAGGCTTCGCCATAGGGCCGGGTTCCGTTTGGAGTTATGCTGTGATATGGCTCGTGATGCGATACGCTCACCTATGATTATGCTTGTGTTCGGGGATGTACGGAGATTTGAAACCTTCTGGTGTTATGCTGTGTGTGGCGCCAGCGTCGGAGTGGCGACCACGTTCCTAAGCGTTTGCATGATTCATTGCATTATGTATAAGTATATGATTTCGATATAGATTTTGATCTACCCATTTGTACTCCACTTTGACATTTGATTTGCTTTCGGTTTTGATCCATATTTCTGTACTCCGTGCTTTACATACTCAGTACATATTTCGTACTGACCCCCTTTCTTCGGGGGCTGCGTTTTATGCCCGCAGGTGCAGATATCGGTGATCCTCCGCAGTAGGCTTCACTTCTTGCTATCCCGGAGTACTCCTATTTGATCCGGAGTCCACTTTTGGTACAGACTCTTTTTGCTTTGTATATATTCGGTATATTTGACTATTTGGGTACGGCGGGGCCCTGTCTCGCCATATGTCTTTGTTTTGAGTTCGTAGAGGCCTGTAGTCATATATGTGGGGCGAGGGTCCTATGTATGTTTGTCTGATTCCGTTTTCTGGTCTTAAGGCGGTCTGTTTGTTATGCCGGCCCCAAATGGCCCTTATGCTTATATTTGCACTTTTGACCGGCGATGTCCATTCCGCCGCTCAGTTTGTATTTGATATGATATTTTGATTTGGCACGACCGCTTAAGACATATTTGATATAAATTATGTTCGATATGATTTCGAAAAATTATGGAATGAGTTTGGATTTGAAAATGAATGTGTGATTCGGTCTGGGTACCCAGGTAGGGTGCCAGTCGCGGCCCACGGGGCTGGGTCGTGACAGTTTGCAACAGCAAAGAAGTGAATGTGAGCAAGATAGGGGACATAGCAAGAGGGCCATATCTTCAGGTCCGATGAGTGTGTTTAGAGGTGGGCACAAGCAGCAGTTTCCCAGACATGCAGGCTATTCTATGACTAGTGCACCTCCACGGTTTTCAGGTCAGAGATTTGATAGATCTACTCGATCAGGGCCGAGTCAGAGTTATTCGGGGTCTCAGTTTAGAGATGATTCGGGTCAGGCAAGTCCACCCGCACCATGATGTTCCCAGTGTGGGAAGTTGCATTGGGGCAGATGCCAGATGGGTTCAGATGTTTGTTATTCATATGGTCGACCAGGCCATATTATGCGTGATTGCCCCTCAGTTCATAGTAGAGGTAGGACCCAGCCATCAAGGTCGGTAGCTGGGTCTTCAGCATCTGTACGCCCTATGGGGCCAAGTTCACATGCGCCAGTTGTCCATGGTAGAGGCAGAGTGAGAGCTACCACTTCTAGCGGTCCTCAGCACCGTATTTATGCTTTGGCTGGACGCCAAGATCATGAGTCTTCTCCTGACGTGGTCACAGGTATATTATCGGTATTCTCTCATGATGTATATGCTTTGATTGATCCGGGCTCCATATTGTCATATGTTACTCCATATATTGCGGGTCGATTTAGAGTCGAGCCGAATTCGATCAAACCTTTTGAGGTGTCTACACCCGTGGGTGAATCGGTAATAGCTAACCGAGTATATAGAGATTGTGTAGTTGTGATATGTGACTGCCGTACTATAGTTGACTTGCATGAACTAAAGACGGTAGATTTTGATGTCATTATGGGCATGGACTGGTTGGCTTCTTGTTATGCCAATGTTGATTGTAGAATGAAAATAGTTCGTTTCCAATTTCCGGGAGAACCAGTTTTAGAATGGAAAGGGAATACGGCATCACCAAAAGCTAGGTTTATTTCCTATCTAAAGGCAAGGAAAATGATCACGAAAGGGTGCATTTATCATTTAGTGCGAGTTCAAGATGTAGAAGCTGAGTCACCCACTCTTCAATCAGTCCCTGTAGTAAACGAATTTCCTGATGTGTTCCCGGAAGAGCTTCCAGGCCTTCCTCCCGAGCGGGAGATCGACTTTGCTATTGATGTGTTGCCAAACACTAAGCCTATATCTATCCCTCCTTATAGAATGGCACCTGCAGAACTGAAGGAGTTGAAGGAGCAGTTGAAAGACTTGCTTGAGAAAGGCTTCATTAGGCCTAGTTCGTCCCCGTGGGGAGCGCCCGTATTGTTTGTTCGAAACAAAGATGGCTCCTTGAGAATGCGCATTGATTATCGGCAATTGAATAGAGTGACGATTAAGAACAAATATCCTCTGCCGAGGATTGATGACTTATTTGATCAGTTACAAGGTGCCAAGTGGTTTTCAAAGATAGATTTGAGGTCCGGGTATCACCAATTGAGAGTTAGGGAGAAAGATATCCCTAAGACAGCCTTTAGGATAAGATATGGTCATTTTGAGTTCCGGGTAGTGTCATTTGGGCTAACTAATGCACCGGCGGTGTTTATGGATTTGATGAACAATGTGTTCAGGCCCTTTCTGGATTTGTTCGTGATTGTATTCATCGATGATATCTTGGTGTATTCTAGATCCGAGGCAGAGCATGCGGATCATTTGCGTATTGTCCTTGGAGTTCTTCGGACTCGAGAGTTGTTTGCAAAATTCTCCAAGTGTGAGTTTTGGCTGAACTCAGTGGCATTGCTGGGGCATATTGTTGCAGCCGATGGTATTCGAGTGGATAGTCAAAAGATTGAGGCCGTGAAGACTTGGCCAAGGCCCACGACTCCTACGGAGGTTCGTAGCTTTCTGGGCTTAGCAGGATATTACCGAAGATTTGTTGAAGGTTTCTCTTCTATTTTAGCCCCACTCACAAAGTTGACCCAGAAATCGGCAAAGTTTCAATGGACAGATGCTTGTGAACGTAGCTTCCAAGAGTTGAAAGATAGGTTGATTTCTACCCCAGTATTGACAGTTCCAGAGGGATTGGAAGGATATGTTTTATATTGCGATGCTTCAGGCATTGGGCTAGGCTATGTATTGATGCAACATGGTAAGGTGATTGCATATGCTTCAAGGAAATTACGGAAACATGAACAGAACTATCCGACCCACGATCTAGAATTGGCCGCAGTGGTTCATGCTTTAAAGATATGGAGACATTATCTATATGGTGTCCATGTGGATATATATACAGATCATAAGAGCCTTCAGTATATCTTCAAGCAGAAAGAGTTGAATTTGCGACAACGACGATGGCTGGAATTGCTAAAAGTTTATGACGTTGATATCTTGTATCACCCCGGAAAGGCGAATGTGGTGGCTGATGCTCTTAGTCACAGATCTATGGGAAGTTTATGTGATGTACGACAAGAAAATAGAGAAATGACTCATGAGCTCCAGCAGTTAGCTAGTCTAGGAGTCCGAGTGATGTATTCGGGTAGCCGGGGAACTACCATTCAGAATTCGGCAGTTTCGTCGCTAGTGGCGGAAGTGAAAGCGCGGAAATATGAGGATTCCTTGCTAATGCAATACAGAGATTCACTCCCTCAGAAAGAGGAGTCATTATTTGATATTTCGGGAGACGGAGTTCTCCGATGTCGAGGCAGATTATGTGTTCCTGACGTGGCAGGTCTACGCCACTAGATTTTGAGAGAAACTCATTGTTCCCGTTATTCTATCCACCCCGGAGCGACGAAAATGTATCATGATCTTAAGTCTATATATTGGTGGAATGGAATGAAAAAAGATATAGCATAATTTTTAGCTCAATGTCCCAACTGTCAACAAGTGAAAATAGAGCACCAAAAGCCGGGCGGATTGTTACAGGCTATAGAAATCCCAACTTGGAAGTGGGAAGTAATTAACATGGATTTTATCACAGGCTTACCCCGTTCTCGACGTAAGTATGATTCTATATGGGTGATTGTAGATAGACTCACAAAGTCAGCTCATTTCTTACCGGTCAGAACGACCTATGTGGCAGAAGATTATGCAAAGCTATATGTTGAAGAGATAGTGAGGCTCCATGGTGTTCCAGTATCTATTATCTCAGACAGAGGAACTCAGTTTACAGCTAAAATTTTGGGAGTCTTTCCAAGAGGGTTTAGGGACCCAAGTAAGCCTTAGCACGACATTTCATCCACAGACCGATGGACAAGCTGAACGTACTATTCAAACTCTTGAAGATATGTTACGGGCATGTATGATAGATTTTGGAGGTAGTTGGGATGATCATTTTCCACTCATTGAATTTGCTTACAATAATAGTTATCATTCTAGCATTCAAATGGCACCGTATGAGGCTTTATATGGGCGAAAGTGTAGATCCCCAATCGGGTGGTTTGAAACTGGAGAAGCTAAATTGATAGGACCAGACTTGGTCCAGCAAGCCATAGATAAGGTTAAGCTCATACAGGATCGATTATTGGCAGCTCAAAGTCGTCAAAAGTCCTATGCGGATAATCGTCGAAGAGACTTAGAGTTCCAAGTGAAAGATTGGGTGTTCTTGAAAGTGTCGCCAATGAAGGGAGTTATGAGATTTGGCAAGAGGGGAAAGCTTAGTCCCCGATACATTGGGCCATATAAGATTGTGCGAAAAATAGGCAAAGTGGCCTATGAGCTAGATTTACCTCAGGAGTTAGAGTCTGTTCACCCAGTGGTCCATATCTCGATGCTTCGAAAATGCATTGGAGATCCTACGAGGATCGTCCCAGTAAATGATGTTCAAGTGACAGAAAAGTTGACTTATGATGAAATACCCATTGCCATATTAGATAGGCAAGTACGGAGGCTTAGAAACAAAGAAGTGACCTCGGTTAAGGTTCTATGGAGAAGCAGTAAACGAGAGGAAATGACATGGGAAGCGGAAGAGATCATGAGATCCAGATACCCGCATTTATTTCAGCCCTTGGAAGAAATCCAAGACGAGATATAAAGATCATAAGGTATGTATGCTTTCCTTTTATGCTTTTGGGTCGGGTGTGGCCAAATGCTATTATTTTGATGTTGTTGCCCTATGAGGCAGTGTTATTGTGGGCTGTTGTGACAGGATGGTAGTGCCATATTATAGGGGAGACTCTGGCAAAATTTTTATAGAATCCCCGAACACCTTAACATTGAAGGACAAATGTTCTTAAGGGGGGGGGGGGGGGGGAGAATGTTACACCTCGAAAAAATCCTCCATTGTTGCCCAAGTGAATGGACCCGCGAGGGGTACAAGTATCCGATATTTTCATGAGTAAGAAATAACATTTGACAACCCTAAGTGAGATTCCGAAGGTAATTGCAATAAGAGATAGGTTATGCTCCATAATGAATAATTATAGGTTCTAAAAATGTGGAAAGTTGCAGATCTGCATTTTGGCCAGTTGCACGTAAAATGAAATACCGACCGTAAAGTGGTATACGGTCCGTAAACTGCCATGTCGTATTCTAGTTTCCAAAACATCAACTTTCTGCCAAATGATCAAATGGCTAAAAATGACCTGGAATACGGACCGTAAATCACTATGTCTTCAGCCTGCCTTTCTGGATTTTGATATGCTTAAATACGGTCACAAAACACGGTCCATAAATTGGAATACATACCGTAAACCCAGTTTACGACCACTGTACTGTTTATTCCGGATCAGATTTAAGTCATTAAATAAGGGATCCAAGTTTATTATCTCATTTCCACCTTTCATCCCTTCTCTCTAAAAACATCTCTCTACATTTATTTCCACAAGTTTTCAAGGGTTTTTAGTGACCAACAACATAAACCAAGTGAATCAAGTGTACGAAAACCCATTAAAATCATTCAAGTCAAGAAAACTCATCAAAGGGAAAACTAGGGTTTTTGCTCAAGTGGAGTATTTTGACCAATGCTCGTTCCTACAACATCTAAGGTAAGATTTATGGTATTTATTTGTTGTTTAAGGTATTTGAGAGTTAAAATGCTTGGACATTAGATGAGTATAGGAAAATGGGTCATGAATGATGAATAGTGACGTTTTGAGAAATAGTTTGAATTGAATTGCGATTCATGTGGTTAATGTAAACGATTAATGGCCATTGTTATGGTATTGTGAATGTATTGTTGACGTTTGGGAGTTGAATTACGATATGGAGGAATGTTGCATAAATAAAGGAGATGCTGTCCGATTTTCTCTAGCTTTAGCCATGTGTGCTAGTTGTTGATTCTAATGATAGCATGATTTTAATGAAGGTAGACACATAAGCTTCGGAGGAGAACAAGCAAGTATAGAATAATTGATCGGAAAGGTATGTAAGGCTAACCCTTCTTTCATAAGGCATGGTTCTTTGGCCAAACGTCTAAATCTTCTATAAGACTATGATTTCTTCAAATGACATGATCTGCCGAGCTAGTAAGCTCACGATCCTCGATACACTATGATTGTACTAGATCCCTCGTATGACGAGTACGCCTAGAAAGATAGACGTGACGAATGACGATAGACGATAATAGTGATAATGATAGTAATGATTATGAGAATAATATGATGCTAAAGGTGCCTACGGGCTATTGTATGTACATGTGCCTATGAAGGGCTATAATAAGACCCCGAGCTTATGATGCCCGGTAGAATATATGTAATGAATATGTATAGAGTATATATATGAATATGAAATGCGCGCGCACTTCTGCAGAAGGTACGGATCACCCTGATGCCTTGGTAGGGCCAGGTATGTATGACCTTGAGCCTTGGTTGGCCAAGTATGTATGAAACACTGAACCCTCGTGGTCGGGAATGCTATATTTGTATATATATAAGCTATGTATATGACATCTATATGAGTACGAATATGTTATGTATATGAGATGTAAACGATATGAATGTGAGTAAGGATATGTAAATGGTTACGGGTACGGGTATGGAGCTATGTACACAAACACGCATTAGAAATGAAAAGTTCCTACGTAATGTAAGTAAGTGCCTGTGACGATGAGATTATTGTTTCCCATCTTGTGCTAATTCTCATGATTGTTCATTTTGCTTATATATCGATATTGATCATGCTTTACGTACTCAGTACATTCTCCGTACTGACGTCCTTTTGTTTGTGGACGCTGCGTCATGCCCGCAGGTGCACAGGGAGACAGACTTGATCCTTAGCTGCTTTCTCAGAGTTTACATAGCAGAGCTCCATCTCATTCAGAGCCGTAGCTTTTGGGTACTTATTCTTTTGTGTACATGATTATAGGTATAGCGGGGTCCTATCCCGCTCATGTGATATGTTATACTCTTCTTAGAGGCTCGTAGACATGTGTATGTGGTTGGATGTGTTTGGCCTTGTCGGTCTATATTTTGTATATTATTTTGTTGGCCTCGTCGGCCTATGTACATTGATGTGGCATAGATGCCTATGATGATATAAGAAATGTTGTCGTCTAATGGGACTAGTATGATAGATGACTAGAATGCATGATTTGATTTATGGCTCACCTAGATGTTATGTGAAAGTGTGTCAAGGGAGTGCTCGGTTGGGACAGCACCGGGTGCTCGTCACGGCCCCCTAGTCGGGTCATGACGCTTATGTCAACCCGACATTGTTATAGATTGTCTATAAGCTCTAATACATGTCATATGACCAATGTTTCGAAAAGTTACGAGTCTATGTTCATAAAGGGTTCCATATGAGATTAAGGTAGGACACATGCCATAGATACGATGATGGTAATGATGAGCCTAAGGTAGAGATTATAAAGTCTATTATGCGATATTATTACAAAGTTCATGCTACGAATACGATGCGATTCTCATAGATTGTCTTTAAATCCAAATGTATGCTCTATGAAAAGTTATGATAAGTTTATGAGATATATGTGATGATAATAATGACGATGTTGATAGTGATACTGATAATGATGACGATGATAATAGTGATGACGCTAAAGATACTTAAAGCCTTTTATGTATATATGTGCCTATGTATGGGTATTATGAAACCTCGAGCTTATATGACCGGGTAGAATGTATATGTATATATATTTATGTAATGCACCAGCAGCTCTGCAGTTGGGTACGGATAACCCTGAAGCCTTGGTAGGGCCAGGTAGAGATAACCCTGAAGCCTTGGTAGGGCCAGGTAGAGATAACCCTGAAGCCTTGGTAGGGCCAGGTAGAGATAACCCTGAAACTTTGGTAGGGCCAGGTAGATATAACCCTGAAGCGTTGGTAGGGCCAGGTAGATATAACCCTGAACCCTTGGTAGGGCCAGGTATGTGTAACCCTGAAGCCTTTGTTGGCCAGGTAAGTATATGATATAAATATGTATATGATATGAATTTGTATATGGTATGGATATGTATATGATATATGTAGGAAAAGCCCGAAAAAATATGTATGTGATATTGTCGAGCCACTACGTGGCCGAATGCGGATAACGATTAACGTGTATGAGTAGATACAGTATTATGATACATGTATGATACGATGATGTATGCGCTATGATGATACATGCACTGTGATTATATATGATATAGGCATGAAAGGTATCCACCCTTAAAAGTTATGCAGGTTATGTCTACATCTTATGTCCTATGATTTCTCTAATATGTTCAATTCATTCATGCCTTACATACTCAGTACAATATTCGTACTGACATCCGTTTTCTTTGGACGTTGTGTTCATGCCCACAGGTAGACAGGGAGGCGACCCAGATTTGTAGTATCCGATAAGCAGAGTTTTGAAAGCACTCCATTATTCCGGAGGTGCCATTGATTTACAATTTTATGTACATATATGTTTTGGGCACGACAGGGTCCTGTCCCGTCCATATGTCTAGTACTCTATTAGAGGCTCGTAGATACGTATGTGTGGATAGTATGGTCTCACGATTTTGATAAGCGTATATATGTATATATGTATGTGTGTATTATTTTGATAGCCGAAGGGCTTATGTATATAAAAGTAATTATGTTTCCAAATGAAAAATGATTTTTCTATGATATGAGTATGAATTTGATGAATTAACGCTTAACGAGTATGACAAGTGTCGACATCCTTGTGCTTTTATTTGAAAGTGGAAGCCCTGTGTGGCTGAGATATGTCGTGTATATATATTGGCCTGTGAGGCATTGCTGGTATTTGCTCCGTGCAGGTTTTGTAATATGTCTTAACGGGAAAAAATATAATGTGCAAAAAGTAATGGCAAGACGAGATTAAGTTAGGAGTATCGTTAACAACTACAAGAGATGAGTTAAATACTATTGAATTGATAGTAATGGAAATTATAACAGCGACATTGATGCGGTAAAGAGAAATGCTTGGTAGTACTAAAATATGACATAGAAGAGAAAGGGTAAGTCCAATAGAGTGTGATACAGAAGTATTGATTGGATGGATAAGCACAAGTAAGATACGATAAGTTTATTAGCAAAATAAAGTAACAACACCCGGAGACAGAGATATGAATATGAAGGGTTATAATGAATCTGGAAACATTGGTGAGATAACTTATGTGGTAAGTGTAATAGGGTTAATCAGAAAGGGTAACAGGTTAAGTATGCTTACTTCACGAGGTTTATTCTACTTCATGAGCAGGCTTACGAACGAGGTAAAGAAGTGGCACCCTATAGCATTGATTATGATCGAGACATAGTGAGAGTGTGGCAAGGACTGTAATACAATGTAGGTAAAGTATAGGGAGGAAATGACTAAAGATGTGACATGTTATATATGAATAAAGAGTGAATGTAAGTGTGAAACCAACAAGCGAGCCATGGGGCAGTAGATGAGAAAGGTTACAAGACCTTGTTAAGGGAAAGTCCAGCATAGAGGTTCCTCAATGACAGAAATGATAGCAAGCAAGGACAAGGAGGGAAGTCAACTTGAAAAAGAAATTAGAGAAATGTGATATGGTAAAGTAGTAGTAGTTTGTGATTGGTATAATCAGGAGTATGAGTGATATCTTTAGCTGGAGGTAAAAGACCAAGACTACGGAAATATGAATAACGAAATAGGACGTTTATTAGAAAGAGGATCAACACAATAAGGATGAGAGGGGATGATCAGAATGGACGGAATATGTTTTGGAAACGAAGAATGAATTGTACAAAGGTAGTATATTCTAAAAGACAGAGCGGTACTAAGTTAAGAATAGGGTTCCTCGTGTGAAGAATAAAGAATTGATTATAAAACGGGAGGAATTAAGATAAATTGAGGAGGGAGAATGTAAAGATATAAGAATGGGATTAGAAAGAGAAGGAAAGTGCGCCGCAAAGTACGCGCACTTAAGAAGTAGTCGTGCTATGATTAAAGGAAGATGCATCTCCTACAAATATCCTATACCAAGTTAGAACGAGTAAATTATATGAAGTAATAAGTTGAAAAGAAAAAGGATGATCATGAATTATGAGTTTACTGTACGACGATAAAGCGATAGAGCAAAGCTATCATCAATGACAAATACAATATGATTATGATGGGTTTTGAAATTAATGTTGAGTGCAACACAATAGTAAAAGAGTATGGGGCATAAGGAGTATTAGTGCGCCTGAGACGTAAGCCCTGGAAAACAAAGATGACGTTACAAGTGAACTTTGAGCACCGAAGAAGAGGGCAAGTGACATTATATGGATGGTATGGATAACTAGACCTACTACTATTGTGAGCATCCCTATGGGGCAAAAAGTCATTAATTGGAGCGGATTTAAACATTGACTCATAACTACCAGGTGAGCTAAGTAAAAAAAAAATACATCCCTGTTCGGATGGTTATGTCGGTTGTATTACTTGATTACAAAATGGCAAGATAAGTATGCTAAGACTTCACACATGAATTATCGTAGTTATAAATTATGGGAAACAGCATAAATGAGATGTAGTATAGTAAGGGATATATGAATTCAAGAATTGAAGGTGAGGCAACGGATTTGAGAATGGTACCAGTAAAACCCTCAAAGGGGGCAACCGAGTAAAGAGAATGCGAGTGTAGAGATTAAAATGATGGACTCTAAAATGTGAAAGATATAGAATCTAAAACAAAGAATGAGAGTTACGTAGAAATGAGTCTAATAACGAGTAAATAAACGAACATGAATTGAGCAAGCATCTGAGACTGTACGGGAAATCATTCATGAAGACCTTGAACCACATGACATTGAGAGCAAATAACTCAAGGTGTATTGCAAAGGATGGTGATGTGATACTAGAATGGAGGCAAAGGGACTAACGGTAGAGTCGTTGTTAATGATATTGCTATTTATAAGTGACAATGAAGAAAGAGACTTAAAATTTCTATAGTAGAACATAAGATATGATAATCAAGGGAAAAATAAAGGAAGAAAGAGAGTATGACGAGATAAGTTACTACGGATAGACAAAAGAGTTTTAGTATATGTAATCACCGAGCCTAGCCATGGTCGGGAACGCGAAACACCGAACCTACGTGGTCGGGCATGCTATGTAAATGATATGTATACGATTATGAATACGGATACGGATGTGGATACTTGTATATGTATAGCTATGTATGTACACGAATCACGCAAGAACGATTATGTAACTCGCAAGTATTTATGCGTCGTCAATGAAACCAAGTGGATACTTAAAGAGATGAGTAAGGGGTAAGCAAGAATAGTGTGATCATGATACTCCGGGTCAGTTGAAGGAAAATATATGGCAAAATTTTAGTGGAATCCCGGATAGTTTAACATTCGAGGACGAATGTTCCCAAGGGGGGAAGAATGTTACACCTCGGAAAATTTTCCGTTCATGCACAATGAATAGACTGACGAAGGGCGCGACGTATGCGATGTTTTGATAAGTAAGAAATAACATTTGATGGTTCTAAATGAGATTTCAAAGACATTCGAAGTAAGCGAGGAAAGTTTGCCAAGAGGAGGCAAGACATATGAGATGTATCGGAAAGGATTTACGAGTAACGAGTTAATGATGATTTAATAATGCTTTGGAGAAGAGTGATAACGTCCCTTAGATTGGTATTGAGGTTTCAACAAGTGTCAAGAAGGTTCCATAAGGATTGGAGATCAAACGAGTCAACGAGAACGACTTTCGAAAAACTGTGGATTGTACGGTCCACTATACGGATCGTACAAAAGATACGGACCGTAAGTATGGCCGTATAACCTGTCCAGAGAAGAGCCTCCGCTAGAACCATTATACGGTCACACATACGGACAGTATAAATTGTACGGACCGTATGTGTGTCCGTATAAATGTGTTGGGACAGATTTTGGGTATTTAATAAGGGGCCAAGTTCTTTCCATTTCATTTTTCCCCTTCACTCTACTTCTCTCTAGAACTTTCTAGAACACTTCTTCCACAAGAATTCAAGGGATATTTGTGATCAACTACATCAAACCAAGGAAATCAAGTGTAAGAAACCCATTAAAGTTTATCCAAGGCAAGGAATCCAAGTGAAGGTGAAACTAGGGTTTTGCTCAAGTGAGGAGTTTCCACCCAAGGTTCATTCCTACACCATCTAAGGTAAGATTTATGGTATTTCCATATTGTTTAAGGTATTTGAAAGTTGAAACACTTGGATTGTAGAATAATATAGAAATGGGTCATAAATTTGGGAATAATGTCATTTTAAGTGATAGCTTGAATTGAGTCATGATTCTTGATGTATTGTGATATGGTTATGTTATAAATGATATTAAGGAAATGGGGTAAGCATTATATGTGAGAAAACATACTAGTATACTATGACCATGATTATGGATGAATTGAAGTGGAATTGTGAAATGAGGGTAACGTAGATGAATGAAGATTGGGGAAGGTTGTATAAACAAAGGAAATGCTGCCCAATTTTCTCTAGCTTTAGTAAGCACGTTCATATAATCGATTAGCTAATGTGAATGCGAATTCTCTTGAAGGTAGAAACGTGAGCATTGAAGGAGGACAATCAAGCGATGGAAATTGTTAAACGAAAGAGGTATGTAAGGCTAGTCCGTTCTTTCTAAGGCATGACTCATATGACATGAATCCTCCTATCTTTCCATGATTTTCCTACATAACGGGAATAACGAGCCTACGAGTATAAAGAGCTTCATATGTGACAAAGAAAAGAGATACATTACAAACATGACAAAGAAAAGAGATACATTACAAACATGACAATAACGATGATGAATCTAAGTCTAGAAGTCATAAAGCTCGTGATATGATATTCCTATGAAGCTAATGATCCCTACATGATTCCTATAATATTATATCCTTACCTCTCCATGACTTTCTTACCTTTCGGAAAACTAAGAGCTTATGTTCATGAATAGCCATATGGGATAAGATAAGAGGTATGTTACGAATGTGATAATGATGATGATGAGTCTATCTCTAAAGATTCTAAGGCCTATAACATCATGGTTCTACAAGGATAATGATTCATATTATGATCCATTGATGTTGTTCATTGAATGCACTCACCTTATATACTAATTCCTTCAAGGTGAGACAGAATGCTTATGAATGCTCCATAAAGGAATCGGGGGTTCTCGACCATATGTCACCCCGACATTCTTATAGATTGTCTATAAGCTCTAATACATGTCCTATGACAAATGTTCCGAAATGTTACGAGTCTATGTTCATAAGGGGTTCCATATGAGATTAAGGTAGGAGACATGCCATAGATACGATGATGATAATGATGAGCCTAAGTTAAAGATTATAAAGTTTATTATGCGATATTATTACAAAGTTCATGCTACGAATACGATGCGATTTTCATAGATTGTCTTTAAATCCAAATGTATGCTCTATGAAAAGTTATGGTAAGTTTATGAGATATATGTGATGATAATAATGACGATGTTGATAGTGATGATGATAATGATGACGATGATAATAGTGATGACGCTAAAGATATTTATAGGCTTTTATGTATATATGTGCCTATGTATGGCTATTATGAAACCTCGAGCTTATATGGCCGAGTAGAATGTATATGTATATATATTTATGTAACGCACGCGCACCTCTGCAGTTGTGTACAGATAAACCTGAAACCTTGGTAGGGCCAGGTAGAGATAACCCTGAAGCCTTGGTAGGGCCAGGTAGAGATAACCTTGAAGCCTTGGTAGGGCCAAGTAGATATAACCCTGAAGCCTTGGTAGGGCCAGCTAGATATAACCCTGAAGCCTTGGTAGGGCCAGGTATGTGTAACTCTGAAGCCTTGGCCAAGTATGTATATGATATAAATATGTATATGATATGAATATGTATATGGTATGGATATGTATATGATATATGTAGGAAAAGCCCAGAAAAATATGTATGTGATATTGTCGAGCCACTACGTGGCCGAATGCGGATTACCATTAATGTGTATGAGCAAATACGGTGTTATGATCCATGTATGATACGATGTTGTATGCGCTATGATGATACATGTACTGTGAATATATATGATATAGGCATGAAAGTTATCCACCCTTAAAAGTTACGCAGGTTATGTCTACATCTTATGTCCTATGATTTCTCTAATATGTTCATTTCATTCATGCCTTTCATACTCAGTACAATATTCGTACTGACGTCTGTTTTCTTTGGATGTTGTGTTCATGCCCACAGGTAAACAGGGATGCGACCCAGATTTATAGAAGCCGATAAGCAGAGTTTTGAATGCACTCCATTATTCCGGAGGTGCCATTGATTTACTATTTTATGTACATATTTGTTTTGGGTACGACGGGGTCCGGTCCCGTCCATATGTCTAGTACTCTATTAGAGGCTCGTAGATACGTATGTGTGGGTAGTATGGTCTCACGATTTTGATAAGTGTATATATGTATATATGTATGTGAGTATTATTTTAATAGCCGAAGGGCTTATGTATATAAAAGTAATTATGTTTCCAAATGAAAAATAATTTTTCTATGATTTGAGTACGAATTTGATGAATGAACGCTTAACGAGTATGATAAGTAGTAGAATGAGTGGTGCTCGGTGGTTAGCCCCGGGTACCCGTCATGGCCCCTTGTCGGGTCGTGACAACACATCACAATAACAATACCGAATCCAATTCTTCCTTTATCAATGATAAATGACAAGGCAAGTGAGAGAAGAATGTATCACAACCGCAACATAGCAAATAAGCAACAAGCCCAACACCACACACATAGCAACATTCCAAATCACAATAAACGAGGCGACAAGCCCACAAAGTCATCAGCAATACCAACCTACGAATATCCATCCCAACTTCATACCTGAAGGCTTAACATGCTTTCTCCGTCAATAACTAACTTCTACATATGCTTCGCTAACTGAAGTCTAACCAAAAGGTAAGACGTAACCTACCTCATTGCCGAGCTGGCGATGAACAATCAGATCTGAGCCTTGCCCTTCCGAAGAGCCTCGGAATACTCAATGTCTTGCCATTATTGAATTCTAAGTCAAAATTAGGAAATAACGGTACCCATATTGCTATACATTTGTTCAAAAAAAAACAACTAAGGAAAAGAGTGAAATAAGGCCCACAAGGGTAAAACGAGTATTTGAAAGAAGGAATAGAACCCAACGTTCTAGAAGTTCAATTCTACTCTCTAATTTCTAATTTGGCTCAAGGATTGATCAATTTTATCATTCAAAGAAAAACCCAAAAATTAGGCATAAACCCTAGCTTTTCCATATTCAAATTCTTAACTTAAATCGCTGGGGCGAGACACCAAAAATTAAAATTTCCTGGTTTTTCACCAAGTCCTTCTCAAATCCCGACAATCACCCAAGGCCTCCCAGATACAAACCAGACATGAACACATATAAAAATACGATACGGGCTCACTCGTAGTTTCAGAATTCCCATCGGAGGTCTATTTGATCGGGTCAACACCCAATGGCCAAAAGCCAACTTCCAACCAATAACCCAAAACGCTCCCGAGTGCCTCGAGAATCGAGCTAACCATTCCACCAAATCATAATCGACCCTCTGGACCTCACAGAATCGATGAATATTTGAAAAAGGTCTGTTGGAACTCTCTGATTAGATTAAACCACACCTCTGATCGCGATCGATAGGTCCCACATTCATTTCCCCAAGCAACACAATCCTTTAGATATAGACACAACCATAGCCCATTCTAAACCGGTAAAATATTCTGATTCCACTAATCTTTCTTTCACACCTTCCAAGCCATTCTTCTAACCACGATTTCTTAGAAACACATAAACACATGCCACAATCCCAAAATCATAACTTACTCTTGCCAGAAAAGCATTCTTGCTCCATCTGAGAACTCTAAGTAATTCCATCAAAACTGATCTTGCTTAAGCCAATTTCGCTAGTTCCAAGTCTGTTAATTCCGTAACCCGATGTTGAAACTACTTAGCCAAAACCCATCGCCTAAGCCTTCTTAAATCCTTGAAGCATCATACTAGAAGCATACCCACTGGTTACCTTACCGAGTTCAAACCCGTAGAGAACCATCTGACCACTCCAAAGACTTCACACAACCATAGTACCTCCTCAAACTATTACCAAGCACCAACATAAACTGTCATGATCTAAACCGATTGGTTGCAACGAGTGTCTAATCTCAAGTGGTCAAGCACCCCCTAAACTTTATCTGAACAACAATAGACAAAGGGCCCACAAGAAACTCAATCGGAATTAAACTGACTCGTGGAAGAATACTATTAGGAACTGTACATCATGCATATATACATACTGAAGGTAACAATGCAAGCCGACTAAGTTGCAACATGAACTGTACACAAATGAATGGGAACCGATGGGGCTACATCACAAGTCATCTACACATAACTGTCTACAGACCTCTAATGGAACAAAAGCTATAGAAAGGACGGGATAGGGCCCCGTCAGACCCATATGGATATCTGTATCTCAAAAGTATCATACAAAATTGAACTGCTGCTCCGAATCAAGTGGAGCACACTGACCACCGCTGGATGAATGTCCAACGAAGCTGGACCGCCTTTCGGTCTACCTGTACTTGCGGGCATAAACGCAGTACCCCAAGCAATAGGGGAGTCAGTACAGACAATGTACCGAGTATGTAAGACATAAGAGGAACATATACATAAAACTCATGAAAGGAATCTGAACTCATAAACAACTGACAGTCTGAGTGCATTTGTATGAATGAAATACCCCTGCGGTATATAATATGCATGTACTCTATATAATATGATATATCATGTAACATTGCTGAGGAACGTACGACCCGATCCATATCTCATCTGATCCAGCGTCCGGGACGATAATCATCTCATGCCGCCCACTAGTGGTGTTGCCAGCCATATAGGCACGGTGTTACTATCATTATCCATATGCCGCCCACCGTAGTGGTGCTACCCAGCCATGTAGGCACGGTGTAAGAAAATAACTGTACATGTATGTATATGTATATATGTAATGCATGATAAATTCATGAAAGCTATACCCAAGATTACTCTAGATAACCATGATATATAGAGGACATCAACATGAACTTGAACATCAGGAATCAAGGATACAATAGATCCTGTATCATCTACGAGTAGAGTATTTGGAACTCATTTGCTTACTCGTTCGTTCAGACAATAAAGATCATGCCAAAAGAATAAAAGGGACAACCTTAACATACTTTGAAGCGTATCTATTCATCCAACATCCACTTCCTGAACTCGTAGTTCTACAACCAAGATAACATAGGCCACAATCAGACACTTATAACACTTACCACCCAATTCAAGTTAAAAGGGGCTTGACAAGTTTATACAACATCCTCTTCGAACTCACTATTTCCTCAATCTTCCAATTCAGCTAAAATATCAACAATAATACTAACAGCAATCATGTCAATACTTACATATTAAAATATAGTCAATTCTACTCCAAATTATCCCTAAGATAACCCTCAAGTCAAACTTTACTCTTATTCCAATTACAACTCTCACAACTATAATTCCCTTTGCTTAAAGACACCAAAACTCTTGATAATTAACTCAAACACAGAGATAGAAATCATATACGTACCTTGACGAGTCTAGGGTTCCAAGAATCAAGCTCCAACTCCAATCCCAAAACTCAAAAACTCCAATAAAACCCTAGGAGCAATTTTCCCTTTACAAGCTCGGATTTACGGGGCTCGAATCTTGCTAAATCTCCACTATGGTGTTGGAAAATATTAAGAGGAATATTCTAGTACTTTCTCTGATTTTGGAGATGGTAAGTAATGAAATAAAATGTGAGGGTCAAATATATATAGAGGGAACTAGAAGGTTCTAGTGGTGCAGGTCGATGGTGGGTCGACGGTTCGTCGACCTGCTCCTGCAGATTGGAGGCTGCAGAGATATAACTACGCTACATAGTGATGGTTCGTCGACATGTCGACGGCCCGTCGATGATGACTGGTGTCTGCAGATTTTTCGAAATCTGTTCAGATTGCGTCGATTCGATCCGTTCAACTTCTAATCCTGTAAACTACCAGGAATACCTACTGGTACCTTTTTACACGGGGCGAAACACTTTCTATCTCCAAAACTCAGGCACGGGTCGCTATTTTAAAGACATACCCAACTAGGAACCCATAAGTTCGCCTACGACAAAAACGAGAGGTGTAGCATTCTCCCCTCCTTAGAAACATTCATCTTCGAATGTTTATGTACACCTGGGGTTATGAAAATTTCAGCAGAGTCTCCCCTATAAGTATACCAATCCCACCTATATACAGCTTCCCAAAATAATGCCACACAGGGCCTCATGCTTAAACATACAACACCATGGCCTCATACGACCAATCATAATAGGTACGAATAAAAACAATACCTGGGGGTGATGATGCCTTAGACTGATCCTCCTGAAATACCGGGAACAAGTACGGGTACTTAATCTTTATTTCCTCTTCCACTTCCCAAGTCACTTCCTCAACATTATTATTCCTCCACAAAACTTTAACGGAAGCTACATCCTTGTTTCGCAATTGACGAACTTGTCTGTCCAAGATAGCCGTTAGGGTTTCCTCATACGATGAGTGCTCAGTCACATGGATATCATTCACTGTTACAATCCTCAAGGGATCTCCTATACACTTTCGGAGCATGGATACATAGAATACTGGGTGTACAAACTCCAACTCTGAAGGTAGTTCCAGCTCATATGCTACCTTACCCACGGTGCAAATGATTCTATATGGCCTAATATATCGAGGTCTCAACTTACTTTTCTTGACAAATATCATCACCCCCTTCATAGGTGAGACCTTCAAGAAGACCCACTCCCCTACTTGGAACTCTAGCTTGTGCCACCTGTTATCCGCATAGGACTTCTGTCGACTCTGTGCCGTTAGTATCCTCTCTTGAATCACTTTCACCTTGTCAACTTCTTGCTGTATTAAGTCTGGCCCCGATAATTGATTTTCTCCAACATCAAATCATCCTATAGGTGATCTACACCTCCGCCCATATAAAGCCTCATAAGGAGCCATCTGAATGCTGGAGTAGTAACCGTTATTATATGCAAATTCAATAAGAGGTAAATGATCATCCCAGCTACCTCGGAAGTCAATCACACAAGCTTTCAGTATGTCTTCAAGTGTCTGTATCGTACGTTCCGCTTGTCCATCTGTCTCTGGATGGAATGCCATACTAAGACTCGCCTGAGTCCCCAATCCATTCTGAAAAGACTTCCAGAAATTTGCTGTGAACTGCGCTCCTCTAACTGAAATGATGGTTGTAGGAACACCATGCAGTCATACAATCTCCTTAAGTTAAATCTTCACATAATCTCCAGCCGAATAAGTAGTTCGAACAGGAAGAAAGTGGGCTGACTTCATAAGCCTATCAACTATGACCCATATCAAATCATATTTTCGTAGAGTATGGGGCAACCCTGTAATAAAATCCATATTGATTACCTCCCATTTCTATGTCGGAATCTCCATAGCGTGTAGTAAACCCTCGGGCTTTTAATGCTCTATTTTGACTTGTTGGAAATTTGGACACTGAGCAACAAATTTTGCTATTATCTCTTTTCATTTCATCCCACCAATAAACTTCCTTGAGATCATGGTACATCTTTGTGGTGCCAGGGTGAATAGAATACTGAGAATAATGGGCTTCTCCCATAACCTGCCAACGGATTCCTGCGATATTAGGAACACATATTCTACCTCGATATCTGAGTACTTCATCTCCCAATCATGAAAGGTGTCTTTTCTTTCTGAGGAGACGTATTCCGATAACGAGCTAAAATAGGATCTTCATATTGACGTTCCTTTATCTCCGCTACCAAAGAAGATACTGCTGTATCCTGGATCGTAATTCCTGTATCGTCTGATTCCAACAACCGAACACCAAGGCTAGCTAGTTGACGAACGTCGCAGACTATCTCCCTCTTCTCTGGATGCATATATGATAGGCTACCCATGGATTTACGACTAAGAGCATCAGCTACTACATTAGCCTTTCCAGGGTGGTACAGAATATCCGCATCGTAATCTTTCAACAACTCTAACCATCGCCTTTGGCGCAAATTCAAGTTCTTCTGCTTAAAGATATACTGAAGGCTTTTGTGGTCAGTGTAAATATCAACATGGACACCGTATAGATAATGCCTCCACATTTTTAGGGCATGAATCACCGCAGATAATTCTAGATCATGAGTTGGATAATTCCTCTTGTGCTGCTTCAACTGTCTAGAAGCGTAAGCAACAACCTTGCCATGCTGCATTAATACACAGCCCAAACCAATACCTGAAGCGTCACAATAAATCACATAGCCCTCTATCACTTCGGGAAGAGTCAAGACGGGTGCTGAGGTCAACTTGTATTTTAATATTTGAAAACTCTGCTCACAAGCATCTGTCCACTGGAACTTAGTTGACTTCCGAGTTAACTTGGTCAATGGGGCTGAAAGAGAAGAAAATCCTTCCACAAATCTCCTATAATATCCAGATAAGCCCAAAAAGCTACGTATCTCCGTTGATGTCGTGGGCCTTGGCCAATTCTTCACAGTTTCAATCTTTTGGGTGTCCACTTTAATGCCTTCATCTGAGATATTGTGACCCAGAAAAGTCACAGAATTCAACCATAACTCACACTTAGAGAACTTAGTGTATAGTTCCCTATCTCGAAGAACTCTAAGCACTGCTCGTAAATATTCTGCATGCTCGGTCTCTGTCGGTGAATAAACTAGAATGTTATCTATAAACACGATCACGAACAAATCCAGGAAGGGTATGAATACATGATTCATTAGGTCCATGAATACAGCTGGGGCATTAGACGGCCCGAATGACATGACACGGAACTCGTAGTGGCTGTATCTAGTCCTGAATGCCATTTTTGGAATGTCTTCCTCTTTCAACCTAGCATGATAATATCCTGATCTCAGATTTATCTTCGGAAAATATTTAGCGCCTTGCAATTGATCAAATAAGTCATCAATCCTCGGAAGCAGATACTTATTCTTTAAAGTCACTTTATTCAATTGCCGATATTCAATACACATTCGCAAAAACCCGTCTTTCTTCCTTACAAATAATACTGGCGCTCTCCAGATGATGTGCCAGGCCTAATGAAGCCTTTCTCGAGTAAATCTTGCAATTGCTCTTTCAATTCTCTTAACTCCGCAAGTGCCATTCTATAAGGAGGAATCGATATTGGCTGAGTATCTAGCAACAAATCAATAGTAAAATCAATTTTTCGTTCTGGCGGAATTCCTGGAAGCTCGTTTAGAAATACTTCCGAGAATTCATTGACCACAGGGACAGACGGAAGGGTTGCTGAATCTGGTTGCACATCCTGAACTCGAACTAGGTGATAAATATACTCTTTTCTAATCATCTTCCTTTCCTTCAGGTAGGAAATAAACCTACCCCTCGGCGAAACTATATTACCCTTCCATTCCAGGACTAGTACATCCGGAAAGTGGAATCGAACTATCTTTGTTCTAAAATCGACATTAGCGTAACAAGAAGCCAACCAATCCATGTCTATAATGACATCGAACTCAATCATGTCTAATTCAATCAAATCTGCTAAGGTATGGTGGTTTCAAACTACCACTACACAGCCTCGATATACTCGCCTAGCTATAACTGGATCACGGACTGGCATCGACACCTCAAATGGCTCAATCAAATCAGGCTCTATTCAAAACTTGACCGCAACAAACGGAGTAACATATGATAAAGTATAGTCTGGATCAATCAATGCATATACATCATAGGAAAAAACAGATAATATACCTATAACCACATCAGTAGACGACTCACGATCCTGTCTACCGGCTATTGCATAAAACACGGTGCTGAGGACCACTCGAGCTAGATGTCCCACTCCTTCCTCGACCACGTCCCGCTGGCGTCTGAGGAACTTGCCCTAAGGGGTGCATTGACGAAGAAGAACCAGCTATGGATCCGGTAGGCTGAACAATGCCTACTCCACCCCTCGACGGACACACCCTCATCACGTGGCCTGGCTGGCCACAAGCATAACAAGCATCCGATCCAAACCGACACTGTCCGGAGTGTAATCTACCGCACTGAACACACTGCAGTATAGGTGGTCTCATCTGACCTGACTCTAGTCTATGCTGATAACCTGATGCTCGAAAACTCTGGCCCGCTCCCGAGTAAGAAGAACGATCTAAGGATCTGAGGATCTGGCCCTCCTATCATGGCTCCGGTCACGCTCGCGCTCCATCCTTCGCTGACGTTTACGATTCTCTAAATTCTACGACTATGCCTGTATACTGGAAATATCCATGCTCAGCTGTAATACAGCTGTCGTACACTCATCAATCAAATGTGGCCCTAGACCAGCCACAAAATGATGAACTCCATCATCCATATAGGCCACCATAGCTGGGGCATATCTAGCCAATGAGTCAAAGTGTATGCAATATTCCTGAACACTCATACTACCCTGCTTAATTCGCAAGAACCTATCTGCTCGTGCCCGCCTGACCTCCGGTAGCAAATAATGATGAGTAAAGGCGTCTAAAAACTCTCACCAAACGACTGGAGGAGCATCTTCTCCCTTAGATAGCTCCCACGTCCGATACGACTGCACCGCAATGTCACGGAGCCTATAAGATTCCAGCTCCACTAACTCAACCTCAGCGGAGTGCATAACCGTCAAAGTCCGCTGCGTAGCATCAATAAAGTCCTGAGGATCAATATTTTTCTTCAACACCGAAAACTCTGAAGGATCTAACCTAAGGAAGGTCTTAACCCTCGCACTACCAGCTCGCTCTACTTGATCAACACTAACTCCAGCCGCTGAGCCTGAGCGGCTACCAATCTAGTCAATAACTGTATAGCATCTCTCATACCCTGGCCCGGTGCATCTGGCTTAGGAACTGGAGAAGGTGCTAGAGGCGATGCCTGCGAAGTCTGAGATGGACTCTCACTCTGGGACTCACTCGGGGACCTGGTAGCCCACTGAGTTCGGCTAGTGGCCTCACCAGCCACTCCCTTGCCCTTCTAGGAAGCTGTAGCATTCTTATGAGGCATTACTGAAATTAGAACAAACTATTAGAAAGCGAACTCTTACCACTCGGTTCTACCACACGATCTAAGAGAGAAAGACTGGAAATTTCCTAAATGTCCTGTAGCCTCCTATTTATAAGTGTGGTGCATGACACAACCATAAACAAGACTCTACTAGACACGGTCTGTAGAAAACCCTAGGACGGAACTGGTCTGATACAACTTCTGTCACGACCCAAACCGATGGACCGCAACGAGTGGCTGATCTCAAGTGATCAAACACCCCCTAAACTCATATCTGAACAACAATAGACAAAGGGCACACAAGCAACTCAATAAGAATTAAACTGACTCATGGAAGAATACTATCAGGAACTGTACATCATGCATATATACATACTGAAGGTAACAATACAAGCCGACTAGGCTACCATATGAAATGTACACAAAAAGAATAGGAGCCGATGTTGCTACATCACAAATCATCTACATATAACTGTCTACAGACCTCTAATGGAACAAAAGCTATAGAAAGGATGGGACAGGGCCCCGTCAGACCCATATGCATACTTGTATCTCAAAAGAATCATACTAAAATGAACTGCGGCTTTGAATGAAGTGGAGCACGCTGACCACCGCTGGATGAATATCGTACAGAGCTGGACCGCCTGTCGGTCTACCTGTACCTGCGGGCATAAACGTAACCCCCATAGAAATAGGGGACTCAGTACAGACAATGTATCGAGTATGTCAGGCATAAGAGGAACATATACATAAAAATCATGAAAGGAATCTGAACTCATAAACAAATGACAGTCTGAGTGGATTTGTATGAATGAAATACCCCTGTGGTATATAATATGCATGTACTCTGTATAATATGATATATCATGTAATAATGCCGAGGAACGTACGACCCGATCCATATCTCATCTGATCCCGCGTCCGGGACGATAATCATCTCATGCCGCCCACTAGTGGTGCTGCCAGCCATATAGGCACAGTGTTACTATCATCATCCATATGCCGCCCACCGTAGTGGTGCTGCCCAGCCATGTAGGCACGGTGTAAGAAATTAACTGTACATGTATGTATATGTATATATGTAATGCATGATAAATTCATGAAAGCTATACCCAGGATTACTATAGATAACCATGATCTATAGAGGACATCAACATGAACTTGAACATCAGGAATCAAGGATACAATAGATCCTGTATCATCTACGAGTAGATTCTTTGGAACTCGTTTGCTTACTCGTTCGTTCAGACATTAAATATCATGCCAAAAGAATGAAAGGGACATCCTTAACATACTTTGAAGCGTATCTATTCGTCAAACATCCATTTCCTGAACTCGTAGGTCTACAACCAAGATAACATAGGCCAAAATTAGGCACTTATAACGCTTACCACCCAGTTCAAGTGAAAAGGGGCTTGACAAGTTCAAACAACATCCCCTTCGAACTCACTATTTCCCCAATCTTCCAATTCAGCTAAAATATCAACAACAATACTAACAACAATCATATCAATACTTACATATCAAAATATAGTCAATTCTACTCCAAATTATCCCCCAAGATAACCCTCAAGTCCAACTTTACTCTTATTCCACTTACAACTCTCACAACTATAATTCCCTTTGCTTAAAGCCACTAAAACTCTTGATAATTAACTCAAACACAAAGATAGAAATCATATACATACCTTGACGAGTCTAGGGTTCCAAGAATAAAACTCCAACTCCAATCCCAAAACTCAAAAACTCCAATAAAACCCTAGGAGCAATTTTCCCTTTACAAGCTCGGGTTTACAAGGCTCGAATCTTGCTAAATCTCCACTATGGTGTTGGAAAATATTAAGAGGAATATTTTAGGACTTTCTCTCATTTTGGAGATGGTAAATAATGAAAATAAAACCTGAGGGTCAAATATATATAGAGGGAACTAAAAGGTTCTAGTGGTGCGGGTCAACGGTGGTTTGACGACCAGTCGATGTGTCGACGGTCCGTCGACCTGCGCCTACAGATTGGAGGCTGCAGAGATATAACGACGCTACATAGTGATGGTCCGTCGACATGTCGACGGCCCGTCGACGATGACTGGTGTCTGCAGATTTTTTGAAATCCGTTCAGATTGCGTCGATTCGATCCGTTCAGCTTCTAATCCTGTAAACTACCAGGAATGCCTACTGGTACCTCTTTACACGGGGTGAAACACTTGCTATCTCCAAAACTCGGGCACGGGTCGTTATTCTAAAGACATAACAAACTAGGAACCCATAAGTTCTCCTACGACGAAAACGAGAGGTGTAACATAAACCATTATAACTGTCTGAATAGCTGCACTCGATAAAATATCATCCAGTCTACTCGTAAACCCCGATAAACTCGGTAAACCGGTCATATCTCAATTTTGAATTGAAACCCATAATGTCACGACCCAGCCCCGTGGGCCGCGATTGGTGCCCTATTTGGACACCCAAACCCATTCGCTTACCAAATCGACATATCGAAGACTTATTCAAATTTAGCATACGTTATTTTAAACAGATACTGAAAACAGATATCATCTTAAGCGGTCAACCGTACAGAAATATCATACCAAAAATCGGTAGGCTGGCGGAATACACATCGCCCGGATTCACATGCATATAGAAACATATGGGTCGTTTTGGCCATAATAGCAAACGGGGCCGCTTAAGGCACAAATCACAAACATAATCTAACCAACGTGACCCATGAACCACATATATGACTACAGGCCTCTACAAACCATAACAAAAACATATGACGGGACAGGGCCCCACCCTACCCAAATAGCCGTATATACAGAACATGTATAACAGAAGATATGTACCAAAAATATGAGCTCCGGATCAAAGGGAGTACTCCAAATAACAGAATAAGTATCCTACACTGGCGGGTCACCTGAACGAACGGCTGTACCTGCGGGCATGAAATGCAGCCCCCGAAGAAAGGGGGTCAGTACGAAATATGTACTGAGTATGTAAAGCATGAAGTACAGTAATCCGAATCATAACTGAAGTGAGAAGTACAAAAAATGGATACAGAATTAGTATATCAAAACCTGTGCTGAAAATATAATTAATGCAAATAAAATCATGCATAGGGCTCAGGAACGTGGTCGCCACTCCGACACTGGCGCCACAACACATCATACTCCAGAAGGTTTCAAATCTCCGTATAATCCCCGAACATATCGTATCATCGAAACATATCACATCATCAGAACACATCATATGCCGTATCACATCATAACGCCGTATATAAGCGGTACCCGACCCTATGGAGAGGTCTCGGGAACCGTAACACATCATACTGCCGAATTTAACATATTGTGCACGATCACAAAACCGGCCCGGGATCCGGCGAACGATATCATAGTAGTATGCACGAGCAGAGTAGGGAGGAAACATATGCATATAAGTACATAAATAAATTTCAAAACTCAATGGACAAATATATATACCGACATCTGAAGGCTCAAAAATAAGATTCGGGTTAATCAGAATTAGTATAAGAAAGTTACGAGCTTTTGAAGTACAAAATCTTCTGAAAAACATTTCATAAGCCATACTTGGAAATTCAAGTATCATTCATATTAGAAAACTTTCGAACATCATTATGGATCAAATATTCATATTTGGAAACTTTTGAATAACATTATGGATCAAATCAAATGGAGACTTTTGGACCATATTTACGTACCAAAATATTCATCAAAGACTTTAATCATCTTGATTTTCTTTCGAACAACATTCGGAAACATAACAACTAGAGTCTTCGAATATCACAAATATGTATCAAGCCATATGAAATAGCTTATGGAAGTCAAAGATGTTAGCCATCCTAGTGGCTCTAAGAGTAGGATTTTCTTTATAAGCATACATATGCATTTTTGTTCATTTCAAAAAGGTCATGCCAAAAGAAGGAAAGGTAGGCTTTACATACCTCAATCGCTCGCTAACCAAATCCCGAATCAAGTCTCGAGCTCTCCAATATCTACAATAACGTTATCAATTACCAAACATTAGCTATAAGTACTTAGAACTCCAATTCTAACTAGTACTTGTCTACAGAAATTTCGGCAGCATCTCCCCTGTAAATTCAACATCCCCGAGAATTTAACTCGGCCAAATTCATCAACAACCATACCAACAATACCAACAACCATACCAATAACATCAAGAATCAATTTAAAGCGTATTCTAATATTAGTAACCTTCTACCTCTACGTAGCTAATCACATTCAATTTAACTACGTATTTTCAAGCCAATATCAACGCTTACATATTCATTACTAATCCAAGATCACTCAAACACAATTCAAGAACGCTTGCAATATTCAAACAATCCCACTAACACCATATTCCACCCGAAACTTCTACAAATGCAACGAAACTACGACGACGCATTTTTTTCTTTCAAATTCAACAACAACAACAACAATTCCACTTTAGCAACTCCATTTCCATAATTACATAAAAAACATATTAAAATCACATAATTTCCTACAACAACCTACAACCAATTTCCATGTCAACTTGAACCATTATTCTTCCATTTACATCACAAAGGCCACAACAAAACAATTAACATACTAAATAAATTTAATTCATCTTCCTTCACTACCCACACCACACGGCCACACACACTCACTCACACCCACACGGCTACACCCATAACACACAAATTTCATACTTTTCATTCATTTCCACATACTACAACATATATATAAGTCTTCCATAATATAAAAAGGATAGAATTCTTACCTTTTCTTCAATTTTTCCACTTTCCACAAAAGGTATTTTCTTGCCTCAAAAATTATACCATGTTGAAGAGGGTCTTGAACTTAGTAGGAATACTAGAAAATTAAAAATTTTGGATCAGAGGTTGATGGGCTAAAAAAATTTTCTCTCTTCCTCTCTTTGGCCGAACCCCCCTTTTTTTTTGTGCTCTCTAGTCTTATTTCTTGAATGTTCTTGTACAATGGCCCTTCTTACCTATTTATTTCATGGTTTTAATTTACATGGGCTTGGGCCCTTTTTATTTCCCATGGCCGGCCACCTCCAAATGTTGGGCCTCTTTTTCTCTTTTTTTGTTTTTTGATTTTTCGAAGCCCATTTAGTTAGGTTAATATTTTGTAAGTCATGAAACTAATTTCCAAAATTCCAATTTTTCCCTTAGCCTTCCTCGATATTTCCGCATCAATATTTTTCATGAACAACATATATATTAAATAAAACCAAAATGTCACCTTATCTCTTATTAGTCACAATTATTATAATTTATCCGAATGTGCAAAATTACGGGATATAACATCCTCTCCCCCCCCCCCCCCCTTTAGAACATTCGTCCTCGAATGTTAAACTAGCCTTACAGGGTCTTGCAAGCATTTCGGGGGAGTTTTTTTTTAAGGACGGCACATATGATTTATTCACCAATCAATATAACCAGTTTAAGGAATTTGAATTACCTGTAGGTATAGGAAACAAGTGAGGACATTTCTTCTTCATCTCGTCCTCCGCTTCCCAGGTCACTTCTTCTCTGTTGTTGTTTCACCACAAGACCTTAACAGAAGGTACATCTTTGGTGCGCAGTCTCCTCACCTGACGATCCAAAATAGCTACAGGTTGTTCTTCATAGGACAGTTCCTCTGTTACCTGGATATCCTCTATAGGAAATATTCTGGAAGGATCGCCAATACACTTACGGAGCATTGATACATGAAATACCAGATGTACTGCTTCCAGATCGGATGGTAAGTCTAGCTCGTAGGCGACCTTGCCTATCTTTCGAACAATCTGATAAGGCCCAATATATCTCGGACTGAGCTTTCCTTTTTTGCCGAATCGCATTACACCTTTCATAGATGACACTTTCAGAAATACCCAGTCACCAATCTGGAACTCTAAAGGTCGACGTCGTTTATCTGCATATGATTTCTGTCGACTCTGGCTGCTAATAACCACTCCCGAATGAGTTTCACCTTATCGACTGCTTGCTGGATCATATCTGGACCAATCAATTTAGTTTCACCCACATCGAACCAACCAATCGGAGATCTACATTTTCTACCATATATGGCTTCATACGGCGCCATCTGAATGCTGGAATGATAACTATTATTATAAGCAAATTCAATAAGCGGCAAATGATCATCCCAACTACCTCTGAAATCAATAACATAGGCCCGTAGCATATCTTCCAGCGTCTGAATAGTACGCTCGGCCTGCCTGTCAGACTGAGGATGAAATGCTGTACTAAGACTCACCTGAGTCCCTAATCCTTCCTGAAACGACCTCCAGAAGTTAGTCGTAAACTGGGCACCTCTGTCAGATATAATAGATGTAGGAACTCCGTGAAGCCTTACTATTTCTCTAATATACAATCGGGCATAATCCTCAGCCGAATAAGTAGTCCTGACCGGAAGAAAATGGGCTGATTTTGTCAGCCTATCCACAATAACCCATATAGAATCATACTTTCGCGGAGTGCGCGGTAAACCTGTAATGAAATCCATATTAATTATTTCTCATTTCCAAACTGGAATTTCCATTTCTTGTAACAACCCACCGGGCTTCTGATGCTCGATCTTAACCTGTTGGCAATTTGGGCACTGAGCAACGAACTCTGCGATATCTCTTTTCATACCATCCCACCAATATAATCATCTGAGATCATGGTACATTTTAGTGGATCCAAGATGAACAAAATACCGAGCATGATGTGCCTCTCCCATAATCTGCCGTCGCAGTCCTGCAACCTCAGGCATACATAATCTGCCTCTATATAATAATACCCTGTCAGGTGAAATTTCGAACTGGGTCTTTTCCCTATCAAGGGCTGTGTCTCTGTACTGTACCATAATAGGATCCTTGAGCTGACGTCGTTTTACCTCTTCCATAATAGATGATTCAGCAACTTCTCGAACAGAAACCCCAATATTTCCAGAGTCGGCCAACCGGACTCCAAGACTGGCTAGCTGATGAATTTCACGAACTAATTCTTTCTTTTCTGGCTGCACGTCGGTCAAACTACCCATAGACTTGCGACTAAGTACATCTGCTACAACATTGGCTTTTCCAGGATGATACAAAATGTCAACATCATAATCTTTTAGTAACACGAGCCATCTTCTCTGCCGCAAATTCAGCTCCTTTTGCTTAAAAATATACTGAAGGCTTTTGTGGTCCGTATAGATATCAACATGAACCCCATATAAGTAATGCCGCCATATCTTCAAAGCATGAATTACCGCGGCTAATTCCAGATCATGAGTAGGATAATTTCTCTCATGCGGTCTGAGCTGCCGGGAAGCATAGGCTATAACTCGACCATGCTGCATTAGTACACAACCTATCCCAATACCAGAAGCATCACAATAAATAACATACCCGTCTGACCCCTCTGGAAGAGCTAGAACTGGAGCTGTAATCAATTTTTCCTTCAGCAACTGGAAGTTGCGTTCACAAGCATCAGTCCACTGAAATTTTGCTGCCTTCTGAGTTAGCTTCGTTAATGGTGCTGCAATAGAAGAAACATTCTCCACAAACCTTCTGTAATATCCGGCCAATCCCAGAAAACTTCGTACCTCAGTCGGTGTCATGGGCCTAGGCCAATTCTGTATAGCCTCGATCTTCTGTGTATCGACCCGAATACCATCCGCTCCGACGATATGCCCCAAGAATGCCACTGAGGTTAACCAGAATTCACATTTGGAGAACTTAGCATATAATTTATGTTGCCAAAGTGTGCCAAGTACGGTCCTCAGATGATCTGAATGCTCCTCTGCTGATCGGGAATAAACCAGAATATCATTAATAAATACAATCATGAACATGTCTAGGAACGTCCTGAATACCCGATTCATCAAATCCATATACACTGCTGGTGTATTAGTTAGCCGAAAAGACATCACCCTGAACTCATAATGCCCGTATCGGGTTCTGAAAGCAGTCTTCGGAATATCTGCCTCTCGTACCCGCACCTGATGATAACCTGAGCGCAAGTCTATCTTTGAAAAATATTTAGCACCCTGCAACTGTTCAAATAAATCATCAATCCGGGGAAGGGGATATTTATTCTTTATAGTCACCTTATTCAGCTGTCTGTAATCAATGCACATCCGTAGCGACCCATCTTTCTTTCTTACAAACAATACTGGTGCTCCCCAGGGTGACGTGCTGGGTCTGATGAAGCCTTTTTCTAATAGATCTTTCAGCTGCTCCTTCAATTCTTTCAATTCTGCAGGTGCCATTCTGTAAGGAGGAATAGATATAGGCTGAGTATCTGGCAATACATCTATCATGAATTCTATCTCCCGCTCAGTTGGGAGACCTAGAAACTCATCCGGAAATACATCGGGAAATTCATTAACAACCGAAACTGACTGGAGAGTAGGTGTTTCTGCCTTAGTATCATGTACGCGAACCAGATGATAAATATACCCTTTATGAATCATCTTCCTGGGCTTGAGGTATGAAATAAACTTACCTCTCGGCGATGCTGTACTTCCTGCCCATTCTATAACTGGTTCCCCTGGAAACTGGAAACAAACTACCTTTTTCTGGCAGTCAACATTAGCATAACAGGAGGCTAACCAATCCATGCCCATGATAACATCGAATTCCACCATATCTAATTCTACCAAATCGGCCTTAGTGCAACGGCCACATATAATCACAGAACAATCCTTATATACCTGCCTCGCTATAATAAAATCCCCGACCGGTGTAGCTACCTCGAACGGCTCTATAGGTTCAGGTGTTATCCCAATTTTACTAGCAACGAGAGGAGAAATATATGATAAAGCAGAACCTGGATCGATCAATGCATATACAGCTCGAGAAAAGACCAATAATGTACCTGTGACCACATTTGGCAACCCTTCCTGATCCTGTCGGCTAGCCAATGTGTATATGCGGTTCGAAGGACCGCTAGAATCAGAAACCCTGCCACGGCCTGTACCGCGGCCCGTCGGTGCTGGCATACCCCGTCCCGCAGGGCGCATAGCTGAAGGAGTAGAAGACGAACCAGCAGCTGATCCCGTCGTCTTAGCTGCACCACCAGAACCACCCGCCAACGGACAATCTCTCATAATATGGCCCTGGCGGCCACAAGAAAAACAGGCTCATGTAGCTCGGTAGTACTCTCCTGGATGAGACCTCCCACAATAAGAACACCGAGGCATAGGTGGCCTCGCCTGACTGGAACCTCAGCTCACCTCCGAACCTGAAGCCCTGGAGCTCTGGCCCGCTCCTGAGTGCCCTGCACCGTCAAATCGTCTGCCTGTAGACTGTGGACATGTACTCCGGCCCGACTGAGGGGGATATCTGCTATACTGCTGCTGAGGCTGCCCACCTCGAGACTCCCTTGAATAACTGACTGATCTAGCCCTCTTAGGCTGCCTCCTGTCACGATCTCTATCAGGCTGGCGCCCTCTGTGCCGGTCCTCCATACCCTGCGCGTAGGCCTGTAACCGGGCAATGTCCATCCCAGTCTGTGATGCCATCGTCATACAGCTATCCACCAAATAATGATCCAGCCCTATCACGTACCGATGAATCCTGTCAGCCATATCAGCCACAATGGTAGGTGCATATCTGGCCAAAGAATCAAACTCCAAGCTGTACTCTCGAACACTCCTGCCTCTCTGCCTCAGCTGTAAAAATCTGTCAACTCTCGCCCGCCGCAACTCTGGGGGCAAAAATTGGCTGAGAAAAGCTGCTGTAAACTCATCCCATACGGCTGGAGGAGCATCCTCGCCTCTGGACAGCTTCCAAGACTCGTACCAATTAGTCGCTACATCTCGCAATCTATGTGAAGCCAGCTCGACAGACTCAGTCTCAGAAGCCCTGACCAGTCTCAGTGTGCGCTGCATCTGTCGAATGAAATCCTGGGGGTCCTCCTCAGGCTTAGACCCGTAGAACTCTGGGGGATTGCAGGTCAAGAAATCACGGACCCTCAAGCTGTCACGTCTGTCACCATCATCACCCCCTAGCTCGCGCCTGCGAGCCTGTCCTGCTACTAATGTCGTCAATAACTGCACAGCCTATCTCATCACTCTATCCTCCGCCCCTGGCTGAGGAGCTGGATGCTCGGGCGCTGGGGCCTCTGGGCTAATGGTGGAGCCGCTCCAGGCTCCTCTGGTGGGGGTGTAGCAGAACCCTCCGACTAGGGTGGAATATCGGGCATAATCTGAGCATGAGCCCGAATGACTCTCTGTATCTGGCTGGTCTCTCCTGCAGCTGCTTTGCCCTTCTGGGCAGCCGTCGCCTTCTTCGGAGGCATCACTGCAAATATAGCAATCGGTCAGAAAGAAATCATCCTAATAGCACAGCTCTATCGCACGATCTAAGATCCAAAGAAAGGTAACATCCTAAATGTCCTGTAGCCTCCTGTTTATAGATGTGGTGCACAACACACCGATAAACAAGACTCTACTAGACACGGCCTGTAGACATTCCGAGGACAAACTGCTCTGATACCACTTTTGTCACGACCCAGCCCCGTGGGCCGCGACTGGTGCCCTATTTGGACACCCAAACCCATTCGCTTACCAAATCGACATATCGAAGACTTATTCAAATTTAGCATACGTTATTTTAAACAGATACTGAAAACAGATATCATCTTAAGCGGTCACCCGTACAGAAATATCATACCAAAAACCGGTAGGCTAGCGGAATACACATCGCCCGGATTCACATGCATATACAAACATATGGGCCGTTTTGGCCATAATAGCAAACGGGGCCGCTTAAGGCACAAATCACAAACATAATCGAACCAACGTGACCCATGACCCACATATATGACTACAGGCCTCTACAAACCATAATAAAAACATATGACGGGACAGGGCCCCGCCGTACCCAAATAGCCGTATATACAGAACATGTATAACAGAAGATATGTACCAAAAATATGAGCTCCGGATCAAAGGGAGTACTCCAAATAGCATAATAAGTATCCTACACTGGTGGGTCACCTGAACGAACGTCTGTACCTGCGGGCATGAAACGCAGCCCCCGAAGAAAGGGGGTCAGTACGAAATATGTACTGAGTATGTAAAGCATGAAGTACAGTAATCCGAATCATAACTGAAGTGAGAAGTACAGAAAATGGATACAGAATTAGTATATCAAAACCTGTGCTGAAAATATAATTAATGCAAATAAAATCATGCATAGGGCTTAGGACCGTGGTCGCCACTCCAACACTGGCGCCACAACACATCATACTCCAGAAGGTTTCAAATCTCCGTACAATCCCCGAACATATCGTATCATCGAAACATATCACATCATCAGAACACATCATATGCCGTATCACATCATAACGTCGTATATAAGCGGTACCCGACCCTATGGAGAGGTCTCGGGAACCGTAACACATCATACTGCCGAATATAACATAGTGCGCACGATCACAAAATCGGTCCGGGATCCGGCGAACGATATCATAGTAGTATGCACGAGCGGAGTAGGGAGGAAACCATATGCATATAAGTACATAAATAAATTGCAAAACTCGATGGACAAATATATATACCGACATCTGAAGGCTGAAAAATAAGATTCGGGTCAATCGGAATTAGTATAAGAATGTTACGAGCTTTTGAAGTACAGAATCTTCTGAAAAACATTTCATAAGCCATACTTGGAAATTCAAGTATCATTCATATTAGAAAACTTTCGAACATCATTATGAATCAAATATTCATATTAGGAAACTTTTGAATAACATTATGGATCAAATCAAATGGAGACTTTTGGACCATATTTACGTACCGAAATATTCATCAAAGACTTTAATCATCTCGATTTTCTTTCGAACAACATTCGGAAACATAACAACTAGAGTCTTCGAATATCACAAATATGTATCAAGCCATATGAAATAGCTTATGGAAGTCAAAGATGTTAGCCATCCTAGTGGCTCTAAGAGTAGGATTTTCTTTATAAGCATACATATACATTTTTGTTCATTTCAAAAGGGTCATGCCAAAAGAAGGAAAGGTAGGCTTTACATACCTCAATCGCTCGCTAACCAAATCCCGAATCAAGTCTCGGGCTCTCCAATATCTAGAATAATGTTATCAATTACCAAACATTAGCTACAAGTACTTAGAACTCAAATTCTAACTAGTACTTGTCTACAGAAATTTCGGCAGCATCTCCCATGTAAATTCAACATCCCCGAGAATTTAACTCGGCCAAATTCATCAACAACCATACCCACAATACCAACAACCATACCAAAAACATCAAGAATCAATTTAAAGCGTATTCTAATATTACTAACCTTCTACCTCTACGTAGCTAATCTCATTCAATTTAACTACGTATTTTCAAGCCAATATCAACGCTCACATATTCATTACAAATCCAAGATCATTCAAACACAATTCAAGAACGCTTTAAACAATTTGTGCAATATTCAAACAATCCCACTAACACCATATTCCACCCGAAACTTCTACAAATGCAACGAAACTACGACGACGCATTTTCTTCTTTCAAATTCATCATCAACAACAACAATTCGACTTTAGCAACTCCACTTCCGTAATTACATAAAAACCATATTAAAATCACATAATTTCATACAACAACCGACAACCAATTTCCATGTCAACTTGAACCATTATTCTTCCATTTACATCACAAAGGCCACAACAACACAATTAACATACTAAATAAATTTAATTCATCTTCCTTCACTACCCACAGCACACGGCCACACACACTCACTCACACCCACACGACTACACCCACAACACACAAATTTCATACTTTTCATTCATTTCCACATACTACCACATATATATAAGTCTTCCATAATATAAAAAGGATATTCTCTTACCTTTTCTTCAATTTTTCCACTTGCCACAAAAGGTATTTTCTTGCCTCAAAAATTATACCACGTTGAAGAGGGTCTTGAACTTAGTAGGAATACTAGAAAATTAAATTTTTTGGATCAGAGGTTGATGGGCTAAAAAATATTTCTCTCTATCTCTCTTTGGCCGAACCCCCTTTTTGTTTGTGCTCCCTAGTCTTATTTATTGAATGTTCTTGTACAATGGCCCTTCTTACCTATTTATTTCGTGGTTTTAATTTACATGGGCTTGGGCCCTTTTTATTTCCCATGGCCGGCCACCTCCAAATGTTGGGCCTTTTTTTTTTTTTTTTTTTTGATTTTTCCCAGCCCATTTAGTTAGGTTAATATTTTCTAAGTCATGAAACTAATTTCCAAAATTTAAATTTTGCCCTTAGCCTTCCTCGATATTTCCGCATCAATAGTTTTCATGAATAACATATATATTAAATAAAACCAAAATGTCACCTTATCTCTTATTAGTCACAATTATTTCAATTTATCCGAATGTGCAAAATTATGGGATATAACACATAAGTCCGTCTGGAATTATAAACATATCCCACCAGGCTCTAATCGAACAATTCTGACCCTGAATGAATGCATAAACCCCTGAATACCACCAATAGTCACCTGAACTGTCTTCTAACTTTCCGAAACCAATCACAGTTCTATCACACATCTGTGGCGACCAATTATAGTCCTTTTCTCATGCATAGTCAATCATGTCTGTCCCCTCGACTCAGAAGGTTGTATTTTAACCAGTCATCAACTTAGTACCGAAGAACTCTACCTTATGATCGCAATTTTCATGCTTCTCAACCTTCACCCAATACACAAATCTGATAGACCCCATGAACTATAAATACATCAAACTTTCCTTGTGTTTCCCCTTAACTTGCTCATGATTCTGAACATTTGAACGCATAACCTGCGGGCTCATTTAATACACCTTTAAGCATCGAATCTCATTCGTGACACCTTGATATGCCCATATCAATTCCTAAAGTATCAAATCTTGCAACCTCCGCTCTAACCCTGACATAGCTACTTCCAAGTCCTTAGTGTCCAAAAGTGCTCACCCAAGATATCCAGTTAATACTACTTACAACATAATACACTACCACAAATACGGTCTCGTCTAAAAAATATAACTCTAGCCTTCAAATTATAGACATTCCCAGAATTCCTTTCTTTTAAGCACACTAGCTCATCTATTGAAGAGTGCTACGAAATTACCAAACTGGGTACCACACAAGCCACTTCCCATAAGCTCTAACATGTCGGTTACCTGAAAGTTGCTTCTCACTAGTCGCTGATCACGAAACCTGATGGACTTTGTCATATCACTTAGTCTATTTATGTAGACTTTCTTCTTTAAGCGTACTTAACAATAACACCTCATCTGAAATACGCAAGACAACATCACCACAACCCATATTGACCCAAGTAATCCTGAAGATGTACCTTATTCTTGCCGATTCTTGATCAACTATACCTTTTCTTGACTCTTCAATTCTCTAATTCCAATCAAATTACAATCATCGCCACCGTCTAACCATCACTCAAACCCACTCAATATCATATCACATAATCATAAGTCTTAATAACTAGCCGTGTCAATCCTGGTAACAGTAGTATGCCACACACTCTACACCCTAGAGTTCCCTTACCTCACTCAACTCTAAAACTGATTGCTTTCTCTACCCAGCGTATCACATACACAGTCCTACTAATGTCCTCATGTATATCCACCAAGATGCCCTTGCTCTGATTAACTTAAAACTACTTGCCTGCGAAGAATCACCTTTTGTCTTAGTTGTCGAATCGGAACACATCTAACAAATCCTGTGATTATCCCCCTTATTTGATCAATTCCACATAGTCGTAACACCAGTAATTGCAGGAACTAGCCAAAACTTACACAACAGGTATAATACTCACACCCCTTGTCCAAGAGTAGATGCGACACTCGATAGCTCCTTGAGTACTAAAATGTCGCACTTGCCCAACACTAGAGTCATTTTTATTAGTCAACCACTAGCTCCCATTGGCCCACGACATAACCAAACATACTAACTCAACACTGAACCTTTATGTCTATTCTACTTTATATGACATCAACATAACTCTCAAATCAACTAGCTCTTGATTCCATGATCTCCTTACCATTCCTCCAAACACAATGACCTAACGAATACACCCTTTACTGAAGGGCCAGGACCACAGCTGCCCAATATCTTAAGTCTCCATTTGTCACAAGTAACTTTGCTTTCCAATCTAGAACCGATAACTATTTTCCTGGAAGAGTCCCACAAACCACTAGTTCTTACTCCACCACTACCATATTGTCACGTCGAAGCCCAACTTAACTTTTCATGACCGAATACGAAATCCACTCTCGCACAAATTGCAACCTTATCCTGACGAGCACGTAAAATACCAATTGTTTCATTCCTAAAAGCGGAGAGTGATCTATCCAAATCCTCTTCCTTACGCCTCCGTCCCATAACAGAAAAGTACTCTTATCAATATACCCTAAGAAATCTTACTTCGCTACACGTTTTGCACAAAAGTCGTCCTTCGTGTTCTTATTCTCAACTTCTATTCTTTATTACACGCGGTCACTATCCTTTTGCCAAATCTGATGGTCCTTATCAAACTTACACTTGTCCTCGCATATCGACATCTAATACGCTGCCACTGCTGAATCACTGACCTGCCATTGGTAAACCTGTGCCACGCAAACCTTCATAATACCTTGAAGATGTTAAAACTTTTTCCAAACCAATCATACCTCGAACAAATCATTCTTGTTAACCCATAAATGAACTTTTGCGACTTCGAAGCAACCCAACATTGAAAACATGGAGATCATTTGGTCCTTTGTACTATCTCTCCCATTTCTCAAGAAAACCCCCATAATAAACAGGTCTAAACCATAATCCGACACAACTGAATCCTCAACCCATAGCTAGAAACTGAACTTGGTCATGCGTCCAAATCAGGATGACCCATCTCATACCATACCATGCCACGTCATAACAAAACCGTTCGCATAATAATTTAAGGATGAGTTCCCACCTTTCATGGGTGATTAAGACAAGAAAATTCAGACACCAATTGGAATCGACTAGATACAAATTCGAATGAAGTAGCATGAAAGAAATGGAAGAATTAAACACATGAACTAAGAAGGAACTAATTCATCCTATCGCTCGAAGGAAAGGACCCAAGCTATCATGAGTTCTTAAGACTAACACTTGAATGTTTTGTAGGAAAAGAGTGGCAGAAGGAGAGAGAGTGCCTTCACCAGAGACAAAACTGAAGATATACAAAAATTATGTGCACTCAGAACTAGGAATAATCATGTTTGTGTAAAACAAGAAAGGAAATGTGATAGAGGGAACAAGTCCTTGAAAGTGTTCAAGAAATTAAAAATAGATCATGAAAAAGGGGTTTGCAGATAAAGCAATGGAAAATTGAATAATATTAAATTCAATCTTATACATTCACTTGTATGTCTTGTATCATCATGGTTATTTGTCTCTTGAAATATAATGAATATTTAATGTCACAAAGATTGGGTTGGATACTTAGATTGCTAAGGATCCATCAAAGAAAGGTATATTCACTATCCTTGTGTCTTAAATAAATGTACAGACCATATAACAATTGTAACTCTGTTCATTAAGTCTAAATTAAAGTGTGCAATTATCTTTATACATAAAAACTCTCACAATAATGACTCTACTTGAAACCACAAGTTGATCACCTTCCATTACTCATACATGGCCTAAACTACCTTGAAACACGCAACTTATTCTCACTTTTTCTTTAAACCATTGAAAACTGCCTCTTGCACTACATCCCATATTCAATAGTTCTGCATCTCTAAAGAATATCTTCAAGGTAGGATCCACAACCACACTCGATTCTCAAATGGAGCAACAATCATCAAATACCTTTACTCCTCAAAAGCCCCAAACTACATCTCCAACCACCTTCAACCCCATTACTATAACTACTAACCAAATACCAGACCTAAAACTGTCTACACTATCTTGCACTAAATTGCCATCAAGTACGGGTGAATTCTGCAACCCATAAATCCAAAACCCTAGGAAAACCAAAGCCAGATCATGTCGCATAGATGACCAATGTGCTCTGACGACTCCTAATTTTATCCATCCTTAGTATACTTTTTAGATCATTCTGATGTTCTCAAAATGGCCGGCTGTCTCTTTGAAGTACAGGGGGAAGAAACTTGAAATCTTACGTGCAAAATATTGTAGTTAAAAGAACCATGCTATACAGGAACCCTTGAGCGGATATCTCTAATTATTGTGCCAAAAATTGTAATAGTAGAAGAGACAAGGGTGGCTTATGTGGTAAAATTCATTGAAGAGTTGATGGCTGAACAGGACAAGGGAGAAGAAGAAACCAGTGATGCACGCAGTAAGGGGGAAAACTTGGGAAAAACCACTACTGGAGCAGATTCACTTTCAGGGGTAAACGATGTTGAAGATAAGAAAAGTGTTGCTAGAGTTGGAAATAAGGCAAAGATAGTGGATTACTTGGTTAAAACTGTTAAATCTGTGGAAGAGGCGGTGGTTGAGATACTGAACAGTTTGGGTGAAGGTGATGTAAGGGAAATTAGAACAAATCAAAATCTTTAACCCACAGTTGATGCACACGACAAATCACATATGGCGGAACACTCAAGTGTCAATAGAATAACTCATTGAACCTGGTCCAACAAAAGAAAAAGAGTCATCAATAAAATAAGTTTCTAAACCTGATTTAGAAAAGGTAGATACTGAGAAAGATGACAACAATGATGATGATGTGCTCGTAACTAAGTTTATAGTGAACAAGGTCGGGTCTAGGCTCAGAAAGGCATAACGGTAGCCTGCTCTAAAACCTGAAGAGGATGTAAGTGAGGAAGAAAGGGCTTCATCTATACACAAAACCCCACATACCAGGGTGTTAGGTTGCATGACCTGCTGCCTATCCTATGCGTATCCAATTCTCGCATATAGGATGGAACACATTACTGTACCTATTCTATGCTAGCATTTTATGCGGAATAATAAGCTGCAGGTAAGTAAATGACACATAATATTTACGTGGAAACCACCCAGCTCAAAGGTAATAAATACCACGACCTGCAGACCTGTAGGATTTACCTCAATCTCCTCTACAACAGAGCCAACTGCAAATGAAGTTACAAACTCTGCAACCTAATTCCTATAACAGCCTTGCTACCCAAACTCTGACTAGCAAGCTATCTTCAAGTAGTTAACTCCTACTTGAAGTTACAATGTTTGTATCTATATTGATGCTTCTATAATAAGCTGATGAAGATATAACTCGATAAACCAAACCTACAACACAAGTCTAGACTTCAGAACTGGGAAATATTATTCTGTAAAACAACTCAATTGATCCTTCTCTATGTAATAGGGACAGAACCCTGGATTCTTGAATATATGTTTTTCGCTCAATATTCTGAATTCTCTCTTTGTCGTTGCACAAACTTCTTCTTAGAAAGACCTGGGTATTTATAACATTGAAGCTCCACAGGTCGGTTAACACAAAACCATTTCTTAGTCGGTCAAAAACACCCACGTAGGGTTTCTATAGTACTTGCATTCTTGCCTTTTTGAGTCTGCTTCTAATACGGGTAAAGGCTTACTAATCCCTAAAAACATGGCAAGGAATCTTCCATACTTTACCGCCAAGTTCTATCCATAATTCTGAAAAAAATCCTAGTTGCTGTAGGACTTGACCTGGAACATGTTCACGAACCTGCTTCAACCACCTGATTCGTCTACCTCTGAAACTATGTACTGTTTGAGATAGAACATGTTCACAAACCTGTTCCATCATCCCTTTCTCGTTCATACTTCTGACTTCTTCTTCAGTCTGCTTTTGGTATGGGCGATGGAACATGTTGACAGACTTGTTTCCTTAATCTTGTGTAGTTCTGTGTATGTCTTCTTTACATGCATTTATTCATAGCTGGAATAAATCATGTGTTCAGCCTTGATTTACTCTTTGACTTTTGATTTTGTTCTTGCTCTGTGATAGAACATGTTTGCAGACCTGGTTCATTTGTTAACCAGGTTCAGTGCTTTGTCTGCAACCTCTTCGGCCGAACAATTTCTTTCGTCTGAACATTGTCTTCTGAGTCTTCACCTCTTCTCTTTTTCATTATCTCACTAGTGCTGGTTATTGATCCATTGCACCTAATATCTCCACTGTACTGTATAGAATATGTTTGCATATTTGTTATATCCTTTTATTTTAACTACTTTGTATCTGAGTCATCATCTCCCCTTTACTTTGCATATGCCTTTGTGATAGAACATATACTTTTTCTGATCTCCATTTTCTCATTGTAATATAGACTTGCTTTACTTTGCAATGGAACATGTCTGTGGACCTGTTCTAACTACCTGTGATATCTGCCTTTCAGACCTTTTAGATTGTCTTAACCTCTACTTTGTCTCAACCTCCTAGCTGCCTAGCTTTGTTCAATTATAACATGTATCTAGACATGGTTTTATTCAGTGAGCTTTCTTGCCTGGTTAGAACATTACTATCATTTATTTCATCTGCTTTAGTTCAGTTATATGTCTTTTCTTTGTCAATCATCAAAACTTCACATGTGGCTTTATGCCAACAAATTCCCCTTTTTTGATAATCACAAACACCAACTGTGTAACCTTCTAATCATCTTATAGTCTAACTTTTACATCATATATACTGTCACGGGCCGACTCCTCCTCGCTTGGCCCTCCTGGGCGCGCAGGGGTTATGGGCGCCAAGGCACAACGAAGGCAGCCCGTAACAATACATATCACTAATTCATATCTGTTATATCATATATGTACATAGCTAATTCATTCCCCCTTTTGGCATCATTAAAAAGTTCATATAATCTATGTGAGTTACTATAAGTATGCACTAGCAAATACTAATAAGATGCATAGCAAGTAGCATTTACAGATATGCCTCATTACCCAGAGTTTGAAATAACATCAAACAGGTCACACAAGTTGAAACACAAACTACTAAGAGTTACATGACTCAATAGACATAGAAAGAACTAGGATGATGGTTTGACAGTGGACAAGTTGTTTTTGGTAAGGACATTGAGTAAGTTTTGTATGGCACTAGTACTATCTGCTCTCTCCTTCTCTACTTCCCCCTGAAGACTTGCCGCCTTGTCTTTCTACTCATTTTGCTCCAATCCATACTTAACATGGAGAAGAGTCATGGTTTCCTTATGTTGATTCTTCAGAGTTGTGACTTCAGCTTCTTTGGTTGCAATTTGATTGAGCATACTTTGCCTTTTGCTTCATTCCCTTTATCTGGATCAGGTTGATCGACTCATTCTTTAACCTCTATTTTGTTATTTGAAGTCTGATACTACCTTACCTTGATTGGAACTTGGAAGTGTTCAAATATCTCAGCCAACCAAAACCCGTACGCTAGTCCATGTTGTTGTTCCCCTTGTTGTGCAATCCTAGTCATGTGTTGAAACATGAGACTAGGTAGGTTTATTGGAGCACCAGTATCCAATATTTCAATTAGTGTCATTTCCAGCCAACTGGCTTCACCCCTACCTTGCCTTCTAGGAAGAATCATTTTATGGACCACATCAAAATACAACTAGTGCAGCTTTGTCATCTCCCTTTTCTGTAATCTCTTAGGCTTGGTGATTATTAGCTTATTGGACAATTGTTTGGTGATTTACAATGCTGACTCCATTCGATCTAGTGGTGTCCATTTTCCTTTCACATACTGTGCCTATCCCTGAGCAGGCACCCGTAAAATTTCTCCTAAAATCTGAGAATTTAAAGTGAATTTTACTCCGAGCACTTCACTACTCAATGAGTTATTTGTGCAGTTTGCATTTGTATAGAATTATGTGACCCGTTCTCTTTCCATCTTTCTAACTTTTTCTCTCTGTAGGAATAGATCATTTGTTACACCTCGGAAAAATCTTTCGTTGGTACGCAAGTGAATGAACTAGCGAAATACGAGTATCGAGTTAATGATGACTTAAGGGCATTTTGGGAAAGAGTTATAACGTCCCTTAGATTAGTATGGAAGTGTTAAACAAGTGTTAAGAAGGTTCCATGAGGATCGGAGATCAAACGAAGTGGCGAAACTAAGTTCAGTGACTGATGAGTTCTACAGCTCATTATACGGACCGTATAGTGGACCGTAAAACCATCACAGTGAAGGTTGGTTGCTGGTGGAATTTTACGGTCAGTTATACGGACCGTATAAAATTTATACGGACCGTATAACGAACCGTCGAATGGTCACAGTGAAAGGTTGCTCACTGGTAACGTTTTACGGTCAGTTATACGGACCGTAAAACTGTTTTACGGACCGTATAACGGACCGTCAAGTAGTCACAGTGAAGGGGTGCTGGGCAGACCCATTTCACGGTCTATTATACGGACCGTATAACCATTATACGGACCGTATAATGGACCGTATAATGGAACCCGACAGTTCGGTGATGATTCAATAAATAAAGACCAAGTTCATGAAAATCATTTCCACATTTCCTCTCTCTCTCTAAAACATCTCTCTACAACTTTTGTACAAGTTTTCAAGGGTATTAATCCATCAACCACATTAAACAAGTAAATCCAAGGTAGAAACCCATCAAGGATCATCTAAAGTCAAGAAACCCCAAATGGAGAAAAACTAGGGTTTTACTCAAAGTGGAGTATTATCAACAAAAGCTTGTCCCTACAACTTCTAAGGTAAGATTCATGATTTTTATATGATGTTTACGGTATTGGAGAATTAAAATGCATGGATTGTAGAAAACATGGTCCACTAGGACATGAATGATGAATAGTGACGTTTTTGAGACATAGTTTGAATTGAATCATGATTGTTGTTGTATTGTGATATGAGTGTGTTATAAATGACGTTAAGATCATGAAATAAACATTGTATATGGATGAACGAAGTTGGGTGTTGTGACCCTAAATAGGGACAAATGGAAGTGAATTGAGAATGTGGATAATGTAGATGATTAATGGCCATGGAAATGATATTATAAATGTGTTGTTGACGTTTGGGGTTGAATTATGATATGGACAAATGTTGTATAGATAAAGGAGATGCTGTCCAATTTTCTCTAGTTCTAGCCATGTGCACTAGTTATCGATACTAATGATAGTATGGCCTTAATGAAGGTAGAAACGTGAGCATCGAAGGAGTACGTGCAAGTGTAGAATAATTCGACAAAGAGGTATGTAAGGCTAACCCTTCTTTCATAAGGCATGGTTCTTTGGCCAAACTCCTAATCCCTCTATATGAGCATGTTGACTACAAATGTTTCACATTCCGAGCTCATAAGCTCACTATCCTTGATTGGTACTACGAATGCGCTACGCACCTCAGGTGACGAGTAAGACTACGATATAGAAGTAACAATAACGATAATGCTAGTAATGATGATGGTGATAATAATGATGCTAAAGGTGCCTATGGGCTGTTATACTCATACGTGCCTATGAAGGGCTATAATGAAACCCCGAGCTTATAACGCCGGGTAGAATATATGTGTATGAATATGTATAGAATATGTATACGATTACGAAACGCGCGCACACATCTGCAGATGGTACGGATAACCCTGAAGCCTTGGTAGGGCCAGGTATGAGTAACATTGAGCCTTGGTTGGCCAAGTATGTATATGAAATACTGATCCAATGAGGTCGGGTACGTTATGTAAATGCCATGTATACGAAATGATTATGTATGTATATATTATGTAAAAGAATGTGATGAGACTATGTATAAGAATACGAATGAGGACATGTACACTAATACGAGCACAAGCATGGTACGAGTTTTATTATGGGGCACGAATGACGATGTGAGTAAGTAAGCGACATGATGATGATGATATTATTGTCTCCCCTCCTATGCTATTCCATATATTGTTCATTATGTTGTATATCAATGTTAATCATGCTTTACATACTCAGTACATTCTTCGTACTGACGTCCTTTTGTTTGTGGACGCTGCGTCATACCCGCAGGTGCACAGGGAGACAGATTTGACCCATAGCTGCCTATTTGAAGATTTCATAGAGAGCTTCATTTCCTTCGGAGCCATATCTTTTGGGTACTCATTCTTTTGTGTATATAATTATGGGCATAGCGGGGTCCTGTCCCGCTCATGATATGTCATACTCTTAGAGGCTCGTAGTCATGTGTATGTGGGTAGAGATGTTTGGCCATGTCGGCCTATGTTTTGTATATCTTTTGTTGGCCTCGTCGGCCTTGTATATTTGACATGGCATAGATGCCCATGATATGTTAATTGATGATGGTCGTCCAATGGGACTAGCTTGATTAATGATTTAAAATGCATGAAATGAATTATGTTTCACCTAGATGTTATGATATGCATGATAAGGGGGTGCCCGGGTGGGGTAGCACCGGGTGCTCGTCGTGGCCTCCTAGTCGGGTCGTGACAAAAGTGGTATCAGAGCAGTTGAGTCCTAGGATGTGTCTACGAGCCGTGTCTAGTAGAGTCTTGGTTATGGGTGTGTTACGCGCCACACTTATAAACAAGAAGTTGCGGACATCTTAGGAATATATGACCTTCTTTCTTCATAAGAATCGTGCGATAAAGCTATGATGTAAGAAATTCTTGTTCTTAAATCGTGTGTTGTGTATTTCAGAGATGCCTAAAAAGAAAAAGGCTACAGCAGCCCAAAGGGGCAAGACGGTGGCAGAAAAGCGGGCTGAAAGAGCACCGCCACCAGTAGTAGAGGAAGATGAGTCCCAGAGTGCGGTTCAATCTTAGTCCTCCCAGACAGTGCCTATTACTGAGGAGCACGTGGGAGCCTCAGCCCCAGCTCCAGCTCCTCCGCCGAATGCTTCAGGCCAAGACGTAAGAGAGGCCATTAATTTGTTGACTCAGTTGGTTGCGGCCCAGACTCAGAGGCCAAGCGCGGGGCAAGGTGACAGGACTGTTAGCGCAAGGGCCCGTGACTTCATTGCTTTGAAACCCCCGGAATTCTCTGGGTCGAAACTGGAGGAGGATCCCCAGGACTTTGTTGATGGTATGCTAAGGACGCTCCGATTGATACATGCTTCAGACACCGAATCGGTGGAGCTAGCGTCATACAGATTGAGGGATGTCTCAATCCAGTGGTACACGGTTTGGATGGCTTTGCGGGGAGCCAATGCACCTCCGCCGGTATGGCAAGAGTTTGTCGATGCTTTTCTCCGTCACTACATGCCTCCAGAAGTTCGGCGAGCTAGGGCCGATAAATTCTTGAATCTGAGGCAAGGTAGCATTAGTGCTACAGAGTATAGTCTCCGCTTCAATTCCTTGGCTAGGTATGCTTCGGCCATGGTAGCGGATATGGGCGATCGGGTGCACCGGTTTGTGAAGGGCCTAGGGCCACATTTGATGGATAAATGCTTGACTGCATCTCTTCAGGATGGCATGGATATTGCACGTATTCAGGCGCATGCTCAGGAATTGGAGGAACACCTACAGCAGCGGAGGAATGAACGTGAACAGGATAGGGGACATAGCAAGAGGGCTAGATCTTCGGGGCCGATGAGTGAGTCCAGAGGTGGGCACCGGCAGCAGCCCCCTAGGCATGCGGGCTACTCTATGACCAGTGCGCTCCCACGGTTTTCAGGCCAGAGATTGGATAGATCTGCTCATTCAGGGTCGAGCCCGAGTTATTCAGGACCTCAGTATAGAGATGATTCAGGCCAGTCTAGACCACCCGTGCCACGATGTTCCCAGTGTGGGAAGTTGCATTGGGGTCAGTGCCGATCAGGTTCAGATGCTTGCTATTCTTGTGGTCGACCAGGCCATATTATGCGTGATTGCCCCTCAGTACAGGGTAGAGGTAGGGCCCAGCCATCAGGGTCGATAGCCGGGTCTTCAGCATCTGCACGCCCTATGGGGCCAGGTTCACATGCGCCGGTTGGCCATGGTAGAGGTAGAGGCAGAGCTCCCAGTTCCAGCGGTCCTCAGCACCGTATTTATGCTTTGGCTGGACGCCAAGATCTTGAGTCTTCTCCCGATGTGGTCACAGGTATATTATCGGTATTCTCTCATGATGTATATGCTTTGATTGATCCGGGCTCCACATTGTCTTATGTTACTCCATATATTGCGGGTCGATTTATAATTGAGCCGGAGTCTATTAGGCCTTTTGAGGTGTCTACGCCCGTTGGCGAATCGGTGATAGCTAGCCGAGTGTATAGAGATTGCGTAGTGGTGATATGTGACCGCCGTACAGTAGCTGATTTGCATGAACTAAAAATGGTAGATTTTGATGTTATTATGGGCATGGATTGGTTGGCTTCTTGCTACGCCAATGTTGATTGTAGAACGAAGATGGTTCGTTTCCAGTTCCCGGGCGAACCAGTCTTAGAATGGAAAGGGAATACGGCGTCACCAAAGGGTAGGTTTATTTCCTATCTAAAAGCGAGGAAGATGATCACTAAAGGGTGTATTCATCACCTAGTGCGAGTTCGAGATGTAGAAGTTGAGTCGCCGACTCTTCAATCAGTTCCGGTAGTGAACGAATTTCCAGATGTGTTCCCGGAAGAGCTTCCAGGCCTTCCTCCCGAGCGAGAGATAGATTTTGCGATTGATGTGTTGCCAGACACTAATCCCATATCTATTCCTCCCTATAGGATGGCACCCGCAGAGTTGAAGGAGTTGAAGGAGCAATTGAAAGACTTGCTTGAAAAAGGCTTCATTCGGCCTAGTTCATCCCCGTGGGGAGAACCCGTATTGTTCGTCCGGAAGAAGGATGGCTCCTTGAGAATGTGCATTGATTATCGGCAATTGAATAAAGTGACAATTAAGAACAAGTATCCCCTCCCGAGGATTGATGATTTATTTGATCAATTGCATGGTGCCAAATGGTTTTCAAAGATTGATTTGAGGTCCGGGTATCACCAAGTAAGAGTTAGGGAGAAAGATATCCCTAAGACAGCTTTCAGAACAAGATATGGCCATTTCGAGTTCCGAGTAATGTCGTTTGGGCTAACTAATGCACCGGCAGTGTTTATGGACTTAATGAACAATGTATTCAGGCCTTTTCTGGACCTATTCGTGATTGTATTCATCGACGATATCCTAGTGTACTCTAGATCCGAGGCTGAGCATGCGGAGCATTTGCGAACCGTCCTTGGAGTTCTTCGAGCTCGAGAGTTGTTTGCAAAATTCTCCAAATGTGAGTTTTGGTTGAACTCGGTATCACTCCTGGGCCATATTGTGGCAGCTGATGGTATTCGAGTGGATAGTCAATAGATCGAGGCAGTGAAAACTTGGCCAAGGCCCACAACCCCTAAGAGGTTCGTAGCTTTTTGGGCTTAGCCGGGTATTACAGAAGATTTGTTGAGGGTTTCTCTTCTATTTCTGCACCGCTCACAAAGTTGACTCAGAAGTCAGCTAAGTTTCAATGGACAGATGCTTGTGAACGTAGTTTCCAAAAGTTGAAAGACAGATTGACTTCTGCCCCAGTCTTGACACTTCCAGAGGGAGTGGAAGGATATGTTGTTTATTGTGATGCTTCAGGCGTCGGGCTAGGCTGTGTATTGATGCAAAATGGTAAGGTGATCGCGTATGCTTCTAGACAATTACGGAAACATGAACAGAATTATCCTACCCATGACTTAGAATTGGCCGTGGTGGTCCATGCTTTAAAGATATGGAGACATTACTTATATGGTGTCCACGTGGATATTTATACAGATCATAAGAGTCTCCAGTACATCTTCAAGCAGAAAGAGTTAAATTTGCGGCAACGACGATGGCTAGAGTTGCTAAAAGACTATGACGTCGAAATCCTGTACCACCCCGGAAAGGCAAATGTTGTGGCCGATGCTCTTAGCCGCAGGTCTATGGGAAGCTTATGCGATGTGCGACAAGAAAAGAGAGAAATGACCCGTGAGCTTCAGCAGCTAGCCAGCCTAGGGGTCCGAGTAGTGGACTCAGGTAGCAGCAGAGCTACCATTCAGAATTCGGCGGTTCCGTCGCTAGTAGCGGAAGTAAAAGAGCGGAAAGGTGAGGATTCCAGGCTAATGCAGTACAGAGATACGCTCGCTCAGAAAGAGGGGTCACCATTTGATATTTCGGGAGACGGAGCCCTCCGATGCCGAGGCAAGCTATGTGTCCCCGATGTGGCAGACTTACGCCACCAGATTTTGAGAGAGGCTCATTGTTCCCGTTACTCCGTTCACCCTGGAACGACGAAGATGTATCATGATCTTAAGTCTATATATTGGTGGAATGGGATGAAGAAAGATGTAGCGGAGTTTGTAGCCCAATGTTCCAATTGCCAACAAGTAAAAATAGAACACCAAAAGCCGGGTGGCTTATTGCAAGCTATAGAAATCCCAACTTGGAAGTGAGAAGTGATTAATATGGATTTCATTACAGGGCTACCTCGTTCTCGACGCAAGTATGATTCCATATGGGTGATTGTGGATAGACTCACTAAATCAGCTCATTTCTTACCGGTCAGGACGACCTATGTGGCAGAAGATTATACAAGGCTTTATGTTAAAGAAATAGTGAGACTCCATGGTGTCCCAGTGTCTATTATCTCCGATAGAGGAACTCAGTTTACGGCCAAATTTTGGGAGTCCTTTCAAGAGGGTCTAGGGACCCAAGTGCGCCTTAGCACGACATTTCACCCACAGACCGATGGGCAAGCTGAACACACCATCCAGACTCTTGAAGATATGTTACGGGCATGCATGATAGATTTTGGGGGAAATTGGGATGACCATTTGCCACTCATTGAGTTTGCTTACAATAATAGTTATCACTCCAGCATCCTAATGGCACCATATGAAGCTTTATATGGGCGAAAGTGTAGATCCCCGATTGGGTGGTTTGAAACGGGAGAGGCCAAGTTAATGGGGCCCGATTTGGTCCAACAAGCCATAGAGAAAGTCAAGCTCATACAAGATCGGTTGTTGGCGGCTCAAAGTCGCCAAAAGTCTTATGCGGATAATCGTCGAAGGGACTTAGAGTTTCAAGTTAAGGATTTGGTGTTTTTGAAAGTGTCGCCGATGAAGGGCGTTATGAGATTTGGCAAAAAGGGGAAGCTTAGTCCCCGGTATATAGGGCCTTATGAAATTGTGCGAAAGATAGGCAAAGTGGCCTATGAATTAGACTTACCTCCAGACTTGGAGTCAGTTCACCCGGTTTTCCATGTCTTGATGCTTCGGAAGTGTGTTGGAGATCCTACGAGGGTCGTCCCAGTGAATGATATTCAAGTGACAAAAAAGTTAACTTATGATGAAATACCCATTGCCATATTAGATAGGCAAGTACGGAGGCTTAGAAACAAAGAAGTGGCCTCAGTTAAAGTTTTGTGGAAAAATAATAATCGAGAGGAAATGACATGGGAAGCGGAAGAAAATATGCAATCCAAGTACCCGCATTTATTTCAGCCCTTGGGAGAAGTCCAAGATGAGACGTCAAAATCATAAGGTATGGATGTTTTCCTTTTATGCTTCTGGGTCGTGTGTGGCCAAAATTTTCATGTTGTTATGATGTGGCCCTGTGTGGCATCGATATTATGGGTTGTTGTGACAGGTTGTTAGTGCCATGTTATAGGGGAAACTCTGGCGAAATTTTTATAAAATCCCGGGTGTTCTCGACATTCGAGGACGAATGTTCTTAAGGGGGGGAGAATGTTACACCTCGGAAAAATCTTCCGTTGGTACGCAAGTGAATGAACTAGCGAAATACGAGTATCAGGTTAATGATGACTTAAGGGCATTTTGGGAAAGAGTTATAACGTCCCTTAGATTAGTATGGAAGTGTTAAACAAGTGTTAAGAAGGTTCCATGAGGATCGGAGATCAAACGAAGTGGCGAAACTAAGTTCAGTGACTGATGAGTTCTACGGCTCATTATACGGACCGTATAATGTTATACGGACCGTATAGTGGACCGTAAAACCATCACAGTGAAGGTTGGTTGCTGGTGGAATTTTACGGTCAGTTATACGGACCGTATAAAATTTATACGGACCGTATAACGAACCGTCAAATGGTCACAGTGAAAGGTTGCTCACTGGTAACGTTTTACGGTCAGTTATACGGACCGTAAAACTGTTTTACAGACCGTATAACAGACCGTCAAGTAGTCACAGTGAAGGGGTGCTGGGCAGACCCATTTCACGGTCTATTATACGGACCGTATAACCATTATACGGACCGTATAATGGACCGTATAATGGAACCCGACAGTTCGGTGATGATTCAATAAATAAAGACCAAGTTCATGAAAATCATTTCCACATTTCCTCTCTCTCTCTAAAACATCTCTCTACAACTTTTGTACAAGTTTTCAAGGGTATTAATCCATCAACCACATTAAACAAGTAAATCCAAGGTAGAAACCCATCAAGGATCATCTAAAGTCAAGAAACCCCAAATGGAGAAAAACTAGGGTTTTACTCAAAGTGGAGTATTATCAACAAAAGCTTGTCCCTACAACTTCTAAGGTAAGATTCATGATTTTTATATGATGTTTACGGTATTGGAGAATTAAAATGCATGGATTGTAGAAAACATGGTCCACTAGGACATGAATGATGAATAGTGACGTTTTTGAGACATAGTTTGAATTGAATCATGATTGTTGTTGTATTGTGATATGAGTGTGTTATAAATGACGTTAAGATCATGAAATAAACATTGTATATGGATGAACGAAGTTGGGTGTTGTGACCCTAAATAGGGACAAATGGAAGTGAATTGAGAATGTGGATAATGTAGATGATTAATGGCCATGGAAATGATATTATAAATGTGTTGTTGACGTTTGGGGTTGAATTATGATATGGACAAATGTTGTATAGATAAAGGAGATGCTGTCCAATTTTCTCTAGTTCTAGCCATGTGCACTAGTTATCGATACTAATGATAGTATGGCCTTAATGAAGGTAGAAACGTGAGCATCGAAGGAGTACGTGCAAGTGTAGAATAATTCGACAAAGAGGTATGTAAGGCTAACCCTTCTTTCATAAGGCATGGTTCTTTGGCCAAACTCCTAATCCCTCTATATGAGCATGTTGACTACAAATGTTTCACATTCCGAGCTCATAAGCTCACTATCCTTGATTGGTACTACGAATGCGCTACGCACCTCATGTGACGAGTAAGACTACGATATAGAAGTAATAATAACGATAATGATAGTAATGATGATGGTGATAATAATGATGCTAAAGGTGCCTATGGGCTGTTATACTCATACGTGCCTATGAAGGGCTATAATGAAACCCCGAGCTTATAACGCCGGGTAGAATATATGTGTATGAATATGTATAGAATATGTATACGATTACGAAACGCGCGCACACATCTGCAGATGGTACGGATAACCCTGAAGCCTTGGTAGGGCCAGGTATGAGTAACATTGAGCCTTGGTTGGCCAAGTATGTATATGAAATACTGATCCAATGAGGTCGGGTACGTTATGTAAATGCCATGTATACGAAATGATTATGTATGTATATATTATGTAAAAGAATGTGATGAGACTATGTATAAGAATACGAATGAGGACGTGTACACTAATACGAGCACAAGCATGGTACGAGTTTTATTATGGGCCACGAATGACGATGTGAGTAAGTAAGCGACATGATGATGATGATATTATTGTCTCCCCTCCTATGCTATTCCATATATTGTTCATTATGTTGTATATCAATGTTAATCATGCTTTACATACTCAGTACATTCTTCGTACTGACGTCCTTTTGTTTGTGGACGCTGCGTCATGCCCGCAGGTGCACAGGGAGACAGATTTGACCCATAGCTGCCTATTTGAAGATTTCATAGAGAGCTTCATTTCCTTCGGAGCCATATATTTTGGGTACTCATTCTTTTGTGTATATAATTATGGGCATAGCGGGGTCCTGTCCCGCTCATGATATGTCATACTCTTAGAGGCTCGTAGTCATGTGTATGTGGGTAGAGATGTTTGGCCATGTCGGCCTATGTTTTGTATATCTTTTGTTGGCCTCGTCGGCCTTGTATATTTGACATGGCATAGATGCCCATGATATGTTAATTGATGATGGTCGTCCAATGGGACTAGCTTGATTAATGATTTAAAATGCATGAAATGAATTATGGTTCACCTAGATGTTATGATATGCATGATAAGGGGGTGCCCGGGTGGGGTAGCACCGGGTGCTCGTCGTGGCCCCCTAGTCGGGTCGTGACATCATTCCATCCCTGTAGTCCAATCTTCTCCAAAAGTGTAGACATTTGTGCTCCCTCAACACTAGTAATCACTCTCTCTCAAAACGGTCATGGATTGGAACTGACTGGCCCTGTCAATTTCACAAGTAGTCGTTTTAGTTATCTGATCATAAAAATCAACTCTATCATCTTCCCCATGTGCAGACGCTGAATACACTTCCTCTTCATTGTCAGACTGCTCACTTCTTTTCTGAACCTGAGACTTTCTTTTGGGCCTGCCCTTGGTCATTTGCCTCATTCGCTGTGATCTTTTGCTAGCTTGCAGGGTCTTTTCAAATTCAGCATCTGCTTGTTTTATTTTGTTTCTGGTGTAAGGGACCCTTGATAGATCATGATTTACTCACTTCATTTCTATTTTCTTAGTTGACTTCCCCAGTTTCTTTCCAGAGGCTATTCTAATATTGTTTATAATGTACGCTAAAGGCACCTCCTCATCATCAATAACAACAGTACAGGTCTAGAGAACAGGTTGTTCCATAGATACCTTTTCAACAAAAGACAATTTCTCTTGTGCTTCAGTTTCATCTCTTTCTATGTTGAGATCCCCTAATTTTTTTTACTGACCGTGTTTCCTCCTTCCTTCCCTCTTACGCTCTCTTGTACCCTTTCTTCTCTGTCATCACTCCCTTTTTTGCCTTCGAACTTTTTATTATCTTCTAATAGACCAGGTACCTCTTCAGTGTTAGGTTTTAGTTCCCCCTTCCGTTCTACTTTTTCTTGACCTCCAGCCATATTTTCTGACCCCAATTTTAAATCTTCCCTTATTGGTTTCTTCTGGTCGATTTCAGGTTTATCAAGTAGCTTAGGGTTTTTATTTTTGAGAGAGTCGTGGGTTTGACTAGTTTCTATAACTCTTGGGTTTGTAGTAACCGTATCACTTTTTTTTGTACTTCATCTGTTTGTAATAGGTTAGATTTTTTGGGGTTTAGGGTTGACGATGTGAGAATGGAAGGAATTGGTTGACCTAGTAAGGAATTCAAACTGTTTTGTACGAAAATTTATTGTTGGTCCATTTTGGGTTTTTGAGGGAAAACTTTGGGAAATTTCATGGTAGAGTACAAAGGTGGCTTTTAGGAAAGATTTGAGGAAGATAAAGGGAGATGCGAGCCATTTTTTTCAATTGAATAAAGAAGGGAGAGGGAGAATCGTGTATGTGGATATGGTTGGGTTGCTTGTTCCAAGAAGACCTACTCCATCTATATATCTTGGGATGATATTGCCATGATGGATGTATGTTTTCACGACTAGGTTATTGTCACGACCGAAGCCGATGAGTTTGTCACGACCCAAACCGATTAGTCGTGACGAGTGTCTGACCTCTAGAGACCAAACACCACTAAACTCATATCTGAATCTTACTGAACATCAAGGGCCCACAAGTGACTTAAACTGATCTCATACTGCCTAATCGATAGGTGACATCATGAACTCTGTACAACCTATATATACATGAACATGTTGAATGAACAGTGCAAGCCAGCTAGGCTGCTACATATACTGTACACAAAAGAATAGAAGCCGACAAGGCTATATCGTCTAACTAATATGTACAACTGTCTACAAACGTCTACTGGAATAAAAGTTGTAGAAAGGACGGGATAGGGCCCCGTCATACCCATATGCATGTACATCCCAAAAGGCTAGCATACCAAAATAGACTGCAACTCCGGATCAAATGGAGCGCACTGACCACTGCTGGATAGAAGTCCTACTAAGCTGGACCACCTGTCGGTCTACCTGAACCTGCGGGAATGAACGTAGGCCTGTGAGCAACGGGGAGTCAGTACGGATAATGTACTGAGCATGAGAGGCATAAGAACAACATGTATATCTATAAGAATCATGAATAAAATCTGAACTCATAAGCTGAATTGACTATCTGCATGTACTTGTATGAACTAGTATTTGCATGTATCTGCATAAATCTGTATAATTGACATTGCCTCTATGGGCACATAATCTGCATGCTCATGCCTATATGCGTATATAACGCCTGTTAACCCTCTATGGCATCCCATCATCTCATATCGGCCTCTCTGCGGCCATCATCATATACATTGTTGCGGTACGTGCAGCCCGATCCTTATATCATCATCATCCTAGTGCACTAGCTGATCAGGTGGTAATGCGTCTATAATGCCTGTTCATTTCCCCGTACCCCATACACACATAATACTTGCCTATATAATGCCTTCTGGTCACGGGTCAATGTACATATATATGAATGAATGTAATGCATGAATAGACTGTATACATAAAACTGGACCCATGAACAGAACGAAAAATCATAAATTGGGTACGCGAACATCAAAGACTGAAGTACTTCTAATGCTTCTAAGAGTGGAGAAATATGGAAGCTCGTTCACTCACTTGGTGGTTCGTATCATAAGATCATGCCAAAAGAAGGAAGGATAGCCTTAACATACCTCGAAGTGTATCCAATCGTCCAACTTTTACCTCTCGAACGTGTAAGTCTACAATTAAGATAACATAGGCCTTAATTAGACTATTTATTTCACTTACTAACCATCTTTAGATACATATAGAGCTCAACGAATTATAGACAATATTTTCCTTGTAAGCTCAACAACTCTTCAACTTCACATTCGATCCAACATCAACCACACTACCCGCAATAATAATGACAACACTTATATATAAAAATATACTTAAATCCATTCCCAATCATCTCTTAAAAATAACCCCAAATCACTATCCTACCCTTCATCAACTTACCACTTCCATAAGTATCCCCTTTTCACTTAAAACCACTAAAACTCTTGATAATAAACTTAAATATAAGGGTAGAAATCATTTACATACCTTGAGGGGTCTAAGATTCCAAGATCAACTTCAACTCCAACTCCCTAAGCTTCACAACTTTGAAGAAACCCTAGAAACAACCTTCTTCTTCACAAGCTTGGGTTTACGGGGCTCGGATCTTGCCAAATCACCACTATAATGATATAAAATATTGGGAGCAAATATACTAGGGTTTTCTCTGATTTGGAAGAGAGGAAATGATAAATAGGGTTGGGGACCACATATTTATACTTGGAAAATAAAAAGTCCTAGCGATACGGTTCGACGAGCGGGTCGACGACCCGTAGACGCGTCGACGGTCTGTTGACTTGCCCGTCGACCTATTCTAGCAGATTTCAAGGTTGCGGAACCCTGTTGACACCACACAACGATGGTCTGTCGACCATGTCGACGGCCCATCGACGATGACTGGTGTCTGCAGTTTTTCAGATTCAACTCTGATCGCGTCGATTCGATTCGTTCAACTTCTAATCCTGTAAATTACCAGGGAGACCTGCTGGTACCTTTGTACATGGGGTAAGGAATTTTTTATCTCCAAAACTCAGAAACGAGTCTCAATTCTAAGGGCATACCCGACTATGAAACCATAGGTTCTACTATGACGAGAACAAGAGGCGTAACATTCTCCCCCCTTAGGAACATTCGTCCTCGAATGTTCAAACAATCATGGGCTATAAAAAAATTTCTAGAGTTTCCCCTGTACCTATACCCATCCAACCTGGACGCAACAACCCAAACGATGCCACACAGGGCAACATACTACAACATATAATATCATGGCCTCATATGACTAATCACGATAATTGAAAATGGAATAATACCTGGGGGTGAAATACTCAAGTGTCTATATAGTACGCTCCGCTTGTCCATATGTCTGCGGGTGAAATGCAGTACTAAGACTCACCTGAGTCCCCAATCCATTCTGAAAAGACTTCTAGAAATTAGCTGTAAACTGTGTTCCCCTATGTGAGATAATGGTCGAAGGAACACCATGAAGTCATACAATCTCTTTGAGGTAAAGCTTCGCATAGTCTTCGGTTGTATAAATAGATCTGGCAAGCAGAAAGTAGGCTGACTTTGTGAGCCTATCAACTATGACCCATATCAAATCATACTTCCGCTGAGTACGGGGCACACCTGCAATAAAATCCATGTTAATTACCTTCCACTTCCATGTCGGAATCTCCATAGCCTGCAATAGACCTCCGGGCTTCTGGTGTTCTATTTTAACCTGTTGACAATTTGGACACTGAGCAATAAATTATGCTATATCTCTTTTCATACCATCCCACCAATAAACTTCCTTGAGATCATGGTACATCTTTTTTGAGCCCGGATGAATAGAATAGCGAGAGTAATGTGCTTCCCCCATAACCTGCTGAAGAAGTCCTACAATGTTAGGAACACATAATCTACCTCGATACTTGAGTACTCCATCATCTGTAATTACAAAGGGTGTCATTTCTTTCTGAGGTGCTGTATTTCGGTAATGAACCAAAACAGGGTCTTCGTACTGACGCCCTTTTATTTCTGCTACCAAAGATGACACCGTTGTGTCTTGAACACTAACTCCTGCCTCACTTGAATATATTAATCGAACTCCGAGGCTAGCTAATCGATGAACTTCACGGACCATTTCTCTTTTCTCTAGCTGCACATGCGATAGGCTACCTATGGATTTACGACTAAGGGCATCGGCTACTATATTAGCTTTCCTAAGATGGTACAAAATATCCACGTCATAGTCTTTCAGCAACTCTAGCCATCTCCTATGGCGTAAATTCAAGTCCTTCTGCTTAAAGATGTACTGGAGACTCTTATGATCAGTATAGATATAAACATGGACACCGTATAAGTTGTGCCTCCATATATTTCAAAGCATGAATCACTGCCGCTAGCCCCAGATCATGGGTTAGATAATTCTTCTCGTGCTTCTTCAGCTATCTAGAAGCGTAAGAGACAACCTTACCATGCTGCATTAAACATATCCCAATCCAATGCCTGAAGTATCACAATATACCATATAGTCATCTGCTCCTTCCGAAAGAGTCAAAACAGGTGCTGAAGTTAACTTATCCTTCAACGTCTGAAAACTCTGCTTACAAGTATCTGTCCGTTGGAACTTAATTGATTTCTGAGTCAACTTAGTCAACGAGGCTGAAAGAGAGGAAAATCCTTCTACGAATCTTCTATAATATCCTGCCAGGCCCAAGAAACTACGTATCTTTATTGGTGTCGTGGGCCTTGGCCAATTCTTCATAGCCTCAATCTTTTGGGGATCCACTCTAATGCATTCCTCTGAAATAATATGACCCAGAAAAGCCACAGAGTTCAACTAGAACTCACATTTGGAAACTTGGCATACCACTCTCTACCTCGAAGAATTCCAAGCACTGCTCGTAGATTTTTTCAGGATCAGCTGCTGACGGCGAATAAACCAGAATATCATCTATAAACACAATCACGAACAAATCTAGGAAGGGTCTGAATACACGATTCATCAAATCTATGAATATGGCTAGGGCATTAGTTAGCCCGAGCAACATAACACAGAACTCATAGTGGCCATATCTAGTCCGGAATGCCGTCTTCGGAATGTCCTCTTCCTTCACCCTAACCTGATGGTATCCTGACCTCAAGTCTATCTTCGAGAAGTATTTGGCGCCTTGCCACACTGGGCACACCACGGCAAAAGGGGTCTCATCTGGCTTGACTCTGGTCGGTACTGAGAGCCTGCTGCTCTAGCACTTGGCCTACTCCAAAATAAGAAGACCGATCAAACCTCGGACCTGAAAACCGCAGAGGTACGCTCCCGACCGAATGGAATGGATATCAGGGATACTGCTGTCTCTGTCCTCCCTTAGACTCACCTCCAATATCTAAAGATTTGGCCCTCTTGCCATGGCCCAGGTCACAGTCATGTTCTGTCCTCCGCTGATGCTTGCGGTCCTCAAAATTCTGTACATATGGCTGTATACAGGAGATATCCATGCCCGGCTGTAATGCAGTAGTCGTACAACCGTCTATCAAATGCGGCCCTAGACTAGCCACAAAACAATGAACTCTGTCTTCCATCTCAGCAACCATAGCTGGAGCATACCTGGCCATAAAATCAAAATACACACAATACTCTTGGACACTTATACTGCCCTGCTCAATACCGAAGAACCTGTCTGCTCGTGCTTGCCTGACCTCAGGAGGTAAATAATAGCAAATAAAAGCATCTGAAAACTCTCGCCAAACCGCTGGAGGGGCATTATCTCCCCTAGATAGCTCCCAAGTCTGATACCACTGTACTGCAATATCACGAAGCCTATACGAAGCCAACTCCACAGACTCGACCTCATCCGCGTGCATAACCCTCAAGACCCTCTGCATACCATAAATGAAATCCTGGGAGTCCATATTTTGCTTTATCACCGAAAACTCTGAAGACCTAACCCAAGGAAGGTCTTAACCCTCGAACTACCAGTCTTGTCTGCCTGGTCAACACCAACTCCTGCCGCAGAGCCTGAGCGGCTACTAATTTGGTTAATAACTGTACAGAATCCTGCACATCCTGGCCCGGTGCATCCGGCTGAGGAACTAGTGCAGGTGCTGGAGGCGGGGTATGCGATGTCTCAGACGGCCCCTCACTCTGAATCTCATCTTGAGCCGTCGTAGCCGGCCGAGTACGGCTAGTGGCCTCACCGGCCACTCTCTTGCCCTTCTGGGCAACTATAGCTTTCTTGCGGGGCATCGCTGAAATCAGAACAATTCATTAGAAAGCGAACGCTTAATACATGGCTCTATCGCACAATCTAAGATAGAAAGAATGACATCATCCTAAATGCCTTGTAGCCTCTTGTTTATAAGTGTGGTACATAACACACCCATAAACAAGACTCTACTAGATACGGTCTGTAGACAACCCAAGGATGGAACTGCTCTGATACAATTTCTGTCACGACCCAAACCGATGAGTCGTGACGAGTATTTGACCTCTAGCAACCAAACACCCCTATACTCATTTCTAAATCTTACTGAACATCAAGGGCCCACAAGTGACTTAAACTAATCTGATGTTGCCTCATAAATAGGTGACATCATGAACTCTGTGCAACCTGAATATACATGAACATGCTGAATGAACAATGCAAGCCAGCTAGGCTGCTACATATACTGTACACAAAATAATAGAAGCCGACAAGCCAACATCATCTGACTAATACATGTACCTGTCAACAGACCTCTACTGGAATAAAAGTTGTAGAAAGGACAGAACAGGGCCCCGTCATACCCATACGCATGTACATCCCAAAAGGCTAGCATACAAAAATAGACTGCAACTCCGGATCAAATAGAGCGCACTGACCACTGCTGGATAGAAGTCCTACTAAGCCGGACTACATGTTGGTCCACCTGAACCTGCGGGTATGAACGCAGCCCCCCGAGCAACGGAGAGTCAGTACGGATAATGTACTGAGCATGAAAGGCATAAGAACAACATGCATGTATGTAAGAATCATGAATAAAATCTGAACTCATAAGCTGAAATGACTATCTGATTGTACTTGTACGAACTAGTATCTGCATGTATCTGCATAAATCTATATAACTGACAATGCCTCTGTGGGAGCATAATCTACATGCTCATGCCTATCAATGTAGGTCATACATATGTATATGCATATGTAACGCATGTTAAGCCTCTATGGCATCCCATCATCTCATATCGGCCTATCTGTGGCCATTATCATATACATTGCTGCGGTACGTGCAGCCCAATCCTTATATCATCATCATCCTGGTGCACCAGCTGATCATGTGGTAATGCATCTATAGTGCCTGTTCATTTCCCCGTACCCCATATACATATAATACTTGCGTATATAACGCTTTCTGGTCACGAGTCAATGTACATATATATGAATGTATGTAATGCATAACTAGACTGTATTCGTAAAACTGGACCCATGAACAGAACGAACTATTATAAACGGGGTACATGAACATCAAAGACTGAAGTACTCCTAATGCTTCTACGAGTAGAGTAATATGGAAACTCGTTTACTCACTTGTTGGTTCGTATCATAAGATCATGCCAAAAGAAGGAAGGATAACCTTAACATACCTCGAAGTATATCCAATCGTCCAACTTCTACCTCTCGAACTTGTAAGTCTACAATTAAGATAACATAGGCCTTAATTAAACTATTTACTTCACTTACTAACCCTCTTTAGGTACATACAGAGCTCAACGAATAATAGATAATATTTTCCTTGTAAGCTGAACAACTCTTCAACTTCACATTTGATCCAACATCAACCACGGTAGCCACAACAACAATGACAACACTTATATATCAAAATATACTTTAATCCATTCCCAATCATATCTTAAAAATAACCCCAAATCACTATCCCACCCTTCATCAACTTACCACTTCCATAAGTATCCTCTCTTCACTTAAAACCACTAAAACTCTCGATAATAAACTTAAATATAAGGGTCGAAATCATTTACATACCTTGATGGGTCTATGATCCCAAAGATCAACTTCAACTCCAACTTTCTAAGCTTCACAACTTTTAAGAAACCCTAGAAACAACCTTCTTCTTCACAAGCTTGGGTTCACGAGGCTCGGATCTTTCCAAATCACCACTATAATGATATGAAATATTGGGAACAAATATACTAGGGTTTTCCATGATTCGGAAGAGAGAAAATAAGAAATAGGGTCGTGGACGACATATTTATACTTGGAAAATAAAAAGTCCCAGCGGTATGGTTCGACGAGCGGGTCGATGACCTATCGACGCGTTGACGGTCAGTCGACTTGCCCGTCGACCTATGCTAGCAAATTTCAAGGCTGCAAAACCCTATCGATGCTGCACAACGACGGTCCATCAACCATGTCGACGGCCAGTCGACGATGACTAATGTTTGCAAATTTCTCAGATTCTGCTCAAATCGCGTCGATTCGATTCGTTCAACTGCTAATCCTATAAATTACTAAGGAGACCTGCTGGTACCTTTGCACACGGGGTAAGGCACTTTCTATCTCTAAAATTCAGATACGAATCTAAATTCCAAGGGCATAACCAACTATGAAACCATAGGTTCTATAATGACGAGAAAGAGAGGCGTAATAGAGTCGAGTCGAGTGCCCGACCACTACAAATCAAGCACCCCTATCTCAGACTTGCATCTGTCACTGAGCAATATATGGTGGCCCATATATAAACTATAACTGAACTATACTATCTCCTATATGCAACAAGAACTCGCAACTAGCATACATATATATATACATACGTACTGCAGATAACAGTGCCAGCCGACTAGGCCGCTACATATATTATACAACAAAAATATGAGCCCACAAGGATACATAACATCCCAACTATATAAAACTGTCTATAGACCTCTACGGAACACGAACTGTAGAAAAGACAGGACAAGGCCCTGTCGTACCCATATATATATATATATATACATGTCAAAATAGCATACCAAAAGGACTGCAGCTCCAAACCAAGTGGAGTGCACTGACTGCAGCTGAGTGTACTGAGTATGTAAGGCATGAATAATAATATAACAATAAATATTGAACATAACATGAGATAAAGATAACCTGTACATCTGATTGCCTCATAAGGCGGATACCATGTATGCTTAGCTTTATAAAGAAAACATTTTTCATACATATATATAACATAATCATTAGCCCGCGTCCGGGGTAACCATCTCACCCCGCCCACTAGTGGTGTTGCCCGGCCATATAGGCATGGTGTTATTATTATTATCCATAAGCCGCCCACCATAGTGGTGCTGCCTGGCCATATAGGCACGGTGTGAGAAAATACATACATATACATCAAGCATGTATGAAAGCCCAATTAAAAGCTACAACTCTATCGGAGTGATGTAAGGTCGATAACCTCCGATTTATATTATGGAGCAATCATCATCGCTATATCTCACCTTGAAGGAACAATTATCATAAGGTGAGATGAACAACAATGAATAAAATCAAGAAAATCATGAAATAAACTCTATAATTTCATAATAGCATCAAAACCCTAAGCTTTGGAATCTCATGAATGGGATCATCATCATCATCATTATCATCATGGACCATATTTATCTTTAGCATTATAAGAAACTCTAAGAATCATGAACTTCTAGCTTTTGGGAATAAGGATGTTAATGAAAACACGTATAGGTTCATAAGAATAGAATCATGCTTTTAGAAAGAAAGGGACAGCATTAACATACCTGTTTGATCTTCTTAACTACCTAATGTTTGTCCTCACAAGCTCGTATATCTACATTCATGAGAATTCATGCTATTATTAGGCTTACAATCATATGCTTGTCTTAAGCCTTCAAATTAAATCCTCGTAGAATCTACCGGAATTCGGGCAGCATCTCCCCTGTTTATATCCCTGGCCCGAAATCACAATACCAACAAAACAACAACAATAGGAACAGCAATATCAACCACATCATCATCAATATCAATATGCTCTATAAAATATCCCACACGATGTTTCCCCAATTTCTTAACCAATCAATAGACTTTACGAAGCTTCAACAACTAAATTTCCATGATACAATTCATAATACCCATAGTAAAGAATATCCTTACCTCAATCAAGGTTGGTAGAGCTTGAAATCTTATTTATCTTTGGCAGCCTCCTTTGATTCGTTGTTACTCTTACAAACCCGAGCCTAATTAGATGTAGGAACTCTTAAATTTGCTATGTTTTGGTGTAAGGATAATTAATGAATGTTGTGGGAGGTTCTAGAGAAGTGTGGGGATAAGAAATGGTGAAAATGAGGTGAATTAGATGACTTAAGACGGTATATATTGTGGTCCAAAATCGGGTGGGCTGGTGGGCCGAAATTGGTGGTGCTTTTAAGTGGCTTCTAGAATTTTCACGTAGGTTCGCGAGCTTCTGGCAGTTCATTTTACAATTCCCATAACTCACTATTCCGATGTCTCATTGATGAACGGTTTGTAGCATTGGAAAGTACACTCGACGAAATTCATTTTAGGCTCTTGAAAGACCTCAAAACTCTTGATATACCCAGAGATATGCCTCTCTGAAGTTGACCCATAATTTCTATCAAAACATTTGCCAAATTTTCGACAAACTTATTTTCTTCTATTTGCTTGATCCCGGAACCTTTAGACACTTGTTTAACACTTGCAAAGAGATTTTTTTAACCTTATAAGGGCTCCATGACCTTTCTAAGCTTACGTTAGTTTACTCACAACGCACACGACGCGAAAATTTTCGAGGTGTAACATTCTTCCCCCCCCTTAGAAACATTCGTCCTCGAATGTTGTAGCTTGCGAGCTTATGATGCTATCATTGATTTCTTGAAATGGTTGTCCTCCTTTAGACCCTGATCTTCATATTCTTATAACATGAGCACAGTCTTCTTTCATGTTCCCTTAACTCTCTGTCGAACTCATCCATTAGTTTCATATCCTCATGCCCTTCTATATGTAACCAGTGGTCAGCTGATATTCAGTTATCATCCTATTCCCATTAAGGTGATCTTGGCTCGTGATTACTACAGCTCCCTGCCGATCTGTAAGTACCCTTAATTGTTGTACCCTTTTTACTTGCTTTTTGTTTCTGTACTAGTAGATAAACTCTCTAGTTCAGATATGGCACCTTTCCTTGCTTGCTTCTCTGGTGCTATTTTAGATTATCCCTTTTGTACTAGTCGACCTTATATACATACCATATCATCTCCTTTTAATTCCTTGGTCGTACTCCTTAATTCCTTATAATATCATCTTCGTTCCACTTATGGTAGTGCCTAGATGATTTGAAATAGCATTTCCTTGCTAATGAATTATTATTCTTAGTGATTATTTTAATTCAGATTGCCCATCCAATATATCAACAATACCACAGCCAAGAGATTTATTTTCAAACTGGACCCAAGTCCATCCATACTTCTTTTCATAATCAATCCATAACAACAATCTCAACACAATCCCTTATACACTTGCATATAATACTTCCTCATCATCATTATTATTCCCCATAGCAATATTATACTTATAACATACTAATAATCACAGCTCAAGCTAATTTACAACTCAAAATATCATCAAATTCATATTTGAACTTTTCCTCCAATTTCTTCTCCTCAATCTTAACATAATTACAAAATAAACTCATAAACATGGAACTAAGATAAAATCCTATTTAATCATAATTTCCTTTCAATACGAATATGCTTTCTTCTTAAGTCCTTGATTCTCTTGTACCGGTGATAATTTGAGACTTAAATTAGCCTCTATTCTTGTTATGTCCCGTATTTTCGTATAACGGGAAATCAAGAGATAAATAAGACTTGTGTGTATTGAGGAAGAAATTTTGGTTTAAGTCGCTATGCTCGTGTTGATTATGAAACTATTAATGTCAAGACCTCGGGGAAGGCCGAGGGTGAATTTGGAATTTTAGAAATTAGTTTCGGGAATTACAAAACGGGACATTTTATGCATTGGGCTAAGAAAATGGAATACAAAAATTGAGGCCCAAAGGAAGGAAAGTGGCCGGCCAAAGGGGGGGGGCAAGCCCAAGCCCATTCCATCAAGGTCATGTGCTATGCACATGACCTATAAGTGGATATATATCACATTGTAATGGATAATTATCTAGAACAAAAGAAAAAAATTCAAGAACAAGAAAAAAATGGCTCTCGGCCGAAGGGTATAGGGAAAGAAAAAAAAATAAAAAAATTGCTAGCTTTGTGGTGATCTAAAAAATCCTTGTCCTTAACGTATTATGAAGTACTCGAGCCCCTCTTCAACGGGGTACAATTAGTTTGGCGTAAGGTGCTCGTTTGCGGCAAATCGGGATCTTAAGATTAAGGTAAGATTTCAATGTTTTTATGTTATGAAATGGGTACATATGTGTTAGTGATTGAATTAGCATGAAGATTTTGGAATGGTGTTGTGTTTGTGCTTGGCATGTGTGTGCAAAAAGAGTGTGTTTGGCCGTGGCTTGTATGTAGTGCAAGACCATGTGAATTTAATTCCGTTTAGTCGTTTGAGGTGTCGTTGTAACCTTTATAACGTAAATGAATGTTTGGAGAATTGATTTGGTGTTGGAAAATAATTTCGAACGTTATCGGAAAGCGTATACATTTGGTATATTTGTGTATATCATAGTATATTTATGACACTAAAGACTTTAAATAAGATTTATGGTTGATGATAACGAATTTGGAATGAAACGACGCAAGTTAGAACGTTCGTCGTAACTTTTGGTGTTTTGAATGAAAATTGGAAAGTAGTGAACTTTGGGAATGTTTGTATGTGATTTGGAACTTGTATGTAGTGTGTTTGAATAATTGAGAATGAGTGAATGAATGGACTAATGTGGAAATAGAGTTGGAATTTTGAAGTTGAATCAAGAATTTGCCAACTCATGTATTAAAGTAAAATTTTGAAGTTAATGTAGTATGATTGTGGTTTGTATGGTTTAATGATGTTTGGGGTTGTTGTTGTCGTTGTATTTTGAGCCGAGCTAAGTCTCGGGGGTGTTAGATTTATAGGGGAAGTGCTGCCGAAATTTCGGTAGCCAAATATAGCCCAAAGACTAAAATGTTAATTCTCATGAATAGTAACTGGTAAAAGTGACCATCTGCAGTTTCTGGACGAAACGGGAATTGCGATTTGAGGAGCGTAAGGCGCCAACCAGGTATGTAAAGCCTACCTCTCATTCTTTTGGCATGTCCTAGACCCACTAGGTAAATTTCGGAATCTCGGGAATAACTCTGCTCTTGGAAATCGAGGTTCAAGTTCGAGCACTATTCATTCAGCGCGATTGAAACCTTTTGGTCCCATTTGGGTAAAAGAACGCTCGTACCTCCATAACTTGTGCTGTTGAGTCCGAAACTCTTCGAAACTTTTGCAAATGACTCTATGGAACCAAAAATCTGCGATTTGTGTCCGCCGCCTCAATTTGACCCGAGGTGGGCCCGCGAGCCCCGAGGCTCCCCTTATTCGGTTTGTTTGATTCGCTTGTGTCTGTTACGATTCGCAACCTTCTGTTTATGACCCAAGGATGTGTTTGAAACTTCCTATGCCATTAATGTACGTTCTGTACTTTGAACGATGTGAGATTTTCGGAAAATGACGTATGAACAGTTTTTCTTGAGAATTTAGCCGTTTGGCACTTCGTAACTTATATACGCAAACTTTGATCAATCTGATTCCTATTCCGAGCCTTCTGGCGTCAGTATATACTTGTACGTAAATTATATGTTGAGTCTGACAAATTATTTTGATATGCATATGGTTTCTGCACTACTCTGTTCGTGCTGTCTGCTATGACTTCGTTCGTCGGTACCCGGGCCGACTTTGTGATCGTGCGCGCTATAATATATTCGGGAGTTATGATGTGTTACGGTTTCCGAGGCCTCGCCATAGGGCCGGTTACCGTTTATGGAGTTATGATGTGATATGGCATTTGATATGTTTTGATGATATGATGTGTGTGTGATATGATGTGTCTGGAGACTGTACGGAGATTTGAAAACTTCTGGAGTTATGATGTGTAGTGGCACCAGCGTCGGGGGGTGACCACGTTCCTAAACCCTATACATGATTTGATTTGCATTTTGTACGTTCGCCTCCCGCACAGGTTTGCTTTGTCTACGATGTCGGTGTGTTTGTTCTTTCTGACTCCAGCTGTGTTTGTGATTTCTGTACCCTCTGCTTTACATACTCAGTACTTCTCCCGTACTGACCCCCGTGTCTTCGGGGGCTGTGTTTCATGCCCGCAGGTACAGAAGCTCGTCTGGGTGGTCCTCCGATTTAGGCTACTCAGTCTGCTGTGTTGGAGAGCTCCCCTTGATCCGGAGCCTACTTTTGGTACATATCTTTTGTTGTGTCTGTATTTTGTATACTTGGATGAGTGGGTACGGCGGGGCCCTGTCCCGTCCTATGTTCATATGTCTTATGTTCTGTTTTGTCTAGAGGCCTGTAGTCAGATTTGTGGGTCGTGGGTCCGGTGTGTTCGTATGTGAGCCTGTTTTGTGTTCTTAAGCGGCCCGTACACTACTATGGCCAAGTCGGCCTCTGATTTTGTATGTATGTGTATGCTTGTGGGGGCGATGTACATTCCGCCACCCTTCGGATGTGTGTGTGTGAAAATTTGGCGAAGTACATTCCGCCTCTTTTCTGATTTGCGATTTGTTTGATCTGTACGGGCGACTGCTTAGGATCAGTATCCGGTAGATGTCTGATTACGATGTTGAGTCTGAATATCGTATGTTGTGTTTGGACGAGTCTGATTTCGATGATATGGGTGTGAGTTTGTCTGGGGTGTCCCTGTAGGGCACCAGTCGCGGCCCATGGGGTTGGGTCGTGACAAAGTGGTATCAGAGCGGTTTGTCCTCGGAATGTCTACAGGCCGTGTCTAGTAGAGTCTTGTTTATCGATGTGTTGTGCACCACATCTATAAACAGGAAGCTACAGGACATCTAGGATGTTGTGTTGCCCTTTCTTTGGAATCTTAGATCGTGCGATAGAGCTGTGTTATTAGGATCATTCTGATCTGACCCGTTGTTGTGTTTGCAGCGATGCCTCCGAAGAAGGCAACGGCGGCCCAGAAGGGCAAGGCGAAGGTGGGAGAGACCAGTCAGGCACAACGGGCTACTCGGGCTCGTGTTTATGATTTGCCTGAGGTTACACCTCATTCTGAGGGGTCTGCTACACCCCCATTAGTACAGCCGGGAGCGGGACCTTCAGCAGCTCCAGAGGTCCGTGTACCCGCTCCTGAGACGCCAGCTTCTCAGCCAGGGGCGGAGGATAGGACCCTGAGGGAGGCTGTACAGTTGTTGACTACGATTGTAGCCGGCCAGGCTCGCAGGCGCGGGCGGAGAGACGATGATGATGAGGACAGGCGGGAAAGCCTGAGAGTTCGGGAGTTCTTGTTATGCGGCCCTCCAGAGTTTTTCGGGTCTAAGCCCGATGAGGACCCCCATGACTTCATTCGGGGGATGCGGCGTGCATTAGACTTGGTCAGGGCTTCAGAGACCGAGTCGGTGGAGCTAGCTTCGCATAGGCTTCGGGATGTTGCCGCGCATTGGTATGAGACTTGGGAGCTATCCCGGGGTGAGGGTGCTCCTCCAGCTATGTGGGATCAGTTTGTGACTGCTTTCACCCGCCACTTCCTGCCCCCAGAGTTACGACGGGAGCGAGCTGATCGGTTTTTGCATCTGCAGCAGAGGGGTCGGAGCGTCCGTGAATATAATTTGGAGTTTGATTCCCTGGCCCGGTACGCCCCTGCCGTGGTGGCAGATATGACAGATCGGATGCATAGATATGTTATGGGGCTGGATCGTTACTTGATTGACGGGTGTATGGCGGTGTCATTGCAGACAGATATGGACATTGCCCGTCTACAGGCCTACGCCCAGGGGATGGAGAACCGGCACCGAGCAGATCGGCCCAGCCGAGAGTATGATGGGAGACGGCCCAAGAGGGCCAGATCAGCGGGATATTCTGGAGATTCTCGGAGCGGGCAGCCTCAGTATCAGTCCAGCGGGTACTTTCCTCCGTCAGGCCGGGACGCACAGTCTGTTGGTAAGAGGTTTGATGGAGCAGGACCGTCCAGGGCAGACCAGAGTTCCAGAGCCCCAGGTCCTCAGTCGAGCAGGGGTCCCAGTCAGTCTAGGCCACCCATACCCCAGTGTTCGTATTGCGGAAGATCGCACCCAGGTGAGTGCTTCAGAGCCACAGGGGCCTGTTTTGCTTGCGGCCGCCAGGGCCATATCATGCGGGATTGTCCGTGGGCAGGCGGTTCCGGTAGCGCAGCACCGCCGATGAGATCTGTTGCGGGTTCGTCATCTACCCCTTCGGCCACGCGCTCGACAGGGCGAGGTATGCCAGCACCAGCGGGCCGCGGTAGAGGCCGTGGTGGGGGTTCAGATTCTAGCGGTCCCTCGAACCGCATCTACGCTTTGACTGGTCATCGGGACCCAGAGGCACCCCCAGATACAGACCCAGGTATATTACTAACCCTTTTGTTTAATGAATATGTGCAATGGTAGGTTTGTACCTCAGTATTATGCGATATTCTTTTGTGTGTGTCAGTAAAGGTAGGGTAAGAATCTGAATTAATGAAAATATCTGAGGCAGTTATCTGTACGTGTGTGAGGAAAATATATGGGAGTTGGAAGGCTAGAACGATAGACCACATAGCCAGAAAAGCAAACGACTTCTTTGGGACAAAGGGGGACCCGCTACGAAAAATTTCCGAAAAATTTGCTAAGACCCCATTTGGCCTAAAATTGCGTGACAAAGGTAGTGCGGGGCAATTGACGAAATTATATCAACCCTAACGCGTCAAAATACGTAAAAGATTCGGGGTTAAGCATGCTCAAGCCAGAGCAATTCAGGGATGGGTGACCCCCTGGGAAGTAATGCAAAATTTTGCACAAGTGTAAGTATGATTAATGTAAATGAGAATTTGGGGTAACCAAGAATAAATAGAATGTGTGTGGAATAATTAGTGCCCTCGCGAGAGCCGCGCGGAACGAGGCGGACTAAATGGGCAAAAAGGAAAAGGGTATGCCACCGCTTGGGAAATTGAACGAATTTGAATAACAGTCAGAGATGTTCGCCAGTAAGGTATGAGTAAACGTGTGTATGTGTATGTGTATGTGTATGTGTGTGTGTATGATTTCCATTCAGGGCCATGAGGGCTAAGAGCCGAGCCCCGGAAACTAATGTAGTGATAAATAAAAGATAAGCAGTGTGAGTAAGTGAAATTTTTGAAGGAAGTCGATACGTAAGACGCAAGGCGAATTGTGTGACGACTTGGTGAGTGAGTTGCAAATAAAGGGAAATTCTCATGAATTATTGGAGCCTTAATATAAATGATTTAATCCCAAATTGATATTCTATCCATAGTGCTTCTGCACTTCCGATGCCGATGAGGCTCTACCTAGTACGCCTCTATATTTTTGAGTTCGACTACGTTCCTGTTCGATGAACCTTTTGTGTGTTTGATTCTGAATCCGTTTCTGTCTGGCACACCTCTGTGGGTCTGACTCTGGATATAAATTCATCTGATATGCTTCGGTGCGTTTGATTTTGACCGCGTGTGTGTTCGATACACTTCGGTTTGACTGGTCACGACTTTGTATGAAACAATCCTGTATATTTGATTCTGATTTCGGATCTGTCCGATATGAGTCCGTACGTCTGACTTCGATTGTGAATCTGTTTGGTATACCTTCGTGTGTTTGATTCTGCTTACGAATTCGTCCGATACTCCTTTGTACGTCTGACTCCGATCTCAGATGTGTCTGATATGCTTCCGTACCTTCGATGTTGACTACGAATCCGTCCGCCATCGTTGAGTATGTCTGCTTCCGATTATGAATCCGTTCGGTTTTAGTTCTGAGTCTGTTGGGCATGAAGTGTCTGATATGAAGTAAAGTGAGATTACGACGATGTGGTAAGGAAACTCAGGAGTGTGAAAAGAAGATGATATTGGCGATGATATCTGGAAAGCGTCCGTCCCTTACAAGAATATAGTGCAGAGTTCGGTGATTACGTAGAGTATGAGAAAATGTATTATGAAGGTATTTGAGTCAGTGATGTGAAAAATCTACCCTAGTATTGGTAAAGAAGACATGTCGGAGAAATCAATAAAGGACAACTATCAAGAGAACCCTCCCGGAGTAGTACGACACCCATGAGTTCGATTCAACATTCGAGGACGAATGTTTTTAAGGGGGGGAGAATGTTATGTCCCGTATTTTCGTATAACGGGAAATCAAGAGATAAATAAGACTTGTGTGTATTGAGGAAGAAATTTTGGTTTAAGTCGCTATGCTCGTGTTGATTATGAAACTATTAATGTCAAGACCTCGGGGAAGGCCGAGGGTGAATTTGGAATTTTAGAAATTAGTTTCGGGAATTACAAAACGGGATATTTTATGCATTGGGCTAAGAAAATGGAATACAAAAATTGAGGCCCAAAGGAAGGAAAGTGGCCGGCCAAAGGGGGGGGCAAGCCCAAGCCCATTCCATCAAGGTCATGTGCTATGCACATGACCTATAAGTGGATATATATCACATTGTAATGGATAATTATCTAGAACAAAAGAAAAAAATTCAAGAACAAGAAAAAAATGGCTCTCGGCCGAAGGGTATAGGGAAAGAAAAAAAGAAAAAAAAAATTGCTAGCTTTGTGGTGATCTAAAAAATCCTTGTCCTTAACGTATTATGAAGTACTCGAGCCCCTCTTCAACGGGGTACAATTAGTTTGGCGTAAGGTGCTCGTTTGCGGCAAATCGGGATCTTAAGATTAAGGTAAGATTTCAATGTTTTTATGTTATGAAATGGGTACATATGTGTTAGTGATTGAATTAGCATGAAGATTTTGGAATGGTGTTGTGTTTGTGCTTGGCATGTGTGTGCAAAAAGAGTGTGTTTGGCCGTGGCTTGTATGTAGTGCAAGACCATGTGAATTTAATTCCGTTTAGTCGTTTGAGGTGTCGTTGTAACCTTTATAACGTAAATGAATGTTTGGAGAATTGATTTGGTGTTGGAAAATAATTTCGGACGTTATCGGAAAGCGTATACATTTGGTATATTTGTGTATATCATAGTATATTTATGACACTAAAGACTTTAAATAAGATTTATGGTTGATGATAACGAATTTGGAATGAAACGACGCAAGTTAGAACGTTCGTCGTAACTTTTGGTGTTTTGAATGAAAATTGGAAAGTAGTGAACTTTGGGAATGTTTGTATGTGATTTGGAACTTGTATGTAGTGTGTTTGATTAATTGAGAATGAGTGAATGAATGGACTAATGTGGAAATAGAGTTGGAATTTTGAAGTTGAATCAAGAATTTGCCAACTCATGTATTAAAGTAAAATTTTGAAGTTAATGTAGTATGATTGTGGTTTGTATGGTTTAATGATGTTTGGGGTTGTTGTTGTCGTTGTATTTTGAGCCGAGCTAAGTCTCGGGGGTGTTAGATTTATAGGGGAAGTGCTGCCGAAATTTCGGTAGCCAAATATAGCCCAAAGACTAAAATGTTAATTCTCATGAATAGTAACTGGTAAAAGTGACCATCTGCAGTTTCTGGACGAAACGGGAATTGCGATTTGAGGAGCGTAAGGCGCCAACCAGGTATGTAAAGCCTACCTCTCATTCTTTTGGCATGTCCTAGACCCACTAGGTAAATTTCGGAATCTCGGGAATAACTCTGCTCTTGGAAATCGAGGTTCAAGTTCGAGCACTATTCATTCAGCGCGATTGAAACCTTTTGGTCCCATTTGGGTAAAAGAACGCTCGTACCTCCATAACTTGTGTTGTTGAGTCCGAAACTCTTCGAAACTTTTGCAAATGACTCTATGGAACCAAAAATCTGCGATTTGTGTCCGCCGCCTCAATTTGACCCGAGGTGGGCCCGCGAGCCCCGAGGCTCCCCTTATTCGGTTTGTTTGATTCGCTTGTGTCTGTTACGATTCGCAACCTTCTGTTTATGACCCAAGGATGTGTTTGAAACTTCCTATGCCATTAATGTACGTTCTGTACTTTGAACGATGTGAGATTTTCGGAAAATGACGTATGAACAGTTTTTCTTGAGAATTTAGCCGTTTGGCACTTCGTAACTTATATACGCAAACTTTGATCAATCTGATTCCTATTCCGAGCCTTCTGGCGTCAGTATATACTTGTACGTAAATTATATGTTGAGTCTGACAAATTATTTTGATATGCATATGGTTTCTGCACTACTCTGTTCGTGTTGTCTGCTATGACTTCGTTCGTCGGTACCCGGGCCGACTTTGTGATCGTGCGCGCTATAATATATTCGGGAGTTATGATGTGTTACGGTTTCCGAGGCCTCGCCATAGGGCCGGTTACCGTTTATGGAGTTATGATGTGATATGGCATTTGATATGTTTTGATGATATGATGTGTGTGTGATATGATGTGTCTGGAGACTGTACGGAGATTTGAAAACTTCTGGAGTTATGATGTGTAGTGGCACCAGCGTCGGGGGGTGACCACGTTCCTAAACCCTATACATGATTTGATTTGCATTTTGTACGTTCGCCTCCCGCACAGGTTTGCTTTGTCTACGATGTCGGTGTGTTTGTTCTTTCTGACTCCAGCTGTGTTTGTGATTTCTGTACCCTCTGCTTTACATACTCAGTACTTCTCCCGTACTGACCCCCGTGTCTTCGGGGGCTGTGTTTCATGCCCGCAGGTACAGAAGCTCGTCTGGGTGGTCCTCCGATTTAGGCTACTCAGTCTGCTGTGTTGGAGAGCTCCCCTTGATCCGGAGCCTACTTTTGGTACATATCTTTTGTTGTGTCTGTATTCTGTATACTTGGATGAGTGGGTACGGCGGGGCCCTGTCCCGTCCTATGTTCATATGTCTTATGTTCTGTTTTGTCTAGAGGCCTGTAGTCAGATTTGTGGGTCGTGGGTCCGGTGTGTTCGTATGTGAGCCTGTTTTGTGTTCTTAAGCGGCCCGTACACTACTATGGCCAAGTCGGCCTCTGATTTTGTATGTATGTGTATGCTTGTGGGGGCGATGTACATTCCGCCACCCTTCGGATGTGTGTGTGTGAAAATTTGGCGAAGTACATTCCGCCTCTTTTCTGATTTGCGATTTGTTTGATCTGTACGGGCGACTGCTTAGGATCAGTATCCGGTAGATGTCTGATTACGATGTTGAGTCTGAATATCGTATGTTGTGTTTGGACGAGTCTGATTTCGATGATATGGGTGTGAGTTTGTCTGGGGTGTCCCTGTAGGGCACCAGTCGCGGCCCATGGGGTTGGGTCGTGACAATTCTTCTTTGACTCCTTATCGTTTTCCTTACACCATTTTGTTGGCCATTTCATCATGGCAATTTTTTATATGGTTCTACGTCATGCACTCTCACCATTGATATAACCGGCGACTTGGAATTTCATGACTTACGAGGTACTTCCTAATCTCAGGCAGTACTGCTGTCTTGCTATCCATAGGCACACTGTCTTTCTTTCCTTTGAAGATTATTGAACTTCCTATAAATATTCCTCTTTTAAAGCTTTCATCTCTTCTAGTGCTACAAGTTCTTTTTAGTAGTCCCGATTGTCCCTTATACTTATCCCTGGTCACATTTGGCCTTTCTTACTCCTTCTGTTACCCCTTGGAGTACTTTACTGCATATCTAAATGTACCTAAAATTTCTTCAGCGCAAGTGATTCGATTCATAGTCTGTAATATAACGTATCGCATTGGCGAAACTTATTCTCCTTTCCATAGTTGTCTCATGATATACTTGCATTTAATCCATTCTCACTTTTCTTTAGCACATTCTTGACATATCAGTTCATCTTGAATTTTGGCTCCTTCAATCCAGTATATTTCCCTCTTTTGAGATTAGGAATATTGTAGTTCATCTTAGAACTGAATTCGTTCTCTCCCCCCCCCCCCCCCCTTTAAAAGGATGATCTCATATACCAGTAACCATCGAGTATTAACCGTCTTTGATAGTCATCTAGCCGACCTTAGCGATCCTTCAACTCCTCTATTCCATATAAGGCCGAAGTTCTTTTCATCACATGGTTTAACTTATTTCCTTTTTGCTTGTTGAGTTCTTGTATCAAATCAAAATGTTTATACATATCAGATACAATTCAGATGCCTTCTTTAATGACTTTTCACTTCTACCTTTCATGACTAGTAGTTTCCTATGCTAAGGAATTAATGGGGACATCAAAATTCATTAGGCCCCTTATGGATTGTCCGACTATACCACGCTCCTTTAGCCCTAGTCTTCCTTCACAACTATCTTCTTAATATCCTAGAAATTCTCCTTGCTCTAGGTTCCCAATTCTGATTTATGTCTATACTGTACCATTAAAAGTTGATACTCCACACCATCTATTCCCAAGACTCGTCCCTTCATTAGCTTAGCTAATTTTGTCCTGTAATTCTTCTTAACTACTTGTTTGCATCACAACTATGCATCATAGTCCTTCTAGTGTTCTGTCAGTTCTTGTTCTTATCATGAAATCCTCACAAAGTACTCCCTTTTCTTTCTCCTTTAGTCGAGTGTTCATCTTCATTTATGATACTACAACTTGTACACACACACATATATATCTCGAATTTTATCGGTTTTTTTCATAATCGCATCTTTGTATCTTTCACACAATCATTGTCTTATAATTTCAATTTGTTTTCCTTTGGGCAAGCCTACTGACTCATTAATCTTCTCCTTATTGTCAGCGGCCACATAATTCCCTTTAACCATTTCTTTACACCTCATCCTCCCTTTAGTCCTCATAGTTTATTTTGTTTTCTTTTACTCGTACAATGACTGTTTCCATTCGTCATTCTTTACTCTTATCTTAGGAGACTTTGGAGTGTTTCGTTACGAGTACGAATCCTTTTTTACGCTGAAAATCTCTTCTTGGGGTACTTTCTTCCCTTGAATAGGCGTACCAATCATGGGTTCACATCCGTTCTCCTGGTTAAATCTCAGGAGTTTAAATTTCCTCGTTGCTCTCATAAGACCTGTTTATTTCTTCTCAAGGATGAACCTTTGTCCATTATTTACAACCTTCTTGGTTTTGGTTATGAAGACGTATAGGTTGGTTCCGGGGTCCTCACGTTCATCCTTTGTCACGTACAACATGACTCTATCTCCCGTTGATTTATTTAAATTTGATCCTATCGTCTACTTTCCTGCTTTCATCCTAACCTTTTCCTCAAATATATTACTTGATCCTTAATGGGTATACGTTTTCCTTGTCCAAGTTTCTCTCCCCTTCATGATAAGGGTATACATAATACTCAATGTAGCCAGTCGTGACTTATCTTTTTATCACTTTTCAACACCTTTTCTTGCGAGATATCCCATTGCCATTTGATTTTATCCTGAACCCGCAGCTTATTACGCCTCCCCTCTTTTGACCAACTAGTCAAACTTATATCTGGTGACCCTCTTGAAATCCTAATCATAAGGCTCATATGCTTCTGATTTCTTTGAGTTATTTCTGTTTCTCATATTCACCATATGTCTAAATTTGTGGGACTTCTTAGTACATCTTTTTAAGTCTTAACTGTAACCCTGGCAATATAACTTTACTTAAAAATCTTTACTCATATACATAATCTTTTCCCTTCTTGTACATAACCCAATACCGGATGTGTTTTGAAAGTTCTCTGTGAATGTGCCTTTCATGATCTTTACTTCCTCAAATTAGTCCAGCCTCCATGTTTATCGTACCTTCTCATATGTAAATATACTTTTCTAAGTGTTGCCGATAACTTTTATTAGCACAATTTTATACAATAACCTTTACTTGTACTTGTACTCTGTTTCTCGGTCTGAAAATAATCAACCTCACATCCATTCTTTTCATTGCTACATAGTCTTTTATCATATATCTTTGAAAACCCATTTGATGTTCTAAAGGGAAAGTCTAAATAAAATAATTCAATGTATTTTCCCAGGTTGGAAACGTCCCTTACTTCCTTGGTGGGATGAATATTATCGTAACTTTTGAAACTTTCAATATCTAGAAAATTTCCCGTAACCACGAGTCAACACACATGATTACTTTCCATTCCCAGTCTGCGGGGTTCATAGTGGCAGAAATCTCTTAGTCGCAATTACCCATGAATACTTCAATTATTGATTTCTTTAAAATCCCCGATTGTCGACCATTAGATGATATCCCATAGTAATTGCACATAACATAAAGAGTTTCAGTAAGATGATCTGCATACCTATGACTAGTCTGTCCTGATCCTGGTCTTGGGGACTGTAAAGCGAAATATCCCTTTCATCATCCTCCCACTATCTACTCGTCTGACCATCCTCGTCTCCCCCATTGTAGTCCGAAGGATACGAATACTCTAGCAGCTCCTGATTGACTGAAGGCCAGGATAGAGGGCTAGAATACTCAGTAACACTTACACTCATAGCTGCTCTGATGCAATGCTCCATCATAGGAGAAACTGGAGGGGCCAAATCTGGTGCAGCCTCAGGAGCCTCCTGCTCCACTGGTGTCTCATATGAACCCTCAGACGGGTCCGTCTCATAGCTATCCTCTGACGGATCCTCCTCCATAGATGTCACAAGCTCTGGGGAGTCGTCTCAATATCCTCAGAAGGATCTGACTCAACAGAGAAACTAAGACTCCTCCTAATCTGTCCTAGTACCCGTGGTCCCGGAATCGGTGGGTAGTGATGGCCTGGAGAACACCTTGGGGGCCTTCATTGCACCTCAACTATCAGAAATCATCCTTTTCATCTATATCAATCTGCACACAAGAGGGTCAGAAATGATATTTCCTAAACTTTGGCTCTGTCGCACGATTTAAGATGAGAAGAAAAGGTCAATGATTCCTAAAAGCCCCACAGCCTCTTGTTTATAAGTGTGGTGCGCTTCACACCCATAAACAAGACTCTACTGGACACGGTCTGTAGACAACCCTTGGTCAGAACTACTCTGATACCACTTCTGTCATGACCCAAGTCGATGAGTCGTGACGAGTGCCCGACCAATACTGACCAAGCAACCCCATCTCATACTTGCATCTATCACTGAGCAATATGGTGGCCCATATATAAACTATAACTGAACTATTCTATCTCCTGTATGTAACAAGAAATCAACACTAGCATATATATATATATATATATATATATATACATATATATACATGCGTACTACAGATAACAGTGCCGGCCGACTAGGCCGCTACATATATTGTACAACAAAAATATGAGCCCACAAGGATACATAACATCCCAACTACATACAACTTTCTATTGACCTCTACGGAATACGAACTATAACAAAGACAGGACAAGGCCCCGTCGTACCCATATATATATATATACATGTCAAAATAGCATACCAAAAGGACTGCAGCTCCGAACCAAGTGGAGTGCACTGACTACAGGTGAGTGGAGGGCCTACAGGACTAGTTCGCCGGTTTGGCTACCTAAACCTGCGGGCTTGAACGCAACGTCCACAGGAAGGGACGTCAGTACGAATAGTGTACTAAGTATGTGAGGCATGAAAAATAATATAAAAAGAAATATAGAACATAACATGAGATAAAGGTAACCATCTCACGCCGCCCATTAGTGGTGCAACCCGGCCATATAGGCACGGTGTTATTATCATTATCCATAAGCCGCCCATCATAGTGGTGCTGCCCGGCCATTTCAGGATAAACTAGATATGTTGTGAGAGAATTAGACCTTCTGTAGACGGAACTTCAGACTTCTGGATAGGCCGACCAAAGGTGCCTAATAGCCTAGCCAGACTCATCGGGTAGGGAATCCCATCCTCAGCGAAGCCAGTAAGCAAGCCCAAGTCCACGATATACAGAAGATCCATATCTATAGGTATCGTCATCTATATCCAGAAATCCCTATGCTTTGGAAGAAGCTTCTACTGTTTGGGAAGGGTTTTTGATTGATCAAAAGAAGAATCTACTTCAAACGATATGCCCTTAGGCACGGCCATACATAAGATAGAAATCACACTTGGAAAGGGGGGACAATTAGCTAGAGCAGCGGATGAGATAGGAGCAGAGTCGTGAAAAGAGCTAAAAGCATTCTCTACATACGAAAGCACCAAGTACATTTGCTTATGAAAGAAGACCAACTTATTCTGTAACAGATTTTCAACCTCCCTTCGGGAAGTAAGATCAATTTTACCTTGCCTTGCACCAGTTCTAGTCATGAGATGTCTTTTCCCTTACTCTTTTCATTCACAATCTCTCTCTGCCCACCGCTCTCCCTGTGGGTAGAGCCTCTTTTTCAGTCGCCCTCTACAACTAAGTCAGTTGAGCTCTGTTTTTCCAGAAAGCAAAAACCTGAAGGCTAGCCTCTTCGTTTCATTCCAAGTAGT